>NC_083722.1:36824166-37462500 GCF_028564815.1 Eubalaena glacialis | reverse complement strand
AAGTGGCATGCACTGTAGGATCTCAGCATGCCGAGTCTCTGAACAACTTGTAAATGACTTGAAACCCAGTCGGCTGGGGGAGAAAAGTGAAGGACCTGTGGATGGGGGAGGCCAATTGGACCTAAGTTCAATCACAGCCAGGGACAGAAAAGTCACTGCCATTAGGAGACTCCTGGGGGCTAAGGACAGGAGGTGAGGGGCACTGCCTCTTAGGAGGAAAGTGAGGTCTGGAATGGGCAGCCATGTGGGTGGCAGTAAAGGGCTGGGTGCAAAACACACCTGTCTCCCAACTCATAAAGTAGCTCAAAGGGAATATTCTTGCTATAAACTTCCCCAAGAGGAAGATGGGAGGAGGGGTGGAATTCTGCCACACTTTCTCCAGGACCAGGGTCTCGGTCTTTCCCCCAATATTGTGTCACATGCCTGTACATAGAGTCTCATATGCCACTTCCCTGGTGGCAGCCTCTGTGACTCATCAGAGCAGGCCTGAGCAGGCCTGGGCGCTGGAATCACTCACTTAGCAGTGCCTCCTCTGAAGAGCCCCAGGCACTGGGCTCAGAACGGTTTTCCACAAGTTCCCATTTCCTCTTCACCACAGCCCCCTGAGGGGGGCACTATTATTATCATTTGCTTGTGCACAGGGAAACTGAGGCACAGAGTATACCCTGCCCAAGATCACACAGCCAGTGAGTGACTGGGGCAGGACCTGAACCCAGACCTGTTGCAGAAGCCTCTGCTACGAGCCTTCAGGCCACACTGCTTCCGACACTCCCACCTGAGCGAGAGAGATGACTTTGATATATTTAGTTGCTTGCTTCTGAAGTTAGACCTCGGTGGTGTCATGGAGCCTGGCAAGTCATGTGCGACAGCTGACCTCAGAGCTGCTAGTCACTGACACCTTGGTGTGAAGAACTTCTCTGGTTACTCTCCTCCCTGGGGCACTGAGGCATGAGGGAAGGAAACAGTGGAGAGCAGGGGTTGGGGGCAAAGCTGCAGGACCACTTGGCTGACCCTTCCCAGAATCCTCCTCTCTGGTTGCCATGGAGCCACCTCTGCAGAGGCTTGGGCCCTGGCGGGGAGCGGAAAGCCAGGTGGCGCCAAAGAAAGTGATCCAGAAGAAAGGAAGCTGGCCTGTCTGTGGAGGCCCTTGGAAAAGGGGGGCTGCAGAGGCATCAGTCCTGAGACCCTAGGTTGCTAGGGCCAGCCACAGGTGGAAGGGAGAAGTGATTCCCAGGAGAAACTGAAAACACTGGGCAGAGATGGCCGAGGGAGGTGACAGAAGTATGCAGAAGGCTGAGGAAAGTGAGGTGCAGGAGGACGCCTGGACCGTGCCAAAACTGGGTGCTTTGCAGCACTAGCCCAGTGCCCGGCAAGTAGTTGGTACTTAATAAATGTCAGCCACAGCTATCGTTATCCTAGGTGCTCAAAAGAGACTCTCTGGTTAGGACACCCATGAGCTCCAGTCTGCTCAGGCCAGGAATGAAGCGTGAGCACTGTGTCAGGCAGATGAGCTCAGGGCTCCCGCGGTGAGGGGCCCCCTGCCCTGCAAGGGGACTCTCCAAGGTGCCAGCTCCCCTCTGAGCCTGGGCAGTTCTGTTCCTGTGAGGATGGCTGGGGAGGGCTTCAGGAGAAGAAGAGGCCCCCCTGCCACTCAGCCCAGCTGGGGCCACTGTGTCCATGCGTTCAGCCCAGCCCCCGCCCTGGCACGGGCACAGCGGGTGAGCGCACGCCTGGCACAGGCCCCGGTGCTGGGAGAGAGGCTCCGAGCAGGCAGCTTTGTATTTTGTGAAAACCACATCCACAACTGAGCTCTCCAGCCAAGCAGGGCCTGCTGGGAAGGGTCTCTCTTCCCATCCCCCTGCTGGGGCCCACCCTCCCCTCCTCAGCCCTCACCCCAGGAGCCATGGGGAGTACCAGCTGCCACCCCGGCTGGCATGGGGGGCTGAGGGGGACGGCCTGGGCTCAGCTCTGGCCATGCCAGGGTTCCCCGTTCCCCCACCCTGACCCCCTTCCTGCCTGGAATAAATTGGAATACAAATCAGAGGGAAATGCTTTCCTCTGTTTGAACAAATTGCTATGGATTCCTCCCTGTCTCAGGTCAGGGCTTGAAATGGGGGATATTTTCACTCGCCGACTGCTAATAGACTCAGGAGAAGTTGCTGGATCGATGGAGGCCGGGAAAATTAGCCAGGAGCTTCAGGCCAGCCTCAGCCTGCCCCTGCCCCCCACTTCAGGTCTCCTAGAAGCGGTGGTGGGCAGTCGTAACCCAGGCCGGACATAGCGCTGGGCTGACGGTCCAGAGTGCTGGATGCCCATTCCCACCCCCTGCCTGGGGACCAAGGCAAGGATGACCAGGGGCTGCCCAGAGGAGCAGTGGGATAAAGGTGGACCCAAAGAAGCCCCCAAAGAGGTCTGCAGCCCCCCACACATACATACATGACTCCCTGCACATAAACCCATGTTCTTGTGGGCATTATCACACATATGCACACCTTCAGCACATGCATGCCCACGTATATTTACGTGTGCATGAAAAATACTGATGAAGTGTACATGCCCAGCGTAGAGAGGACTTGGGAAATGTATTTCAGCTCCTGCTGAGGTACCCAGTGAGAACAGCTTATCTCCTGCCAATGGTTCTCCATACACAAACAGACAGACAGAAAGACACACACACACACACACACACTGATCTCCACCAGCAGCCAGGGCTCCCCACCAATCACTCCTTTCACCCCTCAGCCCCTCATCCCTGGCTCTATAATTCTGCAAGAGAGCCCGAAGGAGCCACTGGCTTCACCGGCCCCAGCTCCGACAGAATGAAGGGGAGGAGACTGTGGGAAGATGCAGCCCACCCTCGCCCTGGACAGCCTCACAGCCCCTGCTCCCTCAGCTCCCGAGAAAGTGAGGGAGTGAGCCAGGCAGGGTGTCGGTGCTTCAGGCAGATTAGGGCATCCCTCAGTGCTGAGCCCTCCCAGCACCCCCAAGGCCACTGTGGCAGTGGGCAACGCCAGGGGCCATGGCTGTATGGGGAACTGGAGGAAGCCAGGAGGGGAGGGGAGAACTCACTGTAGCCTCTGAATGCCCCAGAAGGAGGTGGGTGGCTTGATCTGGAGAAAGCCTCTTACGTCTCCTGCCTGCTGCCCCTGGCACATTAAGCCACATGTGCGCACACACGCGTACACACACCCACACAGTCCTCTCGGTATCCTAGAGCCCAGATATGACTTGGGAGATAGAAGTGGGAGAGAAGGGTGTATTCAGTGGCAGGTAGAGCTTGGAGCGACCCTTCACCTCTGACCACTGGTTTCTGCCTCTAAAAACTGACCAGTTAGGGCCAGGTAACCTCTAAGCCCATTACCTCTGACCTTCCATGATTCCAAGCTGGGCTGCCTGTTTGCTGTGTGGTCTGGGGACTTCTCTTGCCTTCTCTAGGCCTCAGGTTTCTTTTCTAACAAATTATTATATTTGATCTAAGTTCTCTCCTGGCTCTGACAATGCCAGTGCAGTTTTGAACTTCATGGGAGCTTATAAATGCCATGCAGATGTGTCCTTGCTTCTCCTGAGCCCACAGGATAATATAGGAGAATGAGAAAGATCCAGCTGGAAAGTCCTTTGACGTGACTTTTAACTTCAGCCTTGGCACCCAATTGCTGTGTGACCTTGACCTTACCTTCTCTGGTCTCAGTCTCTTCCTGCACAGACTCCTTGAGATTCAAGTGCCTCTGGGTCAGTTAAGACCACTGTATCGCAGCTGAGCTCACTTCTTGCCACACCCTCAAGCTCCATCTCCTGGCCTTCTCTGTGTCTGGAATACATGGCCTTATTCCAGAAAGGAGAGTAAAGCCAGGTCTTGTGATGGCACAGACCTTCAGCTTGCCTTGTGGGTTTATGTATTTTGCTAGAGATAAACTGACCTCCCCAGAGGTCCCCTGCATTTTACTGGAACACCAGAACCAAACCCAGGTAGATGAGGCCACCAGAATCCAGCTCCCTCCCCACGTTTACCCTCCAGATGTCCCTCTCAGAGATGGGATAAGTGCCTTCATTTAGAGTTTCACATAGGAAAAGTCTCAGGGCTAAGGAGATATTCAAGTTCAGCTCAGAGGCCTCAGCTTCTGAATCTTTCTGATAAGCGATTATGTTACAACAAGCTGAAATAAGGTCAGACAATGAGAAGAACTTCCCAACAAAGGATTAGACCTTGAGCAAACAGCAGTGGGGTTGCCTGGGCTCATGTGGGTGTGGGCTTGCTGAGAGGGAGAAAGATGAGGTAGATCATGGTTTCTAGCACAGTCCCTCAGTTTCTGGTTCCCCCAAACCAGGAGGGTCCACAGAGCTCTCCTGTGGCTGGGACTGAAAGGAGCCACCTGCTAGTGGAGGGAGGTACCAACCAGTGGAAATGAACAACCTCACGGAAGTGTGAATGAACAGTGTGCTGGGGTGAGGAGGAGCAAACGAGCACTAGCAGATGGGAAGCTGGACCCTCACATGAACGTCTGGGTTGCCCCAAGCAAGCCTTTTCTCTGCTCTGGCTCTCTGTCTTCTCTAAGGTTCCTTCTGGCCATACTCGGAGCCGCCAGAGCACCACCCAACCTGAGCTAGGCTGGCAGGGTAGAGTGAGGTGGGGAGAAGAACAGCTGTTCCCATCCATCTAAATCCTTTCATTTCAAGAAATGCCAACTGATCCTGAGGTGGGGATTTGTGGTAAAGACTGCTCATTACCTACCCAACTTCCATTCTCCCCTTCTATCTAAATAAACCCTGATATTCTCTTAGGTGAGAATATGTCCATCTAAAAGGCTACATTGGGACTTCCCTGGTGGCGCAGTGGTTAAGAATCTGCCTGCCAATGCAGGGGACACGGGTTCGAGCCCTGGTCCGGGAAGATCGCACATGCCACGGAGCAACTAAGCCTTGTGCCACAACTACTGAAGCCAGCACACCTAGAGCCTGTGCTCTGCAACAAGAGAAGCCACTGCAATGAGAAGCCCGCGCACCGCATCGAAGAGTAGCCCCCGCTCGCAGCAACTAGAGAAAGCCCCCGCATCAACGAAGACCCAACGCAGCCAAAAATAAAATAAATAATTAAATAAATAAATAAAAGGCTACATTTATCAGCCTCCCTTCATCTAAGAATGGCCAGTAAGGGACTTCCCAGGTCGTTCAGTGGTTGAGAATCCGCCTTCCAATGCAGGGGACACAGGCTGGATCCCCGGTCAGGGAACTAAGATCCCACATTCCGCAGGGCAACTGGAGCCCGCGTGCCACAACTACAGAGCCCTCACGCCACAACTAGAGAGAAGCCTGCGTGCCGCAACGAAAGATCCCATGTGACACAACTAAGACCCGACTAAGCCAAAAAAAAAAAAAAAAAAAAAGAATGCCCAGTAAGATGTAAGCAGACATCATTGGGAGGGGGCTTCTGGAAAAGCTGACTCAACTGGTAAATGACTCAGCCTTTTAAGTGTTCCTCCCTTCTTCCTGCCTGGAATATGTCATGATGGCTGAGCCCCAGCAGCCCCTTGGTGACTTTAAGGCAAAATGCTCTAAGGCAGGGGTTCCCAAACTTTGCTGCACATCCGAATCATCTGGGGATCTTTCTTTTTAAAAAAAAAAAAAAAAAAAAAAATGCTGATCCCTGGTTCTCACTCCCAGACATTCTGACTTAGTTGATATGAGGTATGACCGAAGCTTCACAAATTTTAAACACCCCCAGGTAATTCTAATATGCAGCAAGGTTTGAGAAGCACCACCGTAAGGAGATCAGAACAGCAAGATGAAAGGAGCCTGGATCTCTAGTGACCAAGGAGCCACCAGAGCAGCCGTGGATAGCCTACTTCTAGACTTAAGAAAGTCACTTTAATTTGTTTGAGACTCTGTAGTCAGGTCTTCGGTTCTGGCAACAGAATGTGATTCCTAACTGATATAGGACTGAGGGTCCTCATGCTGCTCCCATCAGCAACCCATTCTCTACAGCACAGTCTGGGGGAAAAAAAAAAAAAAGTCAGATCCTGCCCTCAGGAATTTCACACTGGGGGCAATAGGCAAGTACCAGACTTGGTATTGGGCAGGCTTGAGTTCAAATCCTGACTCCACTACCTGCTAACTTCAGGGCCTTGGGCAAGTCCCTCAAGCTGAGCCTCAGCTTCGCCATCTGGAAAATGAGGACGCTGGAAAAGGCTGCATTCTCTCGAGCCACTGTGAGCTCCTTGGGGGCAGGTATCCTTCAGCCCTCCCTGCAGCCACAGCGCCCACCTCCCTTGCAGACACTTAGCAGCTGCTCTTTAAACATGTGCTCGGTTTACATTTGAATTGAATTGCTACGATGTGGCCCAGCTCTGAAATTTTCATTTTCTCTAAACCAAAAAGAGAAGAGAGTAAACAAAAGGGCCACATTTCAAAAAGGTAACAGAATTTACCTATTGAAAATCAATGAAAACAACATTTCTGGAGCAGTTTCTTTCAGGTCTCTTTAGGTTCAGGTCTGGAAATTCCCTGGCTAGAAGCAGAGTGAGAGAGGCTACTCTCCCAAGCTCCTGACCTTTCCATTTAGACTACTAAACTAGAAAGTCCCCTGGCTCATAATTTAAAAAATGATAAGTGAGTTTTTTTTAAGACCCGAGGGTCCAGATGAGCATGGCTGAAACAAAGCTTGGGCGGTGACCTGGAAAACCCAGAAATGCCCTCAGAAAGCCCAAGGGAAGAAGGCATCTGTTTGGGCCTGACTCATTCAGATGCACTGTCTACACCAGCTGTGCCTGAGAATCAACTGGAGAGCTTCCGACAACAGCTGCCTTGATGCCACCTGCAGAGTTTCTGATTCAGGAGGTCCGGGGGTGGAGCCAGGTATCTGTTCTTGAAAAAGCTCTCCAGGTAGTTCTGACATGCCCCCCAACCCCGGGGCTGAGAAACACTTCTTCACACAGCTCCCAACCCTCCAGATAATCAAAGTCAATCCCGGCTGAGTTTCTGGGACTGGAAAGGAACAAAGAAGAGCCTGGGGTGGAATCTCCAAAGCTGGCCAAGCAGCGGCCTCATGCCCGCCCACATCACACACTCTCCCTCTCTCACACACACACACACACACACACACACACACACACACACTGAGTTCACCCACCCCTGCAGCCCCAGCTTCCCAGAGGCAGAAGGCCCGGCCTGGGTAGGGGAACTGCGGTTCCAGCCCTCCCTGGCCTGCGACATTTCTCAAAAGAGCAGCCTGCACCTCCTGCTTCCATACACCACCCACACCCAGGGCTCCCTACCATCTGCCTGCCATCCCCTCTGCTCTCGTGAAACAAAGTCCCCATAGATTGCCTTAGAGTTTACGAAGTGCTATCACTCTCGGCTCCTCTGTAATCCCAAGAGGTGGGAGTGCCTGAACCAGCCTTCCAGATAAGGAAACTGAGCTCAGAGAGGTGAGGCTCCTGGGCCAGGGTCCCTCAGAGGCAGCAAGCTGCCCACTGACCCTCCAACCCAAGTCTTCCCATTTGAGTCCAATCCTCCTTCCTGTCTGCCCTTGCTGTTCAAAGAGCAATCTGCAGGCCAGCAGCATCAACATCACCCAGGAGTTTGTTGGAAATTCACAATCTCTGCTCAGCTCCAGACCCACTGAGTCAGAATTTGCATTTTCACAAAATCCCCAGGGGACTCCTTGGGAAGTCCCCCTGAGAAGGAGCCCCGCTCTGTGCTGCAGCCGCATCCCCACCAACCTCCCAGCCCCCAGACGGCCCTTACTCTGTCTCCTCCCCCACCTCAGATGGCCCTTCCTCCCATGGACTCCATCCCTTCCCTGCCTTTCCGGTCCCTGTCCCCTCTTGGGTCTCCTCCTACCTCCCTGATGCCACCTGCTCTGTCTCCTCTTCCTCCTCCCACCCCCAGGGCACTGCTCTCAGCCCAGTCTCCTCTCTCACTCTACTCTCTCTTCCTTGGCAATTTTATCCTACCTCGTGGTCTCACCTCACATCATTGTGTAGACATAAATCCAGATGTGCAAGTCCACCTCTCAGAACAGATCTCTCTCCTGAGCACCGCCACTCATGTCCATCAACATTTCTCCCAGACACCCCAGCACCAGAATCCCATGAAGTTCAAAACTGCACTGGCATTGTCATTCAAATAAAACTATTCACCGAGGCCTTGCTAAGTGCCAAGAACAGTGCTCAGGGCTTTCCAGGTACGGCTTATTGCATGCTTATCACAAACCCATCTGACAAGCAGAAAAGCCACGGCTTTGAAAGCAGATGTAATTTCTCGGGCTCTCACAGCTGGTTCAAACACGGGTTCCTTACCCAGAAGTCCAGGCATTTAACAGCTTCACTCCACTGCCCCAAACCTGTCTGACTTCCCATGGCCTTCGCTCCATCTCATTGCCATTGTGTGCCAAGCCTCCCAACACCAAACTTCAGAGCCGTTTTCAGCTCCCATCCCTTGCCCAAGCTCTGAAATACTGTCAGGACCCAATGATTGTACAGTCTCACTTCTCGCCTTTTGTAACAGTCTCTGACTGGATCCTTCCCCCATCCCCAAAGTCCTACAGTCTATGCTCTACATGGCAGCCAGAGGGATTCTATTAAAAAGGTGTCAGTTCATGTCTGTCCTCTGCTCAAAACCCTCCCATGGCCCCCACCTCTCTCAGGATAAAATCCAAAGTCCTTACTTAGCCTTCAAGGCTGCAAACAATCTGCCCCCATTAACTCTCTAACCCCACCTCCTACTCCCCTCCCCATGGCTCACTCTGCTCCAGCCATACTGGACTCCTCGTTGTTACTAAATAGTCCAGGCATGTTTCTACCCCAGGGCCTTTGCACTGGCTATTCTCCCGCCTGGATTACACTTCCTGCAGACATCCACGGGGCTTCCTCCCTCCTCCCTCGGGCATCTTCAGGTCTCTGCTCTGGTGGCACCTACTCAAGGAGCACCTCTACCCCCAACTAATGGGTATGAACTTGAACCACAGCCTACCACACCTTGTCCCCTTAGCTGCTTTACCCATTTTTATAAAATTCATCACCATGGAATGCATTACTTATTCACTGACTTGTTTACTGCCTGTCTCCCCTCAACTTGAACTTAAACTCTAGGAGAACAAGAGCATGTTTATTTCATCAAATATCTCAAGTGCCGCTTACAGAGGTTTCTCTTACATGTTTGTTGTTGGCTGCAGTTCTTGTACCCACTCCCTCCTGTCCATTCTCACAGCCACCACCCTGGATCAAGCTCTCATTACGACTTCCCCAGACAACTTCTGGATCTCCTGACCAGTCTCCCTCCGCCTGACCGCAGCCTCTTCAAACACACAGCTGCACGGCTACCCAGCCTGATATGAGGTACCTGGGCTCATATCAACCCATTCCCTTGCTCAACACCCTCACAAACCCAAGATTCCAGCCTACTCCCCCCAAGCACAGGCTTTATAATCAGCAAATCTGGGTTCAAGCCCAGCTCTGCCCCTTGGACAAGTAACTTCATCCTTCTGAGCCCTCAGTTTACTCATTGGTAAAATGGGCTGATGAGTGACTCTCTCTTAAGGGATTATGGTAAGGATTAAAGAAGACAATACATATTCCTGATCTCAGCCTGGGCAGCAAATGTTAGCAGTTTTTATTATTATTCCTTTACTGTTCCAACTCTAACTGCCCTGACTCCCTTTCAACCTACGCTCCAGCCCAAATGAACGACTCACGACTCCCCCCACACACCCAGGTTCTTTATCCTCCATGCCTTTGCCATAATGATTCCTCCACCTGGGATGCCCTTCTCACTCCTTACTTCTATTTGTCAAGGCTGGTTCAAATGCCCCCTCCTCTACCAGGCCTTGGAAGTAATTTCCTCCCTCTTCAAATTCCCACAGCCCTTTATCTGCCCTTGCCACATGGCATTTATCAAGATCGTCCAGGAACCACCATCTTGTATGTGATTCCTCTCCCCTTCTCCTTGAGGGCATCTTATTTATCTCAGTAGCCCTGTCAATGCTCAGAACAGGTCCTTGCTCAAGGGAAGTGCTCAGTAAATATTTAATGAATGGCGAGAGGGACACCATACTGTTTTCCAACCCCCAAATCAGAAGATCCACTGGGATTGAGTCTACAAGCCACTTCTTACCAGCTGTGTAACCTTAACCAAGTTCTTAAACTCTTAGAACCTTGGTTTTCCCATCTGTTAAAATGGGGACAATAGGAACCCCTGTTCTGACCTCTCAGAATGTTACGGAATCAAAGGAGGTCGACGCATGAAAATGCTTGGCAATGCACGTGGTACTTACACACCTGTAAGATTATGGTCGTCATAACCAACGATTCTCCCCTAAAAAGTTCATTCCTATTTGCCTAAAAAGATGCCTGAAAGAATCATCATCGAATGCAAGGCAGGATGTCAAGTGAGTTTTACTTTCTTCCTTATACTTTTATGTTTACTCTGATTGTTTTTGCAGAGAACACGTGTTACTCATAGACTTGGGAAAAGGGAGATTGCGTTGCTTAAGAAAAAAGATTCATTCCTTTGGGTTAAGCATTGCTTTTGCCTTCCATAGCAGCATTTAAATGCAATAGGGGCCCCTTAATACCTAGTATCAGCCGTCAGCAGATGTGTGCCTGCAAAGCAGGGTCTCTGACTATGGGGAGGAAGATGCAGAAGAGGGGCCACACCCAGGTTCACAAAGAGGCAGCTCTGCCAAGGCACAAGCCCCTGCTCTGCACACAACCCAGCCAAGCCCCACCAGAGAGCTCTCCTCCAGCCTAGGGTTCAGGAAGTGTGGCTTTGGCCACAGGCGAATGCCCTGGGACACTGGGGTGGGGACATGGGAGGTGGAGGGCGGCCTGGAGCTTCAGAAGGCCCTAAGGAGCTCCCGTGGGTCCCAGGCTAAGCTCATCCTACTGGGAGGCTTGAGGCCAGTAGAGCCCAGGAAAGGCAAGAAACAATGTGACAGCCAAGCCCTCCCCCTGCTGGCCATATCTGGAGTGGCAGTGCCAGCGGCACAGGGCAGGGTCCCCAGGCACACACCCTCGCACCTGGAGCCTACTCAGGCTCAGGTGTCCAGAGGCAAGTCAGAGCTGGGGAGCGCTCTTCCAGGACTGAGTGGCCCAAGGTCCCATCTCCCAGGTCCCCTGTTTTTGCCAGGTGGGGCATCTCCTGGCCCATTCTCCCTGAGCCCAGCCACAAGGAGATGAAAGGTAGGAGTGGGGGAGAGGAAGGCAGACGAAGGGGAGGGGGGAGGGTGTGGGGGTGAGGAGGGTCCTCACACTGCTGCCTCTGTCTCACTCTTCCCAGGCCCGCCTGCGCCTCCTGGGCAGCGGGAGAAGCCATGGCTGCTACCACTGCCCGGATTTCCACTCCCGCCCCCAGGTATTGATTTCCTGCATCATTCATTTGTTGGCCTTGGCGGCTGTGATTAGCTCCCTCCATTCTCCCTATGGAGCCCTCACCCGTCCCTCCGTGTTCCAGCAAAGCAGAGCTAATACCAGGCTCTAATCGAGGCTTTGCCACCCTGGCCCCAGCAGCTCACAGCCAGGCCTGGCCAATTACAAGTAGGCTCTTGGCATGTCCCCAGCCCGCCTCTCGAAGGTGCCTGCCTGGCTAACAAACTCATCCTCTCTAACCACCCCCAGCCCCATTCCCCAGAGCCCCCTTCCAGGCAGGAAGCACAAATTTGCAGCCTGCAGTGTAGGATAGGACATCATGTGGCTCTTGACCTGAAGGAGGACTCTCCAGCCCCGACGTCAGGCCTGGGAGCCCTCAGGCTAGCACAGGGGTCAACTTAAACTCGGTGGGGCAGGGGTGCAGACAATGCTGACAAAGCAAACAAAACAGCCTGGATTTGTGGACACAAGGCCCTCTTTCTCCCTCATGTAGTTTCTATAACTGAGAAGGAAGAAGGGACAGAGGCAGGGATCTTCTTGAGGACATTTAGAAACCCCCAAGCCCTCTGCTTGCCCTGGGAGCCCAGAGTTTTCTGATGCGATGCCTTCCTTCTCCAGGGGACAGCCAGTTTCAAGGCATGAGGTAGAAATGCCAGTGAAAAATCCCAAGGGTGCCCACACTCAGATCAACACCCAGAAGACGGCACTGGGAGACACACTTCCTGAAATTCCCTCTCCGCACCCCTCAGAGGAGGGAAAAAAACCTGACTTGGTGATAATTCTGTAAGCTATGTTGCTCTTGTCAAATTATTCAACATCTGTCTTCATGTTCCCACAAAAATTAGCATAGGATAGTAGTTTCTGATGACACCTTTGGTGAAATATTTTGACTTCCACCAGTAAGTTGCAAACAACCTGTCTTAAGGATAATGTCAATTCGCACTCCTGCATATTAAATAATCCAGGGGTTTGTTGTGTTTTTGTAAAGGAGAGGAGTCCCACTGACCTGCCCCTGGCTGGAAGTCCAGCAGCTATGGAAGGAAGAGAGGAAGCCAGGATGGAGGAGGGGGTGTTTTCTGATGCTATCCACACATAGGATATTCCTCCTCCATCACCTGGCTACTGTCTTTGCCCCAGAACTAGGCCTCTGGGGCTAGCCCAGGCCCCTGGCTTGCCAGAAAGCAGATTACAGGATCCACTGGGAGCACAACAAACTGGGCCAGGAGATTGGGAGGCAGGAGGGAAGAGGGGACAGGCTCCAAATGGACCACCTGGTCCAGTACTCAGCTCCTGTAGCATCTGTGCCCCCAAGAAGAGCAAAACCACCTGACCAGACTGAGAGCACCTCCCCAGCCCTATTGTAGACAGCGGACCTCAGAGACGACAAGAGGACACTCAGAGGGAAGCCAGGCATAGGGCTCCAGGCACCTGCCTCCCACCAGCCTCATCAGAGACCCACAGCCCAGGCCAGATCCTGACGGGTTTATCCTCCACATCCTGCTCTTCCTCCCTCTCCTCAATTCAGCTTCCATGTTAATCTGCCCCTCCCTCAGCCACACAGGCTGGGAAGATGCTGGGGTTCCCTCCCTCGGGCACACATTTTTCTTTTGTGCCTTGAGCAAAACCTGCCTCCCTTCTCACTGCCAGGGAAGCTGAGATCCCCTACAGCTGCCAGCCTAGGACTCCATGACTCTCCCTAAGCAGAGATTCTCAAAGAGACCCCACTACGCTGCTGGAAACCATCCTAGACAGACTTCTTGAAGAGAAAGAATTTCAAGAAACATTTCCTCAACTTCCCCCCAACAATGGCCCTTCATTCATGCAACAAATATTTGCCAGCTCCTGCTGTGTGCCAGGCACCATGCTAGGTGCTGACATACAATGATGGGCATGAGTGACCATCCCTCACCCCTACACTCTACTCTTTCTCAAACTACTTCATCTGCTTTGGGGGGGAGGGGGCGGAGCAGAAGATCTAGCTCACCATATTATTTCCTTTTTTTTTAAAGAACTAATATTTTTTTAATTAATTTATTTATTTTTGGCTGCATTGGGTCTTCGTTGCTGCACGCGGGCTTTCTCTAGTTGCGGTGAGTGGGGCCTACTCTTCGTTGCGGTGCACGGGCTTCTCATTGCGGTGGCTTCTCTTGTTGTGGACATGGGCTCTAGGCACGTGGGCTTCAGTAGTTGTGGCACACGGGCTCAGTAGTTGTGGCTCGCGGGCTCCAGAGCACAGGCTCAGTAGTTGTGGCGCACGGGCTTAGTTGCTCCGCGGCATGTGGGATCTTCCGGGACCGGGGCTCAAACCCGTGTACCCTGCATTGGCAGGCAGATTCTTAACGACGGTGCCACCAGGGAAGTCCCTCGCCATACTATTTCTTTAACCCAGACCCAGTGATACCATAGTTCTCCCTTCTGCTATATCTGGCCAAAGCTTCTAGCATCACAAGGAACTCGGCAGCCTCTTGTGGTCCTCCTCCTCACTAGATCCTCCACTCTCCATCCACCTCGATTAAGACTTTTCACCCTGCAGTTTCCCTGAGGCCTTCCTTGGAGTCATGCTCTCAAAGGGCAAGTGGAAGGAACGTCACCCAAGAGCTCCGGGTTGGCCCCAGTGCACAGCAACACACCTTGATTTGCTCTGAGTGAGAGCAGCTGGGACCCAGGCACACAAGGGAGTGGAGAAAATACAGAGAAAGGGGGACTTATAAGCCAACGGCTAAATCCTGGCCCCAAAATACTCTGAATCAGGGTCCACAGAAACTACTGCCCCACCCCCTGCCTTCATTGCTGGGGTTTCCAGGCTAGGCTCAGGGGAGCTTCTTCAAGATGCGTCCCATGCAGCCCCAGATAAGGTTGAAGAAACTGGAGGGGATAGAGAAGAGGAATGGCCAGGAGATGGGCCATTCTGGCCAGGAGATGGCCAGATCTGCCCAAGGGCACTCAGAGGGAGGAGCAGGGTGGAGGATAGCAGCAGAGGCGGAGGGCTCCCCATCGCTCTCCAGAGCCCCTGGGGTATGGTGAGAAGGCAAAGACCTCAGCAGGTCCCTCCTTTGGCCACCTCTTAAGGAGACAGTGAAGCTGTAGGGAAACCTTGAGGAGAAAAAAGAAAGAGGACCCCCCAGTACACCCTGATGTCTTCCCCTACCCTGGGGAGGCCAAGGCCTTTGGAACCCCCCTAGTGGCCTCCTCTCCACAATGCAGCCTCTCTCAGTCCCTGCTGCATTCTTCCTCCTTCTTTCCCTTTCTGGCCTACGTAAAGGGCCAGGCAGTAAGAGACACACAAACTAATTAAGCAGCAGAGTTTGGCCAGATGCCTGGGCCAGCCTCCCCCAGGGAATTAAGCCCAAGCCAGCTAGCTGTGTAGGGCCAGGAGGGTGTCACCTCCCAGATACCCCCAGGACACCCTTCCCTCTTGCCAGGCTCAGGGAGACAGGCCAGGCATCCCCAGAAGGAAGCATTTAGCATCTGCACTTGAGGCTGGCAGCTGAGGGACAATGCCTCTGCCCCCACCCCCTCAACAGAATAAGTCAAACCCTCTCCCGATCTAAAGGTGAATAATTAGGTCCTCAACCCTAGAGAAAGAAGGAAAGAGAATCTTCCCCACTCCAGCTACACACATCATTAAAAAAGTGACCTATACAGACCACCCTGCAGTCAGAAGAAGGTAAAGTAAGGGCCACCGGGCCCCAAAGACTTTTTGTGCTGTGGGTCAGGGCATTGCTGGCTGCCAGAACTCAGAGGGAAAGTCCCTGAGAGGGATGAGCCCTCGTGATCCTGAACGGATGATGCCCACTCCCGGGATCTTTCTCCCGGAAAACCGACGAGAGAGAAGGGAGAAGGGGTAACCAGAGTTCCCTTGTCGCCTGAGAGTGGGTGCGGACGCGGGAGCAAAGCTGCGTGGCTGGAGGCAGAGTTTCGACACGTAGCCTGATGGGTGCGTGCAGTGTTTGCTTTCCTGGGGACTGTGGCTGAATGTGTGCGCGCAGGCAGAAGGAAGGTGGGGCTGGGGTTTTGTAGCTGGGAACCGGGGACAGGAAGAACTAACTGTCTCAGGAGAGGTCCGAGAAGGGATTCTGGGGTCTTGGGAGCCGGATCTAGGGGATGCCTGCATCCGCTTGGGCTGTCAAGAAGCGAAGCAGCGAAGCCCAGCGAGAGCCGGGAAGGCGAGCCAGCCGCCGGGCCGCGGTACTGGCAGCCAGCTCGCTCGCCAGCCGGGCGCAACTCTGCATCGTGCATCGCTCGGCTTCCACTCCGGAGGCCGAGCCAGGGTGGGATGAGGTTTCGGTGCAAGTCGTTTTCCCAGCCCCCGGTGTGCGGTCTGTCAGGGTCTCTCGAGCCAACTGGGTGCTCTCAAGTGTTCCGATTCACTCCCGACCCTGGCAGGGTTTGGGAAAGTGGGTACTACCTCCCCCTGGCATCCCTGGCTTCACGCCAGACCCTACAACCTGTCTCCGTGCTCTGAAGCAGCTAGCTCGATCTCCTCGCTCTCTGGAAAAGGTCGGGGACCCGGGAATCCACTCCAGAGTCCGAGCCGGGGTACCCACCAAACCCGGGCAGCGCGCACTTTGCGCCTCTTGCAAAGTTTCCGCGCGGTGCTAAGCCGGCATGGAGCGGGACGCGGGCTCTTACCGTAGACTCCTTGTCCCCGGCAGTGGAAGGGGATCAGCGCCAGAAGTAGAAGGCAGGTCACCTCCATCTTCACGGCCAGTGCTTCATCCCCGCGAGGCGGCGCAGCCCGAGAGGCGGTGGGGGGCACCTCCGCCGGGGCCCTGCGATGCCCCTTGCGTCTTCCCCTTCCCCGAGAGGCGACGGAGGGGGCGGCGGCGGCGGCGACGGAAATCAGGAGGCTGAGGAGGCGGCGGTGGCGGCGGCAGCGGCAGCGACCGGGTTTCTCCTACGGCGGGGCCGCTGCCCGCGTGGGAACGCAGGGGGCGCTGGCCCGGCCCCGGGTGCCTCGGCGCGCCCGGCGCAGCAGCCAGCGCCCCGGCCCGAGAAGCCCGGCCGCCGAGCCTCTCCGGGTTCCCAGGGCTGTCCGCTCGGGGTTCTGGGCGCCAGGGACCCCTTTGCGGAGGCGGAGGCGCTTGGATCCAACAGGCCACCGACGACTGACAAACTTGTCGTTTCCCCGCCCAGGGGACGCCCCTCCGCGGAGCTGGGGCGGGGAGGCCGGGGCTCCGCTGGGGTTAATCCGCTGTCTCCAGTTCTGCGGCCGGTGCTGGGGGCTCAATGGCCCGACCCAATGGGGCCGGGCTGGGCGTCCTCTCGGAGGCGCAAAGCCCCGGCTCTGGCCCTCCTGAGCAGGGGAGAAGCGCGGGCTAGGCTCCGCGGAGGGGCGAGAGTCACGGGTCCACGGGTCCGCGAAGTTAGCCGAGCCACCGAGGAACCCCGGGGAGGAATCGCGCCCCAGCGCCCCGCGGGAATCAGGAGAGCAATTCCATCCAAGAGAGACCCCAGAACGTGGGGAAAGAAGGAAAGTTTGAGTCGTTTGAAAAATATTCGCGCTCTCGCCAAGGCCTGGGCTGCGGCGCGGGAGCCGCTTGCTGCCTCTGCTCGCCTCGCTCCGCTCCCGCCGTCTGGCCGTGGCGGTGGCGCTCCCCGGCTCGGCGCTCTCGGGAGAGCCGGGCTGCGCCGCGACCCAAGTTGGTCGTCCCCGTCCCCGCCCCCGCCCGGCGGCCTCCGCCGGCGGGGGCCCAGAGCAGGCGGGGCCGGGCCGGGCTGCCGGGCGCGGCTGCAGCTGGGCTTCGGGCCGCGGGAGCGCTCAGCTCGCTCGGCAACTTGGGCTTCGCTGTGCTGCTTTTTCCCCCCTCCGAGCTTTTCATTCCGCTCTCCCCCCGTCTCCCCCTCTCCTCCCTCCTCCTCGCGTCTCCTCGTTCGGTCTCTCGCTCTCCCACCCTTTGTCGCTCGCTCTCCTGTTTGATTCCCCTCCAGTTAAAAAAAAGGAGCCAATTAAAGGCAGCGCAGCTCGCCGGGCCCAGCCTCTGTCCAATTTCCTCGCCTCCCCCAGGACCAATTAGAGAAAACAAAACAGGGCTGGGGGAAGCGGACTGCCTTTCTTCTCTCTCTCTCTCCCTCTCTCTCTCCCTCTCTCTCTCCCCCTCCCCCTCCCCTCCCCCCTCTCTGCACCCCCCCTTCTCTCCCTCTCTCCGCCCCCCATCCCCCCAGCAGGAAAATGTCAGAAAGCAGAAATGGATCCATCTATCCCGAGGACAGAGGCGAAGAGACGTGGGTTTCGGCGCGGGCTCTGCAGCGCGCTCGCACACTCGCTCTTCGCCCGCCCTTGCACACCCAGACCGGCTGCCCGAGCCGGGTGCACCGATCCCAGTACTCTCGCTGGGCAAGCACGGCCGTTCGCCCCGGGGACTCTAGCCTAGCCTGCGGGGCACTGCCCACTTTGTAAATGTTTTGCACTTTTGTGGGGGCGGGACTGAAGCGGGGGTCGAAGGGAAAGGCCGGGGGCCGGGGCGCCCGCGGCTCTTGGGGTCCTGCAGGCTTGCGAGCCGGTCGCCTGCTGTGGGTCTGCAGGGTTGTCTGCGCGGCCCTGGAGTCCCTCCGCCCCCGGCCGAGCCCCGCCCCTTTCCAGGCAGCCTCGGCCTCTCCCGGCGTCCGGCGTGGGGGCCACCGCCAGAGCAACTGGCTGAGCCCGGGGCGAAAAGGGAGCGATCAGAGCTCCTGCCCTTGCCTCGGCCCGCAGGTTGCCAACAGGTTTGTCCGCAGGACCCCGCAGCCGGAGCTTCCCCAGGCCACCTTCCATTATCCCCAGCTCGCCCCTCTCTCCGTCCTGCCTCCCCTCAGGACCTCAGGCGCCCCAGGGGCGCCCTCTCTTTCAGCAGCCAAGCCAGGGGCCAGCTCCACCTGCGGGGTCCCGCACTCCCGGACTCCGCTACCTCAAACCGGCCCTCCGAGAGCAGGGGTGGGGAGAGTGCTCCTCCCAAACGCCGGCACGGAGAGGTAAAGGCTAGCAAGCAAGGCGGGCGGCCTCCCCCGCACCTCCGATCGCTTTCCTCTACCCAGGTCTTGCTAATCTCACCTGCTCCACCTGTCACCGTTATTTATCTCGGCGTGTGCGCAAGGATTGTATTAGGGCTGCCCGTGGGAGCGCGGAAAACCGCAGCAACTAAGAAGCGGAGAGATTACAAACCCTCCTCCCCCACCCCCGGAACTGCGTAATATCTTGGTTGTGATGGTGGTCCACGACTCCAAGCATTTGTCAAAACTCAAAGACTGTATACCAAAAAAGACTTTATTTTTCAGTACGCAAATTAAAACAAAATTAAAAAAAAAAAAAAAAGCCACCCCTTTCCCTGGCCCATGTCCAGCTGGTTCCCTCCTCTCCTGACCCTCCAGGGGCTGACCCTCACAGGAGCACGTGCCCCCAGCTTCGGAGGTGGGGTGGCAAGAATGTGAGGTGTCTGGAGAAATTCCAGGCAGCATGGGGGGGGCGTGCCATCAGGTAACATCTCCTCAGCTTCCTTCTGTCCATCTCAGAAAGTCCGAGACCATCGGAAGAATCTTTTTTTTAAATTTATTTGATTGGAGTATAGATGATTTACAATGTTGTGTTAATTTCTGCTGTACAGCAAGCTGATTCAGTTATATATATATAACATCTTGCGGAAAAACCTGAATGAACTTTTTGGCCAACCCAATACATACATTCTTTTTCATATTCTTTTATCGGAAGAATCTTATTTTGCAGCCCACCCTCCACTTGATTGCTCCTCTTTCAACCCCTCCTTTTTTTCCTCTCCTTCCTTACCTGTGGGTCCAAGGCTGAATAAGGGGAACCAGATCCAACTTTGTTTTGGGCACCCAGCAGATGCCAACTGAAGATTTGTTAAATGAATGAGTGATTCCCATCCTAGGCCAGATACCACAGACCTAGGATACCCTCAATGCCGCCATCTTTTCTACTCCCCACTACCGCCCCCCCAAACCAAAGAGAAAAGTCCATTTTCTGCCCCACAGAGATACAGAGCTATCAGGCTCTGTATATTCCCACGCACCTCCCCCACCCAGTCTGAAAAGGAAGTGGCAACAATTGAGGGTGTGATGGTGAGTAGCTTCTTTTATTGTCATCTTTCTCCCATTATTCAAAAATCGTCACCTCCTCCAGGAAGCTCTCAGGGAGTGATCACAGTGATTCCCACCCTCCTTGGCTTTGCCCATCTTGAGTTGAATGAGCACTTGTCCATGTCATGGGAAACTGCCTTCCTATTTTTCAATTAGCTAGTCCAACCCCAAATAGCAGTTAATTGATCCTCTTTGGCTTTGGGGTGCATTACTGGTGAACAAGGAACCCCAGTGACTCAGCTGACAGTCACTTGAATTTACCATCTCTGAATACCTACACTGGCCTAGAGAGAGAAGACTTGCGATGGGGGAAGGATAAAAGGGAGGGGGAGCAGAGAACCAAATTCTAGCCAGGCTGGGACTGAACATTTGCTGTAGCTAATCCACCTGTGAATACTCTGCAGCTAATTGTATGCAGTGTAAATACCTTGACAGCCTGCTTGCATGCGCCTGTAAATTCAGTCATCTCCTCCCCTAGGTGTGCCTTGCCTGCTGCCTCTGACAGAGCCCTGAGTCTGACAATGGGAGGCAGCCTGGAGAAGGAAAAGAGCACTAGGCTTGGGAGCCATCTGTCCTGAGCTCCAGTCTTAACCTCTCTAGGCCTCAGGTTCCCCAGCTGTAAAGTGAGTAGGATCCCCATTTCGGAGAGTGGTTGAGAGAAGCGAGTAATAATAGTAATAGCTGACACCACCTGCCAGGCACTGTTCTAAGCCTTTCACGTGTATTAACTATTTAATCCTCATAACAACTATGTGACATAGGACTGTTATTCTCATAGAATAACATAGAAAGATTTAGTGATTCACGCAGCTGCTAAGTGGCTGAAGTGGGCTCTGTGGCCTTGCTCTTTCCCACTGTTCTGTACAGAAGAGACGTAAGGGCCTAGGTATTTAGTAAATATTTTCACAAGAAGTGTTCCTATTCTCTTCTCGAATAGAGAACAGTCCTCTGGGCCCCAAATTGGGCTCTTGGAGGGTGCGGGATGAGAGCTAGACCACTGGACCTGAGGCATCCATGAAGCGGGCCACTGGGCACAGACTGCCTGGAGGCTCGATGGTCAGCACCCAACTGCCAACTCTTGGGTTCCACCCATGATATTCTAAGAAAAACCTCATTATTTTGCCCTAGAGAAAGCCCAGCCTGCGGCCTCCAGGAAGACTAAGTAACTAGCTGCTGAGTAGGGGGTATGTGAGAGGCCAGGGAACCAGGAGCCCCAGACCTCAGCCAAGCAGTGCAGCTTTGGGCTTTTGTTGTGAGAGTGCATTACTAGAAAGCTCTCCCATCTCCTCCCGCCTCTCGCTCACACGTCTCCAGCAAGGCAGAGCCTGGGAGAGGAAAAAGGGAGAGAGAGAGAAAGAGTCTTTGCGGGAATAGCGTCATCACCTTGCAAGGGAAATTGTCTCTGAAAATCGTGCAGTGAGAGGTATTGATTCAATCTAGGGGCAAGCCACTTTCTGGTCAGGTAGGGGAAGGCTGGCTGGGAGGGGTGAGGAACGGGGAGAGTTATGACCCCGCTGAAAGACCAGTTTATTAATTCCAGCTCTAACAAATAGCCAATTAATGGTTCCAGCTGCTAATTAGTAAGCAGTTAACTCCTGTTATAAATCGTGCTGCTCGAGACTAGTAATATTGCAATCCTGCAATGACATCCTCAGAAAGGAAGGGCCATAGAGACTTCTGTTGTTCAAAGGGTCTGTAGCCCCCTCCCCTGCCCCCTCACTCCATACCCCCAGCAGGCTCTCTGCTCATGGAATGCAGGATTCAGAGCAGGGCCCCTGACCATATGTTCACCATTCATTCATTTAAGAAATATTTAATAAGCTCCTGCTATGTGCCAGGCACTACCTTAGGCACTGCAAATTCAACGTGAACAAAACAGACAAGAACCCCTCCTCTCATGGAGGTGACATTCTAGTGAAGAGACAGACAATATAGTCTATAAATAGTATTTAGATAGTAAGGAAAATACTAAAAGCTAGGAAGAGGAGCAGGAAATGTGAGGCCTGAAATGTTAGAGAAGGTGTACAGAGAAGACCCCATTGACACTTGAGTCATGACCTTAAAGAGAAGAGGGATCAAACCGTGCCAATGTCTGGGGGAAGAGCATCGCAGGGAGGGGGGCAGCAAGTGCAAAGGCCCTGCGGTGGTGAGGAGTATTTGGCTGTAGCTGAGTAGATGAGGGAAGAGTAGTAGGAGCTGAGATCACAGAAGTTAAGGGGGCAGGTCATTTGGGTTTTGCGTTCATTGCAGGATGTTGGACCTTACTCTGAGTAAGATGAGAGTTACGACAGCGTTATGAAGAAAAGAGGGACAGGATCTGACTTTAATTTAGCAGGCTTGTTCTGGCTCTGTGTGAGGAATTGATTGAAGGGGGTGCCACAGCATCCCTAGCACCTAACACGGTGCTTGGCACTTAGTGGGTGCTCAATAAATACTTGTCACAAAACGACAAATGAAAATTGATGGGGCTAGATAGTGAGAATGGGAACCATGATCACTTTTGAAAGTCCAATTTATTTGGATTCTCTTGTAAATTATTTTACAACCCTCCAAGGATGCCTGCACATTTGAATTTTCCAAGGAATTCCACATCCACCATCCTACTTTGTCCTTAAAATATGAGGTAAGTGAAGACATGTGGCCCCCACCATTTTACAGATGTGAAAACTGAGGCAAAGAGACATTCACTGACTGGCTTAACAGTGTGTTACTAAAATACCAGTCCTAGAATGATAGGGTTGGGGGATGCAAAAGAGACAGGAGTCTCTCCCCCGCATTTCTGGCCACTGTCATGATTGTGCCCTGCCTCACTGTGAGATCTTCCCTCTCTGGGCTCCAGATTCTCATTTCCACGATGAGCAGATGTGCCTGAACTCCAAAGCCTTATGAGCTGTGTCGGAGACCTGGATGCTACCATTTCTCAAGTGAGGGTCACATGGGCTGTCTCAAGCTCCCTTTGTCCACACTAATGTTAGAACAGGGGAAGTTTTAACTTTTTTGAGCTGACAGTTCAGTGGATCAGAAGTAATTTGGTTTTAGCACCAGCTTGGAAACACATGGTCTTCCCACTCTGAGGAGGTGTAAGGAGCACTAATTTACCCAGCTCTACTTCCCCACTGGGTGGGTGTAGGAAGGGGGTGAATAGGCTGGAAAAGTCAGGTTCTCTTGACTATTTATTCATTAATTCAATAAATATTTATTAATCCAGGCATCGTGCCTGCATCATACTGAGCATCCTGGTGGAGACGTCCAACAAGTAAAGACCCTCAGGGAGCCCCAGGCTGAGGGGAGACACATCCCTGCCCTCAGGGAGCCCCAGTCTGAAGGAGGAGACACAGCTCTACCTTCAGGCCCCCCACCTGGAGTGGGGAGACTGCTACTAAAGGTTCATAGATCCTGGCATAAAAAAGGAGCCAGGATATAGACACAGGAACAGATACACTGATAACAGCAATAAACTATCCACTACACGGGTAAATGCTAATGGCATAAGGAACAAGGACAGCACGAGGTGTGGTTACTCTGACTCTTGGCTCTACTGCAAGATTGTTTCATACCCCTAAGCCTGGTTGCCTGCAGCCTTCCAAGTCTCAACCAAGCCCAAGGGAAGCAGCCTGGTGTTTTATTTGGGTCTTTCTCCCAATGCAAATGTCTCTCTGGGCTCCTGGGAACCAGGCCTGTTTGAAGGCGAAACTGTGAAGCTGGCATGCAGCATCAACACCCACTGGGAGGAGAACCCACTCTCTCTGGGGGCCAGGCCCCACCCCAGCCAGAAGCCCCATCCCTGCCTCACTCCACTGGCCTCCCTAGGAAGACACACCTGGCTAAGGGGGCTGCAGAGCACCTGGAGACCAGCTCCTCCCTGAAGGCCCCGTCTGTTACTCTGGTCTCATGGATGTCACCTCCCACCCCAGGCTTAGAGTGGCATCTGTGCGGTGTGCTCGGTTTCCACATGTGCTGTGAGCTCCAGGGCAGGGTGGGTGTCCTGCTCCTATTTGGATCACTCGTAGACAGCACCCCGTGCAGGACTGAGCATATGGCAGCCACTCAGTGTCTGCTCATTAAAATGAACTGAGTCGGGTTACCCTGACTGAAACAGGAGTACGCTCTGGGCAAGACCTGAATTATCAGGATAAGGGAGGCCCAAATTGTCCAGACAATGTGTAGATTAGGGACAAATAGACATAGTGAATATATAAGAAGACATATTCGAGTTATGTGCAGCCGAGGGGAAGCAAATTCTTAGGGAAGGGAAGTAGGCAAGTGAGGGACAGAACATTCTGGGAAAATCATTGTGTACACAAGTGGCAGGGGATGTGACCCTCCACTGCTGCCTCATTCTGGGATGCTTTCTAGGAGGGGAGGTGTGGGTCAGGTGAGTTTCCTGAAGTGGGGGGTGCATTCTGCCAGGCTGAGGGTGGCTCTGTCCTCTGGCATCTGCCCCCAGGGCACCAGTGAAAGGCATCAGATTTCGCTGAGCTGGTCTTTCTCACCTTCTCCAGGACAGCTCTTCGGAAGCGGGATCAAATGTCCTCAGGCTTGAAAAAACAGGCTGGGGTATGAGGGGAAAGGAGGAAAGGGAGGAGGGGAGTGAAGATGAAGTTACAGGAGGGGAGGGGGTCAGGGCTGGGCCCAGGGACCGGGCCCATGATTCTCCCAGGTCCCTTTCCGTTTAAGTTCTCCAGCAAATTTCTTTTCCTTTAACCATCACCTCTTTTTGAGCCCTGTAAAGTGGTGGTGGAGGTGAGGCTAGTGGGAAATCTGGAGCAGAATAATCGCAGGCACACACACGGACAGAACCGCTGCGTGGCATAAACTCCAGGGGGCGCCATTCACATAGAGTATGACAGGAACGGCGCCCATCTCCCACCCCCAGTGGGTGCGACATGGAGGCCCAGCTGCAGCTCCCTCCGCTCTGCCCCGACCCCAGGACAAGCTGATGTCATCCTACTCTGTACCTCATACCCCCCTGCACCACATTCCTTCTCTTCCCGATCCACTGCAGCCCCCAGCCCCTCTGGCCCCCAGCATGATGCGCTAGGGGATGGGAGGGGTCCCGGGCCGTGTCCCACAAGCTCCTTGTTCCAAACACACTACAAGCCCTGGGGACTCGCTGCCTTTTTGATTAACTCGTCTCATTATCTGGCCCTCCCGGCTCTCCTTGGGGAACCGCCACGTCCCGGGGGCCTTCGGGAGCCACGTCTGGCCCTGAGCGAGCGTGGAAGGGGGACCCCGAGGGACCCTCCCACTTAGCCCTTTGAAAGCAGTCTAGCCCCACCTTTCACCGTTTCCACCCCCTAACCCAGGGCTTATCTGAAAGAGTAAGTACACAATCGCATAAGCATAAAATGCTCAGCCTAAAGGCCACTTGCCCTCACAACCACCCAGTAGGTAGGTAGTTTTATCATCGTTTTAGAGATGGGGAATTAAGGAACAGAGAGGTTCAGTCACTCCCCCAAAGTCACACAGCTAGTAAGTGGCAAAGCTGGTTTTCCAATCAGAGAATCTGGCTCCAGAAACTAGAGTCTATACTCTTCTCCACTACTTGGTGCTGCCTCTCACATAGAAGAGGGGCCAAAAGCTGACATAGTACAGCTGTGCTGGCCAAACACACAGCCTCTGGCTACTAGTATTTATATAAGTTTAAATCAAGTCAAATTTAAAATTCAGTTTCTCAGTCACACTAGCCGCGTTTCAAGCGCTCAACTCAACAGTCTCACATAGCCAGTGACTACCGTTCTGGACAATGCAGATATAGAACACTTCTGTCATCATAGTTTTGTAGACAGCAGTGCTCAGGAGTCTTTAATTTCACCCCAGCTCTACTGCTTACTAGCTGAGTAACTGTGGGCAAGTTACTTAACCTCTTTGTGTCTCAGTTTCCTCATCCAAAAAAATGGTGATAAAAAATGGTGATAAGGATAGTGCCAACAGGGGCTTCCCTGGTGGCACAGCGGTTAAGAATCCGCCTGCCAATGCAGGGGACACGGGTTCGAGCCCTGGTCTGCGAAGATCCCACATGCTGGAGAGCAACTAAGCCCGTGCGCCACAATTACTGAGCCTGCGCTCCAGAGCCTGCGAGCCACAACTCCTGAAGCCCGGGCGCCTAGAGCCCGCAATGAGAAGCCCGCGTACCGCAACGAAGAGTAGCCCCTGCTCATGGCAACTAAAGAAAGCCCGCGCACAGCAACAAAGACCCAACGCAGCCAAAAATACATAAATAAAATAAATAATAATAAAATTAAAAAAAAAAAAGATGAATAGTGCCAACTTCATAGGGCTGTTAGGGCGATTAAATGAGAAAATGCATATGAAGTGCTCCATACTGTGCCTAACACATAGTAAGCATTCTAAAAATTATTATTTTTTAAATTATTTATTTATTTATTTGGTTGCACTGGGTGTTAGTCGTGGCAGGCAGGCTCCTTAGTTGCAGCTCACAGGCTCCTTAGTTGTGGCATGCAAACTCTTAGTTACGGCATGCCTGTAGGATCTAGTTCCTTGACCAGGGATCGAACCTGGGCCCCCTGCATTGGGAGCACATAGTCTTATCCACTGTGCCACCAGGGAAGTCCCTAAAAATTATGTTTATTATTAGGAATTCTAGTCCGGTCCTTCCTTTAACTAAGTAGGTAGTTAAGAAGCAGAGAAACTAAGGAATTGGTTCAAAGCCACACAGCAAATTAAATGCCAAAAGCTAGGGCTCCTGGTTCTTTTTATCATGGCCTAATGATACCACTATAGTTGATAAAGGACTTTCACATTTGACCCTCTCCAAAGTGCTGGGAGGCAATTAAAAGAGGTTTCATCAACCCAATTTTACAGATTAAGAAACTGAGGCACAGAGAGGGTGAAGTAACTTCTTCAGGTTCATGATGCTGTTTAGTAGCAGGGTGGGGAATTATTACTCTTCAGTGTTCTGCCCCCAGCTCTATTCTCCACTGTCTGTGCAAATTAACATGTGAGTGTGTGTGTTTGTGTTTTTTATTTGTTTACCATGCAGAGCTCAGGGACCTTTGTCCCCTATAGATAGAATATAAATCATATAAATAATATTAATATGGTCTCAATTATGTAAAAGCTGTATATAGAATAAAGATGAGAAGGACAGATAGTTCCATTTTAATGATTATTGTGGGTGATGGAATTATGAGTGATTTGCATTTCTGTCCTCATATGCTTCTATTTCCCCCATTTTGTTTTTGCAAGCAGTATGTATTATTATTTTTTTATGTAAATTTATTTATTTATTTATTTTTTGGCTGCATTGGGTCTTTGCTGCTGCGCCTGGGCTTTCTCTAGATGCCGCGAGCGGGGGCTACTCTTGGTTCCAGCGCGTGGGCTTCTCATTGTGGTGACTTCTCTTGTTGCGCAGCACGGGCTCTAGGCACATGGGCTTCAGTAGTTGTGGCTCACAGGCTCTAGAGCACAGGCTCAGTAGTTGTGGCGCACGGGCTTAGTTGTTCCGCAGCATGTGGGATCTTCCCGGACCAGGGCTCGGACCTGTGTCCCCTGCATTGGCAGACAGATTCTTAACCATTGCGCCACCAGGGAAGTCCTAAGCAGTATGTATTATTTTCATAACCAGAAATAAACGTGATTTTCAAATACATTTTTTAAAAAAATTAAGTTCTTCCAGTGTTTCCCCCGTGGTCTCCTCTGCCCTCCAAGCAGTTAGGAGGTCTGACCCAGGGGTTGGCTTTGCCTGGCCAGATTTACTAGCAGACAGGAGGCTGGTGTTGTGCCTCTCAGCTCAGTCCCCTTCATCCACAGGCCCTCAGGTCCCTCTGCACTGGAGTGGGTTTGAATTTACTCAGCAGCATCCACATGCAATAAATGTCATACCGTTTTATTTTTTCAAGTCAAATAAATTCTGACCCCAAGTCTCCAATTGCCAGAGTGCTGAGAAATCAGCCTTAGTTATGTTTGGGGGGAGTCTCCAGGGTCATAGAAGAATCTAGGACCCAGGAAAGAGGCCTTGGGCCTTTTGGTTGCCATGGTAATTGACTCCTGTTGCCTGGGCTCCTGAACCCTGGGCCAGGCCTCAGTCGGCTGGCTGCCCTGGACAGGCTGTGAGAGCTCTCCACAGCAGCCCTCTCAGTGACCACAGTGGGCCCTGGAGACCCTCAGGGCCTCAGCACTTGTCATCCAGCCTCCACAAATATCCCCATCTGGCACTGCAGGCCAGAGGGACACAAGGCCCTAAACGAAAACCCTCAAATGTCTGTCCCTTCCTGGGCTGGAGAGGCCCTTCTAGTCAGTCACTTTTTCCTCATCGTTTATCTAGTCTACTCTTCACTCCCCCGCAAGAGACCTCTACTTCCAAACCGAACTGGATGGGGGTGTCCCTGTTGCATTGATAACAAAACCCAAAACTCCTTGAGGCGAGAAAGCCCAGACTCAGACACTGACCTTGGTTCCTTTCTTGGGATGGAGGAGGGGGAAATGTCACTCATTATTCCAAGCGAAATGGGAAAACACAAAATAACATTTCAGTGTAGATCCTGGCTATACAACTCATGCCTGAACTTCAACTGACGACTTCTTAGACCTCTCCCTGCCAGGTCAGGCAGAGGAGCATTTATGCGCCAGGGGGTGTGGAATGGAGTTCGGGATGTCCCATCTCCCCCTCACTAGGACCCTGGCTGGGGGAGGGCATGACTAGGGGGAAACCCAGGAATTGGAATCAGAGAGACTAAAGCGCTAGACCCAAAGTAGGTGCTCAGTAAATACTTCCGTTGTGGATGAATCTAATCTGGGCACAGTCCTTCACGTCTCTGAGCCTCAACATCTTTATCTGTAAAATGGGCATCCATTCATTCGATAACTATGTCATGATTACCAGACACTGTTCCAGGGACAGAGGTTGTACCAGTGAACATGACAAAGTCCCTCCCTTCCATTTCAGTGGATGAGACAAACATAACATTGTTATGTCAGCCCATATCCTATTATACTAACTTCACTGCCCTCGGGCTGACGTCTAATTGCCTTTGCCCAAGGCCTTCTTTGCCTGCCCACATAGCGGCCAGAAGAGCCAGGAACCCCCAGCTCCCCGGGAGCAGCCCTCAGCAATGACTCACAGAGCTGGTGCATAAACACCCCAGCTCCCTCACCTCTCAGGCAGGATGTCCCCAAGTTATGTGTCCCACACTAGCTCCCAGAGTTCCCCAGCAGGGTTGGGCTCCAGTCCCCCCCCCCACAGTAACTGGATAAATAACTGCACCCTTTATTGGCTGCCTTCCCTCCCCTGTATCACTTCCCCATCCTCCCCTGGGTGTTTCCTGGAGTCACTGAATACTGTTGCCCTCAAATCCTTATCTTGGGGTCTGCTTCTGCCAACCCAAGACATCAGATTATGATTGGTGCTATCAAAACAAAATTCAAGTAGGACAAGAGAGTGGAGAACGAGGGTAGGTGCCACTTTATTTATTTATTTATTTATTTATTTATTTTTGGCTGTGTTGGGTCTTCGTTCCTGTGCGAGGGCTTTCTCTAGTTGAGGCAAGCGGGGGCTACTCTTCATCGCGGTGCGCGGGCCTCTTCACTATCGCGGCCTCTCTTGTTGCGGAGCACAGGCTCCAGACGCGCAGGCTCAGTAGTTGTGGCTCACGGGCCTAGTTGCTCCGCGGCATGTGGGATCTTCCCAGACCAGGGCTCGAACCCGTGTCCCCTGCATTAGCAGGCAGATTCTCAACCACTGCCCCACCAGGGAAGCCCTAGGTGCCACTTTAGACAGGGTAGTCAGGGAAGACCCCTCTGAGGAGGTAACGTTCAGTTCAATCAAGGACCTGAGTGAACGGAAGGAGGGAGACAAGTGGATACCTGGCAGCAAAGGTGTTCCAGTCAGAGGGAACAGCGGGTACAAAGGCCCTGAGGTGGAAACACCTGGGAGCAGGGAGATGTTAATGACACCTGCCCAGCGGCTTGCAGGGAAGGATTCCTTGAGATAGTCTGTGTGGACTGGAAAGCCCTGGACACATATGAGCCATTAGGGCTTTTTCAATTCCCTCTCTCGAGCTGGCAAGCTCTCTTCAGGGAATAGCTCAGCCTCCTGCCCTGCCTGGGCTGCCGGGCTCCGCACCTCCCCCTCTGTGCTCACCCAGCCTCTCTGGCCTGGATCAGGGCTTGGTTTTTCCAATAACTCATTAGTGCAGCTTTTGTCATGATTGAAGAAACAAAAGCCCCAGCAAGAAAACCCTGTTCAGAGGCATTATGGGTTATTTATAAGAGAAGGCAAGGCAGCCTCTGCACTGGGGGAAGCCTGGGGGAGACAGGAAGGCCCTCTGGATGGGGGACTGGGATACCTTGGATTTGCCTGGTGCTGGCCGCCAATGCCCCTGCCCAGCGCAGAACAACCTCTTCTCTCCTCCCACCTGCCCCTGCCAAAGCTGCCATGAGTCACCACTGCCCGAGCCTCTTGATTTCCTTCCACCCACTCATCCAGCTCTTGGTCTATTCATTTATTTATGTATTCATTTATTCACTCATTCATTCAAACATGTATCGGGGCCTACTATGTGCCAGGAACTAGCTGGTGTTGACATTTCTGGAGCATAGGCATGAATCAGCAATTGTGTGCTGGAACAAGCTCATACGTGCTCACAGCTGACTGTACATGTCTCTTCTCAACTGCTCCTTCAGTAGCATCACGTCGGTAGCTTTAGGTCAGCCATGGTGGGAGTGTTTATATCACGGAAATTGGCAAGTGGTGCAAATCAGGGCCTTTTCCCCAGAGAGCTGGTTGTTAAACATTTACTAACCCACCACTGTACCAGGCCTCGGTATCCTGGACCACACAAAGCTGAACCCCAAGAACTTACAGTCTAAACCAGAGAAGGACATTGACCCAATTTCCAATGTAACCTTTAGCGCACCCAGATTTGTTGGCCTCAGAGCCACACAGGACTCCTACAACAGTTGTCTTTGCAACCTAGGAGTACCAAGAACAGAGAATTTAATTCTATCATCATGCAAGACATAAGAAGGCGTGATAAAGGAGGTGTATTTGAGCTGAGCCTTTAGGGATGGGTGAGATGTCGCCTTGAATGGAAGGTGTTCTGAATGGTGGGAGTAGTCTGAGCAAAGTTTTGGAGGAAGGGCCAGGCAGAGTGTGTTCACTCCACTTAAATAAAAATGCCGTGGCAGGGTGCTGCTCCCACCTATTACCTTCCCAATCACACAGCAAAAGTGAGCTGCTTTCTGGAAGGAAAAATTGATATTACAAGAGCTGGATTATTAGGGAGAAGCTGCTGGTTGGGTACCGAGGGGTGAGGATGCCCCTCCTCCTTCCTCCTCCATTCCTTCTTAAATATTTACAGTGTGTGAAAGGGGCAGCCAAGAGGCCACCATCAACCCACCCTCAACACCACCGCCATTGTTACCACAGTGTTCGTCATGGTATATAACCCCCCGGGCTGGCCCCACTGTCACCACTGACCCCATCATTACTTCCCGTATGGCTCATTGGCCCTGTTAAGCAGCTCAGACAGACATGCGTGCACATGCTTGGCTTAAAGATATCAGGATAGACACCCAAACAAACTCAAATGCTCCTAGTACATCAACTATCTCCATCCCACATAAGAGGAGGCTTCTCAAAGATTTAATACTTGCCACCTCCTTACTCTGGGAGATAGCTGAGCCTCCCCCAGACATATACACACATGCATATGGGCAATGGCAAGTATACATCCAGGATGCAGCACCGTTGATGCCAAACCATTAGGCAGGTGTCGGGGAGGCTACAGTCCATTAGCCTTAACAATCCCTCCTGGAGCTGGTAAGCTAGTGGCGGCCATGCCTGGCCCACATCCTCCCAGCTACCCTACCTGCCTCACCCCACTTGTCTGACAAGGAACTGAGCTTCCCACTAGTTCAAGGCAGCCTCCCCATCACTGTCCCTGGTCTGCTGCCAGCCGCATCCCAGGAGGGGAGGCAGAGCATGACTGTGCACTGCATCTGTAGAACACTCCACAGTCCTCAAAATACAGATTCGTATTCGCTCATTTAATTCTGGGAAGCCTGTGAGGTGGGGATTGGTGACTCCAGCCTGCAGGTGAGGAAACTGAGGCTCTGAGTGACTCGTCCAAGGAGAAGGTAGAACGAGAACCAAGGTGCTCTGATTCAGACATTCATTCCACAAGTGTTTGTCAAGTCCTAGATGCTGTGCTAAACCCTGGAGATTCAATAACAATAACGATAATGGTCTGTAATAATAATAATGACTAAGCTTAATGGCGTACATGTACCACACCATCTCAACCTTCACCACAACACTTTAAGACGTACCACGTTTACTCCCACCTTTCAGCGGAGGACACTAAGCGTCGTTCCTGTGCTGAAGGAATTCACTGTGAGCTCCGGGGTCTCCCAAGGTTGGCCCAGGACCTCAACTCTCCTAGAATGACTGAAGCAGAAGTTCTTGGGTGGGACACAGGAATATATTGCAAATGTATTGTTCAAAAACACCCAGGGGTGAGCAGTACATGCATTAAAGCACGGGCACCAGAGGGGCCCCAAGGGCACACAATTGGCCAAGGGTCTTTGGGGACGGTTTGTCAGTGTTCCCTGGGCTCTTGGCCCCCACCTTTATCCCTTTCACGCACCCCCTGTGTGAGCTCATCTACTGCCCCTCCTCTGATCACCACCCACAGCGTGTATGAGGTCAGGGGCACTCCCTGGCGTCAGACTGCAGCTTCTTGCCTGTGTGACCTTGGACAAGTTACCTCACCTCTTTAAGCCCCCGTTTCCCTGTCTGTAAAACAAAGCTACTAATACTATTAACAGCAGTTTCTTCCAGATTGCTTACTTTGTTAGAGGCACTATTCTGAACCCCTCACACGTGTAAACTCACATAATCTTCGAATGTCCCTGTGAGGTTGGCTCTTAACACCGCGCCCAGCGTGTTACATGCGCTTAGTAATCGTTAGCTGTTATTAGCTGCATCTTCAGCTCCGGGCTGCTCTGAGGCTGCCCATCTCTCTGCTTAGCACTTACAACCTCATTCTTCCTCCTGCATTTCTCCTCTCAGTGAACGGCTCACCATTTCCACATCACCCAGGCAGACACCTGGGACCAAACCCTGAACTCCTCCTTCCTTCTTTAAATCCACATTCAAGTCCTGCAGCTTCTACCTCCTCCACATCTCTCATAACCATCCCCTCCATCCACTTCCTCTTCCCATCACCACTACTTTTTTGGTGTGACCCTGCTCATTTCTCACCTGGATTATGCAAAGGCCTCCTGATAGCTCCTTGCTTCCAGCCTACACACCCTGCAAACCATCCTGCTCTGCCTGAGACTTCCAAATTGCAAATCCACTGAAAATCCCTCTGTGACTCACCACAGACTCCAGGATCAAGTGCAGACTCTTCAGCTTAGCACATGACGCTCTGCAGGATCCGGGCCCTGCCTTTCCGCCCTCTGCTCTCCCGACACACTGCAATATGGCCCGTCCAGTCATGCCAATTCATTCCTTTGCACATGCGGTTCCCACAGTCTGGAGTGTCCCGCCCATCCTCCTTTGTCTAACCAGTTCCCCACATCCCTCATGACTCAGCTCAGGCAACACCTCTTCCCAGAAGTCTTCCTGGATCTCCATTAAGTTCTCCTCCTCCATGCTCCTGGAGTAAAACCTGTAATACAATGAAATTATAATGACTTTATCTGTGTGTTCTCTCACCAAACACAGATGTCACCTGGAGGCAGATGGTTAAAATTAGCACAGTCACCATAGTCAGACGGCCCCAGTTCCACCATTTACTGATTAATTTCAGCTCCACCATTTACTAGCTGTGTGATCTTGGACAAGTGACTTAACTTCACTCAGTCTCAGTTTCCTTGTCTCCAATATGAGGCTAATGATAGTACTTACCACATAAAGTAGTTGTGAGAATTGAGATATAGATGGAAGAGTGCTTAGCACAGTGTCTGGTGCAATCCAAGTACTCAATAAACGTTAGCTATTAAGTTACATACTGGGTGCAAGGCATCCTGGGAAAGTGAGCTCTGGCTTCTACTTAGGGGAAAGGCAAACACACAAGATATGAAGTCCCAAACAAAGGAAGAAGGTTTAAAGGCCCTAGGCAGCCGGGAAGAATAACAAATGTCCACTACAATCCACCTCTTGACTGCCTAAGGTCAACATACACCCTTCTTCCATTCTTAAGCTCATCCACCACGACCACTACCACCAAAACCTGCTTCCACCTAACATAATGTAATCATTCCTCACTAATGAAAACTTACCCTTTTGCCCAAATGGATTCAACCCAAATTCATATCAGTAATTACACCAGGATAACTGGGATGTCCATTCTCTTTCTAATTCCATCATGATCCCATGTTGATATTCTATAATCCATTCAACAAATTGCAAATATAACCATCCAGAAAATCCCTATATACAAATAATAGGGAATGGGGATGGGAGAAAAAAGGGAAATTTTTAAAAAACAGATCAATATATCCATCACAAAGAGGGGTGGGTACAATATGGGTAGAAACTATAGTTCTTGTTTCTGTATCTACTCACAAGACCATAGCTGGTATTTGTCATCTCATCCCATGTCCTATTTGCACTTCACAAGTACCTCAGTTGGTCATGGTTCTTTACGTAATGGGACAGTTGTAATCTTCCATCTGAAGAAGGCTGAGCCTTTGATGGTGTTGCTTGTTTGGGGTCACTCTGGTCTTCCATTAACTTTTACCACTTGACCTAGAATTACTAGGAGATGCCCCATATACCTTCCTGCCCCATTGTTTCCCATTGGTTATTAAAGTCAATCACCCCAGTCAACACTATAATCCCCCTTTTAGCATGAGAAGCCAAAAGGTCCTGGTGACAAACCCACTTTTCAGTTCAATGGAACCATTTTGTCCCCTGCTAGAAGTATTCCTATGGTGGATATTCAGACTTCTAAAGTAGCAAAGTCTGGAGTCATGTGGCTAGAAAGCAAAAACCTGACAAATGGGTATTTAGGTAAAAGAGTGAGAGATCTGGGTTGGAGACATGAATTTGGGTTTCATCAGTGCATTGAAACCATGATCAGAGATGGAGTGCCCCAAATAAGCATGAAGCTGAAGGCAAGAAAGGAGCTAAAAACAAGTCTCTGGGGAACATTGCCTTGTAAGAGTTCAGCAGGGGAGGCAGAGAACTTGGGAGCCAGTGAGGTTGGGTGTTCTTTCTACTGAAGTCCAGCTCTCTTTTTAATGAACCTCTGCACAACAGAATCCCATCCAAGGGCAGGCATGTCAAGAGTTCACGCTCCTTGGATAAAGCTCATGTCCCTCAAGGCATGCTGTAGACCTAGTGTTACAATGCAGCAATGTCTTTTCTGCGTTTCTAGAAATTCTCTTTCTCAAATCCCAAGTCTCAAGAAAAGTCAGTCAAGAAAACTGAAAGATGGGGAAAAGTATTATAATTCTCCTGCGAAAATTAAAGCTTCATAATCAACATAGAGATGTTACTGGTTTGAAGGGATCAACTGACGATGTCAAGTTGAAAGCAAAAGCTGAAAACCCCAATACATGGAGTTGAAGGTTAAGGTCAATGTCTCTGGGAATTTGGTCAGGAGCTCATAGGTGGGAATTTTACCATCTAATCTGTGGGTCTTGCTTGTAGCTGTTGCTATTATATCAGTGTATGTTGGGAGCCCTGTCTGTTCCCGATGGTGAGTCATTCTTACAAATAAAATAAATATTAATAAGTTTATATGCATAGTATATTTTATACAAATCCTTTGAGTGATATTCCAAGAAATAAGCTTTGGAAGCAAAATAAGCCCTTAAATTGGCAATTTGGTATTTGTAATCCTGTTAACTTTGCTGGGATCTGAATGTTACATTCTTCAAGTACTACCCAGTCACGACCACTGGCATCTTCCAGTGCTTGAATATTCTCTGTGGAAGAAATGCAGAGAAGGAAATAGGAATGTTGTAGAATTCTCAGACGCAAAATCAGATACTGATCTAAAATCTGAATGAGCAAAGACAATATCAATTTCAGTGGCAAAAAGAAAATCAGGGAAAGCAGACAAAGCACTTTCATTGTTAAACAAAAAATGAGCTTATATGAAGCAATGTGCATCCTAACACGCAGATTGAAGGTGCTTTTGGACATTTGCTTGATAATTCCAACAGTGTCAACACAAAGGTTTTTTTTCTATGTCTGGAATATTTGTTGCAAAACAAAGAACAAAATTGTCAGGTCAATTAATGCTTTGTGGGTTTAAAAAACTTTTATTTTAAGAATAAAAATTTTAAAATATTTGTGCCTTTCAATTCTTAATGACTTTTGTCATTAATTTTGTGTTAATGTTCCTTTCTTTTCATGTTTTCCCTTTCAAATGTCTATATCCAGAAGGCAGCAAATCTACGTTACTGAAATATATAGTCTTGGGGCTTCCCTGGTGGCGCAGTGGTTGAGAATCTGCCTGCCAATGCAGGGGACACGGGTTTGAGCCCTGGTCCTGGAAGATCCCACATGCTGCGGAGCAACTAAACCCGTGCGCCACAGCTACTGAGCCTGCGCTCTAGAGCCCGCGAGCCACAACTACTGAGCCCATGTGCCACAACTACTGAAGCCCGCACGCCTAGAGCCCATGCTCCACAACAAGAGAAGCCACCACAATGAGAAGCCTGCGCACTGAAACGAAGAGTAGCCCCTGCTCACCGCAACTAGAGAAAGCCCGCACGCAGCAACGAAGACCCAATGCAGCCAAAAATAAATAAATTAATTAATTAATTTAAAAAATACTTTACTGCTAAAAAATGCTGACCATCATCTGAGCCTTCATTGAGTCATAGTAGTAACATCAAAGATTACTGATCACAGATCCCCATAACAAGTATAATGTTGAAATACGGCAAGAATTACCAAAATGTGACAAAGAAACGTAGCAAACAAAGGCTGTTGGAAAAACATCGCTGATAGACTTGCTCGACGCAGGGTTGCCACAAACCTTCCTTCAATTTGTAAAAAATGCAATATCTTCTTTATCCATTCATCTGTCGATGAACACTTAGGTTGCTTCCATGTCCTGGCTATTGTAAATAGTGCTGCAATGAACATTGTGGTGCATGTCTCTTTTTGAATTGTGGTTTTCTCAGGGTATATGCCCAGTAGGGGGATTACTGGGTCATATGGTAGTTCTAGGGCACATATATGCAGTGGAATATTACTCAGCCATAAAAAGAAATGAAACTGAGTTATTTGTAGTGAGGTGGATGGACCTAGAGTCTGTCATACAGAGTGAAGTAAGTCAGAAAGAGAAAAACAAATGTCGTATGCTAACACATATATATGGAATCTAAAAAAAAAAAAAAGGTTCTGACAAACCTAGGGGCAGGACAGGAATAAAGACGCAGACATAGAGAATGGATTTGAGGACACGGGGAGGGGGAAGGTTAAGCTGGGACAAAGTGAGAGAGTGGCATGGACATATATACACTACCAAATGTAAAATCGATAGCTAGTGGGAAGCAGCTGCATAGCACAGGGAGATCAGCTCGGTGTTTTGTGACCACCTAGAAGGGTGGGATAGGGAGGGTGGGAGGGAGATGCAAGAGGGAGGGGATATGGGGATATATGTATACATATAGCTGATTCACTTTGTTATACAGCAGAAACTAACCCAACATTGTAAAGCAACTGTACTCCAATAAAGATGTTTAAAAAAAATAATAAAGTAAATTAAGGAGAGAAAAACCCGCAATATCTGTGAAGCACAACAAAGCGAAGCGCAATAAAGTGAGGTGTGCCTGTAATAATGAACCATGCGTTTAACATTATTTTTTTAAACAAAAAACCTCTGAAACTTTTAGAAACTATTACAGAAAAATTATTCACCGTTTATTATTTATGGTCACTCATTTTAAAAAACACAGAAATATACTGTTATGGAAAGTACAAAATACGGAATGATTTCAGGAATTTCCAAGAATTCTCAGGATTCCAATTTCTTATTTCCAAATCCACCAAATTAGTAGCTGTCAGGAATTCGGAAACACTGCAGACTAGTAGAATCAACCCTGTTCGGGAACACTGGATATACCCACCCTCAGCGGTGCTGGAATTGCACGGAGAGGGTGGTTTTGCCCCACACCAGTCCCAGGTAAGCTCCATTGCAGGATGCTAAGCCCTCCAGCAACAGCCCCCTTCAGCCTGCAGTGACCTCACGCCCAGCACTCCAGCGCCCTCACCAAACTTGAAACAATCTGAACCCTGGGTCAGCCTCTCTCTTCCTTGATCCCCAGGAGAAGAGAGGAGTAACATTTACCTTCCTCCTAATTTTGTCCTTTTCAAATGTCAACAGGGAAGGGAGGGGGCTCTGTTCCTCTCTCAGCTCCACACCAGCCTTCCCAGCAGAATCCCTCACTCCACATCTCCTTATCTGTTTATATGGGATGGGGGAGGGGTGTGAGTGGGGGACGCTCCCTGGGATCCCTGGAAGATCAGGGTGACTCAGGGGCAAATAAGGCCACCCCTGTTGGGGTGTGGAATGCTGGGCACCTCTCCTTTGGGCTTCCTGGAACCCAGGACATGTGGAAGGGGTTGAAAAGCCGCACAATGAAGAGAGTGTCTGGCTCTTTGCCTCAGGATGGACAGCAGTTCTATCCATGGATGCATCCTGAAACCCCAAGACTTAATGGTTTAAAACAATACATCCTTCATTTGATCACAACTCTGTGCGTCAGAAATTCAGACAGGTACTTCCCTGATTGTCCAGTGGTTAGGACTCCACGCTTCTGCTGCAGGGGGCACAGGTTCGATCCCTGGTCTGGGAACTAAAATCCCAAAAGCCACTCAGCCAAAACAAACAAACAAAAACCAAACCAAAAAAAAAAAAAGATAGAAAGGAGGAATGCAGACAGGTTACAGCCAGGACAGCTCACCTCTGATCCGTGTGATGATGTCTCCTGAGGCTGGAATGTCCGTGGCCTCTCCATTCACAGGTTGGAAACCTCAGCGAGGAGGGCTCAGAGGCTGCGGGCTGGCTGGAGTGGCTCAACTGGGTCATTTATCCAGGTTCCTTGGTTCTCCTCTATGTAGTCCCAGGGCCTCTCTCTCCTCATGGGGCTTTTCCACGTGATGGTCTTTCCTGAAAGGTGGCTGAACTTCTAATGTGGTGGTTCAGGGTTCACAAAAGTTCTAAAGTGGAAGCTGCCAGGCAGTGAGGTGCTGGTAACTGGCTCTACAGGAGAAAAAAGAAAAAGGAAGAAAGGGAGGGAGGGAGGGAGGGAAGAAGGGGGGGAAGAAAAGAAGGAAGGCTCCTGATAGTATTTGCCAATTTCCATAGGGTAAATATTTCCATCAAGGCTAACTTCAAGCTACCAAATTGAGGTCAATCAGTCCATAAAATTCCTGAAAATTTAACAATCCGCTCTTGCAAGCAGGTACGAGCAAGCTCCAGCACACCAGGGCTGCCAGGCCTTCTTAAGGTTTAGGCCAGGAATTGACCCAAATCACTTCCACCATATTCTGTTGATTAAAGCAGGTCTCAGGCCAGCCCAGCATTAATGTGGGAGGGGAGTACACAGGCCATGATTCCTGGAGGTGTGTTTCATTGGGAGCTACCAAAGTAACAGATTACTAGGAACAATAACACTGATCACATCTATCATTACATTATGCCCACGGGTAAGAGATGCTTGGGCCAGGCATCTTACGCATATTACCTCTTTTCAGCCTGATGAGGTAGGTGTTATTAACCCCGTTTTAAAGGTGAGGACCCTGAGATCAGAGAGGGTGACAGAGTCTGTAACTTCAGATCCTATTTGCCTACAGCAGTGAGGCATCTCCTCTGCAGGAAGGTAGGGGCATTATATATATTATATAAGATGTTACAGAAAAAACCCAAATGAACTTTTTGGCCAACCCATAGTTTTTGGATGGTATTGGGGAGTTCAAGAGTATTGGGGAGCACAGGAAATCAAATCTTATTAAATGAGTGTTCATCAAGTCTGGGAGCCTGGTGGGAAAGAACTTGAATGAACATGAAGAGGAAGGGCAAAGAGAGTAACTCACCAAAATCCTAAAATATTAGAAATAACACAGCCATCGAGCACTTACTTTTTGCTAGGGACACTGATAAGAATTTCGCACCTGATCTCATGTGATCCCTACAATCTTGTGGGAGGCTCAGTGGTTACCCCCATTTTACCTATGAGGAAACAGGCTCAGAGAAGTAACCCGAGTGTGTTACTCTGCTCAGGCTGCTATAACAGAATTCCATAGACTGGGAGATTTAAACAACAGAAATTTATTTTCTCACAGTTCTGGAGGCTGGAAGTCCGGGATCAAGGTACCAGCTGGGCTGTTTTCTGGTTAGGAGGCCTTTCTTCCTGGCTTGCAGACAGCTGCCTTCTCAATGTATCCTCACATGGCCTTTCCTCTATGTGCACTTGGGAGAAAGAGAGAGAAAGAGAAAGAGAGAGAGAGAGAGAGAGTGAGGGAGAGAGATCTGGTGTCTCTTCCCCTTTTTATTAGGACACCAGTCCTAACAGATTAGGGCCCCACCCTTATGACCTCATTTAACCTTAATTACCTCCTTAAATGCCCTGTCTCCAAACTATCCATGGCCCAGAAAAGGTTAAGAATCCCTGTTTAAAAGCAAATAAAAGGCAGTGCTCTGCTGGCATGTGGTACCCAAAGAGGGGATACTGGCTGAGAAAAGACACAAAACTGGTTACAATGAGCTCCTGGGTGACAGATGAGGGTTTGGGGACCTGGTTCTTATCCTGAAGGCTGATGCTGCCACCCTATGCTCCACATCCATGTCAGGGACCACGAAGCTGACCCAGACCAAGTATTCTGACCTGGTGGTGCTGGTCAGTAAGGAGGGAGGATTGATTCTAAAGGCAAGCCAGTCTACCCTTGATCCCTGTGACTGCAACCTCGGCCTTCACGCCAGCTCTTCACCCACTTCCCTGCCACGTGTGGGCAGGCTGGGCATCGCCAGGAGACAGGTGCCTGCTGCACCAAGAGGCAATTTATGAACCGTGAGTATTTTGTCTGTTTACTTGAAAGCACAAAAATTTGCCACTTGTGTGGGTAATTTGCTGCTAATTACGAGCTTACAATCTGCAGATAAGAAAATCAGGGCCAACGTGCGCTTCTTGAGGAAGAGGAAAATTACCCCAAGTAGTGTGTAATTATACACTTAGCGGGCAACGCGCTCCCAACCCTCACCCTTCCCATGGAGGGCTGACGGTGCAGGGTGAGTTTGCATACATACCCACTGGAGCTCCCTCCCGGGGAGGAGAGGGGAGGGCCCACCTGCTGCTGCTGTGTCCCAAGACATGGGATCATTAGGCCTTAACCCTTCCCTCCTCCACTGAGCAAAGAAGGAAGGTGAGGAAAAAAGAGTCAGTCACCTCCCTCAGGGAGCATCCAGTCTGAGTGGAGAGACATAGCCTCTGCCCTCAGGGGCTCCCAAGTCCAATGGAAAAGGCATAGACCAAGACCCCAGGTAGACCCCAGTCCAATGGAACAGACAGTTGCTGCCTACAGGGCCCAATTCTGATTGGGAGTACAGAATGCCTGCCCTCCAGGAACCCCTGCTCTGATATCAGGGCAGACGTCAGATCATGCCCACACCATCAGGGAGCCTGCAGAGAGGCACAGCCCACCCCTACCCACCCCCACCCCCGCAGTGGAGAGGGAGTGTTCTTGCCCTTGGGGAGCTCTCTGATGAGGGAGGCCTAGGCCCTGGCCTTGGGAGCCCCCAGTTTCATGGGGGGGAGACACAGTTCCTGCCTACAAGGGTTCTGATTCTGATGGAGGAGACATAGCTGCTGCTGTCAGGAAGCCCTTGGTCTGATGGGAGAGACAAGCCCCTGTACTCCTAGTACCTCTCTATTCAATGGGGAGACATAGCCCCTGATTTCTGGTTGTCTCTGAGCTTCTGTTGGTCCATCTCCATATAAAAGGAACAATTTGACAGTGAGACTCAGGTTAGCATGCTAATCACCCTGTTCTGCTGTGGAAGTTGGGCCTCAGCCCCCAAAGCCTTCCTGTAGGTATGCCTAGCACCCTCTCCCCCCAAACCCTCACACCTTTCAGATTCCCTCCAGCCACCCCCAGTGATGAGTTAGGTGATCCTAGAGAATTCCTCTCCCTTTCTTTCTTCCTGATCCCTTTTATTTGCTGGGCTAAATCATTCATGACTTGCAATAAAGGCCTCCGTGGCCCCCTCCCAGCACCCTGCAGAAAATATTATTTAACAGAAAGGTGACAGTTATGTAATTTAGTCTCGGTCTCCATTATTGATGAATTTGCCCATGAAATATTTAGGTTCCTCCGTGTTCTGCTGCACAGGGTCTGACAGTAACAGTGTCACATTCTGGTTTATCCTCATGGAAGATGTGTCAATCAGAATGCCCTGCCTCATCCACCCAAGGCTACACCCCGCTCAACGCACACCCCAGCTCTCCCCACTAAGGGCTCCAGCCAGCACTGACAGTAAGGGTTCTTTTGTGCTCTAGGGATCCACTGTCTCACCTCCCCACCAGCAAAGTCTCCAGAGTCCATGGAGGGACCTGTGAATTCAAGACGGTCTGAGATGGAAGAGAAAGAGGGAGGGAGGGAGGGAGGGGGGAAGGGAGGAAGGCATTGTGTGTTAAGTATCTGTAAGTGCTGGAACTGTATTAACTCATTTAATTCTCCCACCAACCCTATAAGGTAGGTATTATTATGATCCATTTGCATTTGAGGAAATGGAGGCTCAGAGAGGTAAAGACACTTTCCTAAGTTCACCCAGCTAGCCTCTGGCAGAGCTGAAACGGAAAACTGATCTAGCTTGCAAGCCTCTGTTCTTTGCACGCCACTATGATGGAAACAGACTCTGCCAGAAGACAGATTGTGCCAGAAGACATGGCTTGGGCAGCATAACACACGCATTCAGTGGCTCCCTGTCCAGGCCTCTTTCTGTTCTGGATCTTAGTTCTTGGCTGGGAATTCCAGATGGAGTGAGAAGACAGGAGAGAAGAGAAGATAGGGTTCCTGTCCTCAGAGGATTTCCAGGCTGATGGGGGAAACAGTGTCCTTGAGGAATCAACATAACTAGCAGGAAGCCACAGCCGATTCTGCTGGCCCAGGTGGGGGTAGAGCTGTAACTGGGGAAACTGAGGCCTGAGCATCATCCTCCTGCCCTGGAAGATGGAGGGAAGGACTTTGAGTCTTTTAACATGGCACGGCTCTGTAACCCTCTGGGGGTGCTGCGCCCCCGAAAAGTCACTGAGAAGAACGTCCTCCTCCTGGCTCTGCAGGTTGACTGTCTGTCTGTCCCCAGCTGCAGGTGATTGATGAGCAGCTCTGGTGTGATGTTAAAATATGCATTAGGCTAATCACATGCTAATTAAACAGACCAGGTCATTATGGCTGCTCAGGGACCCATCTGTGCTCCGGGGCATCCCAGGGCGGCTGGCAGGGCTGGGGGCTTCAAGACACTGAGGAGACAGACTTCAGGGCAATGAACAAGGTGACCCTCAGAGGGAGCTGAAGGGTCATCAGGTTGAAGAAGGCTGGCAGGTATTTCAATACAAGGAAGAGCTTTCTAACCACAAGTCACCAGCTATTAAATAAAGGTAATGACCTCCCTGTTGGTGGAGTTAAGCAAGCAGATAAATAAGGATTCCTGCAGCATCTGGTGGAGAGAAGGATGAGTGAATTCTGTAATTGCTTCCATTTCCAAGATTTTGGGTCCTTATGATATGGGACAAGCCCCTCTCAGTTTTCCTGCCACTCCCTCAGCCATCCCCTGCCAAGCAGAGGCATCCTTGGCTTCATGGGGAGAGAGAGAGGGGATGCCTACACAGGCAGCAGGAAGGAGTCTGGAGATCTGCTTCTCCCCCACCAAACAAGGACTTGTTGTATGTGCCCTGGGGGCCCCAGAACTCTGGAAGGTGAGATGGGACCCATGGAGATGTCTCCACTTCTCAGTCCCATTGCTGTCCTTGCAGGAGAGAGATTTCTGCCGGGGTCTGGGGACGGGCTTGCTTCATTTCATCATCTGGTGCCTTGTGTGTAAATATTTCATGCCCCCTTTGAATATTTTGGGATGATTATGAATTCTTGATATGATAAGAACCTTGGTATGTATGAGATGCAGTCAGCTGCCGGGAGGGGAAGCACAAGGGAGGGCAAATCAGATAAATCATTTCACACTCTGAGCCCAGAGTGAACCAGCCAACACCCACACATCTCTCTCCCCGGCCACCAGCTACGTGCCAACCACATGCCACCCAACTTCCCACCTACATACCACGCACATGCCAACTACACACCAGCACACATGCCACCACGCTCCACCCACATACCACCACATGCCACCAAATGGAAATTGCACGTCACCCATACTCCAGCCACACACATGCTTACTTTCTGATCCTGGCAATCCTCATCGTCATCGTCACCATCTCCCATCCACCCTGTGTGTGATCATTCCCAGAGGACTTCCATGGTCCAGCTTCTTACATGAGGTCAGAAGAACAGGGATCATGACCTTGCAATAATTACAGCACAGTGAGGTGAAAGCACTATCCCAAGGCCACACTGTACCAAAACCACTCTTGGGCAATAAAAAGTTCTCATTTGCTTATGTAACAAAAAATCTTTCATTTGGTAATTAAAATGTCCAGTTCATTAAGGCGAAAAGAAAGGGGTGAGAGTGCAGATGAAACAAGACTGACCGTGTGCTGACAACAGCTGAAGCCGAGAAATGGTCCATAGGAGTGCATTATAGCATTCTCTCTACTTGGGGATATGTTTAAAATTTTCCTTGATAAAGCTTGTATTTTTTTAAAGTCCAGTTTACGTCTTTCCAGAGAGGTACCTACATACAAATTTGAAGGCTCTTCCTGGCTGCCAGCCCCAGGTGTCCAGCCCCGACTGTGGGAAGGGGAGGGACGTGTTTCACTTGCTTCTTGTCTCTTTCCCCATTAGAGCCCTCTCTCCCTTCCTCCAATCGCCAGGCCACTTCTGCCCCTCCAAGTTTGGGGGTGGGAGAGGCATGGAGCAGGAAAGGTTTGACTTGCCTGGTACTGTCTCATACTCTAGTGGAGGTCTCCCAGGTCTCGGCATGTGAGCAAAGCTGCCTCTTCCTCTCATGGGAAACTTCGTGGGTTTTTTGTTTTTTTGTTTTAAATATTTATTTATTTATTTATTTATTTATTTATTTATTTATTTATTTGGCTGCGTGGGGTCTTAGTTGTGGTACACGGGATCTTTGTTGTGGCGATGCAGGATCTTTAGTTGTGGCATGCTGGATCTACTTCCCTGACCAATGATCGAACCCAGCCTCCCTGCACTGGGAGAGCGGAGTCTTAACTGCTGGACCCCCGGGGAAGTCCCTTCATGGGTTCTTTAAAGACACCCCGCTGCTAACTCACTGCTGGGCTTTCTCACCTATCATTGTTCGCTGACGTGGGTGTGGCACTCCCCACCTGTCATTTCATCTGCCATCAATCTCTGGGCATCTGCTGGTCCATTTCTTTAGAAAGACTTCAAACCAATCCCAGTTGGCTCCCAGATGCTCCATGGGAAATTCTCAGCGTCCTTTGCCCTTACAAATGCTTTGTCCCTATATCTGCCATCAAAGTAGGTGGCCAGGCATAGCTTCTAGGTTTCCCACATGGTGTTCTCTCTGTGTTTGTGTCCAAATTTCCCTCTATAAGGACATCAGTCACTGGATTTAGGGCCTAGTATTGTTCACATCTGCAAAGACCCTATTTCCAAATAAGATCACGTTCACAGGTATCCTCAATGTATCTTTTTAGGGGACACAATTCAACCCACAGCAACCAACCAGGAAGAGATGCCTAGTGAGCATTTGAGAATGTGGGCTTGGAGCTTGGAACTGACATCTTGAGAAAAACAGCTCTGAGGGTGGTGCCAGGCTGGGGCCAAGGGGGAAGGAGGGTCTTAGGTACTGTTCTCCTAACCTTCTGAATAGGGTTCCACAAGATGTTTTGAAGGGGGAAGTGAAAGAGAGGGGAGAGACTCTGTGACATAGCAGGTCCAGCTGGAGAAATTCTATTATGAGAATATTTAGGGAGGGGACTGAGGAAAGATAAAACAGTCTCACTGGGGCCGGTGGGGTGGGTGTTCAGGAAAAAAAAATCTCAGAGAGCTCCCACAACCAAAGCCTGAAATGTCCACCATTTGTTACACTTTGTACGTAGAACATCATCCCCAACAGACTGTGATTTCAGAGTGGGATCGTTGAGATAGCACCTATAACATGCCAGACACTGTTCTAAGTGCTGGGGATACAGTGGGAAACAAAGCAGATAACATCTCTGTCTTTGTGAGGCTGACATTCTATTAGTAGGACCGCATATTAACTCTTGTTTTAATGAAAATTCACTGCTCAGTTCACTTTCTGGAGCAACAGAAAACCCAGAGCAGAGCCCTTAGAGAATGGGACACGGATCAAGTCAGTTTTGATCTTGGTGTGATGAGGGAGATAGCTGTAGTTCAGAAGAGAACCAGGCTGAGAGTTGGGAGACTGGCTGATAATAGATGAGAAGTCTTGGGCAAGTTACTTTCCCTCTCTGTGCCTCAGTTTCCTCATTGGTAAAGTGACAGGACTACAGTAGGTAATATGTCAGGTGTATTCTAGTTCTGACATTTTCCAGGTCTATGAGCCATTTGACAACGTCTGGTCCAGTTCTCTCCGCCCCATTCCTTTTCCAACTTTTCAGGGTCCCTTGAATCTGTCTTGCAAACTCTGTTTCCCTCCTTGGGATCACTGCAGATGCCTCCAGAGTTAGATGATTCCCTCTCCCAGATTCCAAGCTCTCTCCACCCTTTAAGAGGTGAGGCCAAGGGGTAGACTGTTCTGGGTCTCTTCTCCCTCCAGAGAAAGCTTCTGGGCCTGGGCAATGCCTCCAGGAAGAAGACAACTCCCCAGATCCTGCCAGTGAGCTCAGGTGCATGCAATCTGCTGGTGACCTGCCTCCAGCTATGCTTTACTAGATAAATGGGTGGAATCTGGCTCCACCTCCTTGCCCACCCATTCCTCCATCTACAAGCTGCCCTTTGGGACGTTTTCCATCTTCAAAGTCTGGCTTAGCCATTCACAGAAAGATGCTGAAGAGAGGAGGAATCCAAGAGATCATCTTGTCCAAGTCCTTGTTCTACAGTGAGGAGACCAGAACTCAGAGTGTTTGAGTGACCTGATGGAAGTCATTCAGCCAGTGGACCACAGGTCTGTCTCCAAAGCTCTATAATGTAGGCTTGGTCTCAGTTCCAGTTTGAGGAGGAAGAGTCTCCCCAGTGTTTGGGAGAACATAGGGTGTCCACTTTAGCCCAATCCTAGATACGCTGGCTCTTCTCAGAATGATGCTGGCTTGTTCCCAAGCCAGGCTGAGGGCCTGGGTGAAGTGACCCTCCTTCTAGCCCAGTCTCTTTCCCTACATAACCAATTCATTCAACCCCTCTTGAGCAGGTCCTGGGCCTGTTTTCAGAACCATCCTCCCCCCAACTCTTCTCTGTAACAGGGGCTGACCCCTGCCAGGGTACATTTATCAGGCTCTATGTTAACTGGTTTCCTGCTGGTTTTGGCTGATAGGAGGCACTGGTGAGCAACTGGAAGGCAAGAAGTAGGGAAACGCCAGGGCAGTTGTGCCCCTTCTCTCTGTGCCTCAGTTGGCATCTTTTGCAGCTGCTGCATCTCCTTTATGGATGCAACCCCTGCCCAACAGGGCTACTGTGGTTCCCCTAGGGCCTGGAAATAACCTTCTCCTTTTGTCTTTACAGACTAAGGGTAATAGCAATTTCCTACTCTCACTAATCTCTGAGTCACCTCACCATCCCTTGTTCAGCTTCTCTGTTCTTCCACCACTTGTAAAACCAATCCCCTGTATTGAGTTCCTCCTGTTTGAAACATCTGGAGTGGCTTCTGCTTTCTGTTTGGACTCTGACTGTTAGCCCTCTGGAGCCACTGTGCTAGGTGAGAAGAAATGAGCCTTTCCACTCAGAGCTCCCTTTGGTCCTCTCTGGGCTTCCCTTCCCACCACAGTTCATTCATTCATCCAGGCAGCCAGTCACTCAGTTAATGACTATTTGTTGAGTCCCTTCCATGTATCAGGTTCATGGTTCCTAAACTGTGAGTCAAGGTACCTTGGGACACCTCAGTGAATTCATAGGGGCACTGTGGGATATTTAAAATTTTCAAAGAAAACACAGCGACATCTGTTGTATACCACACAAGCTACTAGTTTGAGGTAGTTCTCATTCACACTAAACAGTAGATTGCGCTGCATTTCTTTCAAAAAGGTGATATCTTCAATGCCTTCCTTGGATTCAATTAATTTGCTAGAGTGGCTCACAGAACTTAGGAAAACAGTTTACTTACTGTTTACCAGTTTATTATAAAAAGATATGATAAAGGATACAGATAAACATCCAGATGGAAGAGATGTGTAGGGGGCAAGGTGTGCGAGAAGTGGCGCCAAGCTGCCATGCTCTGTCCATGCACACCACTCTCCCCACACCTCCATGTGGTCACCAACCTGGAAGCTCTCCAAACCCCATACTTTTAGGATATTTATGGAGACTTCCTCATGTAGGCAGGATCAATCATTAACTCCATTTCCAGCTCCTCTCTCCTCTCTGGAGGATGGGGGAGTGGGGCTGAAATTGCCAAGCCTCTGATTATGGCTTGATCTTTCTGGTGACCAGCCCTCATCTAGGAGCCCACCCAGAGTCACCTCATTAGAACAAAAGACACTCCTATCACCCAGGAAATTGCAAAGGTTTCAGGAACTGGGGACAGAGACCAATATATATTTTCCATTATCTCACAAGATACTTTGTCCATTTTTAAATTGGATTATTTGATTTTTTTGCTATTGAGTTGTATGAGGTCCTTATACGTCTTTGTTATTGAGCTGCGTAAGTTCCCTGTCAGATGTATGGTTTGCAATTGTTTTCTCCCATTTGTTTTCTTATTTTTGAGTTTTGGGAGTTCTCTGTGTATTTTGGATAACAGTCCTATATCAGATATGTCTTTTGCAAAAAAAAAAAAAAGCAACACAACAAGGTCATATCTTTGTGAAGATAGGTTTTCATCCATGTGAAAATCAATGTAGAACAAGAAACGAGGAAGAGGGTGGTGGTGTCCAATCTGATTTCAAGGTTTGAGAAGTTGTGCAATGCCCAACAGGTTCACACATCCTACAAGTAAGCAATTGTGGTTAAGAGTAAAGTTAAAATTTTCTTTCTTTTAATTTATGTGTGTTATTTCTTCAAATGGCTACTAAGTTGTTAGGACACAGATACTTATTAAGCTGTCTGGATATAACTACTTAATAAATGGAAGTGTTACTATTTCTTTTGATCTAGGGGCATCGTGAAAAAAAAATTAAGACATTAAGGATACCATGAGCCAAGAAAGTTTGGGAACATCTATTATTAGAGAACAGGGATACCCACAATAAAGAATAAGACAAGGTCCCTTTACAAGAGGTAAAGACAGATGTATTAGTTATCTATTTTTTTTAACATCTTTATTGGAGTATAATTGCTTTACATTGTTGTGTTAGTTTCTGCTGTATAACAAAGTGAATCAGCTATACATATACATATATCCCCATATCCCCTCCCTCTTGCATCTCCCACCCACCCTCCCTTAGTTATCTATTATTGTGTAACAAATTATCCCAAATTTAGAATCTTAAAACAACACACGTTTCTTATCTGGGTCCAGAGTCCAGGCCTGGCTTATCTAGGTCCTCTGCTCAGGATCCCACAGGCTAAGTCAAGGTGTCAGCTGGGCTACATTCTCATCAGAGGCTTGACTGGAGAACGATCTGCCTCCAAGCTCCCTCAGGCCAAATTAATTTCCTTGTAGAGGTGGGACTCGATGTGACTTGCTTCTCTGAGTCCAGCAGGAGAGTCTCTGACCTCAGGGAGGCCTCCAGTCCCTTTTTTAAGGGCTTTACTAAGTAAAGCCAACCCAGGATAATCTCCTTTTTGATTAATTCAACTTCAATTGATTTGGGACTGCACAATCCTGTAATCCTTGACCTAGTCTATTGATTATAAGCAAATCACAGGTCCCAACCACACTCAAGGGATATGACTCATCGAGAGGTCATCTTAGGGTGTGTCTGCCACAGGAGGAATTAAAGAGTTACAAGGGTGATGATTGTTACAAAAGAAAAAGTGCAAGGTGTTATGGGAAGGTAGAACCCAGTCCTGGTGAGGTAGGGACAGTCTTATGAAGAATGATGTTGAGCTGAGACCTGAAGGTCAAACAGGAATTAAACAGGTCATGTGTGGAGTAAGAGTGCTCCAGGAAGATAAAATTTCATGCGCAAAGGCCCTGGGGCTAGAGAAAGCTCAGTGAGTTCAAGAAACTTAAAGACTAGTGTGAATGGCACATAGAGAGGCAGGAGAAGACTTGGAGCCAGAGAGATAGGTGCTTTCTTTATGGTTACCAAGCAGCCAGTTGTTGCTGAAGTTAATACAAGCATCAATAAAACCACAGCCACACGCGAAACACAAACAATGGCTACTTCTGCAGGGTCTGTTCCTAGGGAGGGGCACAAGGGTGTCTTCTGAGGTGTTAGAAATGTTCTCTCTCTTGCTCTGAGTGGTGATACATGGGTGTGTTCATTACTCAAAGTTATTGTCTTAGACTTAAGTTTAGGGCACTTATGGTATATGTTATACCTCTATAAAGCCCTGTTACATAAAAGCAAACCAATCATAGCTACAGGATAGTTCCACAAGTGCACCAGCTGTAGACTACGATCTGATAATGACCAGGTACCTTCAAAGCCCTGGTCCCCAGGGAGGAAGGACCTGAGATGCTCAAGGGCTTAATTTGGTCAAAAAAACTTATTCACCAAGTACCTTCTCTGCCCTACTTGCATCTGGCCATAAGGAGGCTCAAGGTTGTAGAAGACTCTGCCCATGCCCCCAGGGGCTCACAGTCTGGAAGGGAAGACAACTCCAGAACTAACTGTAATAGATGACAGAGGGAATTTCTGGTGAGTACTATAGGCAAGGGCCCAGGAAGAAGAGGTTAATTCCATTTGGGGCTCTGAGAGGGCACTTGAAGGGAGAGGCATTTAAATAGGTCTCTGTCAGATGACATCAGAGAACCCTAGCTGTTCCCCAATATCCTCACTCCCTTTGTTCTGGACTAGATTTTTAGCCAGGCACATGATTCAAAATAAAGACTAAATTTCCTATCCTCCCGTGCAGCTGGCCAATGCAAGATAAGTGGAAATGCAGTGTAGTACATCTGGTAGCCTTCCTTAAAAGCAGTCACACATAACTTTTGCCCTCTTTGCTGCTGAGAACATAGAGGTAATGGCTGGAGCTCTAGCTGCCATCTTGGATCATGAGGATGGGAACCACAGCCTTGAGATGACAAATCAATAAACTGAAATGAGCCTGGGTCCCTGAGGACTTTATGGAGCAGAGCTCCACCTGGACTTCCACATGAAAGAGAAGTAACATCTATCTTGTTTAAGTCACTATTATTTGGGGTCCCTGTGATTTGCAGCTAAACCTAATGCTAACTAATAAAGTGAGTAAGGGGAATTCCTGGGCGGTCCAGTGGTTAGGACTCGGTGCTTTCACTGCGGAGGGCAGGGGTTCGACCCCTGGTCAGGGAATTAAGATCCTGCAAGCCATGCAGAACTGCCAAAAATTAAAAAAAATAAATAATAAAGTGAGTAGGAATCGAATGAGTAGAAGTCGGGAATGGGGTAGGGAATGGCCTTCCTAGGTGAGGGACAAATGTATGTGAGTGCCTGGTGTCTTCTGAGACAGCTGCCACACCCAGGGTGATGCTTGCACAGAGGGTTCAGGGAGAAGAAAGTGAGTACAGGGAGATGAAGGGGAAGGAGTTCATTGGGACCAACCTTGAAGAGCTCACATGTGCCTTCCTAAGTAGTCTGGACTTTATACTCTGGTTTGGGTTTGGAGGGTGGGTGGGAGAGAGAGCAAGACGAGAGGCAAAGAGTCCCTGTGAGAGGGCCGAGGCTCAACCCAGTGGGGATGGTGAGGAGGGGTTGAAGGAAAAGATATGCAGGGTGGAACGCCCTGGATCCACATGATTATGGTGGGGGCTGTGTGTGGCTCCCACGTTTCTGGATAAAGGGACTGAAGGGGCTGTGGTGCTGGTTGAAGGTTTAGGATTTGCAGAGGATAATCTAATTTGCAGACGAAGATTCTAACAAATTGATAGAGACAAATTAAATTTGAGGTTCCAGCATGAGCACCTAGTGGAAGTGTCCAGGACACAAAGGGAACTGTTGGCTGGGCGTCCTTGGAGAAATATCAGGACAAGGGATAGGGATATATTGGGGAATCAGCCTGGTGGCAATAAAAGAGTTGAAGAGGATTGAAGAGATCATGGCAGTGGTTGGGAGGGGGACACGTGGTGCCAGAATTGAACTCTGCTGGGGATGGTATCTCAGAGGGGCTGCTTGCATTTAAGGGGAGGACAGAGGGAGGAGTGAGTGGAGCCGCCAAAGAGGTAGGAGGAGAAGTGAATGAGCTCAGTGTCAGCAAAATGGAGAGAGTGAGTTTCAAGAAGGAAGTAGATGGATACCAAGTGTCAATGTTGTGCAAAGGGGGGTAGGCAAACCCTGCCCGCAGAAAGTGGGACCTGGCCAGGGTGACATTGTGGAATGGGGAGGAGAGGGAGGGGAGCAGACTCACCTTGAGAAATACAGACACCCCCTGCCATGCCTAATCCATCAAGCTGATTTCCTGCACTCGCGGCAAACTGGCCAATGGCAGCTGCCTTAGCACAGAAAACAGCTTGGTTGTTTAAAAATAAAGCCCATTTTAGAATTCTTTTGTGGAGTTTAAATTATTTTTTTTAATGCAATGTCATACAGTCTCACCTATTTGGCAGAGAAATGTTTCTAAATTAACATATTATTCCTCACCCTGACAAAAGCTTCTGTGACAGGTGTGACTTGACAGTGTACGCACAGGACAGGGCATTTATAAGTCAGGAGTGTGAGTCCAGTGTGTGCACACATGCAAGCACACGCGTGCACATGCACATGTGCACACATGGACACCCATCTGCTCAGGGTCAGGGCTCCAGCAGGCCAGGCCTGGGAACTGATTTGGACAATCACACCCTACCATGTGCTAGTGCGTGTCTTGTTACAGATCAATGGCTTAATTCACTGTGCTCCAACCAGCCTGTGGGCTCCTAGCGACCAGCACAGTGGCTTCTATCACCTCTTTCCCATGTCCCTCATTACCCGGTGGTGCACCTGGGAGCAAATCCAACAAAAGAGCACCCCGAGCCCCCAGCGGTCCTCAAGGGACCGCTCAGATTTCCCCTGACTTGATGCTGTGATGCTCCCTTCTGAGAGACTTAGAACTAGTCCTCCAGAGCCCCTAGTTACCTGCCTACCCCTTCCCCTCAATTCTTCCACCCACTAGAGGAGAGCTGGAGAGGCAGGTGTGTACCTGATGAGCCAAGTGGAACATGCAGGGGCCACAGCTCAGCTGTAAGGCCACAGCATCCCCTGTGATCATTCTCTCAGTCCCCTGTCACAGCTCCATAGATGACCTACACACACAGGAAACGTTAATAACAATCACACCAGCCTCCTCTGCCCCACACCCCCAAGACCTGTCTGAGAGACCCCTGCACCAGCACCTGGAGGCTCTCACACCCCTGGCCTGCCTTTCACTTCTCCTCTAGACCCTACAGACTTAGACAAGATTTAAATCCCCCCACCACTTCTATAATAATAACAAATATCTACTGAGTGATATGTGTCCTAAGACCATGATGTCCTTAAATCCTTCAACAACCCTGTGAGGATGATGCTCTTATTATCTGCATCTCATTTTGCGGTGAAATGATATAATGTCTGGGATGGGTTTTAAGATACTTGAACAACAAGTACAAGAAGGGAGGGTGGAGTCGATGAAACAAAATTAGAAAAATAATAAGTTGTAGAACCTGGATATTGTGTACATAAGAGTTCATTATTGCAATTCTTTATGTTTGGAAATTGCCATAATTAAAAGTAAACTTATAAAAATAAAGAAGCAGAAATGGCACATAGTACATGCTCATTAAGCGCTTTAAGTATGTACTATCTCACAAGGATTAAGTGAGATAATGTATGTAAAGAACCTAGTATAATTCCTGTACTCCAGAAAAGGGCGGGAGGGCTGTGGTTTCCCTAGAGCAGGCCCCTCCTGCTGTCCTATCACCCTGTCCTGTGCCCTTACCGACAATCTCCTACTCCTGGACAGGCCTCCGATCCTGGTCTCCACCCACCAGCTCCATCCTGGAGGGCCCTGCAGCACTGCCATCGCCCTTGAAATGACCGAGTGGCTGTAAATGATGTGAGTGAGTACCCGTGCCCTGTCTCCCCGTGTCCCCGGGAGCCCCCTGAAGCGGGCACACAGGAGGCAGGAACAGCCTCTCTCCTCCATCCATTCAGCAAATATTTGTGGCGCCAGACGCCACCTTGGGAAAGGCAGCCTCACGAGCTCGGGAGGCCGCGGGCTGCTTGGGGCGCAGCTGAGCCGTGCTAACGTGAGCCGGGAAGCAGCCCGAGGACCGTGACTGCCCAGGGTCCGGGGAGGCCGGGAGACCCGCGGGACCCCTCGTCTGCTCTACAGCCCCCGCAGGCTGCCCCAGGCCCGGACACAGGGAGTGGGGCGGGGGCTCCCCTACTGGCCCCTCCCAACATCCCAGACGCCCAAGGCAGAGGGCGGCCTCCTCTGGCTCTAATTTTAACCCCGAAGAAGGTGCCAATCGTTCTTTTTCAAAGCTGTTTCAAAGTGACTCTGATAAGCAAATTGCTGGCAGCCCTGGCGGGTGATTATTCCTGCATTAATCAGGGGGAAATTATGCCAGTTACTGATTAACTAATTACAGCAATCAGATCGGCTGGGAGAACAGGGCACAAGGAGGAGGCCAAGGTAAACACAACCTGGGAAAGGGGAAGGAGGCAATTAGGGGCGGGGGCAGAGGGCAGAACCCATGGTCTCGTCCTGCCTCCTCTTGCCCAGCCCCCGCCCCCCCCCCCCCAGCTGAGCTCCCGGGAGGCCAGAGCTGTGTGTCCAGGCTGATGGGGGGGGGGGCGGGGTCCGACGTCTGGGAATTAGTGCTCCTCTCCCAGCTTCTGCCAGTTCCCCATCTGCTGAAGGACACGGCAGGCCCGTTTCTGGTACAGGAGGCTACCCCACCCCGCCCGTCTGAGGGAGGAGACTAGCGAGCCGATAGTCAGGAGTTGGCCGTTAAGACAGTTTCAGGGGCTTCCCTGGTGGCGCGGTGGTTAAGACTCGGCGCTCCCAACGCAGGGGACCCAGGTTCGATCCCTGGTCAGGGAAGTAGTCCCACACGCATGCCTTAGCTAAGAGTCCGCATGCCGCAACTAAGACCCAGTACAGCCAAATAAATAAATAGTAGTAAAAAAAAAAAAGACACAGTCTCAGAAGCGGGGAAACGAGTGACAAAAGAGGGTGAGGTGTGGCAGCCAGGGCTTTGGAACACAGAACCCTGAAGTCACCAGGTCAGCCTGGTATAGGGTCACCGGCCCTGTGACTCCCCTCCCCCACCCAGGAAAGAGAATGAACCCCATCCTGCCCTCCCAGCACTCAGCCGCAGAGCCCACTAGGCACCTGAGGAGATGCATGGAGAATCCTTCCCGAATCCCCTGTGCTCACTCCCTGACCTCCTGCCTCCCAAATGCTTCTACTCATGATTGTTTGGGGTATGGGGGTGCAGGGGCGGCCGGGGGGAGGAAACCAAAGTTGGGGCCTGGTTCAGAAGTTGGCTGACTCAGTACAGAATGTGTCACTGAATGAGATGCTGATTCTGGACATAGCAGAAGCCAGAGGACAAGGAGGGGCAGCCATTTTCTCCCCAAGGCTTCTAATTATGGGGAGGGGGTGAGAGGCTTGATGCCTTCTGATCACAGGACGCTGTGGAGGAGCTGTAGGGACCCAAGGAGGCCACTGCTGGCGTGTGTGTTTGTGTGTGTGTGTGTGTGTGTAGTTCAGTTAGGGTCATCTACAGGCTGGATTCACAGGGTTTCCAGGCTTAGACTAGAAACTTGCTCCTCTGCATGGGAAGCCTCTGTGTGCCCCTTCCCCAGAGTTCAGGATGATTTCTCTTCCTGGGGTGGCAGATCAGGGAACGGGTGACCAAGGATGGGGGTGAGGGTGGCCTAGCCAGAGGCTGTAGGGGTCAGCTGCCAAGGTGGGCACTGGCTGGCCCTGGGGGTCATGCAGTCAGGGTCTCAGGCACCTGTTCTCTTCATGGTCCTGGAGAACTGCGGGTGCCCCAGTGCCTCACCCCACCCTCAGGAGGATGACTCAAGGCCCTGGGGATAGAAGGGAACCAGGGCCAGCAGCAAAGATGCTGCCCAGACTGTTGTGCTCTGGGAAGAGCTGCAGGAGGGTGAGATCATTTAAGGGACATCACACTTCTGTCCTCCTCCTTCTCCCCTTGTTCTGCCAGCTTCCACATCAGGGCTGGTGGGAGATTAGGCTGGGGCTGACCTGACCTGTCCTGGACCTGGTCACAGGGCTGGGCAAAGGATATGTGCAGCATGATTCCTCCCGACTGGAGGAGGGCTAAAGAGAGGAAGAAAGAGAGAACGATTGCAGCCCCAGCCGTCTGACAGTCAATTATCACTATAATTTGTTGAGTGCCTACTGTATGCCAACCGGTATCATGAACTCCAATTTACAGATGGGGAACCTGAGGCTTTAGAAAGTAATTTGCAGGCTTCCCTGGTGGCACAGTGGTTGGGAGTCCGCCTGCCAGTGCAGGGGACATGGGTTCGAGCCCTGGTCCGGGAGGATCCCACATGCTGCGGAGCAACTGAGCCCGTGCACCACAACTGCTGAGCCTGCGCTCTGGAGCCCGTGAGCCACAACTACTGGAGCCCGTGAGCCACAACTACTGAAGCCCGTGAGCCACAGCTACTGAAGCCCGCGCGCCTAGAGCCCGTGCTCCACAACAGGAGAGGCCACCGCAATGAGAAGCCCGTGCACTGCAACGAAGAGTGGCCCCCGCTCGCCGCAGCTAGAGAGAGCCTGCATGCGGCAACGGAGACCCAACGCAGGCAAAAATAGAAAATAAATAAATAAAATAAATCTAAAAAAAAAAAAAGAAAGTAATTTGCTTAAGTGTTATTACTTGAATCCAGGCAGCCTCCTGGTCTATAACCGCTACACAGTATTGCACCCCAATCCTATAAAATGGAGGATGGTGGTACTGACCTGATGGGGTGATGTGAAGATTAAATGAGACAGTGCTTCTAGGGAGCATCAGGCACATCCATTGAACATCTACTATGTAACAGATGCTATGTGAGTGCCAGAGGATATGAACAAATGAGTGACAGTCCCTGCCCTTGAGGAGCTCCTGGTCTAACGGGGAAAGTGGACGCAGTAGAGACAAACCACCAGATGGCACAGCATCTGCTCTAAAAGAGGAGTGGAAGCAGCAGGGTTGAGAGGAGAGGGGTGACCAACCAGGGCGAGGAGGGAAGATTTCTAGGAAATGACTTTTGAATGGCAGCTGTAAAGATGAAATGAAGAACAGGAAGGACATTTTAAGAAGAGGAACCAGAATACACAAAGTCACAGAGGTGGGGAGTTCTTGGGGGAAAGTGGGGGGTTCATTGTGGCCATAACAAGGTTCAGGGAGGAGAAAGGAAGCTGCTAAGTGGCCCAGGCAATGTGAGAGGGTTTTGAATGCCATGATGAGAGATTTATTAGAGTTTATACAAGAATTACAGGAGCCATCAGAAAGGTTTTTAAGAAACATGTTATTGGGATTTTTTATTACAAAAGTAACACTTTTTTTTTTTTTTGGCCACGCTGCGCCACTTGTGGAATCTTAGTTCCCCGACCAGGGATTGAACTCGTGCCCCCTGCAGTGGAAACGCAGCGTCCTAACCACTGGACTGCCAGGAAATTCCCTAACACATTTTAAAATAATTCAGACAGGTAAAGTAGTAAGTGTAGGATGTAAAAAATAAAAATTAATATTTGATTACTCCCCATGCCCCTTCCCAAACACCCTCCCTAAAGTAATCAGTATAAAGTTTGTTTCCTTCCCCTGGGCAGAGACAATTAGTTGTCCCCCCCCATACCCATACTCTTCTTCCTGAAAGACTTTTAGCTGCGTACTTGGCTACTTGGGATGAAGAATATATTTCCCAGCCTCCCTTGCAGCTAGGTGTGGCTATGGAGCTAGGCTCTGGTGAATGGGATGTAACCAAAATTAATATATGAGACTTGGGGCTTCCCTGGTGGCACAGTGGTTGAGAATCTGCCTGCTAATGCAGGGGACACGGGTTCGAGCCCTGGTCTGGGAAGATCCCACATGCCGCGGAGCAGCTGGGCCCGTGAGCCACAACCGCTGAGCCTGCGCGTCTGGAGCCTGTGCTCCGCAACAAGAGAGGCCGTGATAGTGAGAGGCCCGCGCATCGCGATGAAGAGCGGCCCCCGCTTGCCACAACTAGAGAAAGCCCTCGCACAGAAACGAAGACCCAACACGTTCAAAAATAAATAAATAAATAATTTAAAAATATATATATATGAGACTTTGAGGAAATGACCTTTTAAGGGAAGAGGCCATGCTACTCTGGGTGCCTTCCTCCTTCCTGTTGGTTAGGATGTTGAAGTGATGGCTGAAGCTAAAGCAGCCGTCTTGGGCCATGAGGTAAACTTGGGAATGGAAGCTAGTCATGGTGGGTAGAAGGAAACTAGATGACTTCATGAAGTAGAGCCACCACACAAGCTCTGAACCACTTACCTCCAGAATTTTAAGTGAGAGAGAAGGAAACTATCCTGTTTAACGCACTGTTGTTTTGTGGTCTTTTTTTCTGTCATTCACAACTAAATCTAAACCTAATGTGACCCCTCAATGTGCTTTTCCCTACCTCCCCCCAAAATGTAAACATATACAGATTTTTTTTAATGGAACCCAAATACACCTATTACTCTGCAACTTGATTTTCTCATGCACAACTTTCTAAGTCAACAATTAGGTCAACCTCCTTTTTTTTTTTGGCCTCACTGCACAGCACGCAGGATCTTAATTTCCCCCACACCCACTGCAGTGGAAGAGCACAGGGTCTTAACCACTGGACCATCAGGGAAGTCCCAAGGTCAACCTCCTTTTTAACAGTTGTGTGATATTCCCAAATTGGACCATAAGGTATCCAACCATTCTCCTCTTAATGGACATTCAGCTTTCCAGTTTTTCTGCTATCACCAGCAATGTGGCAATAGATATCAAGAACAAGATTCTTGTGGGCTAGTGATTTTGCTTTGTTTCTGTTAGATAAATTCTGCAAAAACAGGCTTGTGTCAAAGGGAAAGGGCACTGAGGCCAGACCTGCTCCTGAGTCCTGAACCTCGAAGGCAGAATAGGAGGCCTTATTTGGGTGGCTTCCCAGTGTAGGAAGGATCTCTCCTTTTCCTCCTTCCTCTCCCTCAGAGGCTCCCCTTTTATCAGGATACAAGTAGTTTTACACCACAGGTGGAGAGAAAATTTGGCCACCTCTCAGAAAGAAGCCACTTAAACCCATTCAGAGGTACCAGCCCTTGGAAGCAGGTCATTTCCCCAGAGCAAATCCTGAGAGTGAAGGGACCCTGGTCCCCTGGAGAGGGAGTGAAGAAGCCTTGAGACACAGAAAAGAGAATTCTGAAAGGGATACTGAGGAGTCCAAAGACAAAACCTTATGCAGAAATCCAGAAGACCAAAGACCAGGATTTCCAGCCCCTTCCATCACAACTTCCTGCGTGATTTTGGGCTAACCTCCCACTTCCCTTAGCCTCTGTGTCCTCAGCTGAAAATGGGGCTAAAATTTACTGTACATTTTGCTCAGGGTGCGCCTGGTACATGTCTCGTAACTCAGGGCTCCCTCTCCCCTGCAACCCTCACCTCCACCACCTTGTTCTCCTACTGTCTTCTCTTCCACATGGCCCGGAAGAGGGAGAGCGATGTTCCCTGCCTCAGTTTCCCTCCAGTTCAAGTTTGAGGCCATCTTCTTTGTTCCCTGGGCAGGTAACAAGGGTGCAGCTCAATGAAGAAAGCTGCGCATATATTGCGGGGAGTCCCTGGCAGAGCTCCAGCGGGCTGTCAGGGGGCGATTTGGGGCAATTGCTATCCACCAGGCTCATTGTTTCACCGCAGCAAATATTTCCTCAGCGTTGCTACAAGACGTCCATTCGGCAAACCCCAGCAGGCCTGCAGGCCCTGCTCTCTGCCGGTGAAGAGGTGGGCGGCACTACTGATGGCTACAGTAAATCTGAACTCACAATTAAAATCTCTTTAGAGATTGCAGCCAAGTGACTGATGGATAGGACCACAGGCTCCATCTGTCCCCCTCCACACTCCTCCGCCAAGACAGATATCAACAGGGCATCATAAATAGCCTCGCATATCCAAGGCCTTGGAGGCTGGCAGGAGGTGTGGTGGAAAAATTCAAGGAAAGGGCTGAATTGGGCTCTGCTCTTCAGGGTCCAAGTTGGGGTAGGGGGTTCTGTGCAAATCATCTTGGATGGGTAGGGAAGGTATTTGTGTCCCCTTTCTATAAATGAGAAAGCTGGGGCCCAGGGGAAGCAAAGCCAGACTTCCTCAACTTGAATTTTGGAACCATCCAAAACTCTATGTGGGCCCCGAGGGTCACCACACCCTTTGCCCTTGGTCACATTTTCCACCTCTCTGGCATGCCCCTCTCCTCCCCCAACACCCACTGTAGCAGATGATGTCAGGGCCCCACAGCACCCCTTTGTCCTTACCACTTCAGTATACACCAGCCTGACTCCTAACAGCCAGAACCTGCTTCTTTGTTTGAAGGCTCTTTCTGGCCACCAGAGCCCACTTTGCCATCTGTGCAGCAGGCCAGGAGTGTAGAAGAATTAATGCCTCCCGGGGTGGCTCTCACCAATGATTGATGGGAATTGATGGGAGTATAAATACCCCAGCTCCCTCACCACTCAGTTGAGACAACTCTGAGACATGTACTTCACAGTTCCCAGAGGGAGTGAGCCCAGTTGCCCACAGTGATAACTTGCTCACTGATATACCCTGTATTGACTCCCTTTCTTCCAGGTCTCTCTTCCCCACTCCTGCTAGTGCATCCTGGGATCCTCCCAAATTAATTCCTTGCACTCTTTTCCTTGCCTTAGGGTTTCCTTCTGGGTAAGCTCAAATCAAGACATCTACCCATCTTTGAATTCTCAGCCCAACTTGCTCTCCACCCAGGAAGGCTTTCCCACTCCCTCCCTGTGCCAGATCCAACGCTATCAGGCATTGACACAGTACCTCTAACATTTTCTGGCATGTATCAGCCCCCAAACAAGTCTCCCCAGCTAGATAGGAGCCTCTTGAGGACAGGAACATTGCTTTGTATTATCTTTATGTCCCCCGAGTCCCACAACTGGTACATAACTGGGGCTCAATAGCTGTTTACTGAATAATTAACTGAATGAATGAGCCAATGAGTGAATTAAGTGTTCTTGTCAGTTAAGGGAATGGGGGTGAGGAATCTTTTCTTCCAATGAAAAAAGAAATAAGCAAGAAAGAGCCACATGAACAAAGAACTACTTAGCTCTGTTTTGTTTTAAGCAAGGAATATAAAGCATTTTATTGATATGCCTTTTAAATTAAGAACAGGAAACGTACAGCCATTCAATAAATAATACATAATAAAAACACTTCAGTTCCAAAATATGGCTAATTAAGCGAGACAGAGAGAACAAAGGAGGAGCGAGGAGGGGAAATGAGAGACAGGCCAGAGAGACAGGGACAGGATCAGAGACAGTAGGACAGAGACAGTGAGACAGAAACAGGAAGACAGAGCAAGACTGTGGTGGTGGTGAGTCACAGAGACTGTGAGAAATATGAAGCTGGAGGTCACTCGGCAGTTGGGGCCGCTCCAGAGGCCAGGCTGCAGGGGAGAAGCAGAGGAAAGACGATTCTTGGCTGATGTTTAGGGGCCAAAATCAAAAGTCTGCTACAAAGGAGATGCCCACTCCAGATCTAGAAGGACAGTGCTCGTTCATTTGAGCCTTGGAAGGAGAATTATTAGGACAGGTCAGGACCATCGGGGATCTGAGATTCTTTGTGGTTAGAGATGAGGCCAAACTGGAATGCAGAAACTGAGTCACAGGTGGTGGGACACCTGCATTAGTTATTCTACTAACTAAGGCAGATTAAGCACTTCCTGCCTGCCAGGCTACATGGGCTAAGTGCTTTATGTGTATAAGTGCATTTAAATGTTATAACAACTCTATAAGACAGGTACTGTTATTATCCCCATTTCACAGATGAAAAAACTGAGGCTCAGAAATGTTAAGTAACTTTCCCAACACGTCACAGGGCAAGGAAGTGGTAGAGTCAGCCAGAGTCTGACCCCATATCATCTGACTCCAGGGTCTGTGCCTTAATGCCTTCCTGCTGCCACTTTGGAAGCATAGGGAAGGGGGACAGTCATTGTGGAGGCTCATGAAGGGAGAGGAGCTCTCTTACGTACTATAGCCTCTGAGACACTCAGCCCTGCACCAACTTCTTTCTCTGCTTTCTCTGTGCCCATTTGATACTTTTTTTCTAACCTGTAATAAGTTTAATTTGCCAAGTGGCCATGGAGGATCTAAAAAGCAAAGTATGGTGGGGGAGGAGAGGTTTACATTTTGGCCAAAGGCTTGACACCCCTAGTTTGGGGGTGTTGGGAGAATGTGGGTTGGGAATCTAGAAAGATGAGGCAGTGTCTTCTCTAGGTATCATCACTCTGTGTCCTTCTGTGCAAGTCCATCTGTGGGACCAGGTTTATACCTGCTGGACCTAAACTCATCGAGACACCCCCAAAGCCTCAGACTTGCCTTTTATGAGCTTAGGCTCTCCCCCAGCACCCCCCACCCCCATACAACTCCTCTCAGCCCTTCAGGTTCTGCTCTGGGTCCTTCGGGGTCTGCAGGCTGAGGTATCCCCCCTTCCTCTCCTCCATCTTTTATCCAGCCCAGAATTAGCTGGGCTCAAAGTCCAAGATCTCAGGACACTGCTGTTCTCTTAGAAAAGAAGTCAGGGGAGGAAAAAAAACCTCCTATACCCAGTGACCCCCGTGGACCTCATATGTCCCAAGCTAAAAAGAATACTTTTGAGACGGAGAGGGGAGTAAAAGAGGAAGTCAAGAAGTTGGAAAGGGTTTTGTGACTGAGTTTCTTAATGCCCATCCCCAAACCAGCATCAGCCGACCAGACGCGAAACCCCTTACCAGTGCCTGCTTTGGCCCACCCCACGTGACCTGTGCTCCGACTTCAAACTTCACCCAACTCGGGTTCCACCACTCATTCTGTAACCTCCGGGGACCTCAGTGAAGTCGCTGAGGATTTTAAAACCCAAAGGATTTTAATAGCCTGACAAAAGTAATACCACTATTTATAAGGGAACAAACAGATACCATAAATAAATACATTATTGACTCATTGGATTAATTAATGTTTAACTACGTGAAATTACCATCAGTTACCACCAATTACTTGAACAATAAATGCATTCTTTCTCCATTACACATGGCAATTCCCAGGGTGAAATCCAGGGAGCTCAGGCCCCATTAGATCTCACCTGGCCCTTCCCACACTGCTTCCCTCTTTTAAAACTTCACTCATTTGCTCCTTCATCACATATTTGTTGAGCATTTATGATATGCCAGGCACTATTCAAGGCATTGGGGATGCATCAGTGGGCAAAAATAGACAAAATTCCTGTCCTCATGGACCTTGCAATCTGATGGGTGAAGATAAACAAACCAACAAACAAAAATTATATGTACTTTAGAAGGTGATAAGTGGCATATAGAAAAATAAGCAGGGAAGAGGTATAGAGTGCTGGGAGTGATATTTAAATAGTGCAGTCGTGGGTGATGACCTGACCACCTTCCCTTTGCCTCTCCAGACTCACTCACCACCCTTCTCCACCAGGTTCTGTGCCCCGTGAGGCTGCATCACCTGGGCCCCCTGCTCTCTGGCTTCTGTTAAGTCTGGCCGAAGGGGAGCCCCACAGATCAGAGGGAAAAGGGGGAGTACCCAGGCTGGCTGCATCCCTCCACCAAGGATCTCAGCCCCTAGCAGGTTGCCCTTTCCACTCAGTCCTTTTTGCATCCTGGATTTTATAACAGCTGCCTCCCTCCAACTGGAACTCCCCACTCTGTTGTCTGTCCTTGGGATGGTCACGGCCCCTCACTCTTAATAGCCTAGGGGTCCTGCTCTCTCCCTGTGGTTTCCAAACACCCTGCCCACCTCTTTGTAAACTCTCCTCAATAGATCTCAATTTGAGTGTGCCATCTGTTTTCTGCTGAGACCTGACAGATAGAGATGGCTTCCGTGATAAGGTGACATTTGAGCAGAGGTCTGAAGGAGACCAAGGAATACTCCTTGTGGATATCTGGGAAGAAAGTTTCCCAGGCACGAGAATAGCAAGTGCAACAGCCAGAGACAGGACTGTGCTTGGCATCTTTGTGGCTGGAGCAGAGCGAGTGGGGGGGAGAGCGGTAGAGACAAGTCAGAAAGGAGTCAGGAGGCCAGGTCAGCTAAGGTCTGGTAGGCATTTTAAGGACTTTGACTTTTACTCTGAGGGAAACGGGGACCCCTTGCAGCATTTGGAGCAGTGAAGTGACTTGATCAGACACATGTCTAAAAGGGTCACTCTGGTAGCTGTGTTGAGAATAGACTATAATGGAACAGGAGGCCGGCCACTCGGGACTATTATGGTCGAGACCGTAATAACGACTATTAAGGCAAGAGGCCGTGGTGGCTTAGACCAGGGTGGGAGTGATGGGAGTGGCGAGAAACAGCCACACTCTGGACGGATTTTGAAGTAAAGCCAACAGGATTTGCTGATGGATTGGAATGACGAAAGGAGGGAACTGTGGACCTCGCCAAGGTTTTTGGCCTGAGCAAGTGGAAGGATTTACTGAGATGGGAAGACATCCGGAGAAGCAGGTTTGGGGGGAAGATCCAGAGTTCAAATTAGAGCACATCAGTAAGGGCATAGCCCAGAATGTGGGCACATGGTGCCCTAGGTGTTGGGAGGTCAGCTTGCCATCCCCACCCCAAATCCAGGCAGCTCCTCTCTCAGTCTTCCCGGCTGGGCAAAGATATAACTTCTTCTCATGTCCTCTCCTACCCCCTTCCCTGGTGGAGCTGCTCCTTTCACTAAAACTGAAATTTCAAAGGCGTTTGGGCTTCCCTCCCTCCCTGGCCCAGCCCCTCCTGCTCTCCATTTAATGGCGGAGTGCCCAGGTATGGCTGAGTCCTGGAGCAGGGAAGGAGAAGAAATTAGGGAACCTGGGAGAAGATTCCTGCTTGGGTACAGTGGAGGAAGAAGGAGGTTGTTTTCTTCTCCCCACGCCTTAGGAAGCTTGTGCCAAAAAATAAATGTGGATCAAGAGTAACCCCAATCTCACTTGGGTCAGAGCAATCAAAACGTAATTGGGTTTGTGAATAACTAATGTTTACACTGATGTTGTCCTAATAGGACCATGAGACCTGGAGATGTGACACTGCCGTCTCTGCTCAGTGAGAAACTTGGGTTTTCACAGAAACTGGGTCAGGCAGTGAGAGATGGAGAGAGAAGCCACTGTCCTGGGTTAGGTGACCAGGATGGGGAGGTCCAGGAGATTCTCTGGGCAGACGCACAGAGGCTGTCATTTTGGGAACTGGGTGTCTAGGAGAGCGGTTTCACCCAGGAATAATGTAACTGTGATCATCATTTCACGTGCCATGTATTGAGCACCTACTATGTGCCAGACACTTCACTCTGTTATCCCTGCAGTAACCTAGTGAGGTGAATTTTATGCTCCCCTCTTTACAGACAAGGCTACTAAGGCACAGGGAAGCATGTGATTGGCTCTGCGCCTCTCATCTGGTCACTGGCACGGATGAGTCCAAGGTCAAGCCTGTCTGGAGCCAAGCTCCTCTCACAACCCCACTCTGTCTCCATAAAACCAGGGAAGCGACACAAGAAGGACACTACTTCTAGGAGCCATGGAGGTCCCTTATGGGGCAGAAGTCAGGAGTGGAAATAGAAACAGCTGTGAAATTTCTGACTACCTTGTTTTTCTGAGCCAAGCTAAAGTGGGTAGTGAAGCCAGGCCGGTAATTACCTTCCTGTTGGTGATGATGGCGGTGATGGTGGTGCTGATGGTGGTGGTAGTGATGCTGGCTGCTGCCACATGACAGTGATGTCACCAGTGATGGTGTTAGTCTTACTGGTGGTGGCAGTGCCCAAGGTGGCGGGAGTGGGTGTCAGGATGCTGTTCGAGATGCTGTTAGTGCCACCTTAGCTGTGGCAGGGCAAGTGATGTCCCACACTGCAGTCCTGGCAATGCTGCTGGAGACCTCCTGGGAAGCGCGACTCAGGCTGGCATTTCCACTGGTGCCTTGCCCCACCCCTACCCCCAACCTGGAGAACCCCTCTGCCCCTTCTGCCCTCAATGAAGGGGACAGGCTCAGGGCCTCCTGTAGAACTGGTTTTATTGCGTTCCCTGTTCTGGACAGTGTAAGCGATGGCCCTGCCTCTCCAGAGGGACAAATGTGATAAATAACCAGAGAGGACAAGCGAGAGGAAGCCGCCCAGCCACCAGAAGTCATAAGTCTCTGTCCAGCCATGTGGCAGGCTCATTACAGGAAGCTCCGGGGCCATCCTGGGCTGCCTGGCCTGGGGCTCAGGAGAGCCCCCGATGCAGAGCTCCCAGCCCTGTTGGCTCTGCAGCTCTGCTGCGGACTCACCAACCGCATCTCCTCATGCCCTCTCAGGACACCAGGCCAGGCACACCCAATACACCCTTGAGGCGTCTAGGGGCTCAGGCCTGTCTTATCCCCTCCCCCACCCTGAAAAATCCAGGGAGGCATTTGATAAGGCTTTCCTAATGTCCTTGGAAGTAAGGGAGACAAATATGAGCTAGATGGCAGCCCAGTTAGATGCACTGGGCTGCAACATATCCACAGAGGCCTGAGTTCAAATCCCACCTCAGGTACTTACCAGTCAAGTGACTTTGGCAATTCACTTAACCTCTTCTCACTCGCAAAATGGAAATGATAACCACACACTTTGCTTCATTAGGATGAAAATGTGAGATGGGACTTCCCTGGTGGCGCAGTGGTTAAGAATCCGCCTGCCCACAGAGGTTGAGAATCTGCCTGCCAATGCAGGGGACACGGGTTCGAGCCCTGGTCTGGGAGGATCCCACATGCCGTGGAGCAACTGGACCCATGAGCCACAACTACTGAGGCTGCGCGTCTAGAGCTTGTGCTCCGCAACAAGAGAGGCCGCGATAATGAGAGGCCCGCGCACCGCGATGAAGAGTGGCCCCCGCTTGCCGCAACTGGAGAAAGCCCTCGCACAGAAATGAAGACCCAACACAGCCAAAAATAAATATAAATAAATTTTTAAAAAATTAAAAAAAAAAAAAATCCGCCTGCCAACTCAGGAGACACTGGTCCGGGAAGATCCCACATGCCTCAGAGCAACTAAGCCCGTGTGCCACAACTACTGAGCCTGCACTCTACAGCCCGTGAGCCACAACAAGAGAAACCACCGCAATGAGAAGCCCGTGCACTGCAATGAAGAGTAGACCCCGCTTGCCGCAACTAGAGAAAACCCGTGCACAGCAATGAAGACCCAATGCAGCCAAAAAAAAAAAAAGCGTGAGATGACATAGGTAAGGTCCTGATTACAAATGTAATGTTAACATTTATGTGCCTTCTATGAGCCTGGTATAGGTCTTTACATAAATGATCTCATTTAATTCACGTATGGATGCTGTGTGGTTAGTACTATCCTATCCCTCTTTTACAGATAAGGAAACTGAAGCACAAAGAGGCTAATCAACTTGCCTAATGACACACTGCTAGTAAGTCATTGGAACTGGCATTTGAGCCCAGGTAATCTGCCATCAAAGCCTCTTTACTATTAGATTGCCAACCTTGTATACATCAGGCACTCAACAATGCATATTTATTGAGCAGCTACTATATTAAGCCAGATTCATGAGGTCCTCCCAACACTAAGACACATACAACATTTGCATAGAATACTACATTTGATAAACTGTTTTCTTATTTAACCTTAGAAAACCCTGTGAAATGGGTATTATTATCTTTATTTCCCTGAGGAGGGAATAGATGCCTAGAAAGGCTAAGTGACTTCTCCAATATCACATGTTCAGAAGTGGTTAGGCCAGTGCCTGAGCTCAGGGTTTCTGACAAGGAACTTCACAGCGCCCCACCATGGCTATTGGGCCTGCCCCCAAAGGGGTCCTGTTCCCTTCAACATGTGGTCTCTGGATCCTTTCATCTCCCCACACACCTGGACCACTTTTCAAGAGTAACAGGCGGCCTGATTATGAACATGACAACTGGAATCACCAGCCCCTCTGTGACGTGGCTTCTCACTAAAGGGACACTCATTCACTCCCGGGATCAAAGGCACTCATTTGCAAAAATAATTGGCTGAGGTTAAGAGCAGAGTCAGTGCACATCTAGAATGCAAATAAGAAACTACAGCAGATCAATAAGAAAAAGGCAGACAACCCAATAGAAAAATGAGCAAAAGATTTAAACAGACACTTCACAAAAGACGCCAGCCAAATGGTCAATAAGCACATGAAAAGGTGCTCTACACCATTAGTCATCAGGGAAATGCAAATTCAATAAGATATCACTTCACACCCAGAGAAGGGATAAAATTTAAAAGATTGACAATACCAAATGTTGGTGAGGATGTTCATATATTTCTAGCGGGAGTATAAAGTGGTACAACTACTTTCAAAAACTGTTTGGCAAAATGCATATATTATGACCCAGAGGTTTCACCCCTAGGGATAGACTCAAAATATGAGTACACATGTGCACCAAATTATAAATAACAGTGTTCATAGGCATGCTGCTTATAATAGCCCCAACATCGAGTCAGGTGGATAAATCAACTGTGCTATATTCGTATAATGGAGTATTAAGCATCTATGAAAATAATACGGAGGAATCTCACAGATAATGTTGGGCAAAAGAAACCAGATACAAATGAATACATCTTATATAATTCCATTTATACACAGTTCAAAAATGGGAGTAGCTAACCGATGGTGTTAGAAATCATAAGATGATCACTCTTGGCAGAGGGAGGTAACTGGAAATACTAGAAATGAGGGGGTCTTCAGGCTGCCTGTATCCTTCCATTCCTTCATCTGGGTGCTGATTACATTGTGTGTCACTTGTGAAAAATTGTCAAACTGTACGCTTATGATTTGGGGTCTTTTCTGAATATGTGCTTCAGTAAAAAGTTTTTATAAAGTGTGGCGTCAGTGACTGGAGAACAAAATCCACTTTTCTTTTCTTGGCAGGGTTGCCAGACTGACAGGAAGGAAACTGTGTCAGCCGTGGTGTGTCTGGACTTCACTGAGGAGTGTGACAAGGCATCTTGTGATATCCTTGTGAACAAGATGGACACATATGGCTGGGTGACCCTGTCATTAGGTGGATTGAACCACTGTCCCCAAAGGATGCTAATTAAGGAATCTGTGTCCACCTGGAGGGAAACTTCTAGTGCCTCCAGGCTCTGTCCTTGTCCTTGGCAGTCCAGCACTGTTATCAGGGACTGCAATGAAGACATAACAGGCAGGCTTATCACATTCACGGATGACATGAAGCCAGGAGGGAGAGAGAGGACAGGGCATGACAGGAGCAAGATCCAAAATGATTTTGGCAGAATGGTCAAGTGGAGGAAACCTAATAAGATGAAACTGAGGCAAGGATCTGTGGAAGGCCCTGCAACAGGGGCTAAAACCTAACTTCCTAGGAACGGGATGGGTTGGGAGTCATAACTTTATAGCTGCAGCTCTGCAAGTGGAGGGGGTGAGCTCCCCAAGGGCAGGGACCCTCCTGTTTTCTCTCCAGATCCCCAGGGCCTACCTCGGGGCCTGGCTCAGACAAAGCACTCCGAAAGAGTTGCCAAATTCATCCTTGAATGAAGGATGGGGGCAGTGCCTTGTTGTGACACCCTGGCCCCCAGGCCATCTGAGGGAATCAGCAGCCTGTCACTCAGTTCTGGATCCTTTTAAACAGATGTAGACAAACTGCTACCAGGTCAGACAGGAACCAGAGACCTATCTTTGAGGCAGTATGGAAAGCACTGGCTGTGTTTCACCAGCAAAAGAAAAGCCTTGGGGTTCAGGGAGAGGGGGTCAGGAGTGAGGATTGTCAGGGTCCTCAAACACCCACAGGGCTGCCCAGCCCCTTGGGGGCTCACAGCTCACGGGCAGAGATGGATTCACCATGGAGCTGATGTAGTTTCTGATTCAGGGCCCCTCACTTAAACAGGCCCTTCCAAGATTCTCCAAGGGGTGTTGGCAAAAATGTTCACATGGTCATGTGGCTTTGTAAAATTTGCAAACATAGATAATTTAACTCTCATCAGTTAAGAGCCGGGTCTCTTTCCTCTGTGACTTCTCCTTCATCACACTTTCCCTCATGTTGGCTGGTATCAGAGTGGGCGTGGGCATTTATGGGATCCAGCTCAGGGGAAATTAAGTGAGCGACCCACTTAGGTAGGGTTTAGTGCATATGTTTATTTGATTCATGGTCACTTCCATATGAGTTGCTTTATTGGTAGCCTTCCTGGTGCAGGGATGACATTTGGGAATATTCCTACCACCCACTGTGCTGACTCATTTGGTAATGGGACACAAAGGAGCGGGGTCCATATGAGTGTGTCCTGGATGCCTGGTCCTGGAAGTATTTGGAGAGGGGAGAAGAAGTCAAGTATGAAATGTATGGAGCCAAAAACAAAACAACAAAACAAACAAAACAAAACCCTGCAGGGGGGTCCTGTGAAGGGGACACTCATTTGCCATGGCCCTACGACCTGGAACACGGACAAAAGGGCAGAGGTGTGGGCTTCATACAGGTAAGTACAGACTTTGTAATAGAGCTCTGAAAAGAGGACAGACATTCTTCTCTGTGTTCGTCTGCATCTTCTCAGTATCCAGCACTAGCTTGCATTACTTTTGTCTTAAGTGTGGGTGGAGTGAGCACCTGTCACTAAAAGGTGTTTAAGCACAGGCTGGAAACCACCTACAGGGATGTTGTAGGAGAGAGTTCAAGAATCAAATGAGAAATCTTGCCTCCTCTGACCTCAAGACTCCAAAGTTCTAGCCAGTTCATTCCGGAGGCCAATCCCTGGCCTGTACTATTAAAGGCCGGCCATATATCCTCGAGCGCCCCTTGACTCCACAGAACGTCTCGAATTTTGAGAGCTTTATTTTTTAATATTTTTTAAAATGGTGGCAAAATAGACATAATATAAAATTTACCATCTGAACCACTTTTAAGTGTACAGTTCAGTAGTGTTAACTATATTGACATTATTGTGCAACTACTCTCCGGAACTTTTTCATCTTTCCAAACTGAAACTCTATACTCATTAAGCAACATCTCCCCTGTCCCCTGCCCCCAGCCCCTGGCACCACCATCCTGCTTTCTGTTTCTGTGAGTTAGACTACTCCTGAGACCTCATATAAGTGAAATCATATAGTATTTGTCTTTTTGTGACTGTTTAGGACTTTTATTTTTGCATTTTTAAAAATGAGGTAAAATTTACATACAATAAAATGCATAAATCTTAAGTATAAAGCTCAGTGACTTTTTACTTATACACACATGGGTATCACTACCACCCAGATGAAAAATACAGCCTTTCCAGTGATACAGAAGTCCCCTGGGTACCCCATCCCACAACCACCCCCAACCCAAGGTATCTACTATCTGACTTCTGCCAAAATTTTTTATAGAGGAATACACAGTGAGCTTGGAATTGAAAGGGCAAGTTCTCATCCCCTTATTAACAGTGTCAGTTTAAGGCAGGTTATCCTGAGTCACAGTTTCCTCAGCTGTAAAACAGAGATGTTAATATCTACAACACAGGATGCTGTAGGGAGGGATCAAATAAAATAGCTTATGAGAGAGAGCCCAGAAGAGACTCAATACATGTTGGTTGAATATGAATGCCCTCCTCTTACAGTGGTGCCACGGTGGGGGGATGAAGGAAGGGCGATATACAATGAATGTAATGAGGGGGGTCCTAGGCTACAGAGGTCTGTGAGGGGTGGGTGGGGAGTACCACCACTGCCAGGAAACTCTAGTCAAACCAGCTGAGCTACCAGCCACAGACCTGCGTGCACAAACCCACAAGCAGACCCATGTGTATCCTGCCGGTCTGGCCACACTGGACTCGTCCCATGAGCACTGAGATGGTGACTGCATTGCTCATTGTATATCCTGTAGTTCAGTCTCCAAAGTAAGCAGGCATCAGAATTGTCAGGAGGGCTGTTGAAAACAGAGCTTAGTGGGCCCTATCCCCAGAGTTTCTATTTTAGGGTCTCTGGGACCAGACTTAACAATTTTCACTTCCCAGATGATGCTGAGACTGCTGGTCCAGAGACCACACTCTGAGCCCCTCTGGTGCAGTGGAACCTGCTGATTCATTGCCCAGATCCCCTGCACCCAGGCAGGTTCACCATCCCTCAGCTACTGTGGATTTTGGCTACTAATGGTACCCAGCTGCCCCTTTGCTAAAGGATCATCCTCTGCTGATGGGAAGCACCTTGTCCTGGAGGTTACCCACCTCCATGGCCCACAGCCAATGACCGACTGAAGAGGGGTTGAAAAGGGCTGGCCCTCCTCTCAAAGCGGGAGACAACTTTGCAGTGCGGTTTATGCTCCAGCGCCCCCTGGAGACCAGACCAAGGCGAGACATTAGCTGAGGCCACGTGCTTAGTTCCTGCAATGGACTGAATATCTGTGTCTACCCAGCCCCCACATTCGTATGTTGAAGACCCAATCCCCAGTGTGACAGTATTTGAGGGCGGGGCCTTTGGGAGGTAATTAGCTTTAGATTAGGTCATGAAAGTGGGACCCTCATAATAGGGTTGGTGCCCTTAGGAGAAGAGGAAGAGAGAGACATCTCTTCCTCTCTCTCCACAGCATAAGCCAAGGAAAAGCCATATGAGCCCAGTGATAAGGCAGATGTCTGCAAGCCAAGAGGAAGGCCCGCACCAAAACTGAATTGGTTGGCACCTTGATCTTGGACTTCCCAGCCTCAATAACCGTGAGAAATAAATGCCTGTTTTTTAAGTCACCCAGTCTTATGGGATACCATTACAGCAGCTCGAGCAGACTAAGACAGCTCCCTTCTCTACAAGGGGTTCCTGACAAGTGCCCCCTAATGAGCCACATGCGTCTGAATCCCTGTCTCAGGCTCAGTTTTCAGGGAATCTGATCCAAGACACAAAGCAGGAGCTTAATAATGTTTGTTGAATGATTGAACAAGTATGAGACACATCAGGCTTGGGAAGATGACTCCCCTCTTCCCCTAGGCCCCTCTCAGACCACAAGACACTAGGTCCACATGGCCAAGGTTGGCAGGGTCTCCCAGGCCCTCGTCCAGCTGGAGTTGCTGCTGTTTCTGTCCACTGTGCTACGTCCAGGAGACACTGCCGAGGGCAGCCTTGGGCCTGTGGATGGATTGATTAAATAGTTACTGCCAGCACCAGCAAGAGACGGCAGCCAGCCTGACAGCTCGGGCTGCTGGCAGGGCCCACGGCACCCCTCCCAGCTCCTCTTGGCAGGTGAGGTCTCCATTTCCCAGCACCTGACAGAGGCAGGCTGGGGAAGGGACAAGACTGAACTGGGGGTGGAGGGTGCATAGTCTGGAGAGAGAGAGGACACAGGGGCCTTTGTTAAGGCCTGGGAACTGGCATTTATTAGACCCCGCACCCCGCACCCCCCACCCAGGCTCTCTTGTGGAGAATTAATCCCACTGTCCAGATAGAGAGACTGAGGCCTAGGGAGACACAGAGATTTCCTAGGATCACAGGTTTGTGATGGGGGGGCACCCCAGGTCCTCTGTCTCCTAACGTGGCTTTTGGCCTGCTTTAGAGTGTGGACGGTAAGGGGAGGGGGCAGGATTTCTACTAAATTCTCTCTCTTTCCTCCCCCCTACTGTAAACCTTCCCCATCAGCAGGTGCCTTCCCAGCCTGAGACAGACCAGGGGAAAGAGCTGCAAACCCCGAGAACTACCCATGTCTGCTCAGGGAGGGGCGAGGAATGATGAGGTGCTCTACCTCCAGCTCTGAGTTTCTCTGTGGCTTTCCACCCCTCCAACCCCCACCTCCTCTCTCCATCCCATCCACGCCTTCCCAGAGGCCTGGACCGAGCTGATAGCTGTTGGGCTGATAGGAAGGGCAGCTGCTTCCGTGATTGATCACACACCGAGGAGGAGAGGGGAATGGGGGCCGGGAGAGGGGAGGTCCCTTCAGCCAGAAAGGAGGGATCCCACGGCTGGCTCTGGTGGGAGGTTTCCAGGGTGGGCTCTGGGGTCTCTTTGTTGTCCTGCACACAGCTCTGTTGCGGTTACAAGCCTGGCGTTGGCATTTACAAAGCAGCCCATGGGGGGAGATGAGAATTCACCTCTCTGGGCCTCAGTTTTCCCATCTCTAAAGTGGGAACAGAAATAATTCCTATGTCAGGGTTGTTGGGAAGAACTAATGTGTTAATACATGTAAAGCAGTCAGAACAGCACCTGGAAGGTAGGAAGTACTGCAGGCGTCGCTGTTACCGACTTTCACCAAATCTGAGCTGTCATGGTTTGGATACATCATGACTTTATGTACTTCTAAGAAAAATAAAATGCTCCTGACAACAACTGTAGCATTCACTGCTTGTAAGACGCATCCTGATTTGAGAAACGTTAAAATTGTGGGGAAAGTGTGCTTGTTAGAAAGATGCAATACGGCATTATTCTCCTTCTTATTGCTCCCTAAAGGAAGCACTTAGCCCCCCACCAGCTGCATGACAGGCGCTGAAAAAACATTTGCAGAGTGAATGAATCAGTGACAGGTCAGCACCCACGCAAGTGTGGGGAGGCACACGCACCTCAGTGACAGCCCCTCCCCCACTGCCCCCCCCCCACTGGCTCCCAACTCCCTCACAGTGGAGCCTGCCAGGCCCAAGGCTTTTTCAGTCCCCGCCTCTCCCCCTTTCTCCACATCCAGACTAAAAAACCCCTCCAAACGCCTCGCCAGGCCTTGTGTGGCTCCCAACAGGTTAATTGGGTAGCTAATGGGCTAATGGGCCCTCCCTGGCCCACACACACACACCCATACAGGGGTGCCTTACATACTCTGGTGCCCTGGCCCAAATAAAGCACACCTCTCTGTGGGACCCTCAAGAGTGATTGGGTCACAGGAAAGCGCAGTTAAGGACTTCCTGAATTGACTGCATAGAAATGCTTTGGGGGTGGTTGGAGGGGGACGGAGGGCTGGGAACACTGTGTGTGCCTCTCTCTCCCCTTCTCCCCAGTCTTCTAGAAGGAGATTCAAATTCCAGCTGACATTAGCAGCATAACCTTGGTCATGTTACTTCTCGGAACCTCAGTTTTCCCTACCTGTCAAATGGGGGATAACAATAGCAGTTTCCTCTTCTGCTTGATGAGAGGGTTAAATAAAACAATATGCAGAGTGTCCTCCTGCCCTTCGGCTCCCCCTCCCCTCACTCCACGACTGCCTCACCTGCTTCTTTCTCTCTCCCGCAACCCCACTCTAGCCCTGCCCTATAACCTACTTAACACCAAGACTGATTGATTTTCCTTCAACCGCTAAGATGCACTCGAATCCTGGCAGGGAGGAAGGGAGGTGGGGCCCAAGGCTGGGTGAAAGCCTGGGGCTGGGGGCAGCCGAGCCAGTGAGGGGCCTTCCTCACACAGGGAATCTGCACTCTGGCTATTCCCACAGATTTAATTTGTATCTTAATGGGCCTCAGCCTCCTTCATAAAAGCCCTAAAGTGCCTTTTTATTTAAAAAAAAAATAAGTTGCTGATTGTGTCTGCTGCTTCCTAGGGGATGGCAGAGGGAAAGGCAGGGGAAAGAGGGGAGGAGAGAAGAGCTTTGGGGCTGTCAGATTCTGCTTTTCCCCTCGGCTCCCCTTGCCTAGGACCAAAGCCATGGGGCACTAGTCCTGGTGGGTAATGAGGAGGTAGGTGGCTGCTCCTGGTTGATCTGGAGAGCGCAGTTATGGCCTGAAATACTGGACCTATTTCCCTGGGTCCCAGTCTCCTGGGAGGACAGAGCATGTTGGGATGCAGACATTATACTCAATCCAACCAACAACCCCCACTGATCAGAACTCCTACACTGTATGAAGGTTTGGCTGGGGCCCCTGAGGCTTTAGGGAGGAGAAGAAAGAAGGGAAAAGGAGGAGAGGTTAATATATCACTAATGCTTAGTGGCTCTCACTGGAGGACGGTAGCCTGTTCTACCTCCCTCCCACCTTCCCCCGCCCCTCCACATAGTACCTGCTCAGCATCCCCTTCAAAGACCCGCAGCCATCAGCTAAGACCTTGGCCTCAACCACCTCTGCATCTCTAGCTTCTCCCAGAATCCTTCTTAAAGGCTTTTGTCTCTCCTGTAGCTGAAAAATCCCTACACCCTCCATTATTGGAGGCAGAGGGTTGTGGGTATTGCTGAGGAACCCAGAGTGTGGTGTTTACGCCTCCCAGCTGGGAAGCACCAATTCTAAAAACAGGACCCCTAAACCGTTGTCACTTAGTATCAAGATTTCTCCTGCTGACAGACAGCATTCTAGGCCAATAGGGCCCAGGCAGTTAGTTCCAATGAGGAGGAACTGATGTATCTGTGCAATACAATTCAATGCTGATCAAGATAACTTGAAACACTACAGATTAAAACAAAAAGGCAGGGACTTCCCTTGTGGTCCAGTGGTTAAGAATCTGCCTTCCAATGCAGGGGATGTGGGTTCTATCCCTGGTCGGTGAACTAAGATCCCACATGCTCTAGGGCAACTAAGCCCGTGAGCCGCAACTACTGAGCATGCGGGACACAACTAGAGAGCCTGTGTGCTGCAGCTACAGAGCCCATGCACTCTGGAGCCCGTGCACCACAACTAGAGAGAAACCCACATGCCATAACAAAGATCCCACATGCTGCAACTAAGACCCAATGCAGCCAAAAATAAGATAAATAAATTTTTTTTAAAAATAGCAAAGCTTCCAGCTTTCCTTCTGTTGAGTTTTTTTTAATTGAAGTATAGTTGATTTACAATATTATATTAGCTTCAGGTGCACAGCATAGTGATTCAGTATTTTTACAGATTATACTCCATTAACAGTTATTACAAGATAATTGCTGTAATACCCTGTGCTATACAATATATCCTGTTGCATATCTATTTTATACATAGTAGTTTGTATTTCTTAATCTTATACCCCTAATTCGCTGCTGCCCCTTCTCTCTCCCCTTTGGTAACCACTGGTTTGTTTTCTATATCTGTGAGTCGGCTTCTATTTTTTATATATATTTGTTTGTATTATTTTTTAGATTCCACATATAAATGATACCATGCAGCATTTTTCTTTCTCTGACTTATTTCACTAAGCATAATATTCTCTAGGTCCATCCATGTTGCTACAAATGGCAGAATTTCATTCTTTTTTTATGGCTGTTGAGGTTTTTTTATGTCTAATGTCACCATGCCAACTTCACTCCACTGGGCATAGATGAATGTGCCTATTAGCCAACTTGAAAAACTGAGGCAGAGGGATAAAAAACAGGCAGGGGTCAGTAGGTTATACAACCAAGGAATCAGAAATTCAACCAAGCCAAGGTGAGCCATCCTTAAGTCCTTCCTCTCCTGCCCCAGTTTCCTAACTCTGATTTTTTTCTACTTTTCCAGCCCAGCTCCAGGATTTTTTAAGTGGAGAAAATTAGATAGAAGTTGTCTCACCGAGTACCACTCCCTTCACTATGGTTCTCTGGAGTTTTGATCTCTGGAGGTTACCTGAACCAGTAATAACAAACATACATGCCTACAGGAGGAAGCCAGATGGGAAGCACAAATGTACAAATCAAACCAGGTATAGCACTGCAGGGAGAGGTGAGGTCTGTGGCAAACTGGAGTACATGACTTTCCATATAGCAATCAAACTCAAATAATTAAAGAATATGAATCTTCTGATCATGTTAATAATATGAATCTTCTGATTAAACAAAGTAGTTGAATGTACACATCTTTCTCTGTTCCTTCCTAAAACACCACTAAATGACAGTTAAAGATATTTTTAAAGGCAAAAACCCACAAAAAGAAAGAGAATGAAGAATTGATGGCAGATGAGAGATGTCATTAAACTTTTGGAAGTTGGAAAGCTGATGGATGGGTGGTAATGGATTTTTGCTCTAAAAAGCAGCATTTTAAGCCCACAAGTTGGAAGGGGTATGCCAACAAGAAGCTAGATGATTCACACTACGGAACCTCAGGAAGGCTTGAGCATTAAAGATGCCAAGGACCACTGAAGGTGGAGGTGAGGGGTGAGACTGAAGACTGGAAGATTAATTTAAAAAGTCTCTAGTAGGAGCAATTATACCCTCAGGTGTCCTCTCAGACCTCAGTCAATTACTCCATCCCCACCCCAGCAGAAGACTGGCAGCTTATTCCCAGGAGAGGCTGAACCAAAGGGCGTCTGGTTTCAGGGATAACAGGCCAGCTGGAAGTAAGGTGCTACATAAGTTTCCTAGGGCTGCCATAATGAATTACCACAAAACAATAGAAACAATATTGGGTGTCTTCAAACAATAGAAATTTATTCTCTCACAGCTCTGGAGGCCTGAATTATGAAATCCAGATGTCAGCAGGACTATGCTCCCTCCCAAAGCTCTAGGGGAGAATTCTTCCTGCCTCTTTGAGCTTCTAGTAGCTCTTTGAGCTTCTAGTAGCTCCAGGTGTTCCTGGGCTTGTGGCTGCATCACTCCAATCTCTGCTTCCATCTTCACATGGACTTCTCTGTGTGTCTCTCCTTTGTATGTCACTTATAGGACACTTGTCATTGGATTTAGAGCCCACCTTAGTAGTCCAGGATGACCTTATCTGAAGATTCTTAACTTAATTACATCTACAAAGACCCTCTTTCCAAATATGTTCACATTAACAGGTTCCAGGAATTACAACATGGACATATTTGGGGGGGGGGTGGGAATCTAACAACTTGCTACAGGTATTTTACTGGAAAAGATGATAAATGAAAGTCTGTACTCTGAACAGTGGGACTCTAGCTCTCCTCCCCTATTCAGGTCTCAGTATCCTGGCAGTCAAGTTCATACCCCCAGGGGGAAGATTGGAAATCTTTCCTAGAGAAACTGATTGGCTTAAGAGAAAAGTCTGTATATACTGACACTGGGCTTCTATCAATGAAGCAGCTAGGTCCCCACCTGACCATCCTTCCATGAGGTCCAGTGGTTGATAGCTTTCCCATGGAGCTGTCAAATGATTTCCTAGTAACCCACTATTAAATATGAACAGACAACAGACAACAAGGATCACCACATATGGACAGAAAGTCTCTAACCTGAAAGACAGAGACAAAACAGAAAAACAGAGAAGTAGAAATTGGAGGAAACAGAAACCAGGAAACAGATGAAAACTTAATAAAAGCAATATAAAATCTATTTCAGGGAGATAAGAGTATGCTGTATGCATTAAATAAAAATAAAATGTTATAAAAGGAATCATTCAGAAAACAAGTGCTCTTAAAAATGAAAAATAATTTAAAAGAATAACTGCTTAAATTTAATATAAAAATTTAAAAATAAAGTTGTGGAAATCTCCTACAGAGTAGAACAAAAAGACAAAGAATGATAGTTGAATCATATGTGTATGATATATGTACATCTCTATATGTGTGTCAATAAAAAGTTTAAAATTAAAAAAAAGACAAAGAATGAGAAAATGGGAGAGAAAATTTAAGAAAACAAAGATCGGTTGAGAAGATCCACATTTGACTAACAGGAGTATCAGAAAAAGAAAAACAGAGACTATGGAGGGGAAAAAAGAAACAAAGCTATAATACAAGAAAATTTCCCAGTGAGACATGCTTGAGATCATCCAGAACAATGAACAGAAAAAGACCCCTACAAAACCACCTCATTGTGAAATTTCAAAACACTAGTGCTAAAAAAGAAATCTTAAAAGCTTCCAGAGAGAAAATAAATAGGTCACTTGCAAAGAAAAGTGAATCAGAATGGACTCAGATTTTTCAACCATACCAGTAGAAGCTGGAAGACAATGAAGCAATGCATTCTAAATTCTGAGGGACATGGTTTTCCCTTGCATACCCAGCAAAACTATCAACCAAAGGGAGGGTAGAATAAAGACATTTTCCAACATGCAAGATTTCAACATATATATATATATATATCCCCTGCCAGGAGCCTAGAGTCTCCTGATCCTGCTTTTACTTAAAATGTTGATATTTGGCTGATTAGTATTAGTTTCCTATTGCTGCTGTATCAAAATGCCACAAAACTTAGTGGCTTAAAACAACAAATTTATTATTTTATATTTCTGTAGGACAGAGTCTGACACTAGTCTGACTGAGCTAAAACCAAGGTGTCAGCAGGACTTCATTCCTTTCTGGAGGCTCCAGGGGAGAATCTGTTTTCTTACCTTTTCTAGGTTTTGGAGGCTGCCCGCATTCCGTGGCTCATAGCCCCATTCCATCTTCAGAGCCAGCAGAATCTTCATCACATCACAGTACATCACATCACATCAAACTGATTCTGCTTCTGTCATTACATTGCCTTCCCTGATTCTGACTCTTTCTGCCTCTCTTTTCCACTTTTAAGGACCCTTGTGACTACATTGGTCCCAACTGGACAACCCAGGATACTCTCCCTATCTTAAGGTCAGCTGATTAACAATCTTAATTCTATTTGCAACCCTAATTCCCCTTTGCCGTATAACAACGTATTCACAGGTTCTGGTAATTAGGACACAGGCCTCTGGGGGGAGGGGGGAGGGCGGGGAGTTATTCTGCGTAGCACAGTAATGGATTTTGTTTTGCATTAATTTTGATTTTTTTAAATATTGCATGAAAATATTTTGGGGCACCCCTTAAATTTTATGCCTGAGCTGAGTGAGACATCCTAATCCAGGCCCTATTTTTCCTTCTTGCCCACCCCTCCCAGCCTCAGACCCAGTCCAGCCAAGCAACCTGGGCCTCTGGCTGCCCAGAATCCAGCCAAGTTCTGCAAGCCCTTTCCCAGCTATGCATTCCTCTGCTCTCGTCTGAGAGAACAGGGCTCAGGTTGCCGGAAGTAAAGTTGTTCGATTACTCCCAGGCCCCAGGGAGGAGCTGGGCCCTTGCTGCCCTGCACCTGATCCCCCTCGGGGCTGCAGAGATAGCAAGCCTTCCAGCCTGGCAGCAAGCAGGGAGGATTGAGGCTGGAGGTGGGGAGAGCAGATAGGAGAGCTGAAAGAGGATCCTGGTACTGCCTGAAGGTCAGGGGCAGTCAGCGGTGTCTATGCCACCGCAGGGGGAATGCTGGAAAGCTGATGCTGCTCACTCTGGAGAGGCCCTTGGGAGGTGGGGGTCTGATTCTCAGCCTCCTAGCAATGTCACAAAGGACACTGCTGAGGGAGGGTGGATTGGGAGGTGAGAAAAAGCCTGGGAAAAGGGGGTCTCCACCCCCTTTTGGGGGCCGGGAGGGGAGTGGCCAATAGTGAAGGCACGTGTGTGTAACGGAGTTCTTAGAGTACGGAATCCAGGGTGTAGAAGGCGAAGGGCAGGTTTAACAAGCACACTCTAACGTCTACATCTACGTGAGCCTGCAGAGCAATCCTCGTGGGAGGCTGTGCACTGGAGACCTTACCCTTGCATAAATTTTTAAAGTCCCCAGAGCCCTTCAACATTCTCTTCTGGTTCTCACCACAACCCCAGGAGGCAGGCCAGATAATCCCCATTTTGCAGACGAGGGAACTCCACGCTGTCATCACAGCTCAGACCCCAGATCTCCCAGTTCCCTCCTCTTCACCTCCTGGCCTCTCTTCCAGGAAGCGAAGGGAGAGTGATGGAGGAAACAGGGAACAGGAGAGGGTCCCTGGGCCAGATGAGGGACAAACACCACCGTCACCCCCAACAGCAAAATGTCTGGCTCCTGGTGTTACTATGTAGGACGATGTGAACCTCAGCTCTCCTCCTAGAGCCAGCACTCGATGGAGCCGGCATAGGAGCCAGAGGGGGAGCCAGCATGGGGATGTCATGGGGTCTGCCCCCTTCTGTCCCTCCGCTCAGAACTGCCTGGTCCCCCCTTGCTACCCACGTCCACCACTACAGAGGGTCAGACCGTGGGGTCCAGTGTTACTGGTCTCAGGCCCTTGCAGCCCCCTCCCCTGGGGTGAAGGTTGGGCCAGTTGCCTCCCCTCCCTACCCTCTGGCATCCCTTACCGCCTGGCTTCAGGGCCTCTCACCTTCCCAGAGAATGACCCAGAGGCAAAGTTCCCTACTCAGGCCTGCCAGGCTACAGACCTCCCCTTGCCGGCAGGAAGGGCGCGTTGAGGAAGGGGCTTTTAGAAGGTGGCTGCTCTGAAGACACCCTGCGCCGCTCCCCAACATGCACTGCATTTTACAGTCCCTGGACACTGCCAGGCACACAGCAGGGACTTGGCAAATATTGATTTTCTTCCCCCCACCCCCCCCGCCACTTCCAGCTGTGGCAAAGACTCCAGGAAGACTTTTCCCCCTCAAACAGGTGCTGGGAGAAGGCCCAGGTGTTCAGAAAGCCATGCCACCTTTCTGGGTCCTGCCAGCCTGGAAAGGCCTCTCTACATGTCCTGCATGGCCTGGTGGGAGGCAGGGGATGGACAGGGCGCCCTCTCAGGGTTCCTCTGTGCGGCCCTCAGAGGCAGACGTGACTGGCAGCTATGGGTTTTCTCGAAGAGCTGAGACGATGGAGCAGGTCCTCCTCCCTCCCTCCCCCACCCCAGGGTTGGTTGGGCCTTCTGAACGCCTCGAATTAGACCCAGGTGCAAATTAAGTGATTGCGGCACAAGGGCATCGAAGTTGGTAAATTTTCCATCAAGAGCACTGACCGAAGGTCACTGGGAATAACTAACAGGTGGGCAGGGGAAGCAGGAGGTGGAGATCTCCAGAGACTCAGAGGCTAGAGGGGAAGGGGCAGGGTGAAGGCAGAGAGGGAGGGAAGAAGGGACATTCACGCGCCCTGAAAGGGGAGGGGAGGAGACGCCCTGGACTCTGGAGAGGGTGGCCAGTTTGCCGGGGTTTCTCTGAGCCTCTGGCTGCCTGAACCCCCTCACTGCCCAGGGAGGGTGGCATGCCAGGGTGCCCAGGAGGGCTGGCAAGCTGAGGGGTCAGAGTTCCTGGTCTGGGCCCATGAAGGCCACCCTGCCTGACCCTCCCCTGGGCCCAGTCAGAGGCTTAGAGCACAGAGCTGTCAACTTACTGCTCAAACGACCCAAGCTGTTGACCCACAACTGATCACTAATCGTTTGCATATTTTGCATATCATTTGCATTCTCCAGGGGGCTGTCATAACCTGCAATTGCTCCCAGAGGCCCCTGCCCCTGTTTCTCAGGTCTCCATCCTCCATCCCCGTGTCCCCCATGTCCCCCAAGCCTAGCCCCACAGACTCCCATCTCCCTGCTCTGCTCTCTCATCGGAGATCAGATAGGGCAAGCCATGGATGGGGGCATCTCTAAACCCCAAGGGCACCACCGGGGCAGCTGGGGGCAGCTTGGAAGGGGGTGGCTGAGACCTGCCTGGTGATTAATCCTCCCGCTAATGGAGGCTTCACTGCCACCAGGGCTTTTAAGGAAACTCAGGGAAGCCCTTTAGCACCATCAGAGCTGTCTTGTAGGTCCTCAGCAGGCTCATTAGATGCCCTCCGCCTTGCAGTTAGCAGCCCCTCCTCCGAACAGCTGCAGGAGGGGAAGAAAGCCTCGTGGAGCCTCTAAGGCCCAAGGCCCTGAGTGGACTGCGGCAGCCTCCACTACTCCCCGTCCACAACCACTCACCAAATTCTCCAAAATGGAGTGAAACTGCCCCTGCTTCTCTTCCAAAGTACACGTTGCGTTGCAGCTGGAAAGGATTTGTATTTACCCTGACCTATCCTAGACAAGGTAAGCAAGGTCCAGAGAGGACATGAGGCTTGCCCAAGGCCAGCCAGGCCATGGGGCAAGCCCTACTGGAGGCAGGCATCCAGACTTCTAGCACTGTGTCCCCGGCCTGGGGTCTCCTCTGCTTCCTCCCCCACCATTAGCAAAGGCAGCCCCTTCTCTAAGGGCTTTGCAAAGCAAGCAGGCCACTGACCTGGTTAGGACCAATCCCTGGGCTGGAGGCCAAATGTGACGACCCCTGGGAGTCTCCTATCAGCCCAGGACACTGGGTTCTCCCACATGCTGGGCAAGAGCAAATGAGGTGACCCAGTTCACTTTCAAAACTGGCTATAAAGCTCCCCATTGCTTGTTGCATAGCAGTTTCAGGCAAAGGAGGCTCTCTAGGGGAGAAATCATATGCAGAGAGCAGCAGTCATAATTCCCTGAGAAAGCCTGTCCAGGAGGAAGGGTTGGGCAAGGGAGGGATTTCTTTTTTGGTCTGTTCCACAAACAGGAACACCCATCCTGAGCCAGACACTCTGCCGGGTTCAAGAAGGCATAGAAAGTGAAAGAGATGTGTCTTTACTCTCAGGCCAGATGGATGAGTGATTTGGAGCAAATCTTTTCAATTATTCTGAGACTCAGTTTCCCCATCTGTAAAATGGGAATCATACCTGGTGCTTTAGGAAGGCTGAAAGGCTACAAAGAGTTAGTCTCAGAGAGCAGCCATGGATGATGGTAGAAATGACAGTAAAAGTCTACAGCACAGCATCAGCTGTGTGAGTGCTCAACAAATAGTCCTCGGTGTTGTCATTATTTGCTGTAATGTTGGTTGCTATGGAGATAGCTTTCTGACCTGAGGGTCCCAGGCTGGGAATTATATACTGCAACCTCTTTTCCCAGCTCCCAACAGATTGCAAAATAGAGGAAATGGTATTTATTAAGCACCTACTGCGTGCCAGGCACTGTGTTGGACAATCTGCATGTGTTATCTCATTTAATCCTCATGATCGCTAACAGGATAGTTAACATCCTCCCTCCTCATTTTAGAGATGAGGAAATTGGGGCTCAGAGAAGTGGGGCACCTTGCTGAAAGATTCTGCATCCACAATTCCACTGTGTGGGTGAAGCGGTAGGGGGAGGGGGTTTCCCATATACCACTAAATAGTTCTCTATGACACAAGCTGGGTGTCCTACAATTAAACTCAATTCTGACACTATCTACCCAGAGATAACATCAGATCCCACTGGTTAAGGGCTCAGTCCCACAAGGCTGCCTCTGCTTCAGATGCCAGTCACAAGACCCTGTTGTTAACTGTGCTTCTGACGAACAGGCCACAGATTGGAGGTCCGATTAATTTGCTAGAGCAGTGCACAGAGCTCAGGAAACTCGTTTACCCACTAGATTACTGGTTTATTACAAAGGATATTAAAGGATACAAATCGACAGCCAGATGAAGAGATACATCGGGCAAGGTTCTGAACGAAGGAACTGTGTCCTCATGGAGTGTGAGGCCCGGCACGGTGGCAGGCACCTGGAAGCTTTCTGTTTCCCAACCTGGAAGCTCTCCGAACCCCATTCTTTTTTTGGGTGTTATGGAGGATTCATCGCAAAGGCATGATTGATTAAATTATTGGCGATGGATTCAACCTCCAGCTCCTCCCCACTCCGCAGAGTTCCTGGGGCGGGGACTAAAAGTCCCAATCTCTAATCACTTGGTTGGCTCCTCTGGCAACCAGCCCCTCACCCCGCCAATGCCGTGCTTAGGTGCTTTCCAAATGTCACCTCATTAACATAAATTCAGGTGTGGTGGAAAGGGGCTTGTTATGAATAAGGCACCCCTTTCACTTTTATGGCTTTGAAGTGATTTCAGGAACTGAGGACAAGAGACCAAACATGATAAAAGATGTTCCTATTGCTCTTATCACTCAGGAAATTCCAAGGGTTTTGGGAGCTGTGAGCCAGGAACCGTAGACAAAAAACATATATATTTCTTACAAATCACAGTATCACACTTGCTTAAGGTAACACTGCTCTCAATATGCAGAGCGTAACAGGTACAAGAATGTACCTGTTTTATTCATTATAGCCCCAAACTGAAAACAACCCAGATACCTATCAAGAGGAGAACGGTTGACTGAACCGTGGTATAGATTCACACAGTGGACTACTCCATAACAATGAAAAATAATGAGTTACTGCTACAAACAGCAACATGAACAAATCTCATGGTCGTAATGTCGAGCAAAAGAAGCCAGATACAAAAGGGTATCTACTGCATGATTCTATTTATTGATATATAAAGTTCACTGACAAGCAAAACTGTTCTGTGGTGATAGAGGTCAGAATAATAGTTACCTCGAAGTGTAGGGAGTGGAGTGGGGTTTTGGAATGAAGGGGGCTTCTAGGGTGCTGGAGATGTTTTCTATCTTGGTCTAAGTGGTTGGTGGTTATGAGTATGCGCGTACATATGTAAAAACTCATCGAGCTGCATCCTTAAGATTTTCCTCCATAAAAAAGAAATAAAATGAATAAATAAGTAAATAAATCAATGTGTAATATATATCATTTAAAAAGATGCCAGGCTTGGGCTTCCCTGGTGGCACAGTGGTTAAGAATCCACCTGCCAACGCAGGAGACACGGGTTCAATCCCTTTTCCGGGAAGATACCACATGCCGCAGAGCAACTAAGCCCGTGTGCCACAACTACTGAGCCTGAGCTCTAGAGCCTGCGAGCCACAACTACTGAGCCCGCGTGCCACAACTACTGAAGCGCGTGCGCCTAGAGCCCGTGCTCCGCAACAAGAGAAGCCACCGCACTGAGAAGCCCGAGCACCGCAATGAAGAGTAGCCCCCGCTCACCGCAACTAGAGAAACCCTGTGAGCAGCAACAAAGACCCAATGCAGCCAAAAATAAATAAATTAAATAAATAAATTAAAAAAAAAAATATGCCAGGCCAACAGTTGAGTAGCCAAGTAAACTCTGGCTTTGCATCCTGGCAGGGAATGGGGGTGGGGAGCCAGACCCTGTCCCACTCTCCCTTCATTTGGAGGGAGAGGTCCTGTGTCTTTGCAGAGAGGGAGGAGTGTCTGCATCCTGTGTTCCCCCCAGTGCCTCCCCCAGGGGAAGTGCCAGACCAGTGCCCCCCTCCATCCGAGAGGGGAAGAGGGAGTGAGAGGCAGGAAGAGAGGGAAGAAGAAAGAGCAGGGAGGAGAGAGGAGAAGGCAAGAGGTGGGTAAGGGCATGTTTCCTCCATGCCTCCTGTGGTTCTGACTCTCAGCGGAATAAGTTCAGGGAGAGCTTCTTGGTCACCCAGGGAGCAGGAGTGGGGCTGGCAGGAGCCTGGGAGGCTGGGAGAGATGAGACATTTCCGTGCATTTTGATGGGTCTTGAAGAGCGTTCACTCTGAGTGCTAGATGATATGCCAGTGCATGTCCCAGATGGGGAGGATGGGGAGGTTGGCTTACTAGCAGATTTCCTGGAGGGGCAGACTCCTGCCGGCTTGTGTGCCTGGACCCAGCCGCCCTCACAGGTGCAGGGTGCAGAGCCAGTGCCCGCACCCCCAGGGCCCAGGCCCAGCCCTCCCAGGCCTGGAGTCCACCCAGCCTGCCTTCCCTCTGGCTCCTTCATCTTCCTTTGCTTCTCTCCATCCAACTACCCGACTGTCTTTTCTGCTGTTTCTGTATTTCCTACCCCCTCCTCTACCTCTCTCCCTGTGCTCTCTCCCCACTTCCCTCTCTACCTCCCACCTCTTCTCCCAGCCCTCCCCCTGCTTGCTCCCCCTATTCCCCAGGCATGTGGCTCCTCTCTACCCCAATATAAATAATAGAAATTAATTTGTCAGCCAGCACACGTGGCCCAGCCAGCACAGCAGCAAGCTGAGGAGGCAAGCTGGTTGAAATAATTATTCTTGACTTAAGAAATCATTCTTCTTATTCCTGAAGGCTAATGGAATGAGAGTGGCGCATGACCAGGCTACGCTAATGGCGGACAGCGTGGGCCTGGCGAGGGGAGCAGCCTCTTCTGGTCCTGTACCGAGCAGATCCCCCCCCCGACGCCCACGATCCACCCCACTCTCTATTTAAAAGGCAAACGAAGCGTTGAGCAGCACTCCCTAGGTTAATGGAGTCACACACACGGTTTGGGGACAGGATTTTTCATCAGGAGCACTCCCTCCAGCCCCTAACTCCCCCCTCTCTCCAGTTCACAGCCCCCCCTCCAGCCCCCGACCCAGAGGGGATGCTCTCCCCCTCCCAGGTCAGATGGAGGCAGATGTGGAGAGGAAGCCACTTCCCAAAGGGAAAAGAACCTAACACCTACCGAGGTTCTCCAGCATGCCAGGCACGTGCTAGACCCAGGACTCAGGAGGACATATGGAATCCTTACATCCACCCTTGGAATGAGGTCTGACAATCATCCCATTTACCCACCAGAAAACTGAGAGCTTAAGCAACTTGTCCCAGATCGAAGAGAAGAATCACCAATGCCCAAGGGGAGACATACAGACTTCCTCACCCCAGCACGGGTGGAGAGTGATGGGGTGGGGGAGGTAAGGAACGTATCCATCAGTCCTGGCCAGAAACACAGGGCATACTGCAAGGTTTCATCGAAGGCATGTAAATGTACTATTTACAGAGATATGGGTAGCTTTAAGGAAACTAATGAGACAATGAAGAACCCAGGGTTAGTTACTATCCCAGGCATGAAGGGGGAAAGGGAGGGGGCTGGAAAGAGCTGTAGCTATGGGAGCTGGCAGCCCACCCAACAGGAGCTGCCACCTATGGCCTTGGTGGGGAAATGCAGTCGCAGCCCAAACTGCAGCCTCGCGGGGAGAGGGGTGTGCTAAGTACCCTGGCCTTTCTCTCTTGCTGCTCTCAGATCTATTGCTAGTGTCTGCCATCAGCCAAGCCCAACTAGAAGCCAGAGAGCCAAAGAGACCAAAAGATGCAGCTGTGGAGGTCGGCCTTCCAGGGTTCAAAGTAGATCAAAGAGGAACGAGTAGCTAGTTTGGGGTGGGACATTCTTTCAGGGCTTTCTGAGAAAGGGCCAACTGGATCCAATAGAGATTGAGGAGTCTACAGGGGAGAGGAAGGGAGCGCCCCCAGACTTGGAAACCAATTTCTATCTATGGGGGCGGCACCCGTTCCTGTCTAGTGGGGAGGTACCAAGTTGGGCATCCTTAGGCTGAGACATCAGTTGGGGAACCAGGGAAACCCAAATAGAACTGCGACCCCAAGAAATGGCTGAAAAATCAACCAGGAGAGAGTGAAGGTTCCCTGGAGAATGGGAGTCTGCCTGCAAGTTTGAAGGAGGGAAGTAGAGAAGGAACGAATTTTCTTTTAATTATATAAGTTTCAGGTGTACAGCATTAAAATCAACACCTGTATACACTACAAAGTGCTCACCACCACACGTCTATTTACCATCCATCACCATCCAGTTGACCCCCTTCACCCACTTGAAAAGGAGTTAATTGAATGATTACCTGGCACCAAGCACAGACATACTTGAAAAGGGATGAGGGACAGCAGAGTTTGGTGGCAGAGAGTGCACACAATCTGCATAAAAGCATCCAGGTAGGAAAAGGTGTTGGGAGAAGGGATGGGGTGTGGGGGGGTGTTGCGGGGGAGAACCTAGAAATCAGTTTTCTCAACAAGAGGCTGAAGTCATGGGAAGGACTGGGGGCTCATCTAATCCACTACCCCTGCCCCTCCTGCATTTTGGAGGTAAGAAAATTTGTCCAGAAAAGGCTGTGATTACCCTGCTGAGCCAGTGAGCGTGGCTAGGCCTCCAGCCTGGTGGATGGAGTGCCCAGCCAGCCTCCCTGCTGCTCCTGTGGTCTCTCATCCCATCCATCTTCCCTCCGTACAGCAGCCTCCGGGATCTTTCCAAAACACCAGCCCGTTCATGTCAGTCATGCTTGAGCCCCTCCCATGCTCCCCACTGTACAGATCAAGCCTAGAGTCCCGCCCTGCTCCATGGCTGACAAGGTGAGCCCGTCGGGGCCCCTCTGACCTTACCCTTCGTTCTCCATCCCACCCGTATTGAATCACCAAGTGCCCAGAATGTATTATGTCTGCCCCTTATACACGTTGTTCCCTCAGCTTAAAGTCTCTCCCCACCCCCCCACCACTCATACCCCCATCTGGCTAATGCACACTCTGTCTTACGGTAGATGTCACTTCCTTCAGAAGCCTTTCCTGGCACTCCCCTGGCTTTCTATTTTAAAACATACTTCTCCCGTTATTAAACTAATTATACAGCAAAGGTTCTTATCTTTGTCTCCCCCTGACTGTGAACCCCATGAGGGCAGGAACTTTTGAGGTTTTTATAACCCCACCACCTAGTGCAGTGCCTGGCACTTAGTAGGTGCTTTGTATTTAAGGTATCATCCATACAATGGAATACAATGCAGCTGCATAGAAATGAGGAAAGCTTGATATGTACTCATATGGAGCCACCTTCAAAATATCCTGTGAAAAGTTGAGCACAGTATATGTTTGTGTAAAACGGGGGAAAACAGAATATACATGAACTTAATGGGTCTATATATAATATTTTCAGAAGAAAACTCAAAGAAACTGATGAAGTTGGTTGTCTCTGAGAAGAATTTGGGGGTTGGGGATAGGAGTGGAGAATCTGTGGCTTTTGGATTTAAGACCTATTCAGTAAAAAAAAAAAAAAAGATATCAATTAAAACTAAGTGGGAAATATTTGATAATTAAATTGGTAGCCCAGAAGCCCTGGAGTGTGGAATGCATGGGTTTGGTTCAAGCAACTTGCTGCTGCCACCAACTCTTCCTGGGTTGTCCCAACCCTGGGTCTGCCACCAGTCACCTGAGCCCTCAGGAGGGCAGGAGGAAGGAGGTGTCATTCTTTTTCTTGTTTATTTTCAGCTCTCTTCTCCCTTAGGGTGGGGTGAAGGGAAAGTCTGAGCTTTCAATCTACCCCAGACACACGCATAACCAGCCCAGTCACCATACATCCGCCTTCCCATAGGCAAGTCCCAGGCGGAGCTGCTTTCTCACCAGTTAATGGAGAAGCCCTGCCCTCGCGGAAAGACCACCCTCCCACACAAGGAGCACACCCCGACCTCAGCTCCAGCATCCTCCTCCAGCTGAAGGCAGCCCTCAGCAAGGAGAAAAGAGACTGGGCTCCCACCCAGCTCCCCACTAACTCACCAGGAGACCTTCAACAGCAATAAGGTCCTCAATTCTCAGGCTTCTTTCCTCAGCAGTAAAATCCAATAAACTCCAGAGGTTTAAATGAGGTGAAGCACCTGCAAGGGCTCTGAATGCTGTCTCTTCTTAAAAGAAGATCTTCCTTTGCATTTGCAGGTTGTCCATGCCATTTGTTTAGTTTGCTTAGTGTGTCAGGAGAGAACCCCAGGGAACAACCCCACAAACAAAGGGCAAGACCCCCTCAAGGTGATTTAGGGGATGGTTAAGGAAAGAATCTTAGAACAATGGGCAGGAGTCTGAGAACAGTGGGTGCCCATCTGCCCCCTCCCGCGAGAGAGCCCCTGATCCTCCCCACCTGTCCAGACCCCGGCCCCTCCCTTAGGCAAAGCTTCCATTATCCATTCAGGAATCCGGAAAAGTGGCAGGGCGTGGGTAACACCCTGGGAGACGCTGACATTATTTTCTAAATTGAGATATAACATATATGTGGAAAGTGCATGAACCTTAAGCACACAGCTCAATTAATTTTTTAAAATAAATTTATTTATTTATTTATTTTGGCTGCGTTGGGTCTTTGTTGCTGCCCGCGGGCTTTCTCTAGTTGCGACGAGTGGGGGCTACTCTTCGTTGCGGTGTGTGGGCTTCTCCTTGCGGTGGCTTCTGCTGTTGCGGAGCACGGGCTCTAGGCTGGCGGGCTTCAGTAGTTGCGGCGCACGGGCTTTAGCTGCTCCATGGCATGTGGGATCTTCCTGGACCAGGGCTCGAACCCGCGTCCCCTGCATTGGCAGGTGGATTCTTAACCACTGCACCACCAGGGAAGTCCCTCAATTAATTTTTACGTAGGCATACACTCATGTAACCACCACCTCGATCAAGACATAGAACATGTCCACGTTTCCAGCACCTCAGAAGGTGCAGGTGTCCTCCCAGTCAACACCCCTGCAAGGGTAGCCACTATTACAATTTCTACTGGCACAAATTAATGTTGCCTCTTCTCAAACTTCATATTAATGGAATCCTAAAGTATGTGATGTTTCTGGTGCCTGGTTTCTTTCACTCAACATTACATCTGTGAGATTCATCCATGGTGTTGCATGTGGTTATAGGAATTCTTTTTCATTACTGAGTAGTTTCATTGTATACTACGAGGAGTATTACATGGTGTGTAAATGCATATAATACATAAAAGCACAATTTATTTATTTAACTTCTTGTTGGTGGATATTTGTGTTGTTTCCAGTTGTTGGCTATTATGAAGCTGCTCTGAACCCTGTTGTACCATCTTCTGATGAATCCATTAACATTATTTTGAGACACACACTTGACTTTTAAAATAAACAACAACATACCACTTTCCACTTCCTCCCACTGAGCTGTGCCATGCTGGGATGAGATTGCTGCCACTCCACAGTGTGGAAGAGCCCGTGGGAGAAAAGGCAGCCTCAGGACCCCCGGACACACCCCATAAACCTCTAATTATAGCCTTGGGTCTTTGTGCCACTAGATGAGGCCCTAGCCAAGTTCTGTACCCAGAACCTAAGGGCAGGGAAAAGCAGAACAGCTTCTAAAACCTGCCTGGGTGTGTCTAGCATGGATTTTATGATATGTATACTATCTCACAGATGAGGAAACAGAGGTTTGGAGAGGTTGAGCAACCTCGGTTCAAATCATGGCTCTGCCAGCTTCTAGCTGTGTGGTCTTAGACAAGTTTAAGTTCTCTGAGCCTCCATTTCCTCACTTAGAAAAATGGGAATAGTAATATTTACCTCACAGGATTGTCAGGAGAATTAAATAACAGATGTAAGTCACCTAGCACAGTACTTGGCATCTATAATAATGATTTTTTTTCTTGTTTATTTTCTGCTCAAGGTCACACAGCTAGTAAGCAGAAACAAAACAAAACAAAACAAAAAAACAAAACCAGAGCTCTTAAAGGGAAGGGGAAAGAGTGAAAAGGAATATTTTTTGAGTGCCAGATTAGGGTCTGTGACTATATTTTGTGTCTCTGCCTTCTCCGTATCTGGCATAATACCCAACATACAGTTAGCACTCAATAAATGCTTACTGGATGACCGAATGGAGGAGTGAACAAATAAACCCAGTCATTCACACCCAAATTGCTTTGAAGCCTTATTTTAGACTGGCTACCAACTGGGATTGATTAGGATGGAGAAACTGGCTGGGTGGGACCGCAGGGTTGATGGGCGTCCCTGGCAGGCTCTCACCTCAGCCAGGAAGGATTTATTGGCTGAATGAGGTTGGGTCAGAGAGTATGTGTCAGGGAGCAGGTAGAAAGGGAAGGTAGGAAGAGAGAGTGGCACTGGAGCAGGTGCCTAAGGGACAGTAGGGGAACCACATTGGCAATGAACCGGGCTGTCATGGGGCCACATTAAATATGGGAGTCCCAGACCTCAGCTGGCTGGTCAAGAGGTCAGCCAGGGCACCTGGGAGATAACACTGCCATTCTATCCCTCTGTAAACCCAGGGGCCAGGCAAGCAAGTTTGCAAAGAATGTGAAGAAAGGCAGGGAAGCCGTTCTGGGATTCCTGCCTCCACCTCAAGGAGGTGGGGCTGGTTCTCCCACTCATTTATCCTTTGGGATGACTCATGGTTGAGCTGTCATGAGTGCAGAGGGTTCCAGAGAGGAGGGGCAGCTGCCGCCTCGCCCATCTGCGCGCAGCTGGTGCTGGCAGCCCAGCAACACGACTATTCCCAGGCTGGCCACAGGGGGGCGAGGGAAAGCCAGGCCTGGCGTTCAGGCCATCTGGGCCATTCCTGTGCAGGGAAGAGCACAGGGCTGGGAGTCGGGGCCTGGGTGCTAGACTTCCATGGGCTTCCTGCATACTGGCCACGGTGGTGGGCAAGCCCTTTTCTCCCTCTGTGCCTCAGCTAACTCCAAAACGGGCATGATGAGACCTCTCCTGCCTGAAACCAGGATGTCTCATTTGTCCTTTGTGTTTATGCCTCAAGTTTGATGTCAGAGAAGTTTTCCTGGTTGATTGATGTAGTTAATCACAGTCCCAGCTTTGTTCCCCAGAAAGACTTAGAGAAACTGCTTTCGTTTATAAAGTCTTACAAATCCATCAGGGGTGCAAATAAGGAATAAGAGAACACAACAGTGCCAGGCAGACTGTGTGAAATGCTTTGCTTTCACCCTCTCTGTGAATCCTCACAACCGCCCTTCAGGCTGGACTTGAGAATGAGGGGCATCTTTTCTCACTCTTTACTTCTGTATAAGCTGTAACTTACATGCAGTAAAGTGCCCTAACCTTAACTGCACATACAGCTCAACAAATCTTTACCTGTATGTACACCTGTGTAACCATCACCCATATCTAGATACAGGCATTTCCAGTGCCCCAGCAATCTCCCTCATCCCATCCCAGTCAATAACCCCTACAGGTAACCTCTATTCTGAATGCAAAATAGTATTTTTTTCCCATTACCTGGATGAGGATACTGAGGCTCAGCAATGTGAAGTGACTTGCCCAAAGTCATGCAGCTGGAAATAGCACTATATATGTTTTTGGAGTGAGAGAGTGTTGGGAGTGCTTGAAAGAGGATGCACGTGTGCTGGAACCCAACCTCACCATTCAGCGCTGTCCAGCGGGCTCCCACCCTTCCTGCAGCAGCCAGCTTCAGGCAGGGAATAGCTCTGCCTCCACTGGCTGAGGCTGCATCCTCCTTCACCCCCTCCTTCTCATCTCCACTGGCAGCAGGGTGCCTCACCTTCCCTGGAGGGCCCCCAGGAGAACAGAACCGTGTCCCATCCCAAAGGGCTTTAAGCCTAAAGCTTTTACTGGAGAAGTGACTGAGGCTTCATTCTGGGAGCAAAATCCAGCAATTTCCTATCAGTGGTTGGTAATCCCTCTCCATAGCCCAGTACTAGGCCACCTGGAATGCTGCAGACTGTCATCAGGAAAACTTGCCCCCTACTGGGTCCTCCCTGGGGTCCTGTCTGGGCTTGGGCTGAACTCTCTGCCCCTTGAGGCTACCACCCAGGAAGTGACCCCAGTCCTTCTGGGAGCCTTGGCCCGGAGGAGCGTATGAGAGGATGCTCCAGCCACTAGTGTCATTGTTATTTGCCAGCCCCGCACGTGGAAGTCATCCATCCCTGTGGGGCTGACTTAGAAACTGTTTTTAATGTACATATGTGTGTTGATCTTGATCTCGGAATTCTCTTTGTCTCCAATCCCTAACATGCTCTACCCCCTCCTTAAAGTTTTGTAAACACCTTGCCCTGTCCTTCTGATTGTAAGAGGCAGCGTAATTTACCAAAAGGAATCCTGGGTCTGGTGTTTCACAGAGATGGGCTTGAGTTTCAGCTCTGGCAACTTCTCTAGTGGGTGACATTGAATAGATTACTTAAACCTTTCTGTGACAAATACTGCTAGTGTTGCCTCTCTTCTTTCATAGTAGTAGAACCTCCAAATTTTAGTTCAGCACGTGGCCACTCAGAAGACGTTTCCCAGCCTCCCTTGTATGTTCATAGGTGGCCATGTGACTAAGTTTTGGCCAATGGGAAATAAACAGAAATGTCATGTGACAGCTCTGAGGAACCTTCCTTAAAAGTCAAGCATCCTTGTACCCTCTTCTTCATTCTCCCTTCATCCATATTCTAGCTAGAACAAAGATGTGATGGCTGGAGCTCTAGCCACCATCTTGCACCATGGTAACAAGGGCCACACTAGGAGTGATGGACAGCAAGCCCTGAGGACTGGGCGCAGAAGAGCTGCCATACCAGCCTGGACAGCTCACCTATGGACTTTCGCATAAGCAAGAAGCAAACTTCTCTCTTGGGATCTTTGTTACTTGCAACATAACCTATTCCTCACAATTATACCTTCTAAGCCTCAGACTCCTGATCTGTAAAATGGAGATAACAGTGTCTACCTTGAAGACTGCTCAGTAAAAATACTAATATTAAAACATCTGTCCACACCCTCCACCCCAATGTCTATACTCATTCAGTGCAGTAGCATCAAGCATCCCCTGTGCATCTGATATTACACTGGGCACTGGAGATTCAGAAATAAAAGCTGCAGTCACTACCCTCAGGGGACTTCCAGTTCATGGGAAGTCAGATGGGTAAATGGACACAGTGTGGCCAGTGCTCGGTTGGTGAAATTGTCACCAAGGCACAGAGAAGAAGTGCGGACGGAGGAAGAGGAGAACAGACTGGGCAGAAGGGGTAGGGCCTGGGGAGGCTTTCTGGAGGAGGCGATGCTGGAGCTGAATCTCAAAACTGAAAGAGGAGTTAGCCCAAAGGAAGGCATTCTGGTAGACGATGCCAAGTGTGCAAAGGCGTGGAGGCATGGAGGCATGTCTGCATGAGCCATATTTATGGAACTTCAGGAAACCATTAGGACTGAAGCCTGAGTGGGAGGAAGCAGCTGCAAGAGATGAAGGCCTTGCCTGCCGTAAGCGTCTATCTTTTGGCCCCAGGGGCCAGAGTACCCGCGTGACCTTGATTAACGGCAGGTAACAGAAATTGGAAGTGTGTGTGTGTGTGTGTGTGTGTTTTGGAGTGGGAGTATATATGTGAACACACACACATACATACACACACACAGAATAAGATTATACATGTATATGAGACTGTTTGTTAATACCCTGGTTGCAAGCAATAGAAACTAATTTAAGGAAGAAAGGGGAAATTTATTATTATGCAGACAGAGGAGTGTCTTGTGGAACACACAGGTACCATCACAGCTGGTCCCCAACATAACGAGGCCTCTGCCCCAAATGAGCTTAGATTAGAGGACTAGCCTCAAGAGGCTCCCTAGAGCCCTCTTTCTTTCTCTCCATTTCAAATGCTTAGGCAGAGCCTCCAAATGTCAAAGCTCAGGGCAGGTACCATCCCTGATCCAATCGTAGGGGCCAGTGGACAGGGCCATAGTTAACTAACTTGGACCCTGGAGACCTTCCCTGTGAAAGTCAGGAGGAGGGGACAGCCCCACAGCAGAGTTCGAGATAAGAAGGAGGAATCTCAGAGACTAAGATGAGCTCAATGTGTCCTCATTCTCAATTCAGTGTCTTACAACTAATAATTACAGTATAAAATACTGATAATATGTGGCATAATAATACTATTAATAGTAGAATAATAATGGTAATGATAGGAACCATGCCATATTGAGGACTTATTCTGTTGCTGGGTGCTGTTCTAAGCATTTTAAGTGTATTAATTCATTTATTCTTCAAAACAACCCTATGAGGAAGGTGCTGTCATCACACCCACTTTACAGACGAGGACACTGAGGTGTAGAATGCTTTTAGTTAAGGCTGCACACTTAGAAGCCAGGATTTGAATCCAGGCGGTTTGGTGTCAGATTATGCTTTTGTAATCGTGGTGCTCACCTCCTCACCCTATAACACAGGAGATTCTACTTTGTGTTCCAAAGTGTGTGTTTGAGCCTTGGCCCCCAACCCACATGCACAAACATGCACACACATGCACACACAGCATTACTTAGGTGTGTACCATTATCTATTTGGCTCCCAGCCCAAGAAAGTGCCTGGGATAAAATGCCTGACCCTGGATGCTAGGGGTCTATATCCTGTTTATATTGGGGCCAACTGTCCCCAGGCCAAATTGTCCCAGAACCTCATGCTTTCTCTCTTTTTCTCTGGTATCAGACCTGCTCCCATGAAAGTATTTGCAATTCATTCTCACAAACACATAAGTGACTGAGAAGAGCTTAAAACACTACCCTGTCCTGAATAGTCCCTGAAAGCCAACGCTATGGATGCTCAGCCTGGACCACACATGCTCTTTCTCTAACTTCATCCACAGCTCTCCATTTATTTCAGAACAAAACCCAAACCCTAGCCTAGCATTCAAAGCACTGAATCCAAACCATCTGTTCAGCCTTATCTCCTACTTCATACAACCAATGTGTCTATTTTTTAAGGCACGTAGTTCAAATAAATAGAAATACTTGTCCAGTTTAGCGAGGAAGTGAAGAAGAGAGAGAACTTTGGGAGTTTTCAGGAAAAATGTGTCCCCACAGATGGAGAGTGGTGCTGAGAAGTGTTGGCAGAGGGTGTGCTTGGCAAGAAGGACATGGGCAGTGAGCAGGATGGGGTAATGGAGCCAAAATAGGCTTGTCTTTCTCCCCACATGTCCTGTGACCCAAGGCTGGAAACTAGAGATGATAATGATAATAACAATAGTGATGATGAAAGGAAGAACTAATGTTTATAGTCAATAAAACAGCCAGGCACTGTTCTGAGCATGTAGGTATATTGATGCATTTGATCCTCACAATAACACTGTAAGGTAGCTACTACTGTCCCCATTTTATGGATGAGGAAACTGAGGCACAGGTGGGTAATAAACTCAACTTCTCTGGCTCCTCTGATCAACTCCGGTCTCTGTTAGATTCCCATTTGACTCTCCTCCTCTCCCAACTCATCTCTTTCTGTCTTTATTCCTCAATCAAGGTTTGTATCTGGGCCTCTCACTCTGCCTCCTGTTCCTGGCCTCCTTCTATTTCTGTCTGCCTGCCCCCCACCCCACCAGCTGTTTAGTACGAGCACACACACTTCCCACTCCAATCACTCATCAACCATCAAAGTCAAAAAGGGAAACTGGCACTGTGACCAAGCTCTGTGCCATCAATAATGTGCTAATGCCTCACCCTGGAGGGAGGCTGCTGGAGAGAGGGCTGGGGGACAGGGATGCCTGGGGCTGGGGAAGTCAGGGTGGGAGGGTGGTACCCTGGTGGGCATAGAGTATCTTCCTTAATCCTGTTTGTCCTGAATGGGCTTTGGTGTGAAAGATGCATGGATTTAACCTCAGCTCTCCAGGAAGGTCTGGAAAATGATCTGGATCTGGATTCCTTATTTCTGGATGCCTCCCAGATTGAGATAGGGCGACACAGCGTCCATCAAGTTCCAGGTCCAGGCCCCCTAAGGATGAGGCTCCTTCCAGAGCTGGGAGGCGGGGACAACCCAGGGAGGGCTGCAGCAGGAGGGAGCAGGCAGGCAGAGACCAGGGAGCCATGTGTCTGATACAAAGAGGGATTCCACAGAGGAGCTGGAGGAGTCACTGAGAGCCCGGGCAGCTTCAGTCCTTCCCACCGCACTTTAAACCCACTCCTTTCCATCTGTCCTCAGGAGGGCAGAGCACAGTGTGTCTCCCAATGACGGGGGGTGATCAAAGCAGCTCTTCTGTACGCTTGGAAAGGGTGGAGGCTGTACTTGGAAGTCACTGCTGTGCTGACGGACTGAGGTGAAGGTGTGTGAAGTGCTCACCCTTTTGTCTTGTCAATGGATTCTTTATCATCTGTATTAGGGTCTCCTAGCACGGCCAAATTAGCAGAGAAAAATTTCAAATTAGCCCAAAGACTTAGCACAAATGCAACTGGGTCCGAATCTGCACATTTTGGTAAGGTAGTAAGTCCAACAGCCATGGGTCAAATAAACATCCTACAAACATGAAGCTGTTTGATGGACAACCTCCAGATAATGAACGTACTTTTGGACAGTGATTTTTACTGACTCTCAAAGATCAGAAATTCTGACAGGAACAGACTTTGGCAAAAAGTAGAACTATAGCAAACATGTACACAGAAATCAGATTATGATGAAATCCAAGGATGGGGGATGGGATTTTAATTATTTTTGTGGTAATGAATCCAGTAGAAGGTGGGGAGCCTTCCAGGCTCCTGGACTTCTGGGCTCAGGCTTTGTCCTGTGATTCTAATTCATTTTCTTTGATTTCCTCTGTGTAAGCTGGAATGCTCTGGGAGGCGTTCTTCAGAACCACATGAAAGCTTTAGGACATTTATAAGTAGAGTTAAAATCTCAGATTGTTTTCCCACAATTTGGTTCTGTACATTGAGATGGCTAAGTGAGGTGGCCCGGCCCAGTGTGGAGGGGACTTGCCCTGTCCTCCCATCTCCCAGGGCAAATTCACTGCTATTGCCTTTGCTATCAGGACCTCTGAATCCTGGAGGATAAAGCTCCTCTCCCTTCCCAGCTTCCTCCCCACAAGGCATGAGGGGGCTGCACCCTGGGAGAGCTTTCTGCCAGCCCCCAACGTGCCCCCTCCTGCCCCCACCCCCAGCAGTTGAGTACTAGGAAGAAATTGAGGAATTCTAACAGCCCGGTCTGTAAAAAGTGTTGGGGGCTATTTCTATTGGAAAATCGCCTCCTATTTGGAATTTCCTTCTTTGGGGAATCTTCTTTTTTTTTTTTTTTTTTTTTAAATGTGGCAACTGTGACTGAGAAATTAAACTTTAATTTGATTTAATTTTAATTAATCTAAATAGTCACATTTTATTTTATTTTATTTTTTATTTTTTTAAAATTTATTTATTTATTTATTTATTTATGACTGTGTTGGGTCTTTGTTTCTGTGCGAGGGCTTTCTCTAGTTGTGGCAAGCGGGGGCCACTCCTCATCGCGATGCGTGGGCCTCTCATCATCGCGGCCTCTCTTGTTGAGGAGCACAGGCTTCAGACGCGCAGGCTCAGTAACTGTGGCTCACGGGCCCAGTTGCTCCGCGGCATGTGGGATCTTCCCAGACCAGGGCTCGAACCCGTGTCCCCTGCATTGGCAGGCAGATTCTCAACCACTGCGCCACCAGGGAAGCCCGGGGAATCTTCTTTTGGTAAGAAATTTCTTCCTTCGTGGGGAATCCCAATGTACTGAGAACTCCTTTACTTGGGGCATCTCTACTGATGGAGAAATTGGTAGAGGAATTGGTACTCAAGGAAAACCCCTTTCTTGGTTTCTTGGTGGGCAGTCCTCGAGTCTGGGCTGGGTAAACTGGGGGACTGGAGTGGGAGGGGGCGGAGAGAGGCTTCTGGATGGAAGAGGTCAGGGTTCCTGGTGTTTAGTCCGAAGATTGGATGGTCATTTATTACTTCCGTTAGGACCATGTTAATATGTTTTAAGAAACCGTACTGGGAGGCAGGATAGGTGAGCTTGGTGGAGAGTGAAAAGACACCGTAGGATTTTGTAGCCCACCTCTCCCTCTTCTTCCTTCCTCTGGTCTCCCCACTTCCCTCCTCCAGGGCAGGGGTTCCCAACTAGTGGTGATTTGTCCCCACTGGGGACATTTGGCATTCAATACGTGGAGACATTTTTGGTTGTCACAACTGGGAGAGTGGGTGCTGGTGGCACCTGGTGTGTAGACACAGGACAGCCCCCATAACTGTGAATTATCAGGCCTAGAATGTCAATGGTGCCAAGGCTGAGAGTCCCCAGCCAAGGGCAATGGAGTCCACTCTGTGGAAGGGTGGGTAGACCCGGGGAGCAAGTCCTGGTGAGGGGGCCGTCTGTGGCTCTTGGCTTGGTGGGCAAAGAAAAAGCCATTCTACTCTGTTCCAAAGATCCAAAAACTTCAGAGGTGATGGGGGGCCATGGGAATGGGGGTATCTGCAGAGAGCAGTTAGGTGGTCAGAGTTGGCTTGGTCTCAGGTGGAGGAAAAAAGGGTAGAAGTGATATGAACTCTCCCCACTCCCAAAAAGGGATGAATCTGGACAGTGTGGCCTGTCCTTCCAGAACAGGGAGGATGGGGAAGGGGTTGGGAAAGGGGGACACAATGCTGGTCACACTGCTATTGTCTGGGCTTCTCTCTCCATAGCTGATCTCAGGGCCAGCGTTACTGCAGCCCATTACAGCCCTAACCAGAGACAAATACAGTAGCGTTAATTTAATTTTATTTACGTTTCAGAGTCATTTAGAGGGAATAAATTGAACCGAAGTTGATTGAAAGTGTCCTACAGGATAGGCCCTGAGCTTCCTTGGGCTGCCGGGCCTTGATGAATGATGGCAGCAGCTTCTGCCCAGAGCACCAGTCTCCCTGAAAGGCTGGGCAGGGGGTGGAGGATCCAGTGGGAGCAGTCCGCTCCCTCCCGAAGCCAGTGGGTAGCGCCCCACCCCTCCCCACTTCACTGCCCTCCGCCAACTCCTTAAACAATTTGCCCTTTCTCCTCTCCAGTTTTCCTCACAGGCCTAGGATGCCTTCCTCCTGCAAATCCATTCTTTAATTTGGATTCAACTACAGCATGCATTCATTGAGCTCTGACACTTTGCTAAATTCTAGGGATTGGAGGTGAACAAGCCACCTTTGTGGACTTTGGAGTCAGGGCTCAACTTCCAGTTGTACCCATTAAAAGTTTTCTTTGTTTCTTTTTGGTTTTTTTTTTTTTTTAATTTATTTATTTTCATTTTTTAAAAATTTTTTGCTGCATTGGGTCTTTGTTGCTGCATGTGGGCTTTCTCTAGTTGTGGTGAGCGGGGGCTACTCTTCGTTGCGGTGCACAGGCTTCTGATTGAGGCGGAATCTCTTGTTGCAGAGCACAGGCTCTAGGCACGCAGGCTCAGTAGTTATGGCACATGGGCTCAGTAGTTGTGGCTCACGGGCTTTGTTGCTCCACGGCATGTGGGATCTTCCTGGACCAGGGCTTGAACCCATGTCCCCTGCACTGGCAGGCGGATTCCTAACCACTGCACCACCAGAGAAGCCCTCTTTTTGGTTTTTGATTATTTATTTTTGGCTGTGTTGGGTCTTCGTTGCTGCATGTGGGCTTTCTCTAGTTGTGGCAAGCGGGGACTACTCTTCATTGCGGTGCACAGGCTTCTCATTGCGGTGGCTTCTCTTGTTGCGGAGTGCGGTCTCCAGGCGCTCGGGCTTCAGTAGTTGCGGCATGAGGGCTCAGTAGTTGTGGCACTCAGGCTCAGTAGTTGTGGCTTGCGGGCTCTAGAGCCCAGGCTCAGTAGTTGTGGTGCACGGGCTTAGTTGCTCCATGGCATGTGGGATCTTCCCAGACCAGGGCTCGAACCCGTGTCCCCTGCATTGGCAGGCGTATTCTTAACCACTGCGCCACCAGGGAAGTCCCCCATTAAGAGTTTTTTGATCAGGGCAAGTTATTTATCCTCTCTGGGTTTCAGTTTCTTCATCTTTAAAGTGAGACTAAAGCAGGGAAAACAAAAGTGCTATTTTTTAAAAAGCTAATACAGTCTCTTCTACCTCCTGAGTAAGTGGTTCTTTCATTCAGGAAAACACCTTGATGAGTCTCATAGGTGATTTTGGCAGGAAAGAGGAGGTGCCCTGGGCCGCCCCGGGTGAGGAGCCCTAGGCTAAGGGGAACTAAATTGTTTTGCATAACAAGGTAGTGGGGGGCAGGAGGCCTGGAAAGGGGAAAGAGAAAAGCCAGAAGCGTCTGGAGCCAATAACGCAAACTGGCTGAATGCAGAGACTTTTATTAAAAACACGCCCCTCGGGCTTCCCTGGTGGTACAGTGGTTAAGGCTCCGTGCTCCCAGTGCAGGGAGCCCTAGATCCCACATGCATGCCACAACTAAGAGTTTACATGCCACAACTAAGGAGCCCACGTGCCACAACTAAGGAGCCCACCTGCTGCAGCTAAGACCCAGCGCAACCAAATAAACAAATAAATATTAAAAAAAAAAAAAGATAGTGGCCAAGGAGCCCAGGGCCAACATTAAGAGCCACGTGAAAGTAGAAATGGAGGGTGACACCCCCTGAGTGCTTGCTCTGGGGCAGTACTGTTCCAAGAACAGGCAACAGTCCTCTATGGTGACAAAAGTCAGAATGGTGGTTACTTTTGTGGGGGACTGGCTAAGAGGGGCCTTCTGGGGTGCCAGAGATGTTCACTATCTTTATCTGGATGGTGGTTATGGAGGGGTGTTGGCGGGGGAGGGGTGTAAGTCAAACTGTACATTTAAGGTTTGTGCATTTTTTGTATGTATATTACACTTCAATAAAAACAAACAAACATTAGGGAACAGCAAGAGTAACTTAAGTTACAGAGTTGTGCAACCCTCACCACCATCTTTGTGCCCATGTGCTCTCATTCCCACCCAGCCTCTGGCAACCACAAATCTACTTTCTTCCTCTATGTATTTGCCTTTTCTGGGCATTTCATATTAGCGGAGTCATAAATACGTGGACTTTTGCATCTTTCACTGAGCATAATGTTTTGGATGTTCATTCATGTTGTAGCACTTATCCGTGCTTCTTTCCTTTTGTTGCTGAATCATATTCTAATGAATGGGTATATCATTAACCAATTAATGAATATTTGGGTTGTTTCCACTTTTTGGCTATTATAAATACTGTTGCTATGAACACTTGTCTACAAGTCTTTATGCAGACATATATTTTCATTTCTCTTGGTGGGTAGAGGAGTAGAATTCTAGGAGTAGAATTGCTGGGTTGTATAATAAGCCTATGTTGAGCCTATTAAGAAACTGCCAAACTGTTTTCCAAAGTGGCTGACCCATTTTACATTCCTTCCAGCAATCTATGAGGGTTCCCTTTTTCCCACATCCTCGCCAGGACCTATTAATGTCTGTCTTTTTGCTTATAGTCATTCTAGTGCTTGTGAGTGGTATCTCATTGTGGTTTTAATTTGCATTTCCCTAGTGACTAATGATGTTGAATATCTTTTCATGTGCTTATTATCTATTCATGTATCTCCTCTGGTGAAATGTCTATTCAAATCCTTTATCCATTTTTAAATTGGATGGTTTATCTATTTATTATTGAGTTTCAAGAATTCTTTACATATTCTGGATTCCAGTCCTTTAGCAAATATATGATTTGCAAATATTTTCTCCCGGTCTGCGGCTTGTCTTCACGTTTTTGATGGTACCTTTTAAAGCACAAGTTTTTCTGGACTGCTCTGAAATGAAGGTGAAATAAACTGCCGTCGTGTTTAAGACATTATTATCTGGGTTTTATGTTATAAGCAGAAAAATAACTGATGCAAGTCTCTTTCCCTTCTCCAGGCAGCATGTCCCATAGGCCATACAGTGTGTGCAGTATACTACAGGAGCATGAAAGAGAAAGTGCAGACTTCTAAGTGGAATGAAGCTTCTTGGGGTAATTGGCATTTGAGTTAGGGGATGAGTCAGAAAGTTTTTCCTTAGGTATCTCATCTGTCAGCTGTGTCTTTAGAGGGTTCATGCTCTCTCAGTCTGGCCAAACCTAGTTCCTTCACCAGTTTTAAAACAAATTCTATCAGTGTCTGATTCTATGGAAAAAATTTGAGGAGTAGACTCCAAGTGCTTTCGTAGAGGAAGAACTCCCACCCCACAGCACGCAGCTTCATAAGCTTCCATTAAATCAGACAATTCTTCCGCAAAGTTCCTCTCTGGCTGGGCTCTCAACCTGGAAACCTCTCCCTGCTGCATTGCAGAGTGGATCAGTTTGTCCCAGCTGCCACCGCTAACTTTACTTCTTCCCACTCATCACAGCCCAGGTCCTACCTCATGGATGCTACATCACTCTGTTCAGGCACCAGAGTGAGTGTGAGGCACCTTTCACCTGCTAGACCTTCTGATATTTGAGGGAGCTCTCAGATTACAGAGCATCTTTTCTTCTACCTTCCAAACATACCTTTGCTGAATGCCTGCCAGGTACCATGCTCTGTGCCAAGTGTTTTAACTATATCATGTCATTTAATCCTCATAGCAGGCTTTGGTCTCGGTGACCCATTACAGAGGGGAGGTAACCAAGACTCTAAAAGGATAAATAGCTCTATCTAGGTCTCCAGTCAGTAGAGGATGGAGCCAGGAGGTCAACCCAGGTCTGTTGGGCTTCAAAGGCCATAATCTTCTCTTGGCCACTACATATCAACCACCTTTGGAAGCTTCTGTTGTGCCCTGGTCTGTAGACTCAGAACCACCTTTAATTCCGCTAGGCCCTTATCATGTCTCTTTGCCAGTCCCCGGGAGTACTCGGCTTGGAGTCCACTAACCTGAACACCCCTCCCCACTCCATAGCCTAGGGGCTTCCTGAGGCTGTGTCACCTGATTAGAACAAGAGCCCCCGCCCCACCAAGGGCAGGCTCTGGGGTGCTTCCTTTCTCTGAATCCCTCATAGCCCCTGGAAAGACTTTTCTTCCATTTTGAGATTTTTTTTTTTTAGGTGAAACATTCATACAGAAAAGTGCACAAATCATACATACGCAGTTCCTGAATTTGAACAAACTGAATGCATCCAGGTAACCAGTACCCAGGTCAAGAAATAATATATTACCTATTCCTAGCCCCCAGAAGTCCCTCCAGTGCCCCCTTCCAATAATTCCCTGTCCCCTGCAAGGGTAACCATTCCCCTAACTCTGGACAGCATAGATCAGTTATGTCTGTTTTTGACCGTTACATAAATGGAATCACGTAGCAGGTATTTTGTGTCTGACTTCTTTCACTCAACATTAGTTTTATATGAATTGTTCATGTTGTCATGCGTAGCAGTAGTTTGTTTGTTCATTCTCATTCTGAGAAGATTTGGGAGAAGATGGAAATTAAATATCATGCACTGTGGAATCAGAGACATGGTCTGGAATCCTGGCTCTACCACTTAAAAATTAAGTTCTCGGGCAGCTAATTTAGTCTTGAGAACTTTGGTTTCCTCATCTGCAGGATGAAGAAGGTAAACTTTCTCTTGCATGGTAGCTGTAAGGTTTACATTTACTACAATAACCTATGTATGTAAAGCATCTACCGCAGTTACCGGTATGTAGAAGTTATTCAAAAAATGGTAGCATTATTGTTTATCAATGACTTATTTGCTAAATGATCTCTGAGAAGGAAACAGAACCACAATGGCTTTGAACTCCCAATGTTCACGTCCACATCTAGGTGCACATGTGCACACACACACACCCCCAGGTTCACACCTGTGTACACACCTGTACCTGTGCATATATACACACACGCCTACCAGTATGAGCAGTATGCAGAGTTTTCCTTCCAGCAGCTCTTTGAAGAAAGATACACCAGATGGGATTGGGTCTGCTACACAACTGAGCAGCCTGCACATCAGAAAGTCATAATCAATGAATCCATCATGGGTGCAGCCCTGGCGAGGGGATGGCTCCTCGTCCTGCCTGATGGGCCGTGGAGGAATTCGTCCTCCTCCAGAGCAGAGAGCAGACATAGGTGGGCAGTTGCCAGGTAGTGGAGCCAAGAGAACAGATGGCAGTTGCACAGCCTCTGCCTAACCCCATTCCCTGGCTGCCGGGAAGAAGCCCAGGCAGCAGGGATCTGGTGGATATCTCGCTCCCTTCACTAGGCTGGCCTGCACTCTGTCCTCTTAATGGGCTTTGGAGTAACACAGATCAGGCCACAATCCTGCCCCAGCTCATCACCTACTAGCTGGGTAACTTCGGACAGGATGAAGAGCCTCTGAATGCCCTTAACAGAACCCTAATTCTCTAATCCTATTGTAATCTTATCTCTGCTCCCTAACTCCTAATCAGAAGGCAACTAGCCTTATTGGATTAATCACAGCCTTAGGAAGAAAACTCTGGATAATTTTACCAAATATCACACCCTCCAAATCTACTTACACACACAGTCCCCAGCTATCGCAGACACTGTAGGCGCCCCCTCCACATCCCTTGGGACTGACCACTTCAGAATGATCCCATTCACTTCCAATGGCCAGTCTCTGCACCTCTTTGTCTGAAGGCTTTCTCTGAAACAAGGAAAGGGTGCTTTGCCAGCACAAGGCAGGCCGAAGTGCTGCGAGAGAAGCGGGTGTATAAATACTCAGTCTCCCCTCCCTCAGGTGGGATACCATTAAGGTGTGATTTTGCCCAGTCCTCACAGGACTAGTCACTGAGCTCTAGCCACTCCCAGTGATAGCTGGCTTGATGACACACCTTTTATTGGCCACTTCACCACACCTAGAATTGTTCTCTGCGCCTCCCAATCTTTGTATCCAGGTCAGCTTTCGTTGGGGGGAAGGAATCCAGTCTAAGACACCAGCCTTAGCCTTTGAACCCCATCCTGGACATCTAAGCCTCTTCCCCAGTCATAACCATTTCCCTGAGTCACCAACTCTGCTTGGCATTCTAAATGCCTACTCCTCACTCCCCAGCCCAGTCCCTGCAACACTGGCTTCCCCCCTAATTTCAACCTAACAATTAATTTTAACCCTTTTCCCTAGCCACTCTGCCTCCCTCAAATACCCTTGGTTCTTCCCATTGGGTCAGTTCTTGGAGCCCAGCCTGGACGCATGTGGTGCTATTCTCTCCTAGATGCTGTGTCTGCAAACTTGAGCAAGGGCCTTGACGGGGAACTTCAGGTCAGTCCCTGGGGGCTGACAGAGCTATAAGGCCACTGCTTCTGGCTGTTTTTCCACTTCTAGACAGGAAATCAGGAAGGCTGAGGTCGGTCCTGGACGACTCACTTCAGGGAGCTCAGGGCTGGCAGCAAGCCTGAGCAGCTAGCTGACCCATGGAGGCGGAGCTGAGCCTGCCTGAGATGAGGTGGAATTAGGGGCTGAGAGGATGGGGTTCCCCTCAGTGCTTGCCCCCCAACTCCTGCAATTTCCTGTCTTTCTCCCTTTAATTCTTTTTTCCCTTTAATTCCTTTTCTTTTTAACCTATAAGCAGCAACTAGAGGCCTTAAGAAATAGCACTCATGCTGGCAATTCAAACATCAGCCAGAGTTAATTCACATAGTTCCCCTGAATTTTTAGACTCTTGAAAACCAAAAGCCTGGTTAAGAAACAAATAACAGAGAAATAATTTGTAGTACATATGACGAAAGGTTAATATTCTCAATATCAACAAAAATATCTTAAAGGAGAAAAAAAACCCTTATAGAAAAATTGACAAAGGTTATAAACAGATAATGCACACAAAAATAAATCCAAATTAAAATTCAACTATTTTTATATCTTATCATATGATATAAAAACATGATAGGATATAAAAGTAATCTGGTCATCATTAATAATCAAAAAGTGCAAATAAAACATCCATTGGGTGTCATTTTTCACCTTTGACCTTGGCAATGATTAAAAAGATTAATGATATCCCAGTACTACTGAGGTGTGGGGAAATCTGCCTTCCCATTCACTGATGGAGGGAATGTAAATTGGTACAACATTTCTGGAGGGAAATTTGGCCAAATGTAACAAGTGTTAAATGGTATTGCAATTCTTTTTCTAAAAAATTTATCCCAGATATTCATAGGACTAATGGGGGAAGATTTGTTGTAAAATTTTTATAAAAGTGGAAAGCTGGACCTAGCTGTCCTTCAAGACTTTTTTTTTTTTGGCCACACTGCATGGCTTGCAGGATCTTAGTTCCCTGACCAGGGATTGACCAGGGATTGAACCTGGCCCTGGCAGTGAAAGTACCAAGCCCTAACCACTGGACTGCCAGGGAATTCCCTCAAGACTTTTTTTTTTTTTAATATTTATTTATTTTGGCTGTGCCAGGTCTTAGTTGCAGCTCACGAGATCTTCGTTGCAGCATACGGGCTTCTTAGTTGCAGGCATGTGGACTCTTAGTTGCGGCATACATGCAGGATCTAGTTCCCGACCAGGGATCGAACCTGGGTCCCCTGCATTGGGAGCATGGAGTCTTACCCACTGGACCAGAGGGGAATTCCTTTTTTTTTTTTTTTTTTTATGATGTGGACTATTTTTAACATCTTTATTGAATTTGTTACAATATTGCTTCTGTTTTATGTTTTGTTTTTCTGGCCAAGAGGTATATGGAATCTTAGCTCCCCTAGCTCCGCCACCAGGGATCGAACCCATACCCCCTGCATTGGAAGGCAAAGTCTTAACCACTGGACTGCCAGGGAAGTCCCAAGACATTTTTAAAAACTTTTAAATTGTCTGCCTCCACCACTAGAGTAGGGAAGCTTATGTGTCTCATACACTGCTCTATCCTCAGTGCCCCGAACAGTGCCTAACACACAGTAGGGGCTCAATTGTCTGCTGAATGAATAAATGAATGAATGATAAGACAAAAGAATCAAGAGGGAATTCATTAAATGGTTCACCCATGTATAGTGGTCAGCAGCCATTAAAAAGAAATGAATAATAACAGTGAATGTTTATTGAGTTTGTATCCTAGGCTACACACTATGCTAAGATTTCCTCATGGATTATATAATTTCTCACAATAAACCTATGACATAGGTAGATACTATAACGTATAGTCAGGACTTTTCTCATTGAAACATACTGAAACCTAACTCAAATTAGGTTAGTGGGAAGAAAAGGAATTTATTGGTCCATGTAACTGGAAAGTCCAGAGGGTTGTTCTAGCTTCAGACTTGGCTGGATTCAAGGACTCAAACAATGTCTCAAAACATTTAATTTTTCACTTCTCAGTCAAACAATGTCTTGATGATTTAGTTTTTCTCTCTCTCCATCTCTCTTCTTTCTTCTTCGTTGTCTTGGTCCCCTGGCAGCCTAGTTCCACATGGAGGGTCCCTGGTAGCTCTGGGCTACATGGGCCCAAGGACACTTGCTATCAGAAGGCAAAGCTAGCAAGTCAGGCCAGGGATGGCCCTGGCTCTCCTTGAGCCATTCTGAATTCTTATGGCCAGAGGTTAGGGCTCCCTGACTAAAACTAGTTAGTGTGTGCATCTCTGAGAAGGCCTGGGAACAGGAAAAGTGGGACCACCAAAGAGAAACTAGGCAGATGGAAGGCACTGCACATTACAGATGCCTCCTGTAACAGATGAGGAAACTGAGGCACAGACAGGCTAAATAATTCCCCTAAAGACTCAGAGCTAGTAGGTGGTAGGAGGCTGATTCAAACTCAGGCAGCTTGACTTTGGAGCCCATGATTTTAGTGTGATGTTTAATTTTATGTGTCAACTTGACCTGGCTGTGGAGTGCCCAGATATTTGCTTAGACATTGTGGGTGTGTCTGTGAGGGTGTTTCTGGATGAGATTAACATTTGAATCAGTAGACTGAGTAGGGCAGATTGCCCTCCCCAACATGGGCAGGCCCAGCCAACCTGTTAAAGGTCTGAGTAGATCAAAAGGTTGAGCAGGAGAGAATTTGCTCTCTGCCTGATGGTCTCTGAACCAAGACTTCAGTTTTCTTCAGGCTTGGACTGGAACTTATACCGTTGGCTTTCCTGGTTCTCAGGCCTTAGGACTGCAGATCCTGGGACTTCTTAGCCACTGTAATTGCATAAGCCAACGCCTTATAACAAACCTCTTTTTATATATATGGTAAATATAAATAAATGAATAAATAAAATTAATATATATGGTTATACTTTATATATATAATAAATAAAATCTCATATATATGGCTATTATATATATTTCTATATATTGTTTCATATTGTTTCATATATATACTAGTCATTAGGAGATAGGAGATAGGAGATAGGAGATAGGAGATATGTATATGTTTATATACATATCTATATATAATATAGATATATATATATAATATATATATATGTATGTACACATGTACATACATATATATAGATATATATAGAGATCATATATATCTCTGGAGAACCCTAATACATTTAGCTACAATATTGCAAAGCTATATGCATAGATATGGAAGATGTTCAAGACATATTTCCAAGTTAAAAATAATCAGATAGAATATACTATGTGTTGAATGACCCCATTTATATAATCACATATAAATAAAGAGCCTGGAGAGGTATACACCAAAGTGTTAACAAAGGGTATATCTGGGGAGGGGGATGGTATTAGGGAGAACTTTTCCTTTCTCATTATTTGAATTTTTTCCCCACAAAGGTCAAGTATTTCTGGGAAAAACAATATCTCCATTCTTAAAAAGAAAATTTAAGAGTCAGTAAAATCAAATTTCACACCAAGATGGGTGTGAGCAGCAGGGAAATCAGCGATTGCTTCACGAACAGAACACAGGATGTGAAATGGCAGCATATTCTCTGCTCTTCCCCTCTCCTCCCATCGCAATCTTCATTTTATTTAATTTAGTTTTAGTTTCCTGAGAAGGGCTGGAGACAGTATGCTCGGTTGCTCTTCTTTTCCCTTGGCTCTGAGAGTTTATCCATGCCAACTGGACTGTAAGTGACTAAAAAAATCAACTGCACATCAGAAAACTCGAGGGCCAGAAGGAACCTCAGGAGGGGCTGGCTCAGTGACTTTAAAAAAATAAAATAAAAGATTTTTTATTTTCCTTTGGAAAACCATACTCAAGTCAGGGAGGAGAGCAGAAACCAGAATTCTTGCTCTGAGAAAATGGTTTGCCAGTCACTCATCTAATCTAACCCGATCATTTTGCTTAAGGGTGTCAGGTCTCCTGCTCTTGGCCAGCTGTACCAAACGTTCCTGAGTCTATAGTTGGATTGCATTTTTTTCTGGATTTTCAGAGACCAAGAAGCTCCTGAATTAGGCAACAAGTCATGTTGTAACTGTGGACGGTCTCTGCATCCTGTACAGGTGAGAGATGCCCCCACTTTCTCTTTCCTGAAAGCCCAAGGCTCTTTTCTTTTTTAGGATTGTTGAAACTGGCTCCCATTCTCTCCAGGGGTCCAGGATATTATAGAGTTCTCTGTTCCCCGGAGTGGGTCAGGGCCAAGGGATATAAGAAAGAGAGCAAGGGGAAAAAAGACAGTGGCAAGGCAAGGAGGCTTGTTAAGCTGTTAGAATTAGGGTTGAGATTAGGCTTAAAACCTAGGGTTAAATTTTACAGATAATATTAGGATTAGGATGAAGATTGAGCCTAGAGTTTGGATTGGACATTGGGACTAATACCAGCTTACAATGAATGTTAGTGATGAAAGGGTTTAAACTGGGAGTTAGAGAGAGTTGTGGGGTAAGGAATAGAATCAGAGTTGGAGGACCATCTGCTTTGTCTCAGGTCTCTACATGTGCCTCCTTTTTGGTTGTGACTTTCAGGACTAAGGTCTTTGGACTTAGTATTACCAAGAAAGCAGCCCTTGTGAGCCCCTGCCCTTGAGCCACACCTGGCTCTTTCACAGCAGCTCTGGCTGCTGAAGCATTAATATTATCCTTTCCTAAACCCTACTGAGCATGTAGATGGCTCCTTTTGGGCCAGTGGTGATTGCAAACTACCCCCAAGAGTCACATCACAGGTTCATCTGGAACGTAATCCACGGTAGAAAATAGTCAAGACAATTATGACAAAAGTACTTCTGCCAATTACCCCCGCACTTTGGTCCCCTAATTTGATGATGCCCTGGAATTTTATGTCCTCTCTGAGTTTTTGGCCAACTGAGTGGGCACGTTATAGGAACTGGTTCAAGGGCTCTTCAGACAGAAAACTTGGGAACTGAGAATGAAGAGTTAGCCAGCTAGGAAAGTAATGAGAAGAAGCAGATGAACACTGGGTCTAATTTCTTACAACTGCAGTGTGACAAAAAAAGCGCACAGTGAGTTTCAGTGTCTTTAGGGAAGTTGGGTGGTGATGGAGATGTTCCCTCAGGATAGTCTGATTAGGACGCCAGTTCACATATGGGTCTCACATCCATTAACAAATTATTGTGCCTTTGTATTCATTCAACAAATATGTATTGAATGCCTACCAAATGTGCCCTAGGGATTATGTATATAGCAGTAAACAGACATAATCTTTGGAGAGGAGACACACAAATAAATATTTAATTATAAACGGTGATAGGTGCTGCAAAGAAAGAGTGCCATAGAAGATAAAAATGGGGCAACATAATTTTAATTGGGGCTGGGTGTCAGTGAAGTCTCCTCTGAGGAAGTGCCATTTAAATTTAGGACTGAAATAGCTCAACTAGCAGTTCCTTTGCTGGAAAATTCTTGAACTTGTCCATTGTTCTATATGCTTTCGAATTTCAGGCTGCAATTTACTCCTGTTTTGGTCTGTGGTAGACACCTTTTGGAATCTTTGCCAAGAACATAACTGATCTTCTTTGAGAACTGTAGGCTACAAGGATGGGTCTCTGGCAGCCATGTTTGCATTACAAAGCAAAGAGCCTTCACTACACAATGCTCCACTGGCTAAAGGAGACTGTACCAGAAATAGACAATCTGACATGAGCTAGACCAATAAGGATCTTTCTCCTGGGAATTGGGATTCAAATTAATCTTTGCTAGATTTTTTGGGTTTTTTTTAAAGATTTTTTTTTATTTTGATGTGGACTATTTTTAAAGTCTTTATTGAATTTGTTACAATATTGCTTCTGTTTTATGTTTTGGTTTTTTGGCCCGGAGGCATGCGGGATCTTAGCTCCCCAACCAGGGATCGAACCTGCACCCCCTGCATTAGAAGGCGAAGTCTCAACCACTGGACTGCCAGGGAAGTCCCTCTCTGCTAATTCTTGAAATGAGGATAGGTAAGTTTGGACAGCCATGTTCTACTATGTTCCTAGAAAAGCAGTGAAAACAGGTCTGCAAAGAGGAATGAAGCAGCTCTGTAGAGAGCAGAGCATGTGACCAGGGAGAAAAGAGATAATGAAGGAATAGCTACATGGCTTCCTGCTGGTATTTCAGATCCTTGTTCCAGTCCTTCCTGAGATCTTGTTGATCTCTGTGCCTTTGCGCTCTATAAGATTATTTCCTTAAAAAAATTTTTTTTTAGCATGAAGAAGTTTCAGTGGGTTTCTGTACTTGCAGACAAAGGAGCCTTGACTAAGAGTGGGTTTTTATCAGATTAGCTCATTCGTTCAACAAACATGGATTGAGTCTGTTTCAATCCCATTGAGATTGATGGAGCCCACAAGTCCACAGAGCATGCACAAACAGAATGGTATGTACAGAAATAAAATAATAATATTTGGTAATAAAATTAATCTAAGTAACACCCTCTGAGTCTCTGCTATCCCCACTGGGTTGTGGGTACATTAACAGCTATTTCTAAGAGCCAGTTCTTTTGGAGCTAGGTTTTGTGAGGAGAAACACACATGTAAATTTCCTGGTCCTATAATGGAGACTACATGCGCAGAGGGAGGAGGGACCAATTCTGCCTTGTCAGAGTATGGGAGGCATAGAGGTAATAAATGCCTGAACGGGGTGCTTCCCTGGTGGCGCAGTGGTTGAGAGTCTGCCTGCCAATGCAGGGGACACGGGTTCAAGCCCTGGTCTGGGAGGATCCCACATGCCGCAGAGCAACTGGGCCCGCGAACCACAACTACTGAGCCTGCGCGTCTGGAGCCTGTGCTCCGCAACGAGAGGCCGCGACAGTGAGAGGCCCGCGCACCGCGATGAAGAGTGGCCCCCGCTCGCCGCAACTGGAGAAAGCCCTTGCACAGAAACGAAGACCCAACACAGCCAAAAATAATAAATAAATTAAGAAAAAAAAAAGCCTGAAGGGGCAGTAGGAGTGTGCTGGGTAGGAGAGGAAGGGGCAGAGGGGAATAGGAGGGACAAAGCCTTAGGAAATGCCTTGTACATACTGGGTACTTAATAAATGCTTGTTAAATTGAATAACTGGTAAACAGGTAGGCAAGCAGTTTGTAAGATGACAATCATGTTGTATATAAAATTTTCCTTTTGGTTTTAGGGTTTCCTTTTCCACATACAAAAGAAAGTCATCAAGATGCCAATAGCAAGAGTCCCATTTAATCTGTTTGTTAAACTCAAAGCCTGAAAATCTTCTATGAATGTGGCAATTTTATGTCAGTTTAAGTGGGAATTTAAGGAAATATGAGTCCAATGAGAGCTGGGTGTGCCATATGACTTCATCCATTCTATGGGCTTTTGACAGAAATATTTATTGAAGGCTTGTGAAAATCAACAAAGCCGAAACTAAATATTACGCAAAATAAATCAGCATTCACATTTGGAGGGTGCTTTGGCTTTAAGTGGTTTGATTTTTGCAATTACTGTCTTCATCAGCAGGAGCCTCTTTAGGAGGATGCTAAACTAAGTGTGATCCTTGCTCTTTATGAGGTAGGGGGTAGATGGGCCCCTAAGATCTCTCTTCAGGACTATTCACTGCTGTCTCTCTGAGATCATTTAGAGGCCAAAAGAAGCAACAACAATGTTAATAAGTCCACAGAGCATGTACAAACAGAATGGGCAGGTACATGTATCTCCGTATTACCAGTGCTATGAGTGACTGAGCTTAGTGGTGTCAAGCTTCTGCTTTCCCAAAGCAACTGGAAACCCAGGCATTAAGAGAAATCTACTGAACTTTAAATAATTGTGACTATTTAGAAAACTAATTGGTGGGGGGCAGGAGGGGAAAGCAAGCAACACCTGCTTACAATAGGGCTTGTGGCTGTCAATTGGCAAGGCCTCCTCTCTATCCCAAGAAAAGGGGTTCAAGGCCCCCCGGATGGGGTTCGAGAGGGTCTCTGTACACGCTCAGCTGTGGCGGGAAAAAAAAAAAAGCCAGGAAGCCTTCCTAGAAGTAGCCGGGACTGAGAAGTCCGCCCATAAGGGCCTCAGCTATGGGTCACCTCTCCAAGAGGTCTGGTGGAAGTTTGCTCCTTGTTGCAATTAGTCATTAACAATCGCCTTCTTCTCACGATTGGTTGAAGCTCAGAATGGGTTCAGGATAAAAGACAATGAGCGTTAAAGGACTCGGTTTTTAGTGCCTCAAACTTTTTGGTCACTTACCAGTTTCCATCACTAATTTGGCCATACCTACCCTCCAAAAACCGAACTGTCCACTCCAGAAAGAAGAGAGGTTCTCCTAGCCTAGGCATAGGGAGTGGACTTGTGTCTCTGAGGATGGGGACACCGAGGGGGTTAGAGGGGCACGTAACCTGACCAAAACACTAGCCTCTCTCCCCCCCGCCATTGCGGGTGCGGAGGAGGGGAGGGACGTTTCCCAGAAGTTCATCATTGCCAAAGAGAAACCGGTTCTCTGGGTGGAACAGGAAGAGTGAGTTGGGTGTGGGAGGCCTGGGAAGAGAGATTTCCAGGGGTTAGCAGTTCATTGAGAAATGTCCTCCGGCATCGTCCAGGACCAAAAGCGGAGGGCTCGTGGACCTCTCGGATAGCTGAAGACCCCAGCAGCCCCAGGAAGACCGAGCCCCACTTCCGGGTTTGGAAGCTCTCCTCCTGGCCCTTCCCCGTGCCGGGTAATGGGATTGTCCGAGCGCATGCGCGGCGCTTGTCCGCCGCTCTGGGACTGGTTCAACTAACCCTAAACAACTAAGCTGCTCCTCCCCCTCTCGCTTGGGGCGTACCATTCGCGTTTGGGGGGGAGGTAACGTGCCCCAGAGTACTCAGAAACCTGCTCCCCTTCTTCAAACAGGGGAGGGTAAGTTTCCTTAAGATTTTAAAAGTTCCAAGAATAGGAAAGCCTCCGAGGCCCGTCGCTGAGTGATAGCTCTACGGTCTCGGCTTTGCCCACGGCCCCGTCCTCTTCGAGGCGCTGAACAAAGTGGCACGCCCGGATCCCAGCTGATCAGCTGCTGGGCTTTGGCGGCGGCTTCCCCCCGGCGAGACCATTGTGACTCCTTGGGAGGGGTGCGTGAGGAGGGGAGGGGCGGAGCGGCCATTGTCCGGTCAGCGCAGCCTCCGAGGGAGGGGAGGGTGTTACGGAGCGAGCGGGGCCTGTGGCTTCACAGCGGCCGCCGCTACGCTAAAGCCGAGGTGGGGGGGGCCTTGGGTCCTTCCCAGCGCCGCCGCACGGGACATCACTCTGGCTGGGAGCGGCGGTGGGAGCTGCCGAGGGCGCCAGGACTTACCTCCTCCCCCGTGGTCCTCGGTTCACCCGTACGCCCCACCTCCTCAGCTCTCCTCCCTCTACTCCCCCCGGCCCCCCCATCTCCGAAGGCCGAGTGGTGCGGCCCGCCTCCAGCTGACCGGCCTGGAATCCCGGCTCGGAGCCCCGGACTCGCGCCCGCCCGCGCGCCCGCTCCCTCCCCCTCCCCCCGCCCCGAGCCCCCCGACGCCGCCGCCGCCTCCGCCTCCGCCTCCTCCTCCTCCTCCTTCGAGCGGGGCCCAGGCCCAGCCGCTGCCACCGCTGCCGCCGCCGAGCTCCGCCGCCGCCGAGCACCATGGGAGATGCCGGGAGCGAGCGCAGCAAAGCGCCCAGTCTGCCGCCTCGCTGTCCCTGCGGCTTCTGGGGGTAAGTGCCCGGCTGGGTGGGGGCGGGGGCCGGGGCGCGGGCGCCGGGGCTGCCCGGGCAGGCCTCGCGGCCCGGGGAGGCCGGAACCCTGGGGGCTGGGCCCAGGCCGGGCCTGCGGGGAGGGGGCAGGGGCCGTGTCCTGGGGAGGGGCACCGGGTGGGGAGCTGGGGGTGGGCAGAGAAGGCCCTGCATGGGGTGCGCTGCCACCCTCGGGTACTCGCCTGCCAGAGGCTCGGGCCGAAAGGGGCCGCCCGGGCTACTGGTGAGGGGGGCAGGGCTGCGTTCAGGGATGAGGGGGCGGCGTTGGCACCTCCCGGTGGAGCTGAGGTGCCCCCTTCCCTTGGCTTGTGGAGGCCAGCCCTTGCTCCCCTCCTTGGTATGAGTTGGTGCCCAGGAACCAGGAGGGTATTTCCTCTGACTTTTTCACCTCCCCTCCTCCCTGTCCCCCAGAGACTTGCATCATCACTTCCTAAATTATATCCTAGTGCCCCATTTGCTTTTAGGAAGTTAACACGTCACCCATTTTTAAAAGTCGAGCCCAGAACCCAGGCTTGGGTAAAGTTATAAGACTGTTGAGGTCTCACCTTATTTAAAACACGTTTGTTTCGGAAGGTCTGTAAGATTCCCTTGTCAAAAAAAACCCTCAAGTCAGCTTGGCTTAGGAACGTGAGAGCCAATTTGCTTAATTGGCTCAAATTCCCTTCTGTCCCAATTTTTTTTTTTTTTTTAAATGATAAAAATATTCACCTTGGCCAGCCTATATTCTTGCTTGGCCATCCTGTGTTAAAGTATTTGAGGTGGGAAATCAACTTTTCCACCTGTAGTTACAGTTTAAATCCTCCTTGTTACACTTGGAGTTTTTATGGATTGCCACCCCTCTTACCAGACAGGTGCCTCCATCATAACTTATGATTCTAGATCTATTGTAAGGTAACTGGAGACTTTGAAGGTCAGCTTTTGTGATTTACCTCTTTTTTTGTTTTGTTTTATTTTCCAAAGATTCAGTATATTTGGAGGTGCATACAGGCAGTAAGGAAACGATTATTTCTGGTGAGGGCATCTTGGGAAGATGTATTGAAGTATATTATTTTTACTGTCTCTCAGATCCTAGGTATGATTGAGGTAGAAATTAAGGCTATGGTTTTTGGGAGTGCAGAGAAAGATTAGAAAGTGGATCTTAGTGTAGATTTCTGTGGAGTTTGTCATATCCAAAGGTTATGACAAAAAAAAAATCTCATTTTCTTATCTTTCAGCCTTTTCTTTCTCAAAAATTTCTTGGTGAAAGGATATTAGCGAAAAATAAGTTACGGCGTTACCAAAAGTTCTGAAGATGTGAAAATATCTTAGGTTTTTTAGTCTCTCCTTCTTTTTGACTTGAAAATAATTGTGTTGTCTGCTAAGTGCTTTCATAGGCAATCTAATTCCCACAAGAATCTTATTAAGTGGGAACCATTCTCTCTTTATTTGTAGATGGGAAAACTCAGGCATTATTTATAGATGGGAAACTTGCCTTTGCATTCAGGGATTTCAGGGTGGAGCTGATGAGCTCTGTAGAGTGCTTAGTACCATCACGTTTATGACATCAGTCTGCTGCCCTGGAAAAAATCTGGTGTCACAAGCCTCAGATTGTAACTCATAAGAAGACATGTGGCTCAGAGAAAGTAGCTGCCAGTCGCAGCTAATGCCCAGGATGTATCAGAGGTCTATTTCCTGGCAACATGTTAATGTCTTTGGGACCATTATTATGAGTGGAACCCACATTAAAAGATTTACATAAAGACTTAGAAACTGAGCAAGGTTCTGAGTAATGCAAGGAGAGTTTGGTAGTAGAGAGGAATAGTTACACTGATGCCATACTTGACCTATAAGCAACCAGGGCTGCTTTTTTGATACTTTCAATATGGCACTTTTTATGAACTGCAATTTGCCTAACAGGAGTTAGGCGAAACTAATATCTTTATGGTGGAAGCTGTTCTTTTTAATGTGTAATGTTTTAACCTGTCCTAAAGGTGCCTGTGTAGTTTGCAGTGTATACCAAAGTATAAGGAAATTGCTGTCTAGTTTCCGTTATATCATGACTGATTTTGAACATGTTTCCCTTATTGCATGGGCTACATTCATGTTATGTTCATTAAGTAAACTTATAATGTATTTAGCACATATTTGAGTGCCTCTGATATTATGGTAGACAAGAGGGTCACTGGCACCATTCTCTGGGAGCAGGGGGCATAGAGGAGTAAAAACACCAGTTACAATGAAGTGTGTGAGGCTTGGAATAGGGTTTGTTAGGAGGGGCACCTACTCCAGTTGAGGTGGATGTAGAGAAAGGTAGCCTGGAGGGTGACGCCAGCCTAGGCCTGCAGGAAGATTGGGAGAGAATGGAAATAGGGAGAAGAGTGTTTTCTGTCAGGCAGAGGGGAGAGCATGGATGAAGGCCTGGATGTTAGAGAGAGCACTACACATTTGATCAGCTGAAAGTTCATTGTAGAGGATTGGTAGATTGTGAAGAGGGGTCAGCTAGAAATGAGGCTGAGATGGTGAGAGCAGTTGGTGATACAGGGCCCCATATGTGATGCTTAAGACTTTGGATTTTTATCCTGAGTGCACTGGGGAGCTGTTGCAGAACTTTGAGTGGGTTGTGAGGTGATTTTCTTTAATGTGAAAGATTACTGGATGATCTTGAGGGTGGCCTGTGTATGTGGGTATGATTGTGTGTGTGTGTGAATGTGGTGTCTGTATGTTTGTGGCATGTTGTAAAGTCCAGAGGTACAGAAGACTTGTCAGGAGGAGTGATCCCCAGGGGATTACTATACCTGTATAGTGGCCAGGGAGAATGGAGAGAAGTAGATGTCAAAGCCATTCAGGAGGTAACTTGCCTTTTCCCTTCATGAGCATGAAGGTGAGTGTGTTCTCTAGAAACTTTAGTCAGCATTGCACTCTGCGGAAGCCGCAGGTCTGTGAAGTCAGCTGGCCAGGGCCCACACCCAGCCCTTTGCTGAGGAGCCTCTTAGCAGAATGTTCTGGTACTAGCGGACTGAAGGCAGTTCCTTTAGGATTGCTCTTCGCTCTAGTGACTTAGGCGGAAGGACTTGCTGCCCAGCATTGTCCACTCAGGACACCAATCAGTGGGGGTTGGTTAACACAGGAGAGCTTTCAGGTGGGTCTTGTGGGACTGCAATGAGAAAGGAGAATGCCAAGAGGAGCATGCAGTGCAAATGTGTTAGTGCTTCGAACACTCAAAATTTCTAGTTTTCTCCTTGGTTTTATATTGTGAAATTGAGTGTAGGTAATTAATGTGTTATAGAGAGATCACTGGGAAACTTTGCTACCTTGGAAATTGTTGAGGATTTACTAAGGTTGCAAGGTGTTTGTATAGCACATAAATGTTTTTAGGGTTAATGACCAAAAATATTTTTTCCCCTGAGACATGGACTTAAAACTTTTAGTGAAATATGAGCATGAGCATTTTTTTGGCTTATTTTAGGCATTCAGTAATCATGCAAAAAGTCATGCTAGTTTATAATTGTCAAATCTGAAATGAAATAGTCAATTGGTGTATTTTCTTTAGTTGAAATACATATGTAAAAGCACTTTAAAATCATATATATATAAGTGGTATTAGTTGAAGCTACAAAATGTACTGAGGGATATAGATTCTTCATAGATATTTCCAAAAGTTTTTGAGAGAGCAGACCTAGAATATTATTAAAAAAAGACAGGAAGAAAACAATAAGAATATCCTTAGTGTATTATAGGGTGATAGAACGGGTAATTAGGATGGGGGAAAGATGGACTTTATTTTTGAATTCTGCATATTAAGTATAAATATCTAATTACAATTATTGATATTCTGCCTTTATAATTGGAGACAATCTGTATTACAATGTAATTTAATGGAAACTTTGAGAAGTGTTTTTCTTTTCATAAGTAAATTTAAAGTATAGTAGACATAAGTGTTCAGTCTGATATTTAGGGAATAATGGAGTATTTTATTTTATTTTAAAAATATGTTTATTTATTTATTTTTGGCTGCGTTGAGTCTTTGTTGCTGCGCGCGGGCTTTCTCTAGTTGCGGCGAGTGGGGGCTACTCTTTGTTGCGGTGCGCAGGCTTCTCATTGCGGTGGCTTCTCTTGTTACGGAGCACGGGCTTTAGGCACGCGGGCTTCAGTAGTTGTGGCACGTGGGCTCAGTAGTTGTGGCTTGTGGGCTCTAGAGCACAGGCTCAGTAGTTGTGGCGCACAGGCTTAGTTGCTCTGCGGCATGTGGGATCTTCCTGGACCACGGCTCGAACCCGTGTCCCCTGCGTTGGCAGGTGGATTCTTAACCACTGTGCCACCAGGGAAGTCCCTGGAGTATTTCAGATATGGGATTTATTAGGTAAACGATTCATTGTTTTGATAAAAAAAAAGATGTTCATGATTTATTTTCTAATGAATCATGTCATAAAAGAAATATTACATGGGTACATTTTCTTTAGGGAAATAGATTTTATTAATATTTCATTTTTGTGATCTATTCTGTTGAGAAGCATTTTACTTACCAACTAGATCTGCTAGGTAATGATGAATTTTAAGTAAAGATGGAGTTAGGGCAGAGATCAAGAGTAATCTCACAAAATGAATTCTGTTCCTGAAATGGTTACTAGTAGAAAGTTGATTCAACCAAGATACTGACTAGTTAGCTTAAACAGAAGTTATTTATTTATTTTTATTGTTTGTTTTATTTTCTCTGAGCCCAGGCCTTGGGAATTGATGTAGAACTCTGTTTCTGTCACTCTGTGAGTTATATGGCAAGTTTGCTTGGCTCCTAGTAGTGTGTGGCCCTCACACTCATTTTTGATTTATCAGTCTCTGTCTCCCAATTGGAACATGTTGCCACACTTCAACCAGCTTAACCTGGGCTTTCAAATTCCATGTGAACACAGCATGAATCACTAGTTAATCAGTAGAATGTTCATTCCAGTGATGTCACTAATTATCCATCTGATTATAAAACCGCCTTAAACACAAAACAGCTCATTTGTACAGGTTTACTTTTTTTTTTTTTTAAGATTTTATATTTTTAGAGCAGTTTTAGGTTCAGAGCACAATTGAGAGTAAGGTACAGAGATTTCCCATATACCCCCTGCTCCCTCCCATGCACAGCCTCCCTTATTATCAGCATCCCCACCACAGTGGTGCATTTGTAACAGTGATGAACCTACATTGACATGTCATTATCACCCAAAGTCCATGGTTTACACTACGGTTCACTCTTGGTGTTGTACAGTCTGTGGGATTGGATGAATTATAGTGACATGTATCTATTACAGTGTCATATAGAGTAGTTTTACTGCCCTGAAAATGCTCTTTGCTCTTACCTATTCATCGCTCCCTCCTCCCAACCCCTGTCAACCACTCATCTTTTTACTCCATCGATTTGCCTTTTCCAGAATGTCATATAGTTGGAATCATACAGTATGTAACATTTCCAGATTGCCTTCTTTCACTTAGTAGTATGCATTTAAGGTTCCTCCTTGTCTTTTTGTGGCTTGATAGCTCATTTCTTTTTAGCACTTTAAGATTCAATTGTCTATATGTATCACAGTTTATCCATTCACCTACTGAAGGACATCTTGGTTGCTTCCAAGTGTTGGCAATTATGAATAAAGCTGCTATAAACATCCATGTGCAGGTTTTTGTGGACATAAGTTTTCAACTCCTTTGGGTAAATACCAAGGAGTCATGCAGTTTTACTTTGCGTTTTTGAGTTTTGTGTGCATCTGAAGATGCAACATGATTTAAATGAAGTATTCACTGTCAATACGTTTATCTATCTGCCCCATTTTCCTGATTACATTTGGGTATCCAGAAAAATTTGCCCCTTTGCAGTGATGGAACACTGGGAGATAATTTTATTTTTTAAGAAAACATGTTCTTTGTTTACATTGGTTTGAGACAATAGCTTTTTAGAGTTAGATCCAGTTAACATATAGGACATAGGCTCTTTTGGTATAATTCTCTTCTCCTCCCCATTCACCACTCTCCTCCCTTCATCGCCCCCCCCCCCAAAAAAAAGAGAACATAGCACTTTAAGTCTACTGAAAAGTTTTGACTAAAAATCTCTTCATAGTCTTTAATAGTATTAAAGTTAACATTAATTTTTACAAGTTAACCTTTTTCTAGCTGGAAAAATCAGAGGGCTAAGAATTCTTTGAATAAAGTTTTTAAAAATGAAACCCTAGTGTATTAAATATTATTTATTGAGGGCAGAGTATGAAGATGGTGAGAACTAATATAATTTGGAATTTTTTATTAGGTCATACGGAGGTGTGTCTGTGCAAACTGATGCAAAATTTTGAACTACCACAATAATTATAGATCAAGATTGAGGTTAAAAGTTCTTTTTTCTTTTGAAGAAAGGTTAAGTTCAGTATCTCATCAAAGCTACATGTAGGAATTTGACCAGTCACGACTCAAAACTTGTATAATTTTAATCAGACACTTAAAAAACTGTCCAGATTCAGGCTTGTTGTGGGACTTCGTGTCAGAGTGGTTTGCAAAAGAGGGCCTTCATTCCAACTGGGTGGATGACACTGATGTCACTCGGTTCTGGTAGGGGCTTTGAGAAACAGGCTGAGCCTGCTTTGGGCTGGGTCCCTATGTAACAAAATTATGTTGCTGAATGAGATATTTAGATATAAGGAAGAAATTTCCTATGTGTGTTCTATGCAGAAGGGAGGTTAAGCAGCTTTATTTGAAGTTTTTAATAACCAGAATCTAAGACTGCATTCTAGAATTGTTCTGTCCAGTATGGTAGCCACTAGCTACATGTAGCAGTTTAAATTCATACTAATTAAAATTAAATAAAATTAAAAATTCAGTTTTGAGTTACACTAGCTATATTTTAAGTACTCTCTATCTCAGTAGCTGGTGGCTACCCCGTTGGGGAACACAGATACAGAACACTTCATCCTCCCAAAAAGTTCTGTTGGACAGTGCTCTTCTAGAATGTTGACCTGATAGGCAACCAGGATTTTCAAGCCTATTTTTTTTTCTTTTTTTCTAGTTTTATTAAGAAACAGTTGACATTCAAGCCTATTTTCTTGTGAGTTCTCTAGATCCCTGTTTTCTCTCATATTCTGAAAATTTGGGGCTTGTTTAATTTAGCTCTGTGTATTTTTTTTTTTTCCCCCAGCTCCAACATATTTTATTTCCAAAGGGGGAAGCAGTCCTATAGTTAATTCAGATTACTGGGAAGTGCTCCTTTGATCAGTTTTGGGAATTAAAATTTCAGTACAAGTTAGTCTATAATTTGAACTTTTTTTTTCATGTTAGCTTTTGGGTCAGTCATCTTTGCCCCTTTCTTAAGTCTATTAAACTGGCAACCTCAGAGGCCTATACAGGGAGACGTTGGACTAATACAGAATCTTTTTTCTTTTCTTTTTTTCTTTAGTGAGAGAATTTTTGAAGGTATTCACCTTGGACTATGACTTTTGTAGATTCACAAATATAAATCTCATATGACAGCTTTTGATATATGATTAGGGATAAATGCATTGGATTTTCGGGTAAATTCAAGTCCCTGTATACAGGGGAAGGTGGAGTATGTTGGAATATCCAGCAGCAGTGGGCAAAACCAAACTGATCTGTGATGTACCAGACTGAGGGAATGGAACAAGATGAATGAAAATGCCATGTCATCCTTGAGGCCAGGGGACAGAGCTGCAAACAGTGCCTGACATCTGAAGTTGTGGCTGCAGCTGTTCACCAGAGGAAGGAAGAATGCAGTAGGAAGAAGATGTAGTACTAGCTAGCTGCATCTGTTCGTTCAGCTGTACCAAATGTCCTGTATTATAGACAGGTGCAGTTTTGTGTTAGGGCAGAAGAATGTCCTGGGAAAGATCATGGATTGCAGCTGTGACCACTCTGGTTGGGGGAGAAGGGGGGATGAGGGCAGACCACACCACAGCATTTTGTGTTTCTAGTTTGTGGACAGGCTCTATTTAGCCTCATTGCTGCCTCATTAATGTCCTGGTAAAGAGTTAGGTTGGTGATGTTGTATTTGGGACCTTCTGGGGAGTGCCTTTTCTCATTTCTTTCTGCTAAAGTGGAGTGATACGGAGTAACAGTTGTTCATGTCTTATCTACCTCTTGGACTCTTACACACTGGTAAGTTGAAGTGCATTTATATGAATAATCACACTCTTAGCCACACTTCCTGGAAGGAGAAGTATTCTAATCATTCAAAAGTATCGCAAGTACTCTTCCTGCAGTCATTTGGTTTTCTTAACATGGTTGTGCTGATAGCATTCCTGAACAGGGTGTGAGAAGTTTTCTTTAGCTTAATGGGTACCTAATGGGAAGAGTGGGGCAGGAATTTGGAGAACATAGATTGGGTGGGGGGCTTTGCTGATCATGTCCATGCTTTCAAAGTCTCTGCCTATTTCAGGTCATTGTTTTTCAATTTCAGCCCTTTTTAGAGTGCTTTATATAGATAGATGTGCTAGGAAAGTTCTCTCCTGAAAGAATTTTTTTTCAACATAATGAATGAGACACAAAATAGATTGAATAATACAGTCATTCTTAACTGTCCAGGTGTTTATTAACCAGCAAGAAATAATAAACTGGAGGTGGGCGAGAGTGTGGTGTATTTCAGTGTATGTTGTTTCTAGATTTATGATTTCTTGGTTTCTGTCCTGGGGATGGATGGATGGTATTCTTCATTTTCTTCAGATGCCACTGAAATTCAGAAAACCAGGTTTTTCAAGTCTTTGTGTTTGCATATGAAACTTTGTGTGTATATACAAAATCTTCACGGTGTATGACCCTATACAGTTTTATCTAGCTTGCCTTTCTCTTTTAACATAACACAGAGCTGTGCTACTCACCTTTAAAAATAAAGGTGTGTTTTTGCATGTTGATCCACAAAAATCTTTGCTTAGAGGAACTTCTGTTTTATTCTTTTGTTGATTAGGGGGACATAATCATGTACTCTCTGAGGCCTGCATTCCCTGTTTCTGTGTATATATCACTGTTAATTAGCTTTACCTGTTGTTCATGTCACCCCCCCCCCAGTACTGTAGCACTTTGAAGATGTGTTTAAACTATGCATTTTATTTGTAAAGCTAATCTTTTTCTTCACTGAATGTGGGGCAGGATCTAATCATGGAACAGTTGCTGTAACAAGTGATAAAGATACAGTCTTGAGTAGAAGTGTGGAGTGTTACATGATGTATACTAAGAGTCTCTTTGGGGGTTTATAATCTCAATAATATCAGTATGGATTAATTTAGAAAATGATAGCCACAGTAAAACCTTTTCTGTGGAAGTATGTGTCCCTAAAGGCTGCATTTTCTTCTTGGTTTTAAGCTGTTTGATGACTAGATATTTATAATCCCATAGTTGAAAGGCCCCTAGGTTTACCTCAATAGTTTTCATTGTAAATAAATTAGATACTTACATTGTATGTGTTTTTGGTTGGAGTTAGGGACAGGCAGAATGTACTGTGTTGGTTTTGTGTTGAAATTTGGGATGCAGAAAAGTCACTGGACAGTATGAGACACTTGATTTGGAGGTGAGTTGGAAGAGTAAGGACACACAAGGTGGTCAAGGAGGAAACTGGGGTGCAAGGGGGATGAGGATGGGGAAATGCGGAGTGGTGGTAATTAGGAATGAAGATGCTTTGTGATCACCAACTTCTAGTCAAAATATGAGAGGTGACCACATCTGTAAGGGCTCAAGAAACTAATGTGAACAGGTGGTGTGGGTGAGATTAAAGAAGACATTCTGTTTTTTCTTGAAGTGTAGGGTGTGAGTCCCCAGAGGTCTTACAGGGAAGTGCTAAAGATCATAGGATGAGAGCTGTGGTGCACATTCCAAACTAAAGTTTAGTGGAAGTGGCAGCAGCTTTCAGCAAAATTGGTGTTCCATCTGTTAGAAGCCCATGGGCTGTTTCTTCTGCTAAGCCTTCTCAGCCAGTTAAAGGATGGTGCTTCGTGGTGTCTGTGCAGCAGACCATGGAGACTCTGCCTTCTTTCCTTTATTGGTATTGCCACAACCAACTCCATTCCTTGGGATATATTGATATTTTTCGTCTCCCTTTTCAACCTCCAAGCCTGGTGTGGAGAGTTCAACAAAGTTTTGCTCATTTCCTGCTTTACTTGCTGTTCTTGGGGGAGAAAACTCTCACAAGCTCTTCCCATTTAAAAGATTTTTCAATGAATACATATGGGGGAGGTTACATTAAATTTTAAAGAAGTTAATAGTAGTGTGTAGTGTTGGTTGGAGGAATAAGATCTTTCTTATTTGCTGTGAGGCTAATGAAGGGCCCCCTCTCATCCAACCTAGGCTCTTCCAGAATGCCTCCAAAGATGAAGGGCATGCTGATATCTCATCTCCAGAAAACCAGCTGAGCTCAGTGGCTAGGCATGGGCTTTGAAATCAAAGACCTGGGTTGAAAACTTGACTTTATAACTCTCTGCTTGATTTTGGGCAGTTTACCTCTTTACCTCTTTTTCTTTAAAAAAGAATATCCTAGAGTTGTTTTGAGGTTTAGTGAGCTCTAATGCCTGTCAAGCCCCTTGGCACAGTGCCTGCCCAGGGTAATTAAATTTATTAAGGGCTGACTTCCCAGCCTTGAATGAAGGAGCATTGGTGGCAGATTAATAGATGCAGAACTTTCTTGCCTCAACTGGCAATTTGCATTTATGGTAATCTCCAGACCGGTGCCACCTCATTAGTTGATGAGGTTTCTGACTGGACTTTGGCTGGTTTGGCTATTTTCCAGAGCCTATCCCTTGTTCAGCAAGCATTTGTTAAGCATTCTGTTGTGTGTCTTGAGCTCTGCTAGGCATGTTATACTGTTTTAGCTTCCGCCTTAAGAAAGCTCACAGGGTGGAAGGGGCGGCAGACAGTAAATGGACAAAACACTATGAGGAAAGTGCTATGGGAGATCATCACAGAGTACTGTGAGAGCGCTGACTGGGCATCTTACCGAGACTGGGAGTGGAGGATGGCCAGGAGGGCTGTCTGAGGAGATGGTGCTTAAGCTGGGAGTAAACGATGAGCAGGAGTTAACCATGTGGAGGTGGTGAGGAAGGGCTTTCCAAGCAGGGGGAACAGCTTATGCAAAGGCAGAGAGGAGTGAGAAAGCTTGGTGAATTCAGGGAATTGCAGATTCAACTCAGGATGTTAGCTGCATTTGTGGCGGGAGGCAAGATGAAGCTGGGGGGATGAGCAGGGGCCAGTCATGAACCTACTTGATTGTTGGATGGTTGAGTTAAGATTTTATCCTGGAAGCAGTTGGTACCATTTAAGGATTTAAGTATGGATGACAGATGATATTTATGTTTCAAAAACTTTACCTTGGCAGCAGTGTGGAGGAGAGTTGGAGGGTATAAGCATGGAAGCAAAGTCCAGTTAGAGCCCTTAAACCTTTTTGGGCCGTGGATGTCTTTGGCAGTCTGGTGAAGACCGCAGCCCCCTTTTCAGGACAATGCATAAAATAAATTACTTAGAATTACAAAGGAAACCAGTTAGATCTAAATGCACTTCTATATGTGGATTATAGAGTCTGTGAACCCTAGATAAAGCAACCGTGAGTGAATGCTGTAGTAGGAGAGCTGAGAATGAATGTAGGCTGAAACCTGGGTAGTTTAGTCCATTTGGGCTGTAATAACAAAATACCATAGACTGGTGGCTTATAAACAACAGAAATTTATTTCTCGCAGTTCTGGAGGCTGGAAGTCCAAGATCACGGCTCCGGCGGCTTTGGTGTCGGAGGAGAGCCAGCTTCCTCGTTGATGCTGTCTTCTCATTATAATCTTACATGGTGGAAGGGATGAGAGACCTCTCTCTAGCCTCTTTTAAAACGGTACTAATCCCATGATCTAAGCAGAGCCCTCATGATCTAATTGCTTCCCAAAGGCCTCACCTCCAGATACCATCACATTGGGCATTAGAATTCAACATGTGAATTCCGGGGGGGGGAGCACAAACATTTCACTCCATAGCACTGGGGCAGTGGGGACTGCAGAGGAGGGCTTGAGTGTAAGAGCGGAGGCAGACTGGATGGGGGATGGGGTGGGGGGTGGAAAGGAAAAGAGGCAGCAAGATTTCTGACATGGGCAACTGGGTGAAAGATGGTCAGTCACATATGGTGGGTATAGAAGTTCTGCCTACACACTAGTTAGCTTTTGAAAGGTCGTTTGTGAATCCATTTATTTCTAAATCCATCGTGAAACTGTAGAAGCAGCCACTAATGCCATCTGTCACTGGTGTGTGAAGTTTGGTTTGGTAGAAGAAGGTTTATACTTTGGAAGTTCTTAAGTTGAAGTGATTCCATCTGGAAGATGATGAGCATATTGTGGGAAAGAGATGATTAGTTTTAGAAAGATTGAGTATACATTTTGATGAATTAGATAGCATGTCAGTGTACTTTTATCGTATTTTTTAATTGAGGTATAATTGATACATCATATTATATTAGTTTCAGGTGTACAACATAATGAGTTGATATTTGTAGGTATTGCAGAATGATCACCACAAAACATCTAGTTAACATCCATCACCATACGTAGTTAAAAAATTTTTTTCGGGACTTCCCTGGTGGTGCAGTGGTTAAGAATCTGCCTGCCAATGCAGGGGACACAAGTTCGATCTCTGGTTCTGGAAGATACCACATGCTGTGGAGCAGCTAAGCCTGTGCACCACAACTACTGAGCCTGTGCTCTAGAGCCCACGAGCCACAACTAATGTGCCCGCGTGCCACAACTACTGAAGCCCGGGCGCCTAGAGCCTGTGCTCCACAACAAGAGAAGCCACGGCAATGAGAAGCCCGTGCACCGCAATGAAGAGTAGCGCCCGCTCGCCGCAACTAGAGAAAGCCCGTGTGCAGCAACGAAGACCCAATGCAGCCAAAAAATAAAAAAATAAAAACAGGTGAAATTCTGAAGGACTTTGCCAAGCAACTTTAAAAAAAAATTTTTTTTTCTTGTGATGAGAACTTTTAAGGTCTACTGTCTTAGCAACTTTCAAATATGTAATACAGTATTATTAACTATAGTCACCATGCTGTACAATACAGTCCCATGACATTCATTTTATAACTGGAAGTTTGCACCTTTTGACCCCCTCACTCATTTCACCCCCCCCACCTCCTGCCACCACCAACCACCAATCTGTTCTCTATATGCGACCTTTTTTTCCCTAAAGATTCCACATATAAGTAAGATCATACAGTATTTGTCTTTCTCTGTCTGACTTATTTTCACTTAGCATAATGCCCTCAAGGTCCATCCATGTTGTTGCAAGTGGCAGGATTACATTCTTTTTAATGGCCAAATAATATTTCATTGTATGTATATATGTGTATGTATATATATAACATATATATAATATATATGTGTGTGTATATACATACACATATATACACCCCACATTTTCTTTGTTCATTCCTCCATTGATGGACATCTAGGTTGTTTCTATGGCTTGGCTGTTGTAAATAATGTTGCAGTGAACATGGGGTGCATATATCTTTCTGAATTAGTGTTTTCATTCTCTTCTGGATTATATGGTAGATCAATTTTTTAATATTTTGAGGAACCTCCACGCTGTTTTCTATAGCAGCTACACCAATTTACATGCCCACCAACAGTGCACAGGGGTTCCCTTTTCTCCATGTCCTTGCCAACATTTGATATTTCTTTGTGATAATAGCAGTTCTAAGTGGTGTGCAGTGATATCTCATTGTGATTTTGAGTTGCATTTCCCTGATGATTGGTGATGTGGAGCATCTTTTCATGTACCTGTTGGCCATCTGTATGTCTTCTTTGGAAAAATGTCTGTTCAGATCTGCCCATTTTTAATTGGATTGTTTTTTTGATAGTGAGTTATGAGTTCTCTATATATTTTGAATGTTAACCCCTTATCAGATATATGATTTGCAGATATTTTCTCCCATTTGTAGATTGCCTTTTCATTTTGTTAAAGGTTTCCTTTGCTGTGCAGAAGAAGCCTTTTAATTTGATGTAGTCCCACTTGTTTATTTTTGTTTTCTTTGTATCTTTTTTATTTTATTTTTTTAAATTTAATTTAATATTTTTATTAGCTTTATTCTAGACATAGAATATTTATTTGAAGATAAAAGGATAGAACAAAAATTAACATACTATAATAACATTTTGAAATAAATAAAATAGAATTTTACTTGGAAAGAAAGAAATGAAAGCTATGCTGAACTTTAGATAATTAACTTCCTTACCCCATGACATGTGAGTTCTATTTTTTTAAATTTAATTTATTTTTTTATACAGCAGGTTCGTATTAGTCATCCATTTTATACACATCAGTGTATACATGTCAATCCCAATCTCCCAATTCATCACACCACTACCTTCACCCCCCCCACCGCTTTCCCCCCTTGGTGTCCATACGTATTTTCTCTACTTCTGTGTCTCAATTTCTGCTCTGCAAACTGGTTCTTCTGTACCATTTTCTAGGTTCCACATATATGTGTTAATATACGATATTTGTTTTTCTTTTTCTGACTTACTTCACTCTGTGTGACAGTCTCTAGATGCATCCACGTCTCTACAAATGACCCAGTTTCGTTCCTGTTTATGGCTGAGTAATATTCTATTGTATACATGTACCACATCTTCTTTATCCATTCCTCTGTCGATGGGCATTTAGGTTGCTTCCGTGACCTGGCTATTGTAAATAGTGCTGCAGTGAACATTGGGGTGCATGTGTCTTTTTGAATTACGGTTTTCTCTGGGTATATGCCCAGTAGTGGGATTGCTGGATCATATGGTAATTCAATTTTTAGTTTTTTAAGGAACCTCCATATTGTTCTCCATAGTGGCTGTATCAGTTTACATTCCCACCAACAGTGCAAGAGGGTTCCCTTTTCTCCACACCCTCTCCAGCATTTGTTTGTAGATTTTCTGATGATGCCCATTCAAACTGGTGTGAGGTGATACCTCACTGTAGTTTTGATTTGCATTTCTCTAATAATTAGTGATGTTGAGCATCTTTTCATGTGCTTCTTGGCCATCTGTATGTCTTCTTTGGAGAAATGTCTATTTAGGTCTTCTGCCCATTTTTGGATTGGGTTGTTTGTTTTTTTAATATTGAGCTGCATGAGCTGTTTATATATTTTGGAGATTAATCCTTTCTCCGTTGATCCGTTTGCAAATATTTTCTCCCATTCTGAGGGTTGTCTTTTCATCTTGTTTATGGTTTCCTTTGCTGTGCAAAAGCTTTTAAGTTTCATTGTGTCCCATTTGTTTATTTTTGTTTTTATTTCCATTACTCTAGGAGATGGATCAAAACATATCTTTCTGTGATTTATGTCAAAGAGTGTTCTTCCTATGTTTTCCTCTAAGAGTTTTATAGTGTCTTGTCTTACATTTAGGTCTCTAATCCATTTTGAGTTTATTTTTGTGTATGGTGTTAGGTAGTGTTCTGATTTCATTCTTTTACATGTAGCTGTCCAGTTTTCCCAGCATGACTTATTGAAGAGACTGTCTTTTCTCCATTGTATATCCTTGCCTCCTTTGTCATAGATTAGTTGACCATAGGTGTGTGGGTTTATCTCTGGGCTTTCTGTCCTGTTACATTGATCTGTATTTCTGTTTTTGTGCCAGTACCATATTGTCTTGATTACTGTAGCTTTTTAGTATAGTCTGAAGTGAGGGAGTCTGATTCGTCCAGCTCCGTTTTTTTCCCTCAAGACTGCTTTGGCTATTTGGGGTCTTTTGTGTCTCCATACAAATTTTAACATTTTCTGTTCTAGTTCTGTAAAAAAATGCCATTGGTAATTTGATAGGGATTGCATTGAATCTGTAGATTGCTTTGGGTAGTGTAGTCATTTTCACAATATTGATTCTTCCAACCCAAGAACATGGTATATCTCTCCATCTGTTGGTATCATGTTTAATTTCTTTCATCAGTGTCTTATAGTTTTCTGCATACAGGTCTTTTGTCTCCCTAGGTAGGTTCATGCCTAGGTATTTTATTCTTTTTGTTGCAGTGGTAAATGGGAGTGTTTCCTTAATTTCTCCTTCAGATTTTTCATCATTAGTGTATAGGAATGCAAGAGATTCTGTGCATTAATTTTGTATCCTACTGCTTTACCAAATTCATTGATTAGCTCTAGTAGTTTTCTGGTGGCATCTTTAGGATTCTTTATAGTATCATGTCATCTGCAAACAGTGACAGTCTTACTTCTTCTTTTCCAATTTGTATTCCTTTTATTTCTTTTTCTTCTCTGATTGCAGTGGTAGGACTTCCAAAACTATGTTGAATAATAGTGGTGAGAGCGAACATCCTTGTCTTATTCCTCATCTTAGAGGAAATGCTTTCAGTTTTTCACCATTGAGAATGATGTTTGCTGTGGGTTTGTCATATATGGCCTTTGTTATATTGAGGTATGTTCCCTCTGTGCCCACTTTCTGGAGACTTTTTGTCATAAATGGGTGTTGAATTTTGTCAAAAGCTTTTTCTGCATCTATTGAGATGATCATATGGTTTTTGTTCTTCAATTTGTTAATATGGTGTTTCACATTGATTTCTGTATATTGACGAATCCTTGCATCCCTGGGATAAATCCCACTTGATCATGGTGTATGATCCTTTTAATGGGTTGTTGGATTCTGTTTGCTAGTATTTTGTTGAGGATTTTTGCATCTGTGTTCATCAGTGATATTGGTCTGTAATTTTCTTTTTTTGTAGTATGTTTGTCTGGTTTTGGTATCAGTGTGATGGTGGCCTCATAGAATGAGTTTGGGAGTTTTCCTTCCTCCGCAATTTTTTGGAAGAGTTTGAGAAGGATAGGTGTTAGTTCTTCTCTAAATGTTTGATAGAATTCACCTGTGAAGCCATCTGTTCCCGGACTTTTGTTGTTGGAAGGTTTTTAATCACAGTTTCAATTTCATTAGTTGTGATTGGTCTGTTCATATTTTCTATTTCTCCTGGTTCAGTCCTGGAAGGTTATACCTTTCTAAGAATTTGTCCATTTCTTCATTTTATTGGCATAGAGTTGCTTGTAGTAGTCTCTTAGGATGCTTTGTATTTCTGCGGTGTCTGTTGTACTGCTCCTTTTTCATTTCTAATTTTATTGATTTGAGTCCTCTCCCTCTTTTTCTTGATTAGTCCTGCTAGTGGTTTATCAATTTTGTTTATCTTCTCAAAGAACCAGCTTTTAGTTTTATCGATTCTTGCCATTGTTTTCTTTGTTTCTATTTCATTTATTTCTGCTCTGATCTTTATGATTTCTTTCCTTCTGCTAACTTTGAGTTTTGTTTGTTCTTCTTTCTCTAGTTCCTTTAGGTGTAAGGTTAGATTATTGAGAGTTTTCTTGTTTCTGGAGGTAGGCTTGTATAGCTCTAAACTTCCCTCTTAGAACTGCTTTTGCTGCATCCCATAGGTTTTGGATCGTCATGTTTTCATTGTCATTTGTCTCTAGGTATTTTTTGATTTCCTCTTTGATTTCTTCAGTGATCTCTTGGTTATTTAGTAACGTATTGTTTAGACTCCATGTGTTTGTGTTTTTTATGTTTTTTTCTCTGTGATTGATTTATAATCTCATAGCCTTGTGGTCCGAAAAGATGCTTGATATGATTTCAATTTTCTTAAATTTACTGAGGCTTGATTTGTGACCCAAGACATGATCTATCCTGGAGAATGTTCCCTGTGCCCTTGAGAAGAAAGTATAATCTGCTGTTTTGGATGGAATGTCCTATAAATATCAATTAAATCTTTTTGGTCTATTGTGTCATTTAAAGCTTGTGTTTCCTTATTAATTTTCTGTTTGGATGATCTGTCCATTGGTGTAAGTGAGGTGTTAAAAGTCCCCCACTATTATTGTGTTACTGTCGATTTTCTCTTTTAGAGCTGTTAGCAGTTGCCTTACGTATTGAGGTGCTCCTATGTTGGGTGCATATATATTTATAATTGTTATATCTTCTTCTTGGTTTGACCCCTTGATCATTATGTAGTGTCCTTCCTTGTTTCTTGTAACATTCTTTATTTTAAAGTCTATTTTATCTGATATGAGTATAGCTACTCCAGCTTTCTTTTGATTTCCATTTGCATGGAATATCTTTTTCCATCCCCTCACTTTCAGTCTGAATGTGTCCCTAGGTCTGAAGTGGGTCTCTTGTAGACAGCATATATATGGGTCTTGTTTTTGTATCCATTCAGCCAGTCTGTGTCTTTTGGGTGGAGCATTTAATCTATTCACGTTTAAGGTAATTATCGATATGTATGTTCCTATTACCATTTTCTGAATTGTTTTGGGTTTGTTTTTGTAGGTCCTTTTCTTCTCTTGTGTTTCCCACTTACAGAAGTTCCTTTAGTATTTGTTGTAGAGCTGGTTTGGTGGTGCTGAATTCTCTTAGCTTTTGCTTGTGTGTAAAGCTTTTGATTTCTTCATCGAATCTGAATGAGATCCTTGCAGGGTAGAGTAATCTTGGTTGTAGGTTCTTCCCTTTCATCACTTTAAGTATATCATGCGACTCCCTTCTGTGTTGTAGAGTTTCTGCTGAGAAATCAGCTGTTAACCTTATGGGAGTTCCCTTGTATGTTATTTGTCGTTTTTCCCTTGCTGCTTTCAATAATTTTTCTTTGTGTTTAATTTTTGCCAGTTTGATTACTATGTGTCTCAGCGTGTTTCTCCTTGGGTTTATCCTGTATGGGACTCTCTGCGCTTCCTGGACTTGGGTGGCTATTTCTTTTCCCATGTTAGGGAAGTTTTCGACTATAATCTCTTCAAGTATTTTCTCGGATCCTTTCTTTCTCTCTTCTTCTTTTGGGACCCCTGTAATGCGAATGTTGTTGTGTTTAATGTTTTCCCAGGGGTCTCTTAGGCTGTCTTCATTTCTTTTCATTCTTTTTTCTTTATTCTGTTCTGCAGCAGTGAATTCCACCATTCTGTCTTCCAGGTCCTTTATCCATTTTTCTGCCTCAGTTATTCTACTATTGATTCTTTCTAGTGTAGTTTTCATTTCAGTTATTGTATTGTTCATCTCTGTTTGTTTGTTCTTTAATTCTCCTAGGTGTTGTTAAACATTTTTTGCATCTTCTCCATCTTTGCATCCATTCTTTTTCCGAGGTCCTGGATCATTTTCACTATCATTCTGAATTCTTTTTCTGGAAGGTTGCTTATCTCCACTTCGTTTAGTTTTTCTGGGTTTTATCTTGTTCCTTCATCTGGTACATAGCCCTCTGTCTTTTCATCTTGTCTGTTTTTCTGTGAATGTGGTTTTTGTTCAACAGGCTGTAGGATTGTAGTTCTTCTTACTTCTGCTGCCTGCCCTCTGGTGGATGAGACTATCTAAGAGGCTTGTGCAAGTTTCCTGATGGGAGGGACTGGTGGTGGGTAGAGCTGGGTGTTGCTCTGGTGGGCAGAGCTCAGTAAAACTTTAATCCTCTTCACTGCTGGTGGGTGGGGTTTGGTTCCCTCCCTTTTGGTTGTTTGATTTGAGGCAACCCAACACTGGAGCCTACCTGGGCTCTTTGGTGGGGCTAATGGCAGACTCTGGGAGGGCTCACGCCAAGGAGTACTTCCCAGAACTTCTGCTGCCAGTGTCCTTGTCCCCACGGTGAGCCACAGCTACCACCTGCCTCTGCAGGAGACCCTCCAACACTAGCAGGTAGGTCTGGTTCAGTCTCCCCTTGGGTCACTGCTCCTTCCCATGGTTCCCGATGCGCACACTACTTTGTGTTTGCCCTCCAGGAGTGGAGTCTCTGTTTCCCCCAGTTCTGTCGAAGTCCTGCAATCAAATCCCACTAGCCTTCAAAGTCTGGTTCTTTAGGAATTCCTCCTCCCATTGCCGGATCCCCAGGTTGGGAACCTGACGTGGGGCTCCGAACCTTCACTCCAGTGGGTGGACTTCTGTGGTATAAGTGTTCTCCAGTTTGTGAGTCACCCACCCAGCAGTTATGGGATTTGATTTTACTGTGATTGTGCTCCTCCTACCGTCTCATTGTGGCTTCTCCTTTTTCTTTGGATGTGGGGTATTTTTTTTGGTGAGTTCCAGTGTCTTCCTGTTGATGATTGTCCAGCAGCTAGTTGTGATTCTGGTGTTCTCGCAAGAGGGAGTGAGAGCACGTCCTTCTACTCCACCATCTTGGTTCCTAATCTAGGTTATATTTCTAAAAAAACCCAAAGCTTGAACTTCCAACATCTTAGATTTTAAGAGGTACCTTGTTCTTAGGTCCTTTAGTTTCTGGTGGACAAGATTGCACTCACCTCATTTGTCTTGATATTTTACTTAATTTTATAGATTTAATCCTCCTTTCTCAGCTTTGGGTTTTCTAGAAAGAAGTCTGTTTAGTCTGCACTTTCATCCCTGTAAATATTTAGCTGTCTTTTCTGAAGTCTTTCCAATTGCATGTTATATTTTTGAAGTGCATCTATGTTGCTGAAGACAAAAGATAGATATATTCTCTCTATTCCCCCCCTACCTCCTGCCCATAGGTTGGGATGGCGTAGAAAGAAACTGATCATGTGGGGGGTAGTAAAATTTGTTTCTTAAAAGTAAAGTTCAGTATATATTTAGGAAAAATTAAGTGAGGTATGAAGTAATATGAGGGCGCACACTTCTTGGCTGATACGATTTATACTGTTTTACTCATTATTATGGTTGTATGTGTTAGTGTGACACAGAAGAGAGTACATATTAGTCCATACATAGTGTGATTGAGAGTCAAGGTCAAACTGCATTTTTCAGGTATTGTGAAAATATTATTTTGCTGCATGTTATTTTCTATAAAGTCTTCCGTTTATTTAGCTATATGACTGCTGTATTATGACTTTAAGGAATTTTAAGCATTTCAGCATTTGAATTCTGTGATGAAGGACAGTTGGGTCATTTGAATTTTTAGATGAGCTCTTATTAAAGTACAATTGTATACTGTTGTATTAATGGTAAATACGTTAATGTTAAATATGTGTTAGTGATAAATACACAACGATACACTTTAAATTTGTTTAAAATTATATGGTTATGGTTTAATAGTTTCATAAGTATATTGGCAACTTGCTGTTGCTGGATTTTAGAATATCCCAGGCTGAAGCTGTTTTGACTCCCTGCTGCTTTACAACATGGAGACTGACAAGAAGGTCCAGGGCGTTGGCTGGATCTGCGGACAAGGACAACTTGCAGTATTTTAACCCAGAAAAATTAGAAAGGTGGTGCTTGATCTCCTGGCTCAGAATTTGATGCATGTTTGAAGTGCTGCTGCTGATACTTGTTTTAGCTAAAACCTTGGGATTATCGTTTTCTAGTTAAGAGATTGGAAATTTTTGAATATGGCCTTAATATTACATTATTGAACATAGAAAGTACAATTCACATACCTTAAAATTCATCCTTTAAAAGTGTACAATTTAGTGATTTTTAGTATATTCAGAAAGTTGTGCAGCTGTCACCACCATCAAGCTCCAGAAAATTTTTACCTCAAAAAGAAATCATGTACCCATTAGCTGTCACTCCACATTGCTCTTTCCCTCTGGCAGTCACAAATCTAACTCTCTGTTTGTATTGATTTGCCAGTTCTGAACATTTTATATAAATGGAATAATAAAATATGTGGCCTTTTGTGTCTGCCTTCTTTCCCTTAGTAGAATGGTTTTAAGGTTCATCTGTGTTGTAGCATGTATTAGTACTTCATTTTTTTTATGGTTGAATAATATTCCTTTGTATGGGTATACCACATTTTGTTTATCCATTCATCAGTTGATGGACATTGTGGGTTGTTATCACTTTTTGGCTAGTATGAATAATGCCGTGAACATTTGTGTACAAGTTTTTGTTTGAACACCTGTTTTCAACTCTCTTGGATATATACCTAGGAGGGGAAGCTAGATCATATGGTAATTCGATGTTTAACTTTTTGAGTAACTGCCATATTGTTTTCCAGAGTGGCTGCACCATTTTACATTCCCACCAGCAACGTGTGAGGGTTCCAGTGTCTCCATATCCTTGCCCATCTTTTTGATTATAGCCATTGTAGTGGGTATGAAGTAGCATTGTGGTTTTGATTTGCTTTTGCTAATGACTAATGATGTTGAACATCTTTTCATGTGCCTATTGGCCATTTGTATATCTTCTTTGGAGAAATGTTTGTTCAATCCTTTGTCCATGTTTAAATTGGGTTATGTGTTTTTATTGTTGAGTTATAAACCTTTTTTTATTGGTATATATTTTGGTCACTAGTCCCTTATCAGCTATATGATTTACATATACTTTCTCCCATTCCATAGGTGGTTTTTCACTTTTTTTGGGATAGTGTCCTTTTAGGCACAGAAGTTTTTAATTCTGACGAAGTCCAATTTATCTTTTTTTTTTGGTTGCTTGTGTTTTTGATGTCATATCTAAGAAAATGTTGCCTGATCCAAGATCATGAAGATTTACAACTATGTTTTATCATTAAAATTAAAATTATGTCTTAAAGTCTTAGCTCTTTTGTTTAAATTGTTGATCCATTTTGAGTTAATTTTTGTATATAGTGTGAGACAGGGTTCCTTTTTTATTCTTTTGCATGTGGGTAATTTGATTGCCCCACACAATTTGTTGAAAAAACTATTCTTTCCCCATTGAATTGTCTTGGCACCCTTGTCAAAAATCAGTTAACTGTAAATGTAAAAGTTTACCTGGACTCACAGTTTTATTCCATTGATGCCTATATCCCACTGTCTTGAATACTTACTTTCTAGTAAGTTTTGAAATCAGAAAGTGTGATTCCTCCAACTTTGTTCTTCTTTATCAAGATTGTTTTGAGTATTTTGGGTCCTTTGCATTTCCATATGAATTTTAGGATCAGCTTGTCAATTTCTGCAAAACCAGCTAGGAATTTGATAAGGGATTGCATTGCATCTCTTAGGTTAAATTTGGGGACTGTTGCCATGTTAACAGTATTTAGTCTTCCTACACTTGAATGTTGGGATATCTTTTCATTTATCTGTGTCTTCAATTTCTTTTACTTTTTTTTTGGCCACACCATGTGTCATGTGGGATCTTAGTTCCCTGACCAGGGATCGAACCCATGCCCCCTCCCTCCATTGGAAGGCAGAGTCTTAACCACTGGACCACCTGGGAAGTCCTATGTCTTCAATTTCTTTCAACAATGTTTTATCGTTTTCAGTGTAGAAGGCTTGCACTTCTTTGTTAAATTTATACCTATTTTATTTGTTTTGATACTCATAAGTGGAATTGTTTTCTTAATTTCATTTTCAGATTGCGCAGTGATAGCATATAGAAATACAGTTGATTTTTGTGTATTGTTCTTGTATCCTGCAAACTTGCTGAACTTCTTAGCTCCAGTAATTTTTTAGTGAATTCCTTAGGATGTTTCTATATACAAGATCATGTCATTTGCAAATAGGGATAGTTTTACTTCTTTTTTTCCCCCCAATCTGGATGACTTTTATTTTGTTTTCTTGCTTAATTGCCCTGCCAAGAACTTGTAATACAAAGTTAAATAGAAATGATGAAAGCAGACATCCTTGTCTTGTTCTAGATCTTAGGGGGAAGCTTTCAGTCTTTCACCATTAAGTAATGAAGTTAGCAGTGGTGATGATTTTAGCTTTTTTGTAAATCCCTTTCATCAGGATGAAGAAGTTCCTTTGTATCCTTAGTTTGTTGAGTTTATTTCTTTATTTTCATGAAGGGGTATTGGATTTGGTCAAATGCTTTTTCTTTGTCTAATTGAGACTGTCATGCGGTTTTTTGTCCTTTAATCTTTCACTACATGATCTATTAGTTTGGTTAATTTTCTGATGCTAAACCAGCCTTGCATTTCTGGGATAAATCCTATTTGGTCTTAGTGTATAATCCTTTTTATTTGTTGTTGGATTTGGTTTGCTAGTATTTTATTGAGGATTTTTGTGACTATATGGTATTTTGGTTTCTAGTTTTCTTTTGTTGTGGTATCTTTGTCTGGTTTTGGTATCAGGTAGTACTGGGCTCATAGATTGAATTGGGATGTGTTCCCTCCTCTTCCATTTTTTGGGAAGAGTGTGAAGAATTGGTATTCATTCTTCTTTAAATATTTGGTAAAATTCATCAGTGAATCCATCTGTGCTTGGGCTTTTCTTTGTGGAAAGTTTTAAAATTACCAATTCCATCTCCTTACTTGTAGGTCTATTCAGATTTTCTAATTTTTCCTGTGAGTTTTAGTACTTTGTGTTTTTCTAGAAATTTACCCATTTCATCAAAGTCATCTTCCCTTATATCTTTTTAATTATCTGTAGCAGTGGTTGTGATGTCCTGTCTTTCATTCTTGAGTTTAATAATTTGGGTCTTCTCTCTGTTTTTTCTTGGTCAGTCCAGCTAAAAGTTTGTCAGTTTTGTTGATGTTTTTCAAAGAACCAACTTTTAATTTCATTTACTTTATAGTTTTTCTCTTTTTTTATAGCGTTACTTTCTGCTCAGCTTTATTATTTCGTTTCTTCTGCTTTCTTTACGTTTAATTTGCTCTTTTTCTCATGTTTTAAGGTGGAAGATTAGTTTGATTTGAGATTTCTTCTTTTTTGATATAGGCCTAGACAGGTATAAATTTCCCTCTAGGCACTCCCTTAACTGCATCCTGTAAATTTTGGTGTATTGTTTTCATCTCAGTATTTTCTTATTTCTTTTTGTTTCAGTCTTTTTTTTTTTTTTTTAAGGTAGTAGCTCAAATATACATTAATACTGGAAGCAGTAACAGTTGCTACCATTTACAGGATGACTGTCACTTTATATGTATTATTTTCCTAATCCTCATAGGAATTGTGTGGTTGTGAAATAGTGGTTTCCTGTTTTACAGACAAGGAAATTGAAGCTTAGTCAGTTTTCCAAGATTTTGCATAGCAAATCAGTGGCTTGACTCTTCAGAGCTTGTATTCCTCTCACTATGCTACACTTCCACTCTAAGCTACTTGGTAAGTAGTGGTAATTCCTTTACATAGAAGGTTAAATGCAAGTAGCTGGACTGCATTTAATATTTGTCACATTCTTTTCACATATAGCATGCCATCTTTTCTTCCATTTAAACATTTGAAATTTAGACTTTCCCTCCCAAATGTTACAAGGACTTTGGCTGGGCTTGGCTTTTAAATGTGTGTTTTGTGGGAGCCCTGCTGAATCAAAAAAGAGCTTTAAATGGTATTTTGTATTCAGATTCTGATATGAAAGATAACTTATGTCCACAATTTGTTAACTCTTGTTTTAGGTGGGTCATTGCTGTGTTGAAGAGCAAGGGTTTAAATATTTTCATCTTTATTTTTTATTTTTTTTGTACAGTTGAATTGCTTGTGGGACAAAGAAGAGCCTTTGTTGACCCTTGGAAAAATTGGCCAAGGGAATTAGTATGCATTTCCTGCCTCTTACTAGATTTCTGTTATTATAGGGTTGTATAAAGGATACATTTTTGTATCTTTTGTAATTTATAATGGTGCTGAGCACATTATAACTAATCAGCAAATAACGAATGATGAAGGCCTTGGGATAAACTTTAATTGGCCCCTTTTTCTTTTTGTTTCTTTTGTCCACAGGGTATGTGGTGATTATAAACTTTGAGACTAGAATTTTAGGCTTAAACTAAAATTTTTAAAAGAAAGTTTATTTTTTCCTCTTCAATCACTATTTTAAAACAAAGGAGAGGGAGAGAAATTTTTTTTTTTTTTGAGAGGGAGAGAAATTGTACTCTTAAGTATGTCTCAGTTTTCTGCAGATGACCCTGTCTTCAAGTATGGTACTATTTCCCATTTGAATGAGTAATCTTTTTTTATTTTTCAGATTATATTCATTATGGGTTATTATAAGGTATTGGGTATAATTCCCTGTGCTATATAGTAAATCCTTATTGGTTATCTATTTTAAGTATAAAATATCTGTTAATCCCATATTCCTAATTTGTCCTTCCCCCCGCCTCCCCTTGGTAACGTAAGTTTGTTTTCTGTCTGTGAGTCTGTTTCTGTTTTGTATATTGATTCATTTGTATTATTTTTTAGATTCCACATATATGATATCATATTTATTTGTCTTTCTCTGACTTATTCTCTGGGTTCATTCATGTTGCTGTAAATGGCAATTTTTTTTATGGCTGAGTAATGTTCCATTACATATATACATATATATTTTATATATATTTATGATATACATATGTGTATATATATATATATATCACATTTTCTTAAGCCAATCTTCTGTTGATGGGCACTTGGGTTGCTTCCATGTCTTGGCAGCTATAAATGGTGCTGCTGTGAACATTGGGGTGCATGGATTTTTTCGAATTAAAGTTTTCATTTTTTCCCACTGTATAGCGAGGATTGGAATTGCTGGATCATACAGTAGTTGTACTTTTATTTTTTAAAATTTATTTTAATTAATTTATTTTTGGCTGCATTGGGTCATCGTTGCTGTGCGTGGGCTTTCTCTAGTTGCAGTAAGCGGAGGCTGCTCTTTGTTGCGGTGCGCGGGCTTCGTATTGCGGTAGCTTCTGTTGCGGAGCATGGGCTCTAGGTGCATGGGCTTCAGTAGTTGTGGCTCGCAGGCTCTAGAACGCAGCCTCAGTAGTTGTGGCACCCGGGTTCAGTTGCTCTGCGGCATGTGGGACCTTCCCGGACCAGGGCTCGAACCCATGTCCCCTGCATTGGCAGGCAGATTCTTAACACTGTGCCACCAGGGAAGTCCCTACTTTTAGTTTTTTAAGGAACCTCCATACTGTTTTCCACAGTGGGTACACCACTTTACATTCCCACCAACAGTGTACGAGGGTTCCCTTTTCTCCACATCCTCTGCAGCATTTATTGTTTGTAGACTTTTTGATGATAGCCTGAAATGAATAATCTTAAAGTTATGCTGAATCTGTTGAGTAGCTGTAGGGATTAGGAGAAATTTATTTTCAAAACCACGATGAGATCGTGATATAAAGCCTTAGGTGCTGCTGCTGATCTTCATGGGGAATCTGTTTGAAATGGACAAGATAATTTACTTGGTGATAACTGCTTGAATTAGGGCCTTTTTAATTGTTTAGTAGTGTTGTGAACCTTGGATTTGCAGGAGGTATTTAGTAGCACTCCCAGAATAATGCCAATAAGCCATTAAACTCTACAGTGTCTGTCTCCCCTATTACTTTGTGTACTTGAATGTGGGTGAGACCAAAAGACCTGTTGTAAATGGGGGGTAGTAGTTCTTGACTCATAGAGATATCTGTGAGTCAACACTAATCACTGTGGGTCAGGTGTTTGTACTGGAAAGTTCTCTTAAGTGACCTTATTCCTTTATGGTAATAATCTGTTTAAATAATTCTTTCCTTATTTGTCCAGCAACACAGGTGGTTTTGAGAAGTTGTTAGTAACATCATGGAATCATAATAATATATAACACTTGTGTAGAACTTTATTTTTAAAATGCTTTCATGTATGTTATCTTATTTATCCTCACAAGCCTGTTTTGGGCAGGACAGATATCGGAATTTTACAGGTGAGAAAACCAACTGTTTGTTTCAGGCATGGTTACCTTCACAGGGCTGGTGTTGCTTTTTTTTAAAAAATTTTTTCCTTTAAATTACAAATTTACACTTACTTTTTAAAAAAAATTAATTTATTTTTGGCTGCGTTGGGTCTTTGTTGCTGCGCGTGGGCTTTCTTTAGTTGCGGCGAGTGCAGGCTACTCTTCATTGAGGTGCGCAGGCTTCTCATTGTGGTGGCTTCTCTTGTTGCGGAGCATGGGCTCTAGGTGCGTCGGCTTCAGTAGTTGCAGCACACGGGCTCAGTAGTTGTGGCTTGCGGGCTCTAGAGCACAGGCTGAGTAGTTGTGGCACACAGGCTTAGTTGCTCTGTGGCATGTGGGATCTTCCTGGACCAGGGATCGAACCCGTGTCCCCTGTATTGGCAGGCGGATTCTTAACCACTGCGCCAACAGGCAAGTCTTGGCGTCTGTTTTTGAGACATTGCTGTCTATGGCCTGGTCCTTTGCTTCCCAAACTAGAAACTTATATTGAAGGTTTCCTAAGACTTTTGGGGAGGTAATTATGCTAACCAGACTTGGAAGAGACCAGTTGATTAGAAAAACCAGAGATAAGAGGAAGATTAATTACATTAATAAAGCACGGAACCAGTTGATTAAAAGCTTTTTAGGCTGTACTTCATCTGTGACTATAATGCTTTTATATGTTTGCCTCAGTCCAGAGCATCCCTTTTGTGAATTCAGGATACTTGAGGAACAGTAATTGGTTAGAAGTTTGTTGGGTGATAGAAGAATCAGCACAGAGGGAACTGGATGGTCTTGAGTAAATATTTTACTCCAGTAATGAAGGTGGGTAATGATAGTCCCTATTCCAAAGAAGAGGCTCCAAATGAGCCTTAATTCTTTGAGTAATAGCTTAATGGAAAGAGACTGTTTTTCTAATATCTAATTTTCTTTTTTTCCCTAACATTTTATCATGAAATAATTATTTATCATGAAAAACAAAAATTAAAGACTTGTACACAAATTGTACACCTGTTTACCTACCACCCAGATTCTGTAATATTTTGCTTTATTTGCTTTCTACTCCGCTGTCTTATTTTTTTATTTTCCAAGTAAATTGCGGACATCGGTACATTTACTCCCAAATATTTCAACATGCATATTATTAACTTTTTAACTTTTTAAAAAATTTGAAGTACATTTTTGAGTGGAAAACAGAAAAATCTTAAGTATACTGTTTGATGAGTTTTGACACATGTACTTCTCTGTGTAACCCAAACCTCTATCAAGATATACATCATACTGTATATACTATATTTATTATATTGTACTCTCACTGTGAAAAGTTCCCTCATGTTTCTTTCCAGTCATTCTGCTCCCTGTTCTTCCCTCCCTGGGAAAAATTTTTTTCCTACTGTAGATCAGTTTTGCCTGATTTGGAAGTCATGTAAATAGAATCACAGGGTATGTATGTACTCTTTGTAAGGCTTCCTTGACTCAGTGTAATGTTTTTGATATTCATCAGTCTTGGGTATATCAGTAGTTTGTTCCTTTTTATTGTGTACTTTTTAATAGTTTCTATTGTGTGAATATACCACTATTTTGTTTCTCTCTTCTCCTGTTTATAGATACCCTAATTTGCTTTTTAAATTATAACTACAAAAGTCACTTATCAGCAAGCATTCTTACCTGACATCAGGAAATGGGCTAGAATTGATTGTAATTTTCTTAGGTAACTTTGTATTCCAGCCTTGTTTTTTCTAGTTGCCTTGATTTGATTTTAGATACGGTTTGTGAGATACCCTAGCCCTTTGCGCACCCCAGTTGCAAAACCATCTGATCCATTATGTGTTGATTTCTACTAGGGGATGATTTTTTTTAAATCTTAGTGCCTTTAGCCCACTGTCTACTGACTAGTAAGGTGATTTGCTTTTTAAACAAAAGTGTGCCTGTCCTCACTTGTGGTCCAGTTTTGTAAAATCCTGCCTGTATCCCTGAAGCCAAAGGCAACACTGAGAGCTAATATGAGAGTTTTGTTTTGGGAACTTTGTGGTCCACTGTATTCTTGTTCAGAGACCATGTTTGCCTAATGACTTGACATTTGAGCCTGTTTTGCAGTTACTTGGCATTTTTCTCATTAAAAAAACCTTTAATATATCCAACAATCTTTGGTAAACGAGACCTCTTTTCCTTTTCTTCTCTGGATCAGACATCCCATGTTTCTTTAACACAAAGCTCTGATAATTTTTCTACCATCAGTATGGATCCTTGTAGTTTCTTAAAACAAAACAAAACAAAAAAAAGATTGGAACATATCCCAAAAGTTAATAGATGTCTAACTAATGCTGGGTGTAATAAGATTATCTCTTAACTTTGCACGTGTTATACTGCTTTAAAAATAACACTACATGATTCCCTCTCCTCAATCTCTTGCTCTTCAAGTTGCTCTGTATTATTAATACATTTAGCATGGGTGATCCTTTGGTCATTTTTGACTAATCTTTTTTTAACATCTAAATTTGCTAAACCGTACTTATATTATTCTTTGTTTATCAAGTTTTTATAGAACTCATTTATCAGTTCATATTTCATCTTGATTTGTGTATTGTGTATTTTCCTCTGAGAGAAACTAAATTGGAATATTAGGGTTTAGTAAGTGGAATAACTTGAATCTGAGATCATAAGACTCTAATAAATGATGTTTTGGAAGAAATATTGCTAGTTGGAACTTGCTGAACCTTTGTTTCTATCCTTTTAGGGAATCTGCTGATAAACTGAGGGTTGGGAAGGGCGCTTGCAAGTGCTTATAGCTAACAGTGAGTCCTCAACGCTTAATGATACGTCAGAGAAGAACCTAACAAAACCTGTGATAATTTCAAAAACTTGTAAATTTTCTTGTGGTTATTTACTTTCCGCCTTGGTTCTTTACTTGACATTAATAACCAGAAGCAGAGCAAAATGTTCTGAATTTCATCTTTCCTGTATCTGTTTCCTGATGGAATTTCTTAGGAGCAAGGAATTGGTCTAAAGAGAATAGGTTAGAGATGTGGATAGTTTATGAAAACTTAAAGATATTCAGGGGAGGAACTATTTTCGTTTTTTTTCAGCCCCTCATCTTTCTGGTTTGACTTTTTGCCAATCTTTTTCATATGCATCCAGCCGTGTTGCTAATTTTTTTGGGTTTGGGAGTATGGCAGAGGCCTCAGGAGGAGAACACCATGGGAAATGGTTTGCAAGGAGGCCTAGCACAGAGTTGCTGGAGGCATGGGGGGAAGTTCTGAAACTGTTCTCCTTTTACCTAGTACCTGTCAAAGCTTGAAAGAAGGAAGTCAAAGCAGTTTCCACTTTCACAGTCCTCCTCCCTTTGCTGGGCACTGTGCTAACTGGAAGTGCCATACTGTGCAGGAGAATGTGGCTGGTGGGATGAGAAAGAGAAATAAGTTAGAGCCCAGGGTCTACTCATTGTTAAAAATAGGTATCTATTTGGGGGCTGACACCATCTTTCATTCTGTGAAAGCATAGCTAAGAATGGCATTTGCCATCATCTTAGTGCACCAAAAAGGCATTTAAAAGTTGTTAGGACTACAATGGTTTGGTTTTTTTTCCAAAGGAAATATCTTTTTAAAAATTTAAAAGTATTACGTGGTTATTTTAAGCAATTCAGGTTGTATATAGTGTAAAATGAAAGTTGTTTCTTACCCACTTCCTTTTTTAATTTTTCTCATTAAACTTTGTTAATGGGTCTCAAATTCTGTGACAGAGTTTTGGTCAAGTTGTTTCCATTAAAAAGTACTGATTTTAAAAACTAATAAAACTGCCACGCACAAAACAAATGGTCCACAAAACATTCTCCTTTCCTTCTGAAGGTTTTACGATGCATTGTTATCATTAACCAGTCTCTTGCTATTAAACTTAAATGGCCAATTGAGACAAACAGTTCTGAGACCGTTCTTCCACCACTGATTAAGACTGGGGTGGCAGGTATTGGGGATAATATTCATTTAGCCTTCTGAGCTTTCTGGGCAGACTTGGTGACCTTGCCAGCTCCAGCTGCCTTCTTGTCCACTGCTTTGATGACACTCACAGCAACCGTCTGTCTCATGGGCAACTTGGGCAAGTTGGTGGCAGGATGCAATCCAGAGTTTCAAGCATTGTGGTTCCACTGGCATTGCCATCTTTACAGGTGACTTTCCATCCCTTGAACCACGGCATGTTAGCACTTGGCTCCAGCATGTTGTCACCATTCCAGCCAGAAATTGGCACAAATGCTATTGTGTCGGGGTTGTAGCCAATTTTCTTAATGTAGGTGCTGACTTCCTTAACAGTTTCCTCGTATCTCTTCTGGCTGTAGGGTGGCTCAGTGGAATCCATTTTGTTAACAATTAGTTTCACACCCAGAGTGTAGGCCAGAAGGGCATGCTCACGGGTCTGCCCATTCTTGGAAATACCTGCTTCAGATTCACCAACACCAGCAGCAACAATCAGGACAGCACAGTCAGCCTGGGATGTGCCTGTAATCATGTTTTTGATGAAGTCTCTGTGTCCTGGGGCATCAATGATGTTCACATAGTACTTGCTGGTCTCGAATTTCCTTAGGGAGATACACTCGCGTTCAGCTTTCAGTTTGTCCAAGACCCAGGCATACTTGAAGGAGCCCTTTCCCATCTTGGCAGCCTCCTTCTCGAACTTTTCAGTGGTTCTCCTGTAGATCCCACCACATTTGTAGATCAGATGGCCAGTAGTGGTAGACTTTCCTGAATCTACGTGTCCGATGACAATGATGTTGATGTGGGTCTTCTCCTTTCCCATTTTTGCTTAGGTTTAGCGGTGGTTTTCACGACACCTGTGTCCTGGCGGCAAACCCATTGTGAAAAAGGCCCCACTTCCTTTTTAAATACTACTTTCCGGAGATGACTACTTCCTGGTATCTAACCTTCCAGACCAGAGGGTTTTCTTTGGTGTAAAGAATCAATGCATCACTTGGGTATACTCAAGGAGTTTGATTTTTATAAGCTTTCAGAGGAACTTGACTGATGTTAGGTCATTTTGCATTTCTTAGGAGGAATTAGGACACTTTGGTTGTCTTTTTTATGCTCTGAGAGTTGACAGCATATTCTGTTAGAAACCTATCCAATACGTTGTAACTTCTGAGTTTTTGTTTCCTTTTATAAGTGAAACAGTATTTTGGTTGTGGTGTGGTGAAAGCCCTGAAAGCTGGAGCTGAGATATGGTGACTGTTCCAGTTATCTGGTGCTTCTTAGCAAACTACTCTAAAATTTAGGGCCTTAAAAAAGCAATTTATTATTATTTCTCACAGTTGACAGGCTCATCTGGAAACTGGTGTAGCATCACTTCTTCCATATTGTAATGGTCAAAGCAGTTACCTGCCCAGATTCAAGGGGGCGGGAGCGGGGATGGGGATTGGACTGCATCTCTCAATCAGAGGCCCAGCAGAGAGTTGGGGGCCATCTTTAATCTTCTACTGGTGGCGTGGCTGATGCAGTGGCAGTCTTGAGAGGGAGAGGTAATAATTACAGAACACCCTTCTTATTACTCATTAGTCTTCTGGGTTAAAATTTACCATGCTTAGGCACAGTTCCAAGGTAAATTAATTTTGTTGTTTGTGGTAAAGGGGTAGAAAACATGAATAAAATTTGTTTACGGGAAAGGTTTTTAATGATGTAAGTAAGAAAATAAACTCTAGAGGAAGAACGTAAGATTTCCTAGACCCCACTCCCCTCGAGGAAACGTACGTAACTTATTCTTTTAAGAATTGCTGTATTGCTTTTTCTTACTGAGAACGGTGATAACTTGCAGAATTTAAGAAAATGGTTTTTGAAGCAGGTTGATATATTGCATGTGTCATCAAGGGAGACAGGTATGCCAGTCCCCACTTCCTCAGAGACTTGCTAGGCCAGACATCCCTTTCCTGTAACTCAGTCCCCTCTAAACGTATCTCCTTTTTAATTTTTTAAATAGGATTTTTTTTTTTTTAAATCTTCACATTCTTTTTTTTTTTTAAAGGAATTCCTTTATTTTTATTTATTTATTTATTTATTTTTGGCTGTGTTGGGTCTTCGTTTTTTTTTCTGTGCGAGGGCTTTCTCTAGTTGCGGCAAGCGGGGGCCACTCTTCATCACGGTGTGCGGGCCTCTCACTATCGCGGCCTCTCTTGTTGCGGAGCGCAAGCTCCAGACGCACAGGCTCAGTAGTTGTGGCTCACGGGCCTAGTTGCTCCGCGGCATGTGGGATCTTCCCAGACCAGGGCTCGAACCCGTGTCCCCTGCATTGGCAGGCAGATTCTCAACCACTGCGCCACCAGGGAAGCCCTAAACGTATCTTCTTAGACATTGTAAAGTGCTTTGGGAAATGATGATGAAGTGGGTTGAAGCTAGCATGGTTCATAATTTTTCCAACTCTGGCTTAAAATGAGCCCCCTTGCTTATCCTTCAAGATGTTTACCTTTTGGAGACTTAATGGGAAGGTTTTTCTTTTCCTGGTTGGATTTTAAAAATGAAATTCTCCTTTTGTAATTTGTTTTAGAACTTGAACTGCCCTGTATTCTGGGGTGTGTGGCGTGTTCTCTTACCCCTCTGTATCTGTGCTTTTGCAGTTCCCTCTGTTACAGTATCTCTCCCATCATATACCCAGGCCCTTATTAATTACCTGTGAAACTTTTTCTCATTCCACAGTATTCATGTTGGTTTTCATTTGTTCCTCTTACAGCACTGACTTATCATGTATACGTGTTTGCGTTCATTCTAAACTGTTGGAGTGCTGAGACCATCTCAGTCATCTTTATTGCTTATTGCTTATGCTTTGCTTAAATTTTATGTGTTGAATGAAATGTACTACTAGGTGCACAGTATTCCACTAAACCTGAGGCTTAGCAGAAACTAACACTGGAGTGTTATAAAAAAGTAGAAGATGATAATATGAAGAAAGTTACTGAGCACCTAATAATGGCAACTGATATTTCTATAGCACTATACAAACTGTTCTGCCTAAGTTTAATTGTATACTTTTGACTTCTCTTGGAGGGTTGCAGATATTTCCTCTCCTTAACAGATGAGTAAAGAGAGTATGGAACTTGCTCAAGCTCACTCATCTAGAAAGAGGTGGAGCTAGAACTCAAATCTAGTTACTTAATTGTCTGAGACAATCCTGTAATTTATGCTTGTGATTTTTATTCAGGTAGGTTCTGCTTTAAGAAGCAACAGGATCTGAAGATACAAAATGGATTGAAAGATGATAATTGAATTCTGGGCTTTACTAAAAGAATTTCTTTATTATTTCTAGCAATATATTAACCAGAGATTTAATTTACAACAGTTTGATTTCTGTTATCCATCGGCAATATACTGAATGTGAAAGTTCCTTTTTATATTTTGAGACTTTAAGAAGAGTAACTTTTAACTTGTGTAAAGTTATTTGCCCAAGTTAACAAGTGCTAACAAAATCTCATCAGTTAGCTTCATACTAGACAGAGTATTATTCTATTAGACAATCAGAGCACTATAGACACGCAAAAAATGATTTGAGTGACTATTTCTCAATTCTCTGTAGTATGGTGTGTAATTAGTATCATTCTGCATGCATAAGAGAGAAGTTAATCTATTAATACAAAGGATGGCTTAGGGAGTAGGTTGACAAACTATTGCTCAGCACTAAATCTAGCCAAAGAACTAAGAAATTTTTTATAAGAATCGCTTTATGTTTTTTTTCCTTTTTTTTTTTTTTTTTTTTTTACGAGGGCTTTCTCTAGTTGTGGCAAGTGGGGGCCACTCTTCATCGCGGTGCGCGGGCCTCTCACTATCGCGGCCTCTCTTGTTGCGGAGCACAGGCTCCAGACGCGCAGGCTCAGTAGTTGTGGCTCACAGGCCTAGTTGCTCTGCGGCATGTGGGATCTTCCCAGACCAGGGCTCGAACCCGTGTCCCCTGCATTGGCAGGCAGATTCTCAACCACTGCGCCACCAGGGAAGCCCTTTATGTTTTAAAATCATTGCAGAAGAGAATAATTCTGTGAATATTATGTGAAATTCAAATTTCAGTGTCCATAAAGTTTCATTGGAACAGTTACCTCATTCATTTACTTAACTGTTGGCAGCTGCTTTCAAGCTCCAATGGCAGAATTGAATAGTGACAGAGACCATGTGGTCTGAAAAGCCTAAAATATTTACAGAAAAGGTTTGCCAACCTGTGCCTTAGGGCATTAGTGCTTAATTTTGTCCTGTGGAACCTCAGTTGAGAAAGGCTAAGCTTACCAATGAAGACACCTGTTCAATTGCTGCGGTATTTAAGAGTATTTGTATGTAAGAGGAGCACTATATGTATCACAGCTGTTTTGAGAATTTGATCCTTTCTTTGCTCCGGAACGATGTTCTTTTGTCACTTGGCTTTGACAGTTGCAGCCTGGATTGGGCACCCAAGTTTTATTTTGTTCTAACGTCCTGAGTTTGACTAATTCATTGTATCTTACGCTTTGAAAAGCACTTTTTTTAAATGACTTACACTGAGATTTGCTTTTGAGAAGTGACTAATTGGCAGTTCCAAACTGGACAGATTGAGGCCAGGTAAAGCCTGTAGGTGCCTGTCAGGCAGCAGTGAAGTTAAAAATCACCTGCTGTCAACACTAGGGAATTTTACTGTCATTTTCATTTTTGAAAAAATGAAGGATCATTAGATTCCTGGAGTTGCAGCACTAAATGGGGAAACTGGGTAGTTTGCCTCTGCGGAATGTTCCTTTTGTTTCTGTAGCCTAATCATGAATTACTCTCTGCTAACCTCTTTCTGGGTTTGGTTAAAAATCATTTTTCTGGTAAGTTTGTTAATTAGGAAATGTAGAAATAGAACTGCTTGAGTTGTCATAACTTAAACTAGCCATGGAACTTTTAAACGGAAGAGGGAGCCAATGAAGACTTGTTTGAAAAAACAGGGGAGGGATGTTTTTGCTGCCTTAGCGCTGGTAGTTTTGTGTTACATGAAGCTGAAGACAATTATAGATGGGGATAAGGACTGTTGAGGAGAAAGCTGTCGACTTCCTCCTTTCAACTTCTGTTTTGTATGGAACTTTTATAACTTTGATCTAGTGTTGACAAGTGAGGTTCTTTGACATCATGTTTTCCTGTAGAAGTTGATCTTTAAACAAAAAATCAACTCCAGGGTTTGACAGAAGTCTTAAAGCATATCAGCGAATAGTGTTTTATTATTTGGGTAATTAAAATAAATTGCCTTGCAGGTTGAAGGAATTAGCTCAGATTCTACATTCCTACCGCCCTTCAGCAGTAGCAGCAGATGGCCAGAAAGTTGGAGTGAAGATGGTGGGAAAGGTGGGGAGTATAGATCCATCACATCCTAGAGCCAGAGCTGTCCTTTTAGAGTTGCTTTGTGCTAGTTCTCTCTCTCTTTTTTTTTTTGGTCTGCCTTCCCCTACCCCTTCTTTGGGGAAGGGGGGTGGTAAGTAATTTATAAACACTTATCTTCCCCAAATGATTTGCCTCATTTAATAATTTATGCTTGTGCCGTCAGTATTTGATTTTGTTTAAAACTTCATCATATTTAAGATGAAATAGAGTTGTGGTAATAGCAGGAAAATGTCCTGAAGGATAGCCAGTGGACTTATAACTTGATATAAGTGCCTTGTGGGAGGGATTATGATGGTCCCAAGGAAAGAGTGAGTGAGACTTTCTGGGTCCTGCTACCCTCCCCCCTCCTTTCCCATAGTCTCATCTAGATGTGGTCTCTTTCTCTTCCAAATCCCTTCCTCTCTGCTCCCTTCTGCTCCTCCGTGCTGCTGCCACTACTGCCTGCTGCAGGTGAAGTGGCTGTGTTGTGTCTAATTAGCAAGTTGAGCAATGGATCATGAGAGAGAACATTGCATTCACCCTGCGCACAGCGTTGGCAGGTTTACTACTTCAGTAGGGGCTTGCTTTTAGCCCTTGAGTATCTTATCGAAAACGGAAGATAAATAAGAATAAAACATAGGTGATTGAAACATAACCAGTGATAGTTGTACATAAGTATTAACAGAAGCAAGATGGTTTTCTTTCAGTTGAAGCTCTTTGGAGCCAGTCAGGAGAGGCTTTTTGGAAGAGGTGAGCTTTTCTGAGGAAGGATAGACTGAGATTAATAAAGAGATTAAAAAAGCAAAACAAAACTGGGATTAGGAGTGGGAGTGGGGGTCAGTCAATTAACACATACGCTACTGTTCATTTTGTGCCTGACATGGTTCTAAGCACTGGGGATACGAGTCCCTGCCCTCATGTAGCCTGCGTGAGGGTGATGCATCTTATGGGTGATAGAGTTACTTAATGCAGTAGAGGGCATAAGTGGGGGTTTGGTGGGAAATAGAGAGGTGGAATAACACCCCCCCTTAAAAAAAGACCATGGTTAGTAATTTAAATATGATTTATGAGACAATTGGAAGGTGGACTCATTAGGAGGCCTCTGAGGGACTATAATATATATATTTTTTAACATCTTTATTAGAGTATAATTGCTTTACAATGGTGTGTTAGTTTTTGCTTTATAACAAAGTGAATCAGTTATACATATACATATGTTCCCATATCTCTTCCCTCTTGCATCTCCCTCCCTCCCACCCTCCCTATCCCACCCCTCTAGGTGGTCACAAAGCACCGAGCTGATCTCCCTGTGCTATGCGGCTGCTTCCCACTAGCTATCTATTTTACGTTTGGTAGTGTATATATGTCCATGCCACTCTCTCACTTTGTCCCAGCTTACCCTTCCCCTCCCCGTATCCTCAAGTCCATTCTCTAGTAGTCTGCATCTTTATTCCTGTCTTGCCCCTAGGTTCTTCTGACCTTTTTTTTTTTTTAGATTCCATATATATGTGTTAGCATACGGTATTTGGTTTTCTCTTTCTGACTTACTTCACTCTGTATGACAATCTCTAGGTCCATCCACCTCACTACAAATAACTCAGTTTCGTTCCTGTTTATGGCTGAGTAATATTCCATTGTATATACGTGCCACATCTTCTTTATCCATTCATCTGTTGATGGACATATAATGTTATTAATACAGTATTTGAGAAAGAAGAATCCTTTTGTGACATACAGAGAATTGGAGTTCAGGGGTTTGACAGTAGAGACAGCCCCCTGTCCCTGGGCCCCCAAAAGTTTCATTTAGTTTTGTTTTATTCTTTTGCCTTTTTGGGAGTAGATTTCTGCTGTCAATATTCAGAGTATCAACAGGGATAGGGAAGAGGGTAGAATTCTGCTTCGGAGAGCTCTCAGAATTTAGTCTGGCCACTCTTATTTTTGATGGTTATGTCCGTGATCTGTCAGCTACAGCAGAGTTTAAAGGTATAAATTATTTCCATGGTGTGGTGGAATCTTAAGGTACAAATTACATACAGATCAGGTAAATCATTAGATACATAGACTTTTTCACTCCTCATTGAGACAGAGGTCAAAGTCTTTATTTATTAACTTCCTAGGTTCTTGAAAAAGCATGGCAGTTTTCTATTTTGGCCTCAGAGCCTGTACAAGGTCAAATCACAGTTCCTTACAGCTGCAATTTCCTTGACCCTGTTATTAAATTCTCAATTTTGCCCCTTGAAATTCCTTCACTTTTTCTTTTGGACAGGGTATGTTTCTTAGCTTCTTCTTCTCAAAACAGTGTTCTGGCTCTCTCTAAGTCCCCATGTACTAGCTCCAAATGACTTTGGCCATCTTGTGTGTAGCCTGCCCCCACTCCCCATGCACATTGCCTAATTAAGATTCTTTGGTTACAAGAAACAATTCCATTAACAGTAGTTTAGTAAGGGGTAAAGTTTATTTTAAGGCCATTCACTCATTCATTCAACAAACATTTATTGAGTCAGGCATTCTGTGTCAGGCACTATTCTAGGTATTCAAGGATACAGGGAAATCTCACATTAATCCAAGCGCAAGCTCCATGGTATACTTAATAAACCGGGATTTGAGGAGGCTCAGAGGATCTTAATAATAGGCAAGCGTTAGGGTGTATCACAATCACCTGATCGCTAGGCCCTATTCCTAGAATAGGGCCAAATCATTTGCATTTCCCACAAGTTCCCTTGCTTGTGATGTGGATGCTGATGCTGCTCCGCTGGGGACCACACTTGGAAAACTTTAGTAAAAGCTCCTTTGAGGGATTATCTGATTGATTCACCTCTGACGACATATGGATGTTTTCTGATTTCCTTTTGCCATCGGGGTGTCTGGTATCCATCCTTCATCTAAACAGGAATTTTTCTGGTGGGCAGTTACTCTTGAAGGGCATGATGGTAGATACAGGCCATGAAACATGTAACCAACTCTGGTGGGTTGTGTGTTGTAGTCATCTAGTTTTCTGTATTTTGAGTTTTCTTCCTTTTTTCCTACCCACGCTTTCTTATTCTTTGTAAAACTTCTAATTTTCTTTACAAAGTCTGAGTCAGCTTTGGAGGTTCTTTTGGGAGGGAGAGAGTATGATGTTCCAACTTTCTACAACCCTTTTCTCTCTTGAGGCTTAATACAAAGAGGAAAACACATTTACCTCAGTGATTCTCCCTTTTGTCCAGATGAGTCAGACCTTCACAGCCAGGAGGATTTTTTTTGGGGGGAGGAGGGGGGGGTGTAGTGGGGTGAATTATTTTTTTAACTTTTTGGAAAAAGTTGGAGGCTTATGAGGCTATTGAAGTATGTAGTGCAGATTTGAAGTAGGATTGGGGTAGTAGCAAGTAAGCTAGACAAGGTAGAGTAGAATAAACACATAGAGATGAAAACTGTGTTAATGGAAAAGAAACTTTCAGAATTAATATCCTTATTGTAGTTTTCCTAAAACATGCTGTAAAGAATGTCAAGGCAGAGGTGAAACACAGTGGTAAAATAAAACAACCAGTACAGTGGAACAGAAATGTCCAAGAAGAAGCTGTTGGTGGCTTGAATGTGAATTATTTTAGGGTGATTGGAAAGATTTGTGATAGGGAAATGAAGGTATCCCATGAAGCTTGTACTTAGTGGTAGTTTTGCCAGGAATAAAAAAAAAAAGAGGAATAGTCATTTCTTATACTAGACTGGTTCTTTCCAAAGTGCTTTTACTGTGTTATTTAATCTTCACAAATAAATTGGATGTGTGTTATTTTTCTTCACTGAGGGTGAAATTTAGTAGAAATTTAACTTGACTTGCTTAAATAAAGCCTAGGTTACTGAGTTCACGAGGCTAGACCTTAAAACCCAAATCTCGCTCATTATCTTTTTCCTTGGAAATGAGGTTCTTTTACTGTTTTCCCAGTCTTAGTTATATCTACGTAGCTGGAAGCCAGTGTCATCTTTGACCCTTTATATCCCCTCCGTTTTCCACCCGTAGTTCACCAAATTGGTCTTCCAGCTATATTTTATATTTTTCTCTCCATCCTTGCCATCACTGCCACCCTAGGTCAGGCAGCCTCTGCCTTCTGCTTGGCCTGTTATGTCTAAATGGAGCTTCTTACTGGGTTCTAGTCTTTTCTCTCATTTATTCATTTATGATCTTCGGAAAACAGACCTGTTTATGTTATTTACCCACCAAAAGGACAGGATGAGTGCTTACTCTTTGAGATAAAATTCAAACTCCTTGGCCTGACTCCAGACTATACTGTTTTACCTAATTACCCAGTTTTATCCACATATACTTTCCTTGAACCACATAAAACTGTTGTTGTTCCTTACTTATAATATTCTCTGAAGATCTCAAAGTCCTATAATACAGTTATGAATGGATTTCACAATGACCCTGAATCTTAAAATAGAGTTAAAATTTTCTTTGATATTCTTGCTTAAGAAGGCAAGGTCGTATATAAAAATAAAAATATCTGTCCAAGAGAGTTAAAATTAGAAAAAAAAAATACTTGGTACTTACAAGGATAGATTTTCAGCTATTAGGAAAAATTGGTTTCTTAGAATACTCAGGTGCTTGGGGATCTGACCGGTTAGTGTTTTAGCGTAGTCGCACATTTCCTGCTTTGGTTCCTTTCGTAGCTTAGTACATTTTTTGCTTTGTTTGGGGCTTTTTGGTTAAAGATTGATTCTTTAAAGCAGGTTGAATTTGTCCCCTGGAGGACATGTGACAATGTCTGGAGATATTTTTAGTTATCACTTAGTGGAGGGAGGTGTTAATGACATCAAGTGGGTAGAGGCCAAGGATGCTGCTAAACATCCTACAATATATAGGACATTCTCCAAAACAAAGGATTACCTGGAAGTGGTCCAGTTTTTGGTCTGTTCAATTCTGTACTGTACTGTTTGCTTGAAGTCTTTTTTTTCTACTTGGTCCCATATACCTCCAGATCAAAACCATGTTCCTTTCCTTTTTTAACCCAGTGTGGTATCTTTATCACCTCATGCACCTGTCTTGCTTTTTCTAAACTCCTTGCCTTCTCATTTTCTCTCTTCCTGGAATGTCTTTCTGCCTCCTACTCATATACAGTTGACCCTTGAACAACACGGGTTTGAATTGCTCAGGTCTGCTCATATGCAGATTTTTTTCAGTAGTAAATACTACAGTACTACATAAGCTCCGGTTGGTTGAATCTCCGGATGCGGATGGCTGACTGTAAATTATACGGAGATTTTCAACTGCACGTAGAGTCAGTGTCCCTGACCCCACATAGTTCAGGGGTTGTTTGTATTTATAATGTCTCTTAAGACATAATTTTTGTGTTCCCTTAGCATTTGGTGTTAATTTAAACTGAATCATAGTTCTTTAATTTCACATGTTCTTTGTGTACTGCATTTTCTAAACTTTTAAGTTTCTCAGAGGGTGTCCACTCTCTGCTTTTAATCTTCTCTTCACTGTAGATGTCTTTGACGGTTTTAGTACTTTTCGAAACCTGGTGGGCTTAGAAAGAATAATATAAAAGAAGAGTTGTGAGAAGTTGATTGTGCCTGGTTCCCTTGTAGGTCAGTAATGTCTGTTTTGATGTGGCCTGAATATTTCACTTCATTTTATATCACCAGAAATGCTCCAGCTTAGAATTAAGGGGTTCAGTGTGAGTTGGTTCATTCATATTACTCTATATTTAATACCTAAATGTGATCACTTACATTGGTAGGATAGTTGGGAAAAGAGGACTGGGTAAGATTGCATCATGGGAGACCAGGTTTGGATGGAGTTCCATAATAGGTGGGCACAAGGGGCAACATGAGAGCAGGGGGGCACAAACTAGAGGGCAGTCAAAAGATAGCAAAGCAAGCTGCCTATTTAAGAAAATTGCCAAGGGATATTCCTGAGCTTCAAAAAAGAATCTGGATTTTTTAAAACTTCTGTTTCTTTCTATTGTATGGCTTGACCCTGGATTTTGAAACCTAGGTCAATAATCCTGTTACTAGAATTCAGTAATAATATGGCTAAATAATCTTTCTGGCTTAATCTAGGAACTTCAACCATACTTATAACATTGCTTTTAAGGGAAAATGAGTTCTGAGGTCCAAACAATTGAATTATAAATAGATTGTGCTCTAGAAGGGAACTTCTGATATATAAAATTTACTTATATAATATGGTTTAGTAGATGTGTTTTGTTTCCAAGTTTTTGCTTGTGAGCAATGTAATATGTAAGAAGTAGGAAGAAAATACTAAAACCTCTAAGAATCTATTTTATTAGGCACTTGGATAAATAAGTAGATTGCATAAAAATTCCTGACTGCCAAAATAAATTATTGAGAGAAAACACTAATCTTACAACATCTGTTTTTTCTGATTACAAAAGTAATGTATGTTCAGGATAGAAAACTCAAACACACAGAAATATGGCTTTTATGGTTCTTTGCCATTTATAGTGTTCTAACCCACTGTAAGTCCACCAGATAGAAATCAACAGACAAAATATTTTTCTGAATGTGCCATCTTTAGGGAGACATAAATTCAGGTAAAAAGCGCATATATTGATTTAATTTAAAAATGTAGTGGAGGGACATATTAGGGCATGATTATAAAATCTCAGGTCCCTGTACTCCTTAGAGGTTCTTGGAGGTGGTAATGGAGGTCCCTAGGTTGTTTTAATGCATTTTAAAGCCTAAACAAATGTGAAAAGTGACTAAAACTTTCACTGAATATTTTCTATTTGTGAAGCAGTGTTCAAAGAATATTACATGTATTGTCTCCTTTCAGCCTTAACAACTCTGTGAGATAGGTATTAGTAATACCTATATTTTATACATGAGGACACAGACTTAGATCTAAGTTACTCGCCCAAGATCAGTTAGGATTGTTAACGGAAGAGTTTGACTCCAGAACTCTCTCTTAACTACTATATTAATGAGACTACATACGCTAAAATGTCAAGCTTAAATTAAAAAAAATTTTTTATTTCTTATTTCTCTTTTTCTTTTATGAGGACTGGGCTGGCCTAAAATTGTATCACTTAATTATGGTTGTGCTGATCAGAAGCTTCTGCAGTTCTACATATTTTGGTCTAAAAAAGCCAAAGCCAATAAATTAGTAATAAGAGCATTTTAGAAGGCAAGCTATTAGAAGTTTGAGGTTCACAAGAGAAATATAATAGTTCTTTGGTGAGGCATTCAGGATCTTGCTGGATCGTGATATAAATGCTCATTGAATCTCCTTTCCAATTTCTGGTGATCTTCTCTAATATCAACCGTCTAAAATCCTGCTTTCTGGAAGATTGCACTGAGGGAATTACTTTGGATTCTGTGACAGTTGAATTTTATGTCCATAATTTAATTCAAGTGTTGATTAAAAAATTTTTTTTCAGTCATACTAATTCTTTGATAGCGATTTGAACCTAATGAAAGAGGAAAGGAATTTGGTTTTGATATTAGGAATTTTTTCTTAACCAGAGATACCTGCTTCAAAGGTTAAAATTTGAAGAGAGGAAAGAGCAAGTACCCTGTCTGATTTTTGTTAGTCAGATGAAAAGCATTACCTTTTCTTTCTTTCTTTCCTTTTTTTTTTTGGGGGGGTGGCAGGCTGCAGTGACTTAATGCATTTAAAATCTGGGTTGCGTTTTGAAGTGGGAGAGCATAAGTAAAACTTTATGTATTAAGAATATACACACTTAATGTACTTTGTAATGATTGCTGCCTCATTCTGAGGAATAAATACGAAGAATTCTCTTTCTGGATAGAAACTTTGTAAAATAAAGACATTGTTCATAATCATGCATAATACTGCATTATACTCTTCTTGAACTCCGGCATCGCACACGAGGATGATCTGTAACCCACTGTCTTTATTCTACTCTCCCTCTTTTAGACCTAGCGGTTCCTTGTTATCTTTGGTATTGGTTTTGTTTCTTCTCTATTCTTATTTTCTGTCAGCTCATCTGTATGGCTTCTTGTAGGAGTATTCTTCTTGGATTCACGTTACTCTCCTTTCTAAGCACGTAATATTCCTCTTCTAGCTATGCCAGATACCTGCTTCTTTCAGTATTTAACATATTTAGCTTTTTCTGACTGCTTCAGATAACACTCAAAACACTACCTATGCAGTGAAGCAAATACCACCTGCTGACTTTCACTTTCCCTTATCTCCCTGTCCTTTTAGTCAGGGTACCCTTCATCTCCACAGGCATACTGTTCGTACTCACCTTAGGTCGTCTGTTAAGTTCTAAATTCCTTAGGGCACGTTCTGATTTTGTTCTCTTGATGTTTTGCATTATGTTGCTGCCTAATACCTTTGTGCTTTGTAAATAATGATACATATATCTCATTTGTTTATATGCAATAATTCTGTAAGGATATATTTTATAATGTTAATTAACATAGTAAATACTGCACCTAAAATGCAATCCATGGTTATAACTGTCCTTTTTACATTTTTGTGCAGCTGTATTAGAAAATCCAGAATAATGGAATAGTAAAAATATCCCGTATTCAAATATCCTTTGAAATAATCTTATTAGGATAAGTATTATATTTATTAACAAAATTGTTCACTTGTTGAGGTTAGAACAGTCTTGGATTTTGTGGAAACATATAAAAGAATAGACATGATATAGACTTTAGTTTATTCGCCTTGTATTGGGGAGACAAATGCTTTTTACTAGTGTATCTGAAGAACATCGTTCTGTGGAAACAATTATAAATAAATATACCAGTCAAACCATATGGGAATAAAGGTCTCTATTAAAAAAAAATTGAGGCCCAGCAAATTTCAAATAATGTTTAAGATGAGTCAATTTCTGTGTTATTGGAGGTTGGACTGAATCTCAAGAGTTGATTGAAATGATGTGTGATTTATAGAAAAAACTAAATGGAGGGGGTCACAGAATAAAGTAGTAATTTAATGTCATTTGGATCAGTTGAAGAAGTCTTCTTGAAGGAGGTGATTGTCAAGCAGCTCAGGCTTACTTTATGGATTATTGTGATGAGAGAGAATTTTAGGTAATTGGAAGGGTCTCACTGCAGCTTTACCCGCCTCTCCTGCCAGAGGAACACAAAGGTGTGTGTGAAGGCTTGGCTCTTCAGTGACCAAGTCCATGGGTGTGATGACTGGAACATGTTGTGTCTAGAGAAGTAGATCAGTTGTATTAGACTTTTCTGGATTGTGCAGAAGAGATACCTTCAGGATTGGGACTGTGCAGTAGCATAGGATATTATTTACTTGTTAACTGTGTATTCAGGGTCCTAATCCTTTTCAGGCTAGAGTATGGAGTAGGCCTCATGGACAGCTTAGAATCACTTGGAGCACTGCCTGATCTCTAGTGACTGCATGCTCTGTGCCCTAATTTTATAGGAGGGTCTGAATATATTTGTCACCATTCTCTGTGCAGTTACCCTCTTTGGACCAAGTTGGACCCTAGCTGTTCAGTTAATCCATGGCTGTCTTAGGCTGGTGCACCAATCCCTGCTTCAGTCTGACACAACTGCAATAGCTGGGTCAACTTCACTGATACACAGGCAACTTTATGCCAGAAGAACCTCTGGGGGCATTTTTTCTGGGGGGGGAGGATCGTAAATTTTAGATGGTTTGCAGCAGATACTGAGGGCCTTCGAGACTTCTCACCAGAATGCCAAGATGTGGTGGGAAGAGGTAGACTTGAAATGCACAAAGGTTTGAATAAGATTTAAAACAAAACAAACTAGCATTTGAATAGATTGTGGGTTATTACATGGCTTTGAAATCTGTCTTTCTTGAGGTTTTAGGCTCATGAAAGACAATGGCTTCTGACGGTGGAGGGTAGTTTTTTCTTAAAAATTTTTGATTTGCAAATATATAACAAAAGCCTATATTCCCATCTAGATGACTAAAAAGCAGGGCATTGATTATAAAACACATCCTGTTACATATTTGTATTTGTTGATTTGAACTTGAATGGCATATATTGTTGTCCAACTTTTCTCACACTGTGAAACCTATTTGTTAAACTAGGTAAAGAAAAGGTATAAAAGGTTAAGCTGTTGTTTTAGAACAGTCCTTTACGCAGTGCTTTGAAGACCAATATGTTTACTCCGCGAGGAGCTATTAATGCTTAATCGGCTCTTTTGTGTTTACAGTTCTCTGCTGCAAACATTATTTTTGAGTTTTCCAGTAACTGCACTGTCATTTCTTTGGACTGGAAGAACTAGAAAGAATAGATATGCTACCAGAGCCAGCATTGGGCATGTCACATTGACTTTTATACATGTATCTTCTATTATGATTATGATTATTTTTATGTACCTTTTTACCAACCTGTCCCTATTTCCCCCACTCCCAAGCCCTTGGCAACCACCTTTCTACTTTATGATTTTGACTTTTTTTTTTTCGGATTCCACACGTAAGTGATACTATGCAGTATTCAGCTTTCTCTGTCTGGCTTATTTCACTTGGAATAATGCTGTCAGGGTTCATCAGTGTTGTTGCAAATGGCAGAATTTCCTTCTTTCTCATGGCTGAATAATATTCCTTTGTGTATATATACCACATGATCTTTTTCCATTCATTCCTTGTTGGACACTCAGGTTGTTTCCATATCTTGGCTGTTGTGAATAATGCTGTAGTGAACATGGGAGTGCAAATATCTCTTTGATACCCTATATTCATTTCCTTTGGATATATACCCAGAAGTGGAATTGCTGGATTGTACAGTAGTTCAATTTTTAATTTTTTGAGGAACCTCTATACTGTTTCCTATTATGGCTGCACCAACAGTGCACAAGCATTCGCTTTTCTGCACGTCCTCACCAACACTTAGTCTCTTGTCTTTTTTTTTTTTTTTTTAATGCCCCTGCCTCCTCCCCTCAAAAGTCAGTTTTAAAAGGTTACATAATCCAAGGTATTTAAGGTATAGTTCCAGCAGAAAAACACAAGCTCTGCAGCAAGAGTTGTGCTGTCTCAAGATAATCAGGTGTCACAGTTCAGGCAATTCAAAATTAACTCACTATCGCCCCCAAACTGAATAAGAGCTGTTCACTGGCAATTTAGAGAATCCAAAGAAGTCAAGTGGAAACAAAAACATTTTGTAGGTTTGCATGTACCTCTATCAGCTAGATAATGAAAATGACTCCTGCAAAGTTAAGACAGCCGCACACATAAGGCAGCAGTGGTTGTGACACGCAGACCGAGTTGCTTAGTAATGTCAGGGTCGGTTTTTTCTTACACTTCTGCTTAAAATATGAGCTCCCTCTTGTTCCAAATAATTTTTACTAAAACCTAAAATAAGAATAAACCACATAAGGACTAAAATTCTATTGAGATGACCATGATTTAAACAAAAGTCACTGGAGGTTAAAAGAGAAGGCACTAAAGATAGAACAACTTGGTGCCTGCTTCTATTTACCCACTGCCTTTCAGACCCTTGGTATACCACCATGTTAACAAGGAACTGATTTCAAACCACAGTCTATATAGACCAATGTCTATGTAACACTATTTTTAAAAGCTAAAAAATGTTCACCTTTGTCCCTGATGCTCCTTTCGGATCACAACAAAAGTAAAAACATAAAAGGTTTCCCCTAGGCCCAGATATCACATGTCCCTTAGGATCTATCTCATCAAGCAGGCAGGGAACAAATTTTACTTTCTTCCTTATCCATTGACTAAACATTAAAAAAAATTACTTCCCAACTGGTGTCTTATAATGCAATGTGCTGGAAATGTAAACACTGGGCTTTCTGTTCAGGCTTTTATACTTTGGGAGCAGCAGGTTCACTCCTGATGTCTTTGACATCATTGGATCTGCCCATTAAATAGAATTCTTTGTTGGGAACAAGACTGACGAAATGAGCAAGGCGGTTGGACATAGCATAAAAAGCTGAAATTGCAGCTATATCCCAGGCATCATCTTGGTTGAAGCCATGCACCTCGAACTTTTTGAAATGGTCATCTGTTATGTCATCAGCTCGGGAAATAGCAAGTGCAAATTCCAGCGTTGCCTTTTCCCGGGCAGGGAGGTCAGACTTTCTCCAGTTCACACAGACCCATGTTCACTGTGTCTTTATCCTCAGTTCATTTCTCTGGGAAGAATTAGCATGACCTCTGACACCCAAAAGGCCTGACTTTGGATGAAACAAGGAGAGAGAGTAACCTGTTGCCTGGGGATCGAGACCCATTTCACAACCAGTCTTGGAGGGAAAGAGTCGAGGGAGGCAGATCCAGAATGGGAGCGCTGACAGGCCCAGGCTTGGGGCCGGCTGGTCAGAGAGCACTGGGTTCTTTGAGAAGACCCTGTACCAGGCACTGTGAACAACCACGCTATATGAGCACCTGTTGGCCAGACTGGTTACCACAACGATGAGTTCCTTGTCAGCTTGGCAGAGCTGGCCTGTTTCCTTGTTACAGATGGCACTGTAGCCAGCAAAGAAGGCTCTGAATTCCAGTGGCCGGTGAGACAACACTTTAAAATACATTTGGTAAAAATCCTGTCATCAGCCGCACGACGCCAAGGCGGCAAAGCACTGACGTGGCAGCACACGGCGTGAAGGCCAGGTGGCCCTCCCGTGTGCCCCTCTCCTATCTTTTTGATAATAACCATTCTAACAGGCATGAGGTGATACCGCATTGTGGGGTTTTTTTTTAAATTTTTTTTTTTTTTTATTTTAAAAATGAATGAATTTATTGAGTATTCTCTCTTGGAAAACTCTAGTAAGTCAATTTATATGATATGTTGGCAGATAAACTTGGGAAATTGTGGTTTGGTTTCTTTATTTTATTTTTTTTATTTTTATTCTTTTGAAATCTCAGTATTTATTTATTTATTTATTTTTAAAAATCCGTCATCAATTTTATACACATCAGTGTATACGTATCAATCCCAATCGCCCAATTCAGCACACCACCATCCCCACCCCACCGCGGTTTTCCCCCCTTGGTGTCCATACATTTTTTCTCTACCTCTGTGTCTCAACTTCTGCCCTGCAAACCGGTTCATCTGTACCATTTTTCTAGATTCCACATACATGCATTAATATACGATATTTGTTTTTCTCTTTCTGACTTACTTCACTCTGTATGACAGTCTCTAGATCCATCCACGTCTCAACAAATGACTCAATTTCATTCCTTTTTATGGCTGAGTAATATTCCATTGTATATATGTACCACAACTTCTTTATCCATTCGTCTGTCGATGGGCATTTAGGTTGCTTCCATGACCTGGCTATTGTAAATAGTGCTGCAATGAACATTGGGGTGCATGTGTCTTTTTGAAGTACGGTTTTCTCTGGGTATATGCCCAGTAGTGGGATTGCTGGGTCATATGGTAATTCTATTTTTAGTTTTTTAAGGAACCTCCATGTTGTTCTCCATAGTGGCTGTATCAATTTACATTCCCACCAACAGTGCAAGAGGGTTCCCTTTTCTCCACACCCTCTCCAGCATTTGTTGTTTGTAGATTTTCTGATGATGCCCATTTTAACTGGTGTGAGGTGATACCTCATTGTAGTTTTGATTTGCATTTCTCTAATAATTAGTGATGTTGAGCATCTTTTCATGTGCTTCTTGGCCATCTGTATGTCTTCTTTGGAGAAATGTCTATTTAGGTCTTCTGCCCATTTTTGGATTGGGTTGTTTGTTTCTTTAATATTGAGCTGCATGAGCTGTTTATATATTTTGGAGATTAATCCATTGTCCGTTGATTTCGTTTGCAAATATTCTCTCCCATTCGGAGGGTAGTCTTTTCATCTTGTTTATGGTTTCCTTTGCTGTGCAAAAGCTTTTAAGTTTCATTAGGTCCCATTTGTTTATTTTTGTTTTTATTTCCATTACTCTAGGAGGTGGATCAAAAAAGATCTTGCTGTGATTTATGTCAAAGCATGTTCTTCCTGTGTTTTCCTCTAAGAGTTTTGTAGTGTCTGGTCTTACATTTAGGTCTCTAATCCATTTTGAGTTTATTTTTGTGTATGGTGTTAGGGAGTATTCTAATTTCATTCTTTTACATGTAGCTGTCCAGTTTTCCCAGCACCACTTATTGAAGAGACTGTCTTTTCTCCATTGTATATCTTTGCCTCCTTTGTTATATATTAGTTGACCATAGGTGCGTGGGTTTATCTCTGGGCTTTCTATCTTGTTCCATTGATCTATGTTTCTGTTTTTGTGCCAGTACCATATTGTCTTGATTACTGTAGCTTTGTAGTATAGTCTGAAGTGAGGGAGTCTGATTCGTCCAGCTCCGTTTTTTTCCCTCAAGACTGCTTTGGCTATTCGGGGTCTTTTGTGTCTCCATACAAATTTTAAGATGATTTGTTCTAGTTCCATAAAAAATGCCATTGGTAATTTGGTAGGGATTGCATTGAATCTGTAGATTGCTTTGGGTAGTATAGTCATTTTCACAATGTTGATTCTTCCAATCCAAGAACATGGTATATCTCTCCATCTGTTGGTATCATGTTTAATTTCTTTCATCAGTGTCTTATAGTTTTCTGCATACAGGTCTTTTGTCTCCCTAGGTAGGTTTATTCCTAGGTATTTTATTCTTTTTGTTGCAATGGTAAATGGTAGTGTTTCCGTAATTTCTCTTTCAGATTTTTCATCATTAGTGTATAGGAATGCAAGAGATTTCTGTGCATTAATTTTGTATCCTGCAACTTTACCAAATTCATTGATTAGCTCTAGTAGTTTTCTGGTGGCATTTTTAGGATTCTCTATGTATAGTATCATGTCATCTGCAAACAGTGACAGTTTTACTTCTTCTTTTCCAATTTGTATTCCTTTTATTTCTTTTTCTTCTCTGATTGCCGTGGCTAGGACTTCCAAAACTATGTTGAATAATAGTGGTGAGAGTGGACATCCTTGTCTTGTTCCTGATCTTAGAGGAAATGCTTTCAGTTTTTCACCATTGAGAATGATGTTTGCTGTGGGTTTGTCATATGTGGCCTTTATTATGTTGAGGTATGTTCCCTCTGTGCCCACTTTCTGGAGACTTTTTATCATAAATGGGTGTTGAATTTTGTCAAAAGCTTTTTCTGCATTTATTGAGATGATCATATGGTTTTTGTTCTTCAATTTGTTAATATGGTGTATCACATTGATTGATTTGCGTATATTGAAGAATCCTTGCATCCCTGGGATAAATCCCACTTGATTGTGGTGTATGATCCTTTTAATGTGTTGTTGGATTCTGTTTGCTAGTATTTTGTTGAGGATTTTTGCATCTATGTTCATCAGTGATATTGGTCTGTAATTTTATTTTTTTGTAGTATGTTTGTCTGGTTTTGGTATCAGTGTGATGGTGGCCTCATAGAATGAGTTTGGGAGTGTTCCTTCCTCTGCAATTTTTTGGAAGAGTTTGAGAAGGACGGGTGTTAGCTCTTCTCTGAATGTTTGATAGAATTCACCTGTGAAGCCATCTGGTCCTGGAGTTTTGTTTGTTGGAAGATTTTTAATCACAGTTTCAATTTCATTACTTGTGATTGGTCTGTTCATATTTTCTGTTTCTTCTTGGTTCAGTCTTGGAAGGTTATACCTTTCTAAGAATTTTTCCATTTCTTCCAGGTTGTCCATTTTATTGGCATAGAGTTGCTTGTAGTAGTCTCTTAGGATGCTTTGTATTTATGTGGTGTCTGTTGTAACTTCTCCTTTTTCATTTCTAATTTTATTGATTTGAGTCCTCTCCCTCTTTTTCTTGATGAGTCTGGCTAATGGCTTATCAATTTTGTTTATCTTCTCAAAGAACCAGCTTTTAGTTTTATTGATCTTTGCTATTGTTTTCTTTGTTTCTATTTCATTTATTTCCGCTCTGATCTGTATGATTTCTTTCCTTCTGCTAACTTTGGGTTTTGCTCGTTCTTCTTTCTCTAGTTCCTTTAGGTGTAAGGTTAGATTGTTTACTTGAGATTTTTCTTGTTTCTTGAGGTTGACTTGTATAGCTATAAACTTCCCTTTTAGAACTGCTTTTGCTGCATCCCATAGGTTTTGGATAGTTGTGTTTTCATTGTCATTTGTCTCTAGGTATTTTTTGATTTCCTCTTTGATTTCTTCAGTGTTCTCTTGGTTATTTAGTAACATATTGTTTAGCCTCCATGTGTTTGTGCTTTTCACGTTTTTTTCCCTGTAATTCATTTCTAATCTCATAGCGTTGTGGTCAGAAAAGATGCTTGATATGATTTCAGTTTTCTTAAATTTACTGAGGCTTGATTTGTGACCCAAAGTGTGATCTATCCTGGAGAATGTTCCGTGCGCACTTGAGAAGAAAGTGTAATCTGCTGTTTTTGGATGGAATGTCCTATAAATATCAATAAAATCTATCTGGTCTATTGTGTCATTTAAAGCTTCTGTTTCCTTATTTATTTTCATTTTGGATGATCTGTCCATTGGTGTAAGTGAGGTGTTAAAGTCCCCCACTATTATTGTGTTACTGTCGATTTCCTCTTTTAGAGCTGTTAGCAGTTGCCTTATGTATTGAGGTGCTCCTATGTTGGGTGCATATATATTTATAATTGTTATATCTTCTTCTTGGATTGACCCCTTGATCATTATGTAGTGTCCTTCCTTGTCTCTTGTAACATTCTTTATTTTAAAGTCTATTTTATCTGATATGAGTATAGCTACTCCAGCTTTCTTTTGTTTTCCATTTGCATGGAATATCTTTTTCCATCCCCTCACTTTCAGTCTGTATGTGTCCCTAGGTCTGAAGTGGGTCTCTTGTAGGCAGCATATATATGGGTCTTGTTTTTGTATCCATTCAGCAAGCCTGTGTCTTTTGCTTGGAGCATTTAATCCATTCACGTTTAAGGTAATTATCGATATGGATGTTCCTATGACCATTTTCTTAATTGTTTTGGGTTTGTTTTTGTAGGTCCTTTTCTTCTCTTGTGTTTCCCACTTAGAGAAGTTCGTTTAGCATTTGTTGTAGAGCTGGTTTGGTGGTGCTCAATTCTCTTAGCTTTTGCTTGTCTGTAAAGCTTTTGATTTCTCCATCAAATCTAAATGAGATCCTTGCTGGGTAGAGTAATCTTGGTTGTAGGTTCTTCCCTTTCATCACTTTTAAGTATATGATGCCACTCCCTTCTGGCTTGTAGAGTTTCTGCTGAGAAATCAGCTGTTAACCTTATGGGAGTTCCCTTGTATGTTATTTGTCGTTTTTCTCTTGCAGCTTTCAATAATTTTTCTTTGTCTTTAATTTTTGCCGATTTGATTACTATGTGTCTCGGTGTGTTTCTCCTTGGGTTTATCCTGTATGGGACTCTCTGCACTTCCTGGACTTGGGTGGCTATTTCCTTTCTCATGTTAGGGAAGTTTTCGACTATAATCTCTTCAAATATTTTCTCTGGTCCTTTCTCTCTCTCTTCTCCTTCTGGGACCCCTATAATGCGAATGTTGTTGCGTTTAATGTTGTCCCAGAGGTCTCTTAGGCTGTCTTCATTTCTTTTTTCTTTAGTCTGTTCCACAGCAGTGGACTCCACCATTCTGTCTTCCAGGTCACTTATCCGTTCTTCTGCCTCAGTTATTCTGCTATTGATTCCTTCTAGTATAGTTTTCATTTCAGATATTGTATTGTTCATCTCTGTTTGTTTGTTCTTTAATTCTCCTAGTTGTTTGTTAAACATTTTTTGCATCTTTTCCATCTTTGCCTCCATTCTTTTTCCGAGGTCCTGCATCATCGTCACTGTCATTATTCTGAATTCTTTTTCTGGAAGGTTGCCTACCTCCACTTCATTTAGTTGTTTTTCTAGGGTTTTATCTTGGTCCTTCATCTGGTACATAGCCCTCTGCCTTTTCATCTTGTCTATCTTTCTGTGAATATGGTTTTTGTTCCACAGGCTGCAGGATTGTAATTCTTCTTGCTTCTGCTGTCTGCCCTCTGGTGGATGAGGCTATCTAAGAGACTTGTTCCCTGCCTTGTAGTTTGATTTGCATTTTCCTGATGATTAGTGTTGTTGAGCACCTTTTCATGTGCCTGTTGGCCATTTATCAATACAAGTCTTTGGAAAAATGTCTATTCAGCTCTTCTGCTCATTTTTTAATTGGGGATTGTTTGTTTTTTTGCTGAGTCATGAGTTCTTTATATTAACACGTTATTAGATATGTGATTCATAAATATTTTCTCCCATTTGTAGGTTGCCTTTTCATTCTGCTGATGATTTCTTTTGCTGCACAGATGCTTTTTAGTTTATATGTCCCACTTATTTATTTTTGCTTTTGTTGCCTTTGCTTTTGGTGTCAAATGCAAAATATCATTGCCAAAACTGATGTCAACGAGCTTACCTCCTGTATTTTTCTTGTAGGAGTTTATGGTTTTAAGACCTGTGTCCAAGTCTTTAATCCATTTCAAGTTGATTTTCTGCATCTATTGAGATGATCATATGACTTTTATCCTTCAGTTAGTTATTTTTTTGTATCACGTTGATTAGTGGATATTGAGTCATCCTTGCATCCCTGGAATAAGTCCCACTTGACCATGGTGTATGATCCTTTCAATAATATTGTTGAGTTTGGCTTGCTGATTTTTTGTTTTTTTTTTTTTTGTTTTTTGAGGATTTTTGCATCTATGATCATTAGCGATATTAGTTTATAGTTTTCTTGTCTTGTAGTGTCCTTGCCTGGTTTTGGTATCAGGTGATGGTGGCCTCATAAAATGAGTTTGGAAGTGTTCCCTCGTCTTCTACTTTTTGGAGGAATTTGAGAAGGATTGGTATTAATTCTTTCTTTTTATTTATTTATTTATTTATTTGGCTGCATTGGGTCTTCGTTGCTGTGTGCGGGCTTTCTCTAGTTGTGGCGAGCAGGGCTACTCTTTGTTGTGGTGCGCAGGCTTCTAATTGTGGTGGTTTCTTTTGTTGTGGAGCACGGCCTTTAGGCACGTGGGCTTCAGTAGTTGCAGCACGCAGGCTCTAGGGCTTGCGGGCTTCAGTAGTTGTGGTGCATGGGCTTAGTAGTTGTGGCACATGGGTTTAGTTGCTCTGTGGCATGTGGGATCTTCCTGGACCAGGGATCGAACCCATGTCCCCTGTGTTGGCAGGTGGATTCTCAACCACTGTGCCACCAGAGAAGTCCAGTATTAATTCTTTTTTAAATGTTTGGTAGATTTCACAAGTTAAGCCATTTATGCCTGGACTTTTGTTTGTTGGGAGGATTTTGATTACTGATTCAATCTTTTTACTAGTAATTGGTTTGTTCAGCTTTTTCTGCTGCCTTCATGACTCATTTTGGTAGGTTGTATGTTTCTAGACATTTATCCATTTCTTCTAGTTTGTCCAGTGCCTTGGAATATAATTGTTCTTGTATCTATTGTTGAAAAATAATTTGTCTGTCTATAGGAGCAGGTTAACCACATTTCCAATACCATGTTCTAGCCTAGGCTTCAGAAAGACATCATGTTGTGATGCATAGAGCTTTTTGCCTTTGGAGCCAGAAAGCCCAAGTTAACATCTTTTCCCCACCACTTGTTAGCTTTCTTATTTTGAGTAACACAATCTCTCCACATCTTAATTCTCTTCACTGTAAAATAGGCATGTTTCCTGCATCTCAGAAAGGTTGTTTTAGGGATCAAACACGGTAACGTATATGGAAGTACTTTTAAGCAGAACAGAGAAAATTGGGGTATTACATTTAGGTTTTGTTTGTCTCAGTCCTTTTTAATAAAGACAATCATGACTCACCTTTGCTTAGAGCAGGTTTTATCTGAGTAGTCTGTGTTTGGCAATTTGAACTTAACTTTCAGTATTTCCTATTGTTGATCCCCCTGTTGTACCCTCCTCACCATACCATTTGTAACTATGCTTGTCTGTAATTGTCAACAGAGACTGTGATGCTCCTTAAATTGTGTCTCAGAAATATATGATTTCCAGAGCCCTAGCTATTTTCTGATGAATACTGTGGTCACAGACTAAAAATGAGGTTTGCTTTTGGGGGAGGGTTATGATAGCAGCAACCTGGAGACCAGGTGGTGAGGCTTTGGGATGAACAAATAGATGAAGACCAAATTGATGAGTGGCTGCTGGGATTATGAGACTGGCCTTGTACTTCTGTCAGTTTGGGTAATGTTTTAGAAAGTAGCGACTTTTCTCCATTGTCATTTGAATTTTGATTAATATTGGTTTATTTTTCTGGCTCTAAAAAGGATGTGCATTTACATTTTATTTGTTAGGAATGTACCTCTATATCCCAAAAGAACTTGAGGTAAGAAGAGTGACAGTTTTATGGAGTATTTACATGATATAGTAATAATATTATGAAATATTATAATTTATAAGTACATGGGCACTGGTGATTCTTGTGATTAATATTCAGAAGTTTAATTTTAAAAAATTTCCACAATTTCAAAAATTTGTTAGCTGTTAGTATTATCTGACTACACTGTTAATGAACTCCCACTCCCCCTGCTGGCTGACTCTTTAGAAGTACAGTGAATTAGGGAAAAGAGGAATATTAATTCTGAGCTGAGAATATCTGTCAAATTTTATAGTCTTTGTAGAAGTGGCTAATGTTATAGGAGGTGTCATTTGGGTAAGGAATTGATTGCATTATGTCTTTCTTCATTTGTAACTTGTTTGCAGTGGTATTTAAGGCCCAGAGGGTATTCATTTAGCATTTTTTAGAAAGGTAAACTAGATTTTAGTTATAGCATGTGTCATAAATTTACTTTTCTGTGTTCTCAAAAGCCACCTCAGCTACCTTTTTCAACCAGAACAACTTGTAATTTGTGTTCCTTTATTTGGTCATTCATTCATACGGCATTTATTTACTGAATGTTGCTTAGTTTCTGTAAAGCCCTGATAGGCATTGAGGTGAACATAGAAGGATGAGGTGATACTCCATGAAGGCTTGGAGCTTCTTCTCTGCTTGAGATCTATACTATATGCCATTGAAATATTAAATAATATTCAGAGCTGTGTCTCATTAAATAGTATGATGAATGCTATTGGATATTAAACACATTTGAATATTAAAGATGAGGAAGGTCATTGTGGTGTTAAAGTTAAAAGCCAGGCATCAGAATGACTTAAAAGACTCTGAAGAGTGGATGTAGTTCGGATAGGCAGAAGGGGGGATGTGAAAGACAGGCATTCCAGGCCATGAGTAGAATATTAGTGTATTTTATTTAGGGTACAGTGGAATGCACTGTCCCAACAGCTTTACACACTCAATTGAGTTAATCCTTACATTAATCCTCTGGTGTGGTGTGACTCTACATTTCACAGATAAAGTAAGAAAGGGGTTAAAACTATTGTTAACATTTCCATTTACAAGTCATGAAAGTTCTAGGATTTTTATCCTGCATATGTCTGGTTGCAGATGAAGCCTGTGCTCCTCTGGCTGTAACTAAAGAGAGAGTTGGATAGGACCATGGAGCATAGGTATTATGATGTGTGATTTTCACACTCCAAAATTTACTTACAGATATTTCTTAGTAGCCATTAAGTCTGGGTGACTGGAGCTTCATTCTAAAATTTCACTGTTTTTAGTGCTTGCTAAAATTTTATTGACCTAGTGGTAGTGGGGATAGAAAATATGTTGTGTTCTGCTCTGCACCCCTTTTCCCCACCAATGCACTGGGGGAAATGGGATAATTGATATATGGCACTGTTTCCTGTTTAGTCTGGATCTGGCCTCAGAGTTCTTTTTAAAAAATGCACTCAAGGAAGGAATGACATAAGAAAATTTTGTGTGAGTTTAATTTTATTCTTTAAGTTATACTTTGATTTGTCTTTTTAACAATGACCTGTTTGGTGTTATTGTTGAAAAGCTTTAGCTTTCACAGATTTTCCATCCAGTTTAACCAAATTGATCTATCAAACATATTTTCAGATGGGTGCTCATGGCTTTGATTGTAATAACTGCCTAACTCTAGGGCTAGGCATCCATCTGTTCTGGGACACAAACTAGACAGTCCAGGACAAGTGGCATTTGGACCATTTGCTGACTCCTGTCAGGTCAAATTGTTTTTGTCTAAAATGGGTGGATGGTTTGGATTGATGGCATACACTAACCTCCATGAGTGCAGGGCATTCTCTGTATCATTGAGGACTAAGTTAGAGACATTTATTCTTTCCCAAAAGGTCATTTAAGGGTAAATGTTTATAAAGTTTATGAGGTCAATGAGACATACCTTGATCAATTTTAACATTAGTGACAACTTAAAAGTTCTGTTTTTGAATTTACTTAAAAAATTAAATAGGGCTTTTGCTTTGAGGCCTGAATCTATCTACATGATTTATTTTTGCATTCACATATATAAGCAATTTCCCTTTATGTTCTTACCAGATAACCTTCTCCATAATTGCACACTTATCTGGGGATCTAAGACAAGCAATATAATGGTGTCCTAATTAAACATGAGAACTGTTAAGTAGTTACCATAATTCTACATGGGAAGACTTATAGATTTCCCTGCAAGATTCTTCTTCTCAATGGGACATGATGAAGAATGGTTAGGAGAAGGGATATAGCATATTGTCAAGTGTATTATATCTGTGTTGAACAGCCTTTTAAAAAAAAACCTGAGATATAACTGACATATAATATTTTATTAGTTTTAGGTATACAACATAATGATTTAATATGTGTATATGTTGTGAAATGATCACTACAATAATTTTACTATCCATCATGAAACATAGTTACAAATTTTTTTCCCTTGTGATGAGAACTTTTAAGATCTGTTAGCAACTTTCAAATATACAGTACAGTATTGTTAACTGTAGTCACCATGCTGTACATTATATCCCCAGGACTTATTTATCTTAAACTGGAAGTTTGTACCTTTTAGCCACCTTTACCACCCATTTCAGCCACTCCTCCCCCCCCCCCCCGCCCCAAGCAACCACTAGTCTGTTCTTTGTATCTGTGAGGTTTGTTTGTTTTTTAAGTTTCCACGTATAAGTGACATCATACAGTATTTGTCTTTCTCTGTCTGACTTATTTCACTTAGCATAATGCGCTTAAGGCCCATCCATGTTGGGTCAAATAACAGGATTGCCTTCTTTCTCATGGCTAAATAATATTCCATTATATCTATAAAACACATTTCCTGTATCCATTCATCCATTTATATACACTTAGGTTGTTTCCATGGCCTGGTCATTGTAACTAATGCTGTGGTGAACATGAAGGTGCAGATATCTTTGTGAGATAGTGATTTCATTTCCTTCAGATAAATACCCAGAAGTGGAATTGCTGTTTCATATGGTAGTTCAATTTTTAATTTTTTGAGGAACCTCCATACTGTTTACACAGTGGCTCCACCAGTTTACATTAGTACAAACAATGCACAAGGGTTGAACAGCCTTTTTTGTATGAAGACCAATTCAGGAAAATTATACACACACATATGTAAAATAAGACTTCTTAACATTTTCATATATATATAATTTTTTTCTCTGTTGAAATTATGCTTTTTAAACCCAGGTAAAACAATATCTGTAATTGCAAATAAGCATTGTCTTAGCTTTTCTTTTTGACTGAAGAATTTCCCTTTTTGATGAATATTTAGAAACTGTTATTTCACATGTAATATCTGTAATGCTATATCTTTGAACAAATTTTATGTGAAATGGAACTTTATGGCTTGGGGATGTGGTCTGAACAGTTTGAGTGAAGAAAGTAAATTAGCTTCAGAATTTAGTTCAGAGTTTAAAGGTTCTGAGGAGGCAGGAGTTGCCATTGGGAATGGAGAGCAGGGTTGAATAGGAGTGGGTCCAGATAATGTGGTTCAGCATGTTTGGTGGTGAAATAGTGGGTGCAAAAATGTCTTCTGCGCTCAGACTATGAAACTGGGAGTGGGGCTTTCATCCTTCAGTCTTCCTGAATCTCTGACTGCTTTACTTAATTTCTGGTCAGTGAGCCCCAGCGCCACATCTCTAGTGGCAACTCCTGCCTGTTGTTAAATTTAATCTTGAGACAGCAGCAGCGCTGCCAACCTCAGGTTGAGAGGGTTGATTGGAATTATTCAGCTAGAGGCAAGCTTTACAAAAAAGTTTGTTAGAAGGTGATTGGTTGAGGTTATCATTCTTTGAACATTTTAAATTTCTTCCTGAAATTAGATTTGAGGGTGATATTGTGAAGTTAGGAGTATTGGTCTATAGTTTGCTCAATGTTGTTACATGGTGTGGTACTTAAGGGAATTTTGAATTAACTCGATAACCCCTCCCCTCTTTTTTTCTTAGATGATTAATAAAAAAAATTAAATTTTAAAAGAGCATCTTATTTTCAAAGACATTATCCAGACATTTCTGAATTCTTGTTGGAATTAAAGAGAAGTTTGAAGTTATGATATTGGCTTATCCATAAAGTAATCATAATAAAACTATTTTGTCGATTTCTTGATTAAAAATTTAGGTCACCCACTGGTTTTCATAGGACACTTCCAAAGATTGTTGAAAGCAGACATTTTGAGTACAGACATATCTGAGAATACTGGTGTACTCTACTTGGTAGTACATTATCCAGTGACCTTTGAATTTTCTGTGTCACTTGGAGAAAAGAGGTCCGTATTTTTACTTCAATCACTGTAAATGTCAGTGAGTGATACCTCATGGTCACTGACTTTCAGCAGAAGTAAGGTCAGATAAGAAGCCTTTTAGGAACTTGTGTACAAAGGGCACTGTGTTATCAAGAAACACTTGGGCTCCTTTATAAGGGCCTGGGATGTTCACAGAGAAGACAACTCCATTTGTGGAGAAGGCTTATTTTATCTTAATTGTTTAATGTTTTGTCCTAGACAAATGACTCCAGGTCAAATGTTCATCTTTAGGGAACACAAGAAGATGCATAGAAATGATTGGTCTGTAGGCAGCTGGGTGGCGAAGCTAGTTTAAAGAAAAATTCTTCCTATCTTTTTTTTGTAGTTTTGTTAACAGGTTATTTGAAGACACTCGAATTTCCCTGTATGCTTTGAAGTGAAGTGCATGTTGAGCAGTAAAGAAGCAAATCCAACCTCATTGTGGAACTCGCTGGCTGTGGGTGTATCACAGATGGAAAGATGTTAAGACAGCATTCATATATTCTTGCATGAAAAATTCACTTGAATCAGAAACAGAAACGCAGAAGTAGCCATGTCACTCTGGTTTCTTTTTAAGGAGCTGTGGGCCTAAGCTTCCAGCTGACAGCTGCTCAGTTAAGGCATGGACAAGTAGCAGATTAGAGATGTAAATTCAGATAAGGCCTTGAATTACCTATCTGCTGCATTTTAGACCTATAAAGGGAAATATTACACACCATTCGTTGTGCCCTTTTCTCTTTGTGGCACAGCCATTTGAGAAAAGGGGATTTGAGGTTCTTTCTTATTGTGGGCTTAAAATTTTTTTCATTCCATGTTAGTGTTACTTATCCTATTTTATTTTATCAACTAATGAAATATAATAGCTGTTTGAATATCTTACTATCTGCTGTAATCACCTAGACTAGATGGCATACTATAATTGAAAAGTACTTTTGGTCAAAGACTAGATTCTAGTACTGGCTTTCTTACTTGGGTATATGATGTACCATTTCTGACCCAGAGTTGCTATTAATACCATTTGATAGAATAATAGCTCCCTACTTAAAAAAAAATTTTTTTTTTAAAGAGGGTTGTTGAAGGACCATTGACGATACAAAAGCATATATAAATGTTGAATATTGCTACTGAGGCTAGTGCTTCTTGGAAGTTAAGTATAATGTTAGTTGTGGATTTGTCTTAGATGCCTTTATTAGATTGAAGACATTTTCTTTAATTATTAATTTGCTGAGAGTTTTTTTCTTCACACATGTGTATTGACTTTTGTCAAATGATTTTCCTGTATCTATTGAAATGATCATATGATTTTCCTTCTTTATTCTGTTAATATGGTGAAAAGATTTGGCCTCTGCTGTGGTAGTTGAATAGAGAGAAAAACAAAGAAATAATGGTAATATCTATTACAATTGAGGGTTGCAAAAGATGCAGTGGGAATATAGAGAAAGATGTAATGAAATCCACCTGACGAAGTCAGGAAGGCTTTCAGAGGAACTCAGCTGAGGTGGAGATTTGGAATTTGTGAGTGGAAGGAAGGAGAGGGGAGTGCCACATCTTAGAGGGCATGGCCATTGTAGCTGGAGTATGGGATGCATATTGGAGGTTGGTAGCCAGAAATGTGGCTGCTGTGCAGGGGGAGGGTGATGAACCTTCCATGCTATGTTAAAGTTTCTGTCTTGTATGTGGGTGTGGGGAGTCACCAAAGAGTTTTGAGAAAATGGGAGTGACATTATTAGATTTTTGTGATAAAGAGATCTCTTCTGCAGTGATTAGTGTGGATGATGATGAGTTATTTGTTTAATGCTAAAACAACCTTACGTTCTTGGGATAAACCTCATTTGGTCATGATGTGTTATTTTTTTTAAAAAATTATTTATTTATTTATTTTTGGCTGCATTGGGTCTTCGTTGCTGCACACGGGCTTTCTCTAGTTGCGGTGAGCGGGGGCTACTCTTCGTTGCGAGGCGCAGGCTTCTCATTGCGGTGGCTTCTCTTGTTGCGGAGCATGGGCTCTAGGCACGTGGGCTTCAGTAGTTGTGGCATACGGGCTCAGTAGTTGTGGCGCACGGGCTTAGTTGCACCGCAGCATGTGGGATCTTCCCAGACCAGGTCTCGAACCCGTGTCCCCTGCATTGGCAGGCGGATTCTTAACCACTGTGCTACCAGGGAAGTCCCCATATTTTTTATATATTGATGGATTCCATTTGTTCAGTATATTGGTAAGAGTTTTTACACATATGCTCGTGAAGAATATTTGTCTGTAATTTTCTTTATCAGGTTTTGCTGGCCTCAGTGTGAGTTGGTAAAGGTTTCTTCTGTTTTCTGGAAGAGTTTGTGTTCACTGTCATTAGTTACTCCTTAAATGTTTGAGAGAATTAGCCAGTAAAACCATCTGGGCTTGTGGTTTTCTTTTTGAGAATTCATTTGATAATAGGGAATTCAGTTTCTTTAATAGAGTCAGGGCTATTAGGATATTTTAGTCTACATTATGTCCATTTTTAAAAGTTGTATTTCTCATGGAACTTGTCCATTTCATCTTAGTTGTCAGATTTATTGGCATAAAGTTGTTCATTATATTTATTTTTCACTTAGTATATGTAGAGTCTGTAGTGATATTGCCAGTTTTCATTTCTGATATTGGTAAATAGGTGTTTATCACTTTTGCTAATCTTTTGAAAAAACCCAACCTTTTCCTTTATTTTCTGTTTTTCTGTGACACTGGTTTTTGCTCCTTCCCTTATTTCCTTTATTTCTTTGGGTTTTCTTTGCTCTTTTTCTAGTTTCTTAGGGCAGCCTCATCACATTTTATACCTTTCTTCTTTTCAAATATTGGCACTTAAAAGTATAACTTTTTCTCTCAGTACTGCTTTTGCAAAATTCCACAAATTTTGGTATATTGTATTTTTATTATGCTTTAGGACAAAGTATTTTCTAATTTCATTTGTGATTTTTTTTTTTGATCCATAGGTTATTTAGAAGTGTGCTGGAATTGATGAAAAGAATGTATATTGTGTACTTGTTGAGTATAGTGTTCTATAAATGTCAGTTAGTTCAAGGGTATTGATAGTGTTTTTGGACTTTCTGTATTATTGATTTTGTAAATCTAGTTTTATCCGTTGCTGAGAGAAGAGTATTCAAATCTCCAACTATGTGGATTTGTCTTTCTTTTATTAAAATTCTGGAAATTTTTGCTTTGTGTATTTTGAAGCCTTAGTATTAGGCTCGTATCCATTTATTATTGTCATTTTTCCTGATGAATTGAGCCTTTTATATTTATGAAATCCCCCTCTTTCTCTCTGCCAATAAAGTTTACTTCCTCTGATAGGAATATAGCCACTTCAGCCTTCTTATGCTTTTTATTCCTTACTTGGTTATGTCCTTTTGCATCCTTTTACTTTCAACCTTTCTGATTCTTTGTATTTAAAGTATGTCTCTCGTAGACAGCATGCATGTAATTCTTGTTTTTAAAAATTCGTTTGTTCAATATCTGCCTTTTAATTGGAGTGCTTGTTCCATTAACATTTAATGTAATTGTTGATGTGTGTTGTAATTGTTGATTTAGGTCTACTATTTTAATATTTGTTTTATTTGTCCCAACTCTTGGGTTACTTGAACAGGTTAAGAATTTTATTTTAGTTTACTGGCATGTTTGCTATACCTCTTTTTATTTTTGGGAGGTATAATTCACTTACAGTGCAATTCACCCATTTCAAGTATACGGTGCAGTGTTTTTCTAGTATATTCACAGGTTGGTACAGCCATTACCACAATCTAATTTTAGGACATTTTTGCCACCCCTAAAAGAAATTATGTACTCATTAACAATCACTCCCCATTTCCACCCATCCCCTTGCCCTCGCTCTAAGCAACTACTAATCTAATTTCTGTCCCTGTAGATTTTGCGATTCTGATGATTTCATATAAATGGAATTATAAAATATATGGTCATTTACATCTGGCTGTTTTCACTTAAAGTGTTTTCAAGGTTCATCCATGTTATATATAAATACTCATTCCTTTTTTGTTGCAGAATTTTGTTGTCCATTATGTGGTTATGCTACTTTTTATTATACATCAGTTTATTTTTTTGGCTATTATAAGTAATGCTTCTATGAACGGTTGAATAGAAGTTTTTGTGTGGTTGTATGTTTCCATTTCTCTTGAATATACACCTAGGAGTGGAGTTGTTTGGTCATATGGTAACTCTATGCTTAATCTTTTGAGGAACGGACAAACTTTTTTTCCAAACTGGCCACATAATTCATTGATCATTTCAAACAGCAATGTGTGTTGGTTTATGATGGTTCCAGCAGTGTGATGGTTCCAGTTTCTCTGCATCGTCATCAACACTTGATATTATCTGCCTTTATGATTATAGCCATCGTAGCAGCTAGCTCATTGTGCTTTGTTTACTCACGGCTAATGATGTTGAACATCTTTTCATTTGCTTATTGTCCATTTGTATGTCTTTTTGGAGGAATGTCTATTCCTTACCCATTTCTAAATTGGATCATTTATCTTGTTATTGAGTTGGAAGAGTTCCTTGTATGTTCTGGATGCAAGTCCATTTGCCAGATATATGATTTCCAAATATTTTTTTTATCATTCTGTGAGTTGTCTTTTCACTATATTGATTGTATGCAACATGAAAGTTTTAACTTTTGATGAATCTGATTTATCTTTTGTTGCGTGTGCTTTTTGGTGTCATATTAAGAAACCATTGCTTAATCCATGGCCGTAGGTTTTATACCTAAGTTTTCTTCTAAGGGTTTTATTAAATTTTTAATTCATATTTAGGTCTGTGATTGATTTTGTGTGTGTGTGTGTGTGTGTGTATGTATGGTGTTTTCTTTGTTTATTGAGATGATCATATGGGTTTTTGTCCTTTAGTCTATTAATATGGTGTATTACATTAATTGATTTTAAGTATTAAAACTTGCTGTCCTTGGATAAATCTCACTTTGTCGGAGTATGTAATTCTTTTTTTTTTTTAATTAATTAATTAATTAATTTATTTATGGCTGTGTTGGGCCTTCGTTTCTGTGCGAGGGCTTTCTCCAGTTGCGGCGAGCGGGGACCACTCTTCATTGCGGTGTGCGGGCCTCTCACTGTCGTGGCCTCTCTTGTTGCGGAGCACACGCTCCAGACGCACAGGCTCAGTAGTTGTGGCTCACGGGCCTAGTTGCTCTGCGGCATGTGGGATCTTCCCAGACCAGGGCTCGAACCCGTGTCCCCTGCATCGGCAGGCAGACTCTTAACCACTGCGCCACCAGGGAAGCCCTGTAATTCTTTTTTGGTAGATTTGGTTTGCTAGTATTTTGTTGAAGATTTTAACGTCTGTAGTTATAGGGATACTGAGCTGTAGTTTTCTTTTGCTGTGATGTCTTTATCTGGTTTTGGCTAAGGGTAATGCTGGCCTTATAGCATAAGTTGGCATGTGTTCCCTCTTCCATTTTTTGGGGAAAGTCTGTGAAGAATTGGTAGTCGCGCGCCGCCGCGCGCCCCGCGGGCTCTGCGTAGGGGTTGGCGCCGGAGAGGTCCGGCCGTCAGGGGCTGAAGCCGAGCGCCCAGCCCGCCGAGTCCGCGGCGCCTCGGACCCTGTGCGCCGCTGCGGCCCGGGAGTGTCGGCCGGGCGGGCCGGCATTAAACTGAGAAGATGTCCCTGTACGACGACCTGGGAGTGGAGACCAGTGACTCAAAAACGGAAGGCTGGTCCAAAAACTTCAAACTTCTGCAGTCTCAGCTCCAGGTGAAGAAGGCAGCTCTCACTCAGGCAAAGAGCCAGAGGACAAAACAAAGTACGGTCCTTGCCCCAGTAATCGACCTGAAGCGAGGTGGCTCTTCAGACGAGCGGCAGATCGTGGACACCCCGCCACACGTGGCGGCGGGCCTCAAGGACCCGGTTCCCAGTGGGTTTTCTGCAGGAGAAGTTTTGATTCCCCTAGCTGATGAATATGATCCCATGTTTCCTAACGATTATGAGAAAGTAGTGAAGCGCCAAAGAGAGGAGCGACAGAGACAGCGGGAGCTGGAAAGACAGAAGGAAATAGAAGAGAGAGAAAAGAGGCGTAAGGACAGACATGAAGCTAGTGGGTTTTCCAGGCAACCAGATCCACATTCCGATGAAGATGAAGATTATGAGCGAGAGAGGAGGAAGAGAAGTATGGGCGGAGCTGCCATTGCACCACCCACTTCTCTTGTAGAGAAAGACAAAGAGTTACCCCGAGACTTTCCTTATGAAGAGGATTCACGACCTCGCTCACAGTCTTCCAAAGCTGCTATCCCTCCCCCAGTGTACGAGGAACAAGACAGACCCAGATCCCCGACTGGCCCCGGCAACTCCTTCCTCGCCAACATGGGTGGCACAGTAGCACATAAAATCATGCAGAAGTACGGCTTCCGGGAAGGCCAGGGTCTTGGGAAGCACGAGCAGGGCTTGAGCACAGCGCTGTCAGTGGAGAAGACCAGCAAGCGGGGAGGCAAGAGCATCGTGGGCGATGCCACTGAGAAAGATGCAGCCAAGAAGTCGGATTCAAATCCATTAACTGAAATACTTAAGTGTCCTACTAAAGTGGTCCTACTAAGGAACATGGTTGGTGCAGGAGAGGTAGATGAAGACTTGGAAGTTGAAACCAAGGAAGAGTGTGAAAAATATGGCAAAGTTGGAAAATGTGTGATATTTGAAATTCCTGGTGCCCCTGATGATGAAGCAGTACGAATATTTTTAGAATTTGAGAGGGTTGAATCAGCAATTAAAGCTGTTGTTGATCTGAATGGGAGGTATTTTGGTGGACGGGTGGTCAAAGCATGTTTCTACAATTTGGATAAATTCAGGGTCTTGGATTTGGCAGAACAAGTGTGATTGTAAGAACTAGAGCCTGAGTCATCTCCAACGATCCTTCAACGAGCCGCAGACTGAGCAGAGGAGAGCAAGGCGACAGGCAGCCTGCGTGGCTGTGGGTACAGAGACTCTGGAAGGACTTCTAAGATATATGTTGACTGATCCCTTTTTTATTTTGTGGTTTTTTAATATAGTATAAAAATCCTTTAAAAAAAACAAACAAAAAACAATCTATGTGCCTCTCTGGTTGTTTCTCTTCTTTATTACCACTTCTGAGGTGATTACATTTTTTGCTAGGATTTCATGATAATTCTCTAGTGCTTCAGTGATACGGCATTTCTTGCACTAAAAAAATCTAGAAAGTTTTGGGATATGGGGTTGTGTTACCCTTTGCTTTTCTTTTTCTTTTTTTTTGATTCATTTTAATAAAACCTGCAAGTTACTAAACTGTAGCTTCATAAATTCTATAATAAAGTATCATCTTGGCAGTCTGCCAAAGGTGAAAATTTCTGCTTTCTCTAACAAAAAAAAAAAAAAAAAAAAAAAAAGAATTGGTAGTAATTTTCCTTTAAATGTTTGGTAGAATTCACCAGTGAAGCCATCTGGGCCTGGCTTTTCTTTGTGGGAAAGAATTTGATCCTTTCTTGTAGATCTATTCAGATTTTCTATTTCTCCTTGAGTTGGTTTTGGTAGTTTGTGTCTTTCTAGGAATTTGTTCATTTCACCTAAATTACCTAATTTGCTGGCATAGAGTTTTTCTAAATTACTATTCCTTATGATCTGTTTTATTTCTGAAAGGTGGGTAGTGATGTCCCTCTTTCATTCCTGGTTTTAGTAATTAGATTTTTCTCTCTCCTTGGTCAGTTTAGCTAAAGGCATTAAAAATAATATTTTCAAGGAACCACCTTTTTTTTTTTTTTTTTTTTGGCTGAGCCATGCAGTGTGCAGGATCTTATTTTCCCAACCAGGGATTGAACTCGTGCCCCCTGCAATGGAAGTGCAGTCTTAACCACTGGACCGCCAGGGAAGTCCCTAGGAACCACATTTTGATTTCATTGATTTTTCTCTATTTTTCTTTTTGCTACTTCATTGGTTTTTACTCTATACTTTTCTTTCCTTTCACTTGCTTTGTGCTTAATTTTGTTTGCTGCTTTTTCTAGTGTTTAAGGTGAAAGATTAGATTATAGATTGAGTTGTTTTTTTTTTTAAAATGTAGTCATTTACACCTATCAGTCTCCCTGTGAAAATTGCTCTAGCTGTATCCCAGAAGCTTTGATATGTTAGGTTTTCATTTTCATTGTTCTCAAAAGTATTTTAAATTTCCTTTGTGAATTCTTTGACCCATTGGTAGTGTGCTATTTAATATTTTAAGATAGTCACATGTATTTAAAGAAATTAAGAGAGAAAATAATCTTTTATATTTACCCACATACTTACTATTTCCTGTGTTTTTCATTTCTTTCTGAAGATTGGAGATTCCATTTTGTATCATTTACCTTCTGCTAAGTGAACTTCCTTCAGCACTTATTCTAGGTCTGTTGGTGATGAATTCTTAGCTTTTGTTTTTCCCAAAATATTTTTTTTTTATCTTCATTCTTGAAGGATATTTTTGCTGAATATAGAATTCTGGGTTGTCAAGAGTTTTTTCCTTTTAGCATTTAAAATGTCCTTCCAATGTCTTTTGGCCTCCACTATTTTTTTAAGTCAGAAGTAATTCATATTATTGTGATTTGTCATTCTTCTTTGGCTGTTTTAATACTTCTCTCTTTATTTTTGGGTGTTGGCAGTTTGGCTTTGATATGCTTAGATAGTTTCTTTGTATCTTCCCTGCTTGTGGTTCACTGAGCTCCCAGAATCTATAAATTTCCATCTTATACTCCATTTGGGAACTTTCCAGCCATTATTTTTTCAAATATTTTTTCTGCTCCATTCTTTCTCACTTCTGATTATAGAACTCCAGTTATACCTATTACACATATGACTGTTCACTTTTCATATTGTTTTTTTCCTCTCTATTGTTCAGATTGGACAATTGCTATTGATCTTCAAGTGTACTGACTCTTCTGCCACTTTTAATCTGCATCCAATGAATATTTTAATTTTAGATATTTTATTTTTCAATCTAGAATCTACATTTGGTTCTTTTTTATAGTTTCTGTGTCTCTGCTGAGATTTCCTATTTGTTGTAAGCATATCTTCCTCTTTAATTCTTGAGCATGGTCATAGTAGCTGCTTTTAAAATTCTTATCTGTAAAGGAATCCTGGGGAACTACCTCAGATTGAGTAGACTAACAGTACATGACAACTAAATGCAATGTGGGATCTTGGGTTAGATGCTAGGTCCAAAAAAGAATATTAGTGGATTGATTGACAGATAACACATAAGGTTTATAAATGAATAGTTTTGTGTCATTAATTTACTGGTTGCTATACCTGTACAAGGGTTATTTAAGATGTTAATGTTAAAAACCTTGGTGAAGGTAGTTTAAAAAAGTCTTCTCTACTAATTATAACGTGCAAGTTATCTTGGTGTTGGTCTCTATTGGTTCTTTTGTCTTCTGTGGATTATGTTTCCCTCTTTTTTTAAAATAAATTTATTTATTTTATTTATTTTATTTTTGGCTGCGTTGGGTCTTCGTTGCTGCGCGCAGGCTTTCTCTAGTTGCGGCCAGCGGGGGCTACTCTTTGTTGTGGTGCGCGGGCTGCTCATTGCAGTGGCTTCTCTTGTTGCAGAGCACGGGCTCTAGGCGCGCGTGCTTCAGTAGTTGTGGTGCATGGGCTCTAGAGCGCAGGCTCAGTAGTTGTGGCGCACTGGCTTAGTTGCTCTGAGGCATGTGGGATCTTGCCAGACCAGGGCTTGAAGCCTTTTCCCCTGCATTGGCAGGCGGATTCTTAACCACTACACCACCAGGGAAGCCCACGTTTACCTCTCTGAATTCTAGTAATTTGGAATTGCATTCTGGACATTATGAACAATTCATGTAGAGATTCTGAATCCTTTTTGTACCTCCAAAGAATATTGATTTTTGTTTTAGCAGGATGGGCTCGAACTCCAAATTATCCACACCTGTGGTTGGCAGTTTAGCTCTGTATTCAGTGTTTAGTCTTCTCTGGGATGTTTGTAGTCTGTTCCACACGTGCATGTTTCAGGGATTAGCCAGAGATTTGGGCCAAGTTTATATGTAGATTCTGGACCTATCCCTCTGAGGCTCTCTCCTTTCCTTGATTTCACCCCTCAGTTTCCACCTGGTGGGGTCACTCTGAACTCTACCGTCTGGTTCTTCATTCCAGTAAGAATGTGGTTTCTATTCAAATTCTATTACCTGACTATGCCAAACTGGGCCTCCCTTTAGGCAAAAAGCCAGAAAAAAAAGAAAAACTTTGTCAGTGCTGTTTCTTTTTTCCAGTGACCTTCCTAAGTGTCTGTTTGCTTTTGATTGCTCTCCAGGGCCTTCAGGTAGTTACTTTTTATATTTTGTCCAGAGTTTATAGTTATCTTTGGGAGTGTTAGTCCAGTGGGAGCATATTAAGTTCCAGTAATCTTAGGAAGCAGCTTCTGGAAGTGGAACTTAAGTTTTTGGTTAACCATTTTCTTTTTCTTTATTTAAAATAAATTTATTATTTTATTTATTTATTTTTGGCTGTGTTGGGTCTTCGTTGCGCAGGCTTTCTCTAGTTGCGGCGAGCAGGGGCTACTCTTTGTTGCGGTGTGCGGGCTTCTCATTGCGGTGGCTTCTCTTGTTGCGGAGCATGGGCTCTAGGCACGCAGGCTCAGTAGTTGTGGCGCGTAGGCTTATTTGCTCCGCGGCATGTGGGATCTTCCTGGACCATTGCTTGAACCCATATCCCTGGCATTGGCAGGTGGATTCTTAACCACTGCGCCACCAGGGAAGTCCCGGTTAACCATTTTCTTGAAGTACGATATATCATACACACACAGTGCATCAGTCATAACTCTATAGCTCAGTATGCCATTACTAATTGGACATGACTTAGGGAGCGAAATAGAACATTACCATCATCTTAGAAGCCCCTTTCATGCCCCTTCCCAATCACTATTCCCACCTGCCTCTCCAGAGTAGCCACTCTTGGGAATTCCCTGGCAGTCCAGTGGTTAGGACCTGGCGCTTTCACTGCCAGGGCCCAGGTTCGATCCCTGGTAGGGGAACTAAAATCCTGCAAGCCATTTGGTGCAGCCAAAAAAATGGTATTATATGTATACTTTGCTTTTTGTTTTAATGTTTTTGATTATTATTCCATGTTGTGTGTTCATTCTCATTGCTGAAAAGTATTTCATTGTGTGAATATGATAATTTGTTTATCCCTTCAACTATTTTTTAATTTAAAAAAATATTTATTTTTTATTTATTTATTTTGGGTGCGCCGGGTCTTAGTTGTGGCATGCAGACACTTAGTTGCGGCATGCATGCGGGATCTAGTTCCCTGACCAGGGATCGAACCTGGACCCCCTGCATTGGGAGCACGGAGTCTTACCCACTGGACCACCAGGGAAGTCCTTCCCTTCAGCTATTGATGGACATTGGAATTATTTCCATTTTGGGCCTATTTAAAAAAAGTGCTGCTTGAACATTCTTTTACATGTCTTTTGGTATACATGTGTATGCAGTTCTATTGGGTGGTAGCAAGTAATTGAATTATTGGATCATAGGGTATATGACCCTTTTGTTCAGCTATAGTAGATACTGCCAAACAATTGGCTAAAGCAGTAGTACCTAATTGTTTTTTTTTTGAATGAACGACTATTAGGAAGTTTTAGCTTTTAGGAAATTGGAGCTAGAATTACTGCAAGCACAATTTATCATTCTTTTCATGTGCTAGGCCCCTAGTATTTGATAAATTGGTAGTTTGATAATAAAAGGCAAATACAGCCTTAATATGTAACACTTGTTTGCTTGTTTGCTCAGTCTTACTGAGTTTTATTGGAATCATTTATGTCGTTATGCTTCTTGGATCTGTTATTGACAGTCATATGAGGTGTGTTATTAGTTACATAAATTCTGCTAACATTGGTGGACTTATCAGGTTCGTGGTCCAGAAATATGTAAGTATTCCCCTTAAAATTGTTTGTTGCAACTTACTTCTGTTGTGTGTGGTGGAATTTTATAACTTTTATATGTTTATTATATTTTGTAGTTTAAAGAGGCATATACACTTATCATTCACTTAATCTATACACAGTAGCCTTGGAAAGTAAGTGTGATGTAACTAATTTTTGGAAGAAAAGCAGGAAACTGAAGAGCAACTGAGAGAAAGATGGAAAATGGTAAGAGATTGACCTTCCTGGGGTGCATCTGCACTATATGGTGTGATGCTTTGTGACACAAAAGTTATTTCAGACTGGGAAACTTTTTCTGTAAAAGGCTGGAGAGTAAATATTTTAGGTCATATACTCTGTTGCAGATACTCAGCTCTGCCACTGCAGTGCAAAAGCAGTCATAGGCAATATATAAATGAAGAAGTGTGACCGTGTTCCAGTAAAATTTTATCAGCAGTGAAATGTGAAATCGTATAATTTTCACGTTACAGAATAACATTCTTTGATTTTTTTTTCCCCAACTGCTTGAAAATGAAAAAACCATTTGTATTGGTCTGCTAGGGCTGCTGTAACAAAGCACCACAAACTGGATGGCTTAAACGACAGAAATTTATTGCCTCAGGGTTCTGGAGGCTAGAAGTAAAAAATCAAGGTGTTGACAAATTAGTTACTTCAGGTGTTTAGGGATGTTTTTAGGGATGTAAGGGAAGGATCTGTTCTAGCCTCTCTCCTTGGCTTGTAGATGGCCATTTTCTCCCTGTGCCGCTTCACATCGTCTTCCTCTTTTTGTGTCTGTCTCTGTGTACACACAGTTTCCCAGTCATACTGGATTAGGGCCCACCCTCATGACCTCATTTTAACTTGATTACCTCTGTGAAGGCCGTTATATCCAAATAAAGTCAAATTCTGAGATATTGGGGGTTAGGACTTCAATGTATCTTTTTTTTTGGCATGAGATATTGGGGGTTAGGACTTCAATATATCTTTTTTTTTTTGGCAGGGGAGGGGAGGTGATACAATTCAGTCCACAACCTCATTCTTAGCTGTGGGTCATTAAAAAATAAGTGGTGGGCTGGACTTGGCCAGCTGGCTGCACTTTGTTGGCCCTTGGCTTATCTTATTGGGGCAGAGATGATACCTGTAGGATTTACGAGCCCAAAAGGCTTGTCTAGGTGCATCTTTGGGTGAGATGGCTAATCTAGTGAACTTCTCAGTTTCAGTAGAGGAACAGTCATCAGTTTCATCTTTGGATATGAAGGACAACAGTTTATACTGATTTACCAGAGTATAGGATTATATCTTCTGAGACATATTTATAGTTCAGGTTCAAATAACCATTTTTATATTTTTAATTTTAGGAAGAATAAATCCTGTCTCCGCCCCCATCCCCTACCTCCCCTTTGGAGATGTTCCTGGGAGGTGGGTCAGAGTTGTAATAGAAGGTGGCTTAGAACAGTGATTTGAAATAGTTGCTTAGTGTTCTATGGAGGTGCTTTTTCATGGCTTTCGTAAAGATAAGGATTTTATTTTAAAAATAAACTCAATTTTAATGCATCGGTTACCACTAATGCATTAATTGTTGCTATTATGTTGTCATTTTTGTGCAGATCTCAAAATGTTTTTTTGCCATCTCTTTTTAAAGAGCTTCCCAAGGCTCTGAGGTGACCTGTTTAAAATAAAAATCAATCTTTTATCATGAGCAACTTTTGTGTGTGAATCAGGATTTTCCTGATTGCCATCTCTATATTCTTTTTTGTATAGTATTTAATATCTGTATATGATTCTTATCCATACCCTTGATTTCAGTGTATGTTAATCAAATTAGCCTTTTTTTTTTTTTAACAGTAGTTGACTTTATGTGAAGACTTTACATTTGAACTTAGAAAATATTTTTACTGTAGAAGACTCTATTTTCAATTTTATATTGATGTTCTTTGTAAGGTGTCATTTGAAAAGGAAGTGTTTTACTTCTTGAATATTTGGAAAGTTGCTGGTATAGCATGTGGAACCTAATAGGAAAAGGTGAGGCAGGAGATGAAGGAAATTGGTTATTTTAAGTTGGGTTAATATAATGATGGGGAAGGCACAGCAGAAATGAAATCAATTCAAGTTACCAGTTATCCAAATTTACTAAATTGCTTTGAAGGTATTCCTGCTTCATTGTGGAAACTCTGGAAATGTATTAATTAATTCTGTGCCTGCAGCAATCATTTCCTCGAGTGACACATGGATCCTGGATTTTAATGTTTGTATATTTATGCAAGCAGTTTATGCATGTGAAAGGAGGGTGGAGAGTTTTGTATAGGTGTTCAATGGTATATATATTTTAAAGACGTTCTTGATAGTATGTTATTTTTCCAATGGGAATAAATACAGTGATGATTTTTACTCTTTATCCTGAGCATGGACAAATCGTACCACTTCTCATTTGGGAGCATTGCTTCATTGGTATTTTCCCCATGCTTGTGGAGGGAAAAATTCTTTAGTGTAGCATGCTCATTTATTATTTAATATGAGCCCCAGATTACCATGGGAATTATTTGCTTGGTTCCTGGATGTATAGATATTTTTTTGAAACTGGGAGAAATAAGAGAAAGGAAGCAACTTCAAGCTGTTACGTTTGGGAGAATTAGTTTCTCAAAAGGATTTGTACTGATCTGGTTGGTCAGGTTTCTCAGAGTGGCAAGGGAGAGACACTTTATAATCAGAGGTGGAAATGGGAGGTAAAAAAGGGGAATTTGCTTCATTCACTGCGTAGGTAGTACTCAGTCCCCAGTGTTCCTGATAAGGTTCTTAAAGGGCTAGGAAAGTGTCAAATTTTTGCTTCAGGATAGCTAACTGCTCCAGATAACCACTTCTCAATCCTTTGAATTAATCCTACAGACAGGGTTTGATTGGATTGATTTAACATTTTGACTGGAGCAAACATCCTTGCTGGTCATAGTTGGGGTCAGGAACTTCAGAGGGAAACCCCTCATACCCAGCCCATGTGTGGTTGACTATCAGCCTGAGTAAACTTACTGTTCTTCATTCAACCCCTGTGACCTGTGTAATTGCTGGCTTTATGTTCCTAACAAGCTGTACCTTGGAGGAATTACAGGGGGGAGTGGATAGGATGGCAAAGAGAGAATAGGTTGGGACTACTTTGCTCAAAATTGTCTTTGTGTGAGGTAGGATGCTTCATAGATCTTTTGTCCAGCAAGAACAGGTTTCCACTCCACCTCTGATTTTCATTCCAAAATGCAGAAGTGGTTTTTTAGGGGTTGTGTGGGAGATGGAATTGATTTTAGAAAAAAGTAGGAGGATTGAATGGCACCATCTTTATTTGATGTCCTCAAGGATTTGCATACTAGAGGTAATTATTTCTTGTGGATATGCAATACAGTTTTTTCTGTCTGTAATTAACAAATATGTAGGTATCTCCAGGTATCAGAACCCAGCTAAATGAATTAACTGCATAATCAAAGTTAATTGAATGTGTGGGTCTGAAATTTTGTTTTGCCTGTATTTAGTGAGTATTTTAAAAGGGTATTCAAATAACTGAATGAAGTGGATGAATAAACATGCCATTTGTTTAGATATGGATAATAGTAAATAAATTCATTATTGGTAGAAGGTATTATCTTGCATGTAATAGATCTTTTAGAATCTGAGTTTGGGTATGAAAAACTAAATAACACTTGTTACCAGATATATTTGATATTTAATTCTTTTGAACTAATTTTGAACTAATGTCACGATACCTCAAAGATGTTGATTTGGAATTTTTTGAGGGAGTTGTGTAGCAGGCTATGCATGGGTACAAACCATTAGCGCTAGCTGTGTGGCTGTACTATAAGGATTAAAAGCAAAACGTTTGCATGTGATGTTTTGTATATTTGGCTTAAAAAAAAAACCCACAAGCTTTTGGAGGTTGTGAGATATGGGTCATTTTTGTTCAGATAAGAGTTAGGTCAATAAAGCATTTACTAACATGAAATGTTTTTCCCCCCTTTCTTGGTATTAAAAGAAAGGTGAATGGACAAAATAGCCATTAAAGGATTTAATTTAAAAAATGTAGCAGCAGAACCACACACTCCGGCTGTCCATGTTACTTTAAGCTTCGTATTTCAAAACTATATTCAAGCTTTAGAAATAAACTCTCCAGTAGCTGAGTGGTATTAACCAGTGCTTTTCTTCTTTGCTTTATCCTATTGTGTCAGCAGGGATGCTGCAGCAGTTCTTTTTGATATAAAAACAACTTTGTTCTGGAACTGAAAAAGAAAAATGTCCTAATCTGCTACTAAAATTTTACCTGACAGTGAGGTCACTCAGACAGTGGAATAACTTGCTAAGGGAGTTCAGTGAGAATCTTTCACTAGAGATGTTTCAGAGTTGACTAGAATGAGCCACTTGGAATTGAAGATCAAGCTGGAAAAATCCTCCAGGATGAGATAACTCCTCTGAACTAAAATTTTTAAAGGAATTAAAACGTTTGTATTACAAGTTTTGAGAAAATATTGCCTAAAATAATTTATTCAGAATTTAGTTTTTCAGGTATGTTTTAAGCTCTTCAAACATTTTTCATTAGGATATATTCAATAATGGAAAGTATTTTAAAAAGCTATACAGTTCTAGATCATAAGTTGCTGTTGCGTCTCAAATATTTTTAAGAGTTCCTTGTTAGGTCCCCTGCTATCGTGTGCTAGCGCGTCATAAAAGATAGCCTGCAAGGGTGGTCTGGGATTATGAGGGCTGAATTACAGAGCTGGGTGGTGGCTGGCCAGACTGTCAGGGTCATTATTAATGTCCTATAAAGTGATGCGATGCAAGAGATGTAGATTTGATTGCCTGTTCTTTCTTTCTGCTTAGGCCAGCAAGATGTAGCTGGAGGGAGGCTGTTAGCTCTGGGGCAAGGCTAAATCTTTAATTCCTCCATAGGTTCCCCTGTCACTAATTAGAAAAGAAAACAGCTGGGCTGTTTCCAGTCTCCTTAGTCAAAAGTTACCTGCGATATAGGGTTTTGGACATGGCAATAGACCGCTAAGGGGTAAAAACAAGAATTTTAAGTCTTTTGAACCTTCATTGAGATTTTTGTTCCTGGTTTCTTAGGGTTTGAAAGAAAAGATTCTGTGTTGAGAGAGCGAGGGCTGCAGGGGTGGGGGTTGAGGCAGGGGTGGGAATGAAGACTATTTGTGTTTAGAATTTCAACAAATGTAGTTAAAAAAAAATTATTCCTCTGGATGCTAGTATATGGTTAAATAAGTTCAAAAAGGTCCCTGTATAATTACATGAACAGGGTATTGGGGTGCAAGTGGTGTGTGTCAGTGCAGTTTTGTTCTTTTCACTTCCTAATAGACAATTTCACTGGTGATGCAGTAGAAATATGCCCAGTGTTGAATTTTCCAGGTTCTCTAAAGCATGGCTAGTGCAAAGATAGTGTGCTTTTCAATGACAGGCCAGTTGTGTGTTTAGGTCTCTGAACGTGAGGCTGGGAGGTGGGCATTTTAATGTAGGGCCAGTGTTAACAAAAGTAATCCTCTTTGTGTCTGTCTCTAACGAAATTCAACTTCCTCTGAAATAGAAAGGACCAACAATGGACTTGGGTTAATAACGCTGAATTAGATAAAAATATTTAAAGCTGTTCATACTAGCAGTGGTTTCTTGTTTTCCCTCTTATTATGAGATGGCCAAATTAAGTATTTAACCTTAGGCTCTTCAGATTCTCTTCATTGAGGGGCAGTGATCAAATCAGATGCTTTATATAGCCCTCTTAATCTCTTCCCTCTCCCTTTGCCCAAGTAGGGAATACTTGTTAAGGTTAGGACTCCCAGGCCTAGGGTTCCTCTAATGGGTGAAAGGATTATATTGGAAGGTACTTTTTCCAGTGCTAGGGGGTCAGTCCCTGCTGCTACACTTCTCTTCTGGAGAAGGAAAGCAGAGATGAGTTTAATTCCTATATGATTCAGGGACACCAACCTCACTGGTTTGTGCATACCCCTCCCTCAACCTCACCCTGCCCCCATTTGTTTAGCTTGGAGAGTTTACATCTTTACCCTCTTTTATTTTTTTAAACATCTTTATAGGAGTATAATTGCTTTACAATGGTGTGTTAGTTTCTGCTGTATAACAAAGTGAATCAGCCATACATATACATATACCCCCGTATCTCCTCTCTCTTGGGTCTCCCTCCCACCCTCCCTATCCCACCCCTCTAGGTGGTCACAAAGCACTGAGCTGATCTCCCTGTGCTATGCGACTGCTTCCCACTAGCTATCTATTTTACATTTGGTAGTATATATAAGTTCATGCCACTCTCTCACTTCGTCCCAGCTTACCCTTCCCTCTCTCCGTGTCCTCAAGTCCATTCTCTACATCTGCGTCTTTATTCCTGTCCTGCCCCTTACCCTCCTTTTTGATGTTAGAGTGAGGGCCAGGACTAGATTAGCCCAGTTCCTGGCCTGGGCTGTATGTAAAGATGAAGAATGGGGAATAGTTGGCCAGTTCTTTTGGCATTTCTTGTCACATCCTCTGTGTCTCTGTATATTTGTTCATTGTGGGACTTTGAATGTTTTTGGTGTTTTTCCCATAAACATTTATTCTCCTGCTCAGGGCATTCCAGTGGTTGCTTAATGTTTCATTAGCACTATTCAGTATATAGTTATATTTAAAACATCTTATAGGTCTAGTTAATAAACCAGTAACGTGAGTCACAGACAGTGAAAGTAGTGGACAAGGCACATGTGGGAGGGCGAGTGCATCCTAGGATAATTTTATCTTGTATCAGCAGGATTATTTGTCACTGTGAAGAGAATTAGCATTGGATTTTTCTTTTCTTCCTGATTTCTTTATCCCTCCCTCGTTCTGTCTCTCTCCCTCCTCCTACCTCCCCCCTTCCCTCGCCCTCTCTTTATTGCTCTTGACAGTATAGAAAATACTCAGATTGAGCATTTAGAAATTACCCCATTCCTAAATGGTGTATCCCTTTTATTGTCTACTTTCCCTTCCTCCACCCACCCAAGTAGTTCATGATATTCTGGAGATTTTTTCAGGCCTGAGAGCCTTTATGTAGAGCTTCTAAAGCTTACAGTCATCCTTCTTGGTTGACCAAGAGCTCTAGGGCCCTAAAAACTTGTGTGGATGAAAAGATGTCTAGAGTTCTAGAATATATTTGTAGTTCTTGTAATAGAGATTAGTTTTGAACTTTTCACATAAAAGTGGGGTGGTTGGTTTTTTGTTTGTTTTTTGATGTGGACCATTTTTAAAGTCTTTATTGAATTTGTTACAGTATTGCTTATGTTTTATGTTTTTGGTTTTTTGGCCCCGAGCCATGTGGGATCTTAGCTACCTGACCAGGGATCGAACTCTCACCCACTGCATTGGACGGCGAAGTCTTAACCACTTGACCGCCAGGGAAGTCCCAGAAAGTGGGTGGTTGATATGGTTTCGATATTGTTTGGGACCAATCAGGGCTTTACAGGTGGTTGAAAATGAAGTTTGTCTTGACTGACAAAAGTGAGAATTCCACCCAGTAAGTTTGCAGGTCCTTTGAGAGAGTGCTAGGATATAGTTCCAGCGTGGCCTCAGGCTGTACAACAAGATACCTGTGAAAGTTTCTCATTTGTACCTTGTATCTACTACTCTAAATATTAAGTCTGTCTTTAGGCACTGAAGAACATTTCTCTGACTGCTCCTTATGGTGGCCAGTCATTTCCTGGAGCTTGGGTATGTCTTTGGGGAAAATGACTAACAAACTTATTAGAGACAAGATTGGAGGAAAAGGTGGATGATCATCACCTTGAAGAATACTTAAGGTCTCTACTGAGGTGACTTGCCTGACTTTGGTTTCCTCATCTCTAAAACCAAGAGCATATCCACCTTATAGGCTTGGCATGAGGGATAAGTGTAGAGTCTCAGTGCCTGGGTTTTAGTTGGCCTTCACATATGTTAATTCCTTACCGTTTATAAGTATAGATCTGAAGACAATTTTGAAGAAAAATTCTAACACTGATTTTGAGTAATGGCCAGAATAACTTTTTCGAGATTACTTCTTTAAAAGACAGCACTTAATTGGGCATACAGTTTGTTTGTTTGTAAAAAAGAAAAAGGAGGGACTTCCCTGGTGGCACAGTGGTTAAGAATCTGCCTGCCAATGCAGGGGACACGGGTTTGATCCCTGGTCCGGGAAGATCCCAAATGCCGCGGAGCAACTAAGCCCGTGCGCCACAACTACTGAGCCTGCACTCTAGAGACCGAGCCACAACTACTGAGCCCACGAGCCACCGCTCCTGAAGCCCTCGTGCCACAGCTATTGAAGCCTGCGTGCCTAGAGCCCATGCTCCGCAACGAAGAGAAGCCCCTGCTCGCTGCAACTAGAGAAGGCCCGCGCGCAGCAACGAAGACCCAATGGAGCCGGGGGGGAAAAAAAAAAGTCTTTATAATTCTGAGCAGAAGCAGCTGAGCAAATGTTTTTATTTCATTTTTAAAGAACAGTTTTAGTTTCATAGAAAATCGAGAGAAAGGTACAGAAATTTCCCATATACTTCCTGCCCCCACATAGGCATAACCTCCCCCATTATCAGCATCGCCCAGCTGAATACATTTGTTGCAACTGATGAACCTACGTTGATATATCATATACACCCAGAATCCATAGCTTATGTTAGGGTTCACTCTTGGTGTGGTACTTTCTGTGGATTTGGACAAATATAAGAACATCTATCCATCATTATAATATCATACAGAGTATTTTCATTGCCCTAAAAATTTTATGTGCTCCACCTGTTTACCCCACTCCCCACCCCAACTCCTGGCAACCACCAATCCTTTTGCTGTCCCATAGTTTTGAGTTTTCCAGAATGTCATATAGTTGGAATCATACAGTTTGGAGCCTTTTCAGATTGGCTTCTTTCACTTAGTCATACGCCTTTAAGGTTCCTCCATGTCCTTTCATGGCTTGATAGCTCATTTCTTTTTAGTTCTGAACAAAATTGACTTGTCTGGGATGTTGCAAAAATGTTTTAAGTCCAAAGAATATGCTAAAATTCAGCCTTGAGTACTACAACCAAACTAGATGACAAACCAATGCTAGGTTTTAACTGAGGAGTAATATATTAGGTTAGTTAAGCATCTCTGGGCCTCACTTCGTTGTGTGGACAATTAGAAGTTTAGACTTGACCTGTTAAAGCACAAGCCTAGTTGGTTTGAAAAATCGAATCCTAGAACAGTTCAGATTGGGCAGGACTAGTGATTTCTAAAATTGGAGGAGACCTTCCATTGTCATAGCATGGAAAGGACCCGCAATTCTACGTTGATCTCTTCAGCAAACTTTTGCTCAGTTAAAGCCATTACCTTAAAAGCTTAAGAAGATGACTTACTATATGTTTATATGAATATCCGTGTATATGCTACAAGTAAGAATTCCTTGTTATGGATGTTATAATCAAGAAGCTATTGGTTGTTCATCATGTTTCTATTCTTTTATCTGGTAATTTATTAAATCAATGAAAATTATAAAGCGTAAAGAAAGTTTTAATGAAGTAGGAAATGTGGTGATGTGGTGAAACAAGCCCCCTTTATTTTTCTTTTAAGCTTCTTTCTTAGGTAGAAATTTTGTTCTTGGATTTGAAAGCAATGAAATTGCAGAGTAATGGAGGTAATTTTCTTTTAAAAGTACATCAGAGCTACTTTTCAGTTTAAAAGAAATGCATTTACTGTTCTTGTCATGTGTTAAGAATTTGTATTAAATATGTAATCATCGTGACTTTCTTCTTTAAAATAAAAATCATTAGTACTTTGTACCAACTAAAGCATTTGCTTTATATCAGGATTATTAAAAGAAATGATCTATCTTTTAAACAAGTTAAGTTAACCTTAATGTATATTATGAGAAAGTCATAACCAAAGTGGAACTTCTGGTGTTGGGAATGACCTTGTGATAAAAAGAAAAACCCCACCTTAAACTGTACTCTCTGATGGAAGAATCTTGTCTGTGGTATAGACTCCGTCTCAATTTAATAATATTAAAAGCCTTAAATAAAACTATGCATGTTATTCTATGTGCTTTTTAAATATCAGTAAATAAACTTATGCTTGCCAGTTTTATACAGTTATGACATGTATAAGACTGACTTTTGAACAGTATTTTTTGCAGCTTCCTATCTGTTTTTATAAAGTCTTTAGATATTGCTCCTAGTTGTATATGTTTATGTTCTCACTGCCCCTGTCATTGCTGTAATACGTTTCATATGTGCCTTTACAAATGTGAGATCTTTATTCTAACCTTTCTGGTAAAAGATATGTATTGACTTCTGTGTGCAGTAAACTACCCCCCTCCTCCGGGTGGGGGTGGGAAGTATCTTGTTGATAGTTTAAGTCCAAGGCAATTTGAATGTACACTTGTATTTTAGTTTTGTTTCTGTGTAGATTGGAGAACTCTATTTGGTGCTAGATGCAGATTCCATAATTTTTGCCAAAAATATGGTTGCCTTGTTTAGTAGTTAAGCATTTAATCAATGAGTTAATCTAATAAGGCTGTTAAGATGTTTGTTAATACACCCATAATTTCAGGACAAGCTCTTTTAGCTGTTGATTGCAGAATGTGGCATATTCTTTGAGAAATTAATATATAGCCTTTTGAAAAATGAATGACCTTGGCAAAAGCATTTGTAAAGTCATGGTATCTCATGTGCAGTTGGGCTTTTCATTGTGTTGAGATTTTTACTTTTATTTTCTCGTCTGTCATTTTTGATTGTCCTAAGAAGGTATTCACAGACTCTTCTTCCTATGTGTTTTCCTAGTTTACTAAACAGAAAAAAACTGTAGGGTGGAACCACAAGTTAAGGTCTTTTCTTAACTGTGTTACATCTTCCTGGTGTAAGTAGTTTTCTAAGTCTCCAACTATAAATTTTTCATATGTGTGTTTCAGCTTTTCTGTCTCAGAGTATGATTAAAAATTTTGCAGATTGTGATTTGAAAAAAGTTTTAATAGACGAGTAAAAAATAGTTTTTCATTGTGCATTGTTTAACTTTCTTTAAAGCTAGACTGGCAAGTTTGAATGGCACATAGCTTAGTCTTTGATACTGTAATTGATCAGCTCAGCTGAGCTCTGAACTAGTATAATGAAGTCAGATAATATTCTAAAGAGAATTAACATCTGAAATGTAGTTGCATAATTATGGCATCAGTAGGAATGCGTAATGATTCAATCATTTATGCTTTATTCTTTTAGAGATTAATTTTTTCATGTCATTTGCATTGTATATGCATTGAATTTTCTTACATGACTTCCCTTTTCCACAGTGCTCTGGGATCCTTGGAAATTTATGACTAGATGAGAGACCAAAGTGCTATTCTCCAGATCATATTCATTTCTGTTTTTGTTTAATTTCACCTGGTATATTTTATTTGTAGAAAGGTTACTCTTAAAATGGGTGAGGATATAAGGATGTGTATAGGCTACTTTCTCTTGGGTATTGCTGAGTCCCTGGATGTTTTTGGCCACAAGTGACTTAATATCCCAAAAAAGTGGCTTAAAGAAACGCTTTTCCACTATGTGATGGACCAGTTTTTTGTTTTTAAAAAAATTTCAATTTATTGCAGAGTTATATTTTATAAAATAAAAGAAAAGTGGGAGAATATAAAATTGCTAAAAAGTTTCTGAGTGCTTGCCCTCAACTTCTGTACATTTCTCTTTGTGGGCTAGTATCACACACTTTGTAGACTGACAGCAGTCCGTGGACCACGCTTTGAGAAGCATGGGCTTAAACTGCACAAACATTTGTTATTTCACTTAAAAAGTCTGGAGTTGGTGATTCCAGGGTGGATTCAGCAGCTCTGCAATTTGCTTGTCTTATAAAATGGCTACAGCAGCTGCAGGTATCCCCCTTCATGTGAGGACATTTGAAGAGGGAATGAAGGAAGAAGAGAAAAAAAGAATTTCTCCTCTGCTTTGTTTTCTATATAATTGGGGAATAAAACTTTTCCCAGTAACTCCTCTGCCACCTCCCACCTCCAGAAACTTCCTTTTGCGTCTCATTTGCCAGAACTGAGTCACATAGCCACGTCTACAGCAGTTGTTGGCAGAGAGGAACAATGGGTGCCATGCTGGCTTAGACCAATCTTGATTTTTCTCCTGGTGCTGTGTGTAGGGTCACCAGATGAAAAATGGGGATTTTGTGAGTTATGAGGAAGGAGGAATGATCGGGTATGCTACCAGAAGTATATGCCACACTGAGAAGAGAGAGGTCAGTCTGAGAGAGTCAGGCATTGAATTTAATAACCTATTTCTTGCGTCATAGTTAAGAAAGGCATAGGAAGGTGAGAGGAAAATAATAAATACCTTTGAGACCCAATGTCCTTGATATTGTATTATGGGCCCCTCTTGGTGAATCTGGGATTTGCCGTTGGCATTGCTGCTATAAAATACTTGCCTACCGATTAGAGTATGTTTGATTTGAATATGATTCAGTAACCAGCAAGACTTGAAAAAATAGAAAATGTATTCTTGTTTGTTGATATAACCTTGATTGTATAATTATTTTTACTGTTTTCACGTGTATATTTCATTTTTAGAAGCTACACAGTATATATTTTAAGCAATAATTTATTTTGATTATTTTTTTGATTACTTTTGCAGCTGAGTTAGAAAAGTGAAAAGATTTGGCATGTTAAGACATGTTCCATCCATCATCTTTGGGATACTTCCCGTGATACTTCATTTGAACAACTAGGCCTTGTAGTTCGTTATATTACTGCTTGCATTTAACACTGATTCTTTTAGATAGGACAAAAACAGGAATTTAAAAAGATCTGTAGCTGCTATGTATAGCTGCTCATAATAGCAAGAATCACTTTAGTTCCTTCTGTATTCATATCCCAGCTAACAACACATACAAGCGTTGCTTTGCTGGTATCAGTCTGGAATTAATAATTTAGAGTGAGAAATTTATACATGTGATTTATAAATACATTCCTAGTTAACAGTTGTTTAATGAATATGTGTTTTGCCTTTTGGTTTTAGAATTAAACACCGCCTCAGTTTGAGTCCCTACGGTGTTAACTGTTACTAAATTTGAGATACTTAGATGAGTGATCCCTGATTTTAGGTTTCCATAGAGGAGTACAGGTTGAATGGAAGACCATGAGTCTAAGAGCCAGGAGCCCTTGGCTCTCCTTTTGACTCTGTTATTGACTACCTGTGTGGTGTGAAGAAGGCATTTCCTTTTTTGAGAGATGGTTGCCTTTTCTGTAATACCTATTCTGTCATTCTCTCTCATTGGGTTGTTGTGTGGAATGAATTAGATTATGAATACTGTAAAAGATTTCACAAATGTAGTTGACATGTATTATTATCATTAACAGTAAGTTTTATGGAGTAATCAGTTATTTAAAAGGTACTCAAAGCACCGGAAGTATGGCTAAAGGAACACTATCAGATTAGTTTAATTTTTGCTAATTCACAAAGCAGCATTGTTTTATCAATTTACTTTTTTTTTTTTTTTTAAAACATCTTTATTGAAGTATAATTGCTTTACAATGGTGTGCTAGCTTCTGCTTTACAACAAAGTGAATCAGTTACACATATACATATGTTGCCATATCTCTTCCCTCTTGCATCTCCCTCCCTCCCACCCTCCCTATCCCACCCCTCTAGGGGGATGCAAAGCAGCGAGCTGATCTCCCTGTGCTATGCGGCTGCTTCCCACTAGTTATCTATTTTACATTTGGTAGTGTATATATGTCCATGACACTCTCTCACCCTGTCACATCTCACCCCTCCCCCTCCCCATATCCTCAAGTCCATTCTCTAGTAGGTCTGTGTCTTTATTCCCATCTTGCCACTAGGTTCTTCATGACCTCTTTTTTTTTTTTTTTTCCCTTAGATTCCATATATATGTGTTAGCATACTGTATTTGTTTTTCTCTTTCTGACTTACTTCACTCTGTATGACAGACTCTAACTCCATCCACCTCATTACAAACACCTCCATTTCATTTCTTTTTATGGCTGAGTAATATTCCATTGTATATATGTGCCACATCTTCTTTATCCATTCATCCGATGATGGACACCTAGGTTGCTTCCATGTCCTGGCTATTGTAAACAGAGCTGCAATGAATATTTTGGTACATGACTCTTTCTGAATTATGGTTTTCTCAGGGTATATGCCCAGTAGTGGGATTGCTGGGTCATATGGTAGTTCTATTTTTAGTTTTTTAAGGAACCTCCATACTGTTCTCCATAGTGGCTGTATCAATTTACATTCCCACCAACAGTGCAAGAGTGTTCCCTTTTCTCCACACCCTCTCCAGCATTTATTGTTTCTAGATTTTTTGATGATGGCCATTCTGACCGGTGTGAGATGATACCTCATTGTAGTTTTGATTTGCATTTCTCTAATGATTAATGATGTTGAGCATTCTTTCATGTGTCTGTTGGCAATCTGTATCTCTTCTTTGGAGAAATATCTATTTAGGTCTTCTGCCCATTTTTGGATTGGGTTGTTTGTTTTTTTGTTATTGAGCTGCATGAGCTGCTTGTAAATCTTGGAGATTAATCCTTTGTCCGTTGCTTCATTTGCAAATATTTTCTCCCATTCTGAGGGTTGTCTTTTGGTCTTGTTTATGGTTTCCTTTGCTGTGCAAAAGCTTTTAAGTTTCATTAGGTCCCATTTGTTTATTTGTGTTTTTATTTCCATTTCTCTAGGACCTGGGTCAAAAAGGATCTTGCTGTGACTTATGTCATACAGTGTTCTGCCTATGTTTTCCTCTAAGAGTTTGATAGTGTCTGGCCTTACACTTAGGTCTTTAATCCATTTTGAGTTTATTTTTGTGTATGGTGTTAGGGAGTGTTCTAATTTCATACTTTTACATGTACCTGTCCAATTTTCCCAGCACCACTTATTGAAGAGGCTGTCTTTTCTCCACTGTATAATTTACTTTTAAGATAAGCACAGTCCTAGTATTCTGGAGTTCTTGATAATCTGAGAATTTGAGCATAAACATATAGAATAGCAGAAGTTATTGTAAATTCAATTTTTACTTTCAAACAGTTGAAACTATTTTGATAGTTCCTCCCACCATAATATCTTAAAAGTAAAGCCAGGAGTGACTTCAGTCAAATGTCAGAGCAGGCAGCTCCAAACGCTTGTTCCTCCACAGAAACATTGAAAAACAAACAGAAACTGTCAGAGCTAACTTTGTCAGAATCTGGAAAACAGTCAAAAGGTTATAGCAACCAAGCAAATGTTTTCATCACCACAAATTATACCATGTGTACTTTAGCTATCACCTCCCTACCAACCCAACCTTCCCCCTTCCCTGCCAGCCCTTAGCAACCACTAATCTGCTTTCTGTCTCTATAGATTTTCCTCTCCTGGATATTTCATAGAAATGGAATCAGATAAAATGTGGTCTTTTGTGACTGGCTTCTTTCACTTAACATACTGTTTACAGAGTTCATCCATGTAGTAGTACGCATTGATGCTTGCTTCCTTTCTGTGGCCAAATATTCCATTTTATGGATATACTACATTTTGTTTATCCATTTATCATTTGATGGGCATTTTTGTTGTTTCCACATTTCTACATAATAGAGCACTAAAATACATGAAGCAAAACGGACAGAAAGGAAGGGAGAAATAGATAATTCAACAGTAATAGTTGAATTCAAAACCTCACTTTCAATAGTGTATAGAACGACTGGATAGATGATAAATAAGAAAACAGAAGACTTGAGCAACACTATAAACCAACTGGAGCTGACAGACATGTATAGAATACTTTACCTAACAACAGAATATACATTATCCTCAAGTGCACATGGGTCATTCTCCAGGTTAGACCATATGCTAGGTGGTCAAACAAGCCCAGTAAATTTATAAGGATAGAAATAGTGCAAATTATGTAAATAATGCTCCTACCATATGGAATGACATTAGAAATCAGTAGCAGGAAGAAATTTGGGAAACTCACCAATATGTGGAAATTAACACACTCCTAAATAACCAGTGGGTCAAAGAAAAAATCAAAAGGTACATCAGAAAATACTTTGAGATTAAAGAAAATGAAGATACAACATGTCAAAATGTATGGGGGGGCTTCCCTGGTGGCGCAGTGGTTGAGAATCTGCCTGCCAATGCAGGGGACACGGGTTCGAGCCCTGGTCTGGGAGGATCCCACATGCCATGGAGCAACTAGGCCCGTGAGCCACAACTACTGAGCCTGCGCGTCTGGAGCCTGTGCTCCGCAACAAGAGAGGCCGCAATAATGAGAGGCCTGCACACCGCGATGAAGAATGGCCCCCACTTGCCGCAACTAGAGAAAGCCCTCGCACAGAAACGAAGACCCAACACAGACATTAAAAAAAAAAAAAAAAAAAAAAATTGTTAAAAAAAAAAAGTATGGGGTGCAGCTAAAGTAGTGCTTGCAGGGAAGTTTACAGCTGTAAATGCCTATACTAAGAGAGTAGAAAGATCTCAATTCAGTCTTCTGGTCTTCCCCCTTAAGATAGAAAAAGAAGCACGAACTAAAAGGAGACAGAAAAAAGGAAATGATACATATTGGAGCAGAATTTAATGAGATAGATAATGGAATTTAATAAAACCTAAAGCCAGTTCTTTGAAAAGATCAGCAAAATTGCTAAACATTATTAAAGAAAAATTAAAGAATACCAGTTCTTCACAAACCTTAAAAAAGACAGGGTGGGGGACTTCCCTGGTGGCGCAGCGGTTAAGAATCCGCCTGCCAGTGCAGGGGACACGGGTTCGAGCCCTGGTCTGGGAAGATTCCCACATGCTGCGGAGCAACTAAGCCTGTGTGCCACAATTACTGAGCCTGCACTCTAGAGCCCACGAGCCACAGCTGCTGAGCCTGCGTGCCACAGCTACTGAAGCCTGTGCGCCTAGAGCCCATGCTCCGCAACAAGAGAAGCCAACACAATGAGAAGCCTGTGCACCACAACAAAGAGTAGCCCCTGCTCGACACAACTAGAGAAAGCCTGCGTGTAGCAATGAAGACCCAACGCAGCCAAAAAACAAAAGAGTATATACTTAAAAAAAAAAAAAGGTGTGGGGGGGGAGGAACACTTCCCAACTCATTTTTATGAGGTCAGTATTACCCAGATAACAAAACCAGGCAAAGATACCACAAAAAAAATACATACCAACATCTCTTTTGAATATGGACGTAAAAATCCTCAACTAAAGACTAGTAGCATATAAAAGGAATTATACACCATGACCAAGTGGGATTATGTCATGAGTATAATATTGACTTAACATCTGAAATTAATTTATCAATAGAACTAAAAAAATGATCACCTCAATTGACTGAGAAAAAGCATTTGGTAAAATTCAACACCCTTTCATGATAAAAACACTCAACAAAGGAGGAATAGGGGGGAACTTCCTCAACCTGATAAAAGGCATCTAGATACAACTTTTAATTGTTATTTTAGTGGTTACTTTTATCTTTATCTTATGACAGTCTGCTTAAAGTGATACTATACAATTTCATGTATAGTATAGTGTATACATGTATAGTGTAAGGACCTTAGTTTTGTTTTTCATCACTTGAACTTTGTGTTATTGTTATCATGTCCTTTTACTTCTCCATATGTTATAAAAATCCATACTGTATTGTTATTTTTGCTTTAAAAAAGTCTTTTAAAGAGGTATAAATTAGAAAAAAGTGTATTTACGCACATAGTCACTGTTTCCATGCTCTTTATTCTTTTGTTTAGGTCTTTATTTCCATTTGGTATCATTTTCCTACTCCTTGAAATACTTATTTTAACATTTCTTGGATGCAGGTCTGCTTGTGTGGAATTTCTTTAGCTCTTGTAGTCTATTTTGCTTTCATTTTTCAAATATATTTTTGCTGGGTATGGAATTCTAGTTTGACAGTTTTTTCTTCTAGTGCTCTAAACATAATGCTCCACTGTCTTTTAGCTTGCATTGTTTCCAGGGAAAAATCTATTGTCACCCGTATCTTCCTTCCCCTGCATGCCTGTTTGTCCTGGGTGCTTTAAGATTTTGTCTTTATTACAAAAATAAACAAATGGGACCTAGTTAAACTTATAAGCTTTTGCACAGCAAAGGAAATCATTGACAAAACAAAAAGACAACCTACTGAATGAGAAAAGATATTTGCAAATGATATGACCAATAAGGGATTAATATCCAACATATATAAACAGCTTATACAGCTCAACATCAGAAAAACAAACAACCCAATTAAGAAATGGGCAGAAGAACTGAAGAGACATTTTTCCAAAGAGCAAATGCAGATGGCTCACAGGCACATGAAAGGATGCTCAGCATTACTAATCATTGGGGAAATGCAAATCAGAACCAGAATGAGATATCACCTCACAGCTGTCAGAATGGCAGTCATCAAAAAGAACAGAAATAACAAATGTTGGCAAGGATGTAGAGAAAAGGGAACCCTTGTACACTGTTGGTGGGACTGTAAATTGGTGCAGCCACTGTGGAGAACAGTATGGAGGTTTCCCGAAAAACTAAAAATAGAACTACCATATAACCCAACAGTCCCACTCCTGGGTATATATCTGAAAGAAACAAAAACATTAATTCAAAAACATATATGCACGCCAGTGTTCATAGCAGCATTATTTACAGTTGCCAAGCAACCTAAGTGTCCATCAACAGATGAATGGATAAAGAACATGTGTGGGGGGGGTGTGTGTGTGTGTATCTATGGGCTTACAGTTTTTAATAAAATTTTAAATATTTCTAATATGGTTTTTTAAAATATATTTTCTGTCTCCTTCTAACTCTTTCATAGACTTCAGTTACACATGTGCTAAGCCTTATGAAGTTTTCTCACTCATACGTTATTCTTCTTTTTCATTTTTTCCATCATTGTGAACATTTATTATCGCTAGAGTTTCATTTATCTTTTCTTATGCAATGTTGACTCTGCTGTTAAGTCTATTCAGTGTATTTTTCATTTCAAGACAATGTAGTTTACATCTGTAGGAGTTCAACTTGGTTCTTTTTTAATATCTTCCAAGTCTCTACTTAACTTTTTTTTTATTATTTATTTTTTTAAATTTATTTTTGGCTGTGTTTGGTCTTAGCTGTGGCACGTGGGATCTTCGTTGAGGCACGTGGGATCTTTCGTTGTGACGCGTGGGCTTCTCTATAGTTGTGGAATGCGGGTTTTCTTTAGTTGTGGCGCGCAGGCTCCAGGGTGCGCAAGCTCAGTAGTTGTGTCGCGCGGGCTTAGTTGCCCCGCGGCATGTGGGATCTTAGTTCCCTGACCAGGGATGGAACCGCCGTCCCCTGCATTGCAAGGCAGATTCTTTACCACTGGACCACCACGGAAGTCCCAACTTTTTGAACATATAGAATACCATTGTAATAATTGTTTTAGTGTCCTTGGTTACTGATTCTATCATCTACATCAGTTTTGGGCTGGTTTTGGTTGATTTAGTTGTTCTTGTCACTCTGGGTCATATTTTTCTGTTTCTTTGCATGGTTGTTGTAATTTTTGATTGTATACCAGACATTGTGAATTTTACCTTGTGATAGCTATTTTTGTATTTTTGTAAATATTCTTGACCTTTGTTTTAGAATGCAGTTCAGTTTCTTGGAAAGAGGTTGATTATTTCATGTCTTTTAAGCTTTTTTAGGCTGTACTGGATTAGTGTTTAATCTAGGGTTCGTTTACTCCACTACTGAGGCAAAAACCTTTCTGAGCACTCTCCAATGCCCTATGAATTGTGAGTTTCCATTTTCCATTATGACTGATGGGAATAGCCACTATTCCAGGCCCTGTGTTCCAGTAGCCTGTGAGGTATGGCAGTTGTTGTCTCTAGTCCTTTCTGGTGGTTCTTCTCTCTTCCTCTCATGTACACACTGATTAAATAACTCAAATGAGAATTCAGAGAAGACCCTATGTAGATCTCCAGAGTTGTGTGTGCAGCTCTCTTTTCCTGTAATTGTGCTGAAAACTCCAGCTGCCTTGACCCTCTTAGACTCTCATGTCCTATGCTGTGGCCTCGATACATTTTCTCCTTTCAGTAAACTGAAGAAATTAGAAGCTCACTTTGTTTACTCTCTCTTCAGTGATCACTGACCTTCATTTTCTGATGTGCAGTATCTTGAGAACTTCTGTTTCTATATTTTGTTTATTTTTGTTGTTGTTTGAAGTGGGAAGGTAAATGTCGTTCTTGTTACTCTGTCTTGGTTGAAAGTGGGAGTCTTCATCTTTCATTTTTTTGTGTATGAAATTAAATGTATATAGCATACATACATAAAATTGTACACCACTGATGTGTACATCTCAGTGAACTATCACACATCAAGTTCTTGTGTAACCACTGCCCAGAACACAAAATAGAACATTGTCTGCATCCCAGAGGCTCACTTTGTACTCTATCAAGTCTGACTGGTTCTCAAGTCTTTTGGTCAGTGTTGGGAGATGTATGCACATTGCTGGGTGTAGTTTTATTTCATTCATTTTCTTTACTATATACTGTTCCATTCTAGGACCATGCCAGTATATTTATCCATTCTGCTGTTGATAGACCTTTGGGTTGTTTACTATGAATATTCATGTACATATCCTACAGTGTACCTGAGCATGTGTGTCTGTTGGGTATATAACTAGGAGAGTTAAGACATAGGTTTCTATATTTGTCTATTTTAATTGGTGATGGCAAACTATTTTCCAAAATTGTACAAATGAGTTCTGGTTGTTTCACGTTCTTGCCAACACTTGGTATTTTGGTTCTTTTTAATATTATCCATTCTCTCGATATTGTCATATTATCTTATTGTGGTTTTAACTTAGAATTCCTTGATTACTGCATTATTTTTCATATGTTTAAAATATTTTCTTGGTCCTTGCCCCTTTCTCTTTTATTCTTTTTAAAAAAGATTTATTTATTTATTTGGCTGCATCAGGTCTCTGTTGCGGCATGCAGGATCTCTGTTGTGGCACGTGGACTTCTCTCTAGTTGTGGTATGTCGGCTCCAGAGCATTCGGGCTCAGTAGTTGTGGTGCTTGGGGGTGCTTGGGTTCTCTAGTTGTGGCTCGTGGGCTCCAGAGCATGGGCTCAGTAGTTGCGGTGCTCTGTCTCTCTAGTTGTGGCATGTGGGCTCTAGAGTGTGGGCTCAGTAGTTGTGGCACGCAGGCTCTTTAGTTGTGGTGCGTGGGCTCTCTAGTTGTGGTGCATGGGCTCTAGAGCACGTGGGCTTAGTTGCCCCATGGCATGTGAGATCTTAGTTCCACATCCAGGGATCGAACCCGCATCGCCTGCATTGGAAGGCAGGTTCTTAACCACTGGACCATCAGGGAAGTCCTGCCCCTCTTTCTTTTGGTTTGTCTTTTTCTCATTGATTTGTAGGAGTTCTTATACATTCTGGGTGTGAGCACTAAGTTACGTGTGCCACAAATAGTTTTTCTTAATTTCTAGTTTAGTTTTTTTTTTTTTTGTCTTTCAATGAAGAGCTGTTCTTAATTTGAATGTATTCCCATGGAGTAATTCTTTATGGTTAGTGTTTTGTGTGTTCTAAGAAATCTTTATTTAGGGCACATGAAAACATTTTACTTATATTATTATTTAGGAGCTATACTGTTTTGCCTTTTATAGTTAGAGTTGTAATCCACCTGGAATTAATTTCTATGTATGAACTGAGGTAGGCATATCAAGAACCTGCCAAACTGTCTTCTATAGTGACTGTGCCATTTTGCATTTTCACCAATATGTGAGAGTTCTGATGCTCCACATTCTTGTCAGCATTTGGTGTTGTCAGTGTTTTGGATTTTAGCATTCTGTTGGATATGTAATGGCATCTCATTGTCACTTTAATTGCATTTCCCTAATTACATATGATGTCCTTTGTATATTTCGGATAGCAGTTCTTTATCAGATATATCTTTTGCAAATATTTTCTCTCAGTCGTGGATTGTCTTCTCATTCTGTATATTTTTGCATTTTAATATGGGAAAATGCAAACAAAATTAGAATAGTATAAATCTACCCGTGTACGCATGATGTAGCTCCAGCAGTTATCAACTTGAGTTCTGTTTTATTTAACGTATATCCCTTCAGTTATTTTGCAGCAAATTCTAGCCATCATATCGTTTCACCTAAAAGTAATTTAGAATATATTTAAATACTCAGGACAGTTTTTTTTCCTCTTCACAGAGCATTAATACCATTATTATATAAAATAATTACCTTAATATAATGCCTTATGATAGTGCCTTAGTATCACCAAATATATTTGATGCTGTTATATAGAAATACAGTGTGGTCTTGCATATCGACTTTGTATCAAGCAGCCTTTCTCAACTCACTTATTCTAATTTATAGGGATTTTGGATTATTTTCAGTCTTTGTTAGGAATTATGCTGCTATGAGTGTTGTTTTACATATCTCTTGGTAGAAATACAGCTTAATTTCTCTTGGGTATATACACAAGAGGGAGTTGGTGAGTCATAGGTTATGTATACCTAGCTTTTTCCATGGTGGCCATACACCATGGAACAGTGTATTTGGGTATTTTCATTCATTCATTCATTCATTTATGGCTGCGTTGGGTCTTTGTCGCTGCACGTGGGCTTTCTGTAGTTGTGGCGAGTGGGGGCTACTCTTCGTTGCAGTGCGTGGGCTTCTCATCGTGGTGCCTTCTTGTTGTGGAGCACGGGCTCTAGGCATGCAGGCTTCAGTAGTTGCAGCACTCGGGCTCAGTAGTTGTGGCGCACAGGCTTAGTTGCTCCGCGGCACGTGGGATCTTCCTGGACCAGGGATCGAACCTGTGTCCCCTGCATTGACAGGCGGATTCTTAACCACTGAGCCACCAGGGAAGTCCCAGTCTTTTTAATTTTAGTCTTTCTATGGGTATATTGGCATTATATTGTGATTTTAATTTGCATTCTCTGATGGTTGTGATGATGAGAAGTTTTCCATTTGCTTATTGACTACATTGGTATCCACATTTTTAAATGCCTGTTTAAGTTTTTGTCCAGTTTAAATTGGGATGTCACTCATCGTCTAATTGATTTATAGTTTTTTATATTTTACACACATGTACACACACACAAACACACATGTCATAAAATATGGATGTTATAGCTATCTTTTCCCAATCTTTGGTTTAGTTTTTTATTCCCCTTAGTGTTATCTTTCAATGAACAGAAGTTCTTCATTTTAATGAAGTACAATTTATTGAAAAGATCATTTCCCCCAGTGATTTGCTGTGGTGTCTTTTGTATTAAATCAGGTGACCAAATATGTGTGGGTCTGTTTCTGGGTTCTTTATTCTGTTTAATTGCTGTGTTTGTCTATACCAATGATGCACTGTCTTTGTTGCTGTAACTTTTGGATAAGTCTTGATATTTAGTAGTGTAGGTCTTCCAGCTTTGTTGTAAGATTGTCTTAGCTACTCTGCATTCTTTGCAATTCCACATACATTTTAGAATCAGCCTATCAATTTCAATTAAATAGAAGCTGCTGGGGCTTTTACTGAAATTCTATTGGATCTATAGATCAATTTGGGGAGAACTGTCACTTCATCACATTGAGTCTTCCAACTATGAGCATTGTGTATGTACCTCCATTTACGTAAGTCTTCTTTAATTTCTCTCAGTAGTGTTTGTTTTTATTTTTTATGAATTTATTTCTTTATTTTTATTTTTGGCTGTTTTGGGTCTTTGTTGCTGCACGTAGGCTTTCTCTAGTTGTGGTAAGCGGGGCTACTCTTTGTTGGTGGTGTGCAGGGTTCTCATTGCGGTGGCTTCTCTTGTTGCAGAGCACGGGCTCTAGGCACGTGGGCTTCAGTAGTTGTGGCACGTGGGCTCAGTAGTTGTGGGTCATGGGCTCTGGAGTGCAGGCTCAGTCGTTGTGGTGCACGGGCTTAGTTGCTTCGCGGCATGTGGGATCTTCCCGGACCAGGGCTTGAACCTGTGTCCCCTGCGTTGGCCGGTGGATTCTTAACCACTGTGCCACCAGGGAAGTCCCTCAGTAGTGTTTTGAAATTTTCAGTAAGTGACCCTGTACACCTTTTAGATTTATTTTTTGGTATTTGATTTTTTTTTAATGCTATGGTAAATACTACTGGTCTTAAATTTACTATTGTTGTTGCTTCAAATGTAGAAATAAAATTTTTGTATGTTGACCTTATAGTTAGAGACCTTGCCATGTTCACTTGCTAATTTTAATATTTACGGATTCCTTTACACATTTTTATCAATATATATCCAGTCATGTCATGTATAAATACTGATAGGGTTACTTCTTTATTTCTAATGTTTGTGGTTTTGTTTTTACGTTTCTTGCTTAATTTCATTGGCTGAGATCTCTAGTATAATGTTGAGTGGATGTCATGTTAGTGTGCTCCTTGCCATTTTCCTGACTCGGGGGTGGTGGGAAAGTGTACAGTATTTCACCATTAAGTGTGATGTTAGCTTGCTATTGTCATTATTTTAAATTAGCTATTCTGATGGTTAGAGTGATATGTCATTGTGTTACTGTTTGTTTTTATGTTGTGATCTTTCTGAGGTGGCTCATTTACCTTCATGATCCAAAAGTATTGTTCATCTGTCCAATTGAGATGTGTATTTGGATTTACATAATTTAAAGTATGTAAATTAATACTTGAAATAAGCATTACTCAAATAAGATTGATCTGATTTTAACGCTATGCCTAATAGACATAGAGGTGCCCATTATCTTTGCATATTTTAAGTAAAATTTCTTTACAATTTTATTCTGTAATTTCCCCCTCTGTTTTGAAAAAAATAATATTCACACACTAAAAATTCAAACAGTTCCAGTGATTTACAGTGAAAAGTGAATCTTTTAACCCCAGTTCACAGTTTCTTTATCCTATGGCAACCTCTTAGCAGCTTTTTTTGGTGGTGGTGGGGTATCTTTCTATACTGTATTGTCCTTAACAGTTATACATTTAAATAATACATATTGGTATGTACTGCACATATTGTTCAGCTTCTTGTGATATATCTTATAGATTGTTCCATATCACTGTGTGTAGAATTATATCATTCTTTTGGATAGCTTGATATTATTCTCAGTAGTTACAGTATACTTTAGTCTCTTGATAGACATTCATGTTTTTGCCAATCTTGTTTTAACTCTTATTTATTTAATCATTTAACTATTTGAAATAATGCTGCAGGAAACCTTATAATACATGGCTTTCTGCAAATGTGTGATGGTTTCTTCCCATACTTATTCTTAATATTTTTATTTATAATGTATTTATACTTTGTTCTGAATAAATTGCATCGCAAACTATGTTTTCAGTGCTTTTGAGATGCAAATTACCATTTAAAATTTTACTCCCTTACTTAGACTTTTAGAAGACATCTATTTTCAAGAAAATCTCAGGGGAAAGTAATCTTACAAGTAGAGTTTAAGTAAAAAACCTTTTATGTAGAAAGTCAGTGTAAAATTTATAATCTCAAATATTAGGCAATATTGAATGTTTACAGTTTTAGTCTTAAACTGATTTAGCTCCCTAAGCAGAGTATATATACTATTTCTGTAGTTTTTCTTTCCTTTTGGGGAAAGCATTAGTATTTTATAGAGACTAGATAACCTGCTTGTTACTAGCTTTTGTAATAATAGGACTGTTAACTCATTGAGCAAACTTGTTCCATGCAGTGTTCCATGCTCTGGGAATGTAGCAGTGAAGAGAGTTCTACATGGAGCTTTTATTCTCGATGCAGGTGGTGGTGAGACAAGAATAAAGTAATCAAACATGTAGTAGTAAATAATGAATATATAATGATAAGCCCATTGGTGATCAGTGCTAGAGAGAAAAATGAAGCATGCAGGAAGACTAGGGAGTCCTGAGGTTTGGAGCATAATGGATATTTTAAAATAAGATGTGCCTCAGAGAAGGATCTACAAGAAACTAGTAATAGTGGTCGCTTCTAATAGGGGGACTGGGTGTCTGGCAGACAGGGATGGAGATGAGACATACTTTCATTAATACTCTTTATTAGTGCCTTTTGAATTTTCTGTTATGTGATACATTCATAAGAATAAATTTTTTTGAAAGAGGCTACTGTGATGTTAGAGATGAGGGAGCAGAGAGCTGCCCTGCTTTGCTCAGTCCATTGGTCCTTTCACTGTGGCCCAGGCCTTTTTAGTCAGAAGTGGTTCTTTAATTGTATTTTCCTACTAATAGCATATTTTTGTTGTTGTTGTTGTTAAAATGTTTTTAAATTTATTTTTGGCTGTGTTGGGTCTTCGTTGCTGGGCACGGGCTTTTTCTAGTTGCGGTGAGCGGGGGCTACTCTTCGTTGCAGTGCACGGGCTTCTCATTGCGGTGGCTTCTCGTTGCAGAGTATGAGCTCTAGGGCATGCGGGCTCAGTAGTTGTGGCACGTGGGCTTCAGTAGTTGTGGCTCACGGGCTTTAGAGCATAAGCTCGTTAGTTGTGGCGCACAGGCTTAGTTGCTCCGCGGCATGTGGGATCTTCCCAGACCAGGGCACGAACCAGTGTCCCCTGCCTGTCCTCTTAACCACTGCACCGCCAGGGAAGTCCCTACTAATAGCATATTAAGGAAAAGGACTTCCTAAGAAAGTAAGGGAGTTTTGAGTGGCAAAATGGGTAGAAGATGAAAAGTTATTATCAAATCTGATTTATTTTACATCATTAACAAGGCTGTGTTTGTCTTTCTAACATGGAAATGAAACCGTTGATAACTAACGTCTGGTGTACTTCAGTTAAGTTTTTAGAGAACTTTCAATCATTGGCATAAAAGCATTGAAGCTGAGTAGAGGTGTGATGGCCAACCCCATATGCTAGGTTGCTGCCTCTTCATGACTGCATCTGAACTGCCATTGCAGGCTGAGTTGGGTATCTTTTACAAAAGCCAAAAGGACTCACAGGTCCTTGGGTTAACTACTGGACAGACCTACTAGCTCTAGGGCATTTAACAAAATTGCAGAAGATAAAAGTAACTTTATTTTTTTACCTAGATCTCTGATTCTATACATCAAAGCAATTAACTTGTAACACTGATGCTTTTGAGGGTTAATCTTGAGTATTTTGTTGTTTTGTCCTTACTAAATGTAACTTTTTTTGACTTTAGCTTTTATACTTGTAAATTTGGCAAGTATGGTTATTAATACCTGATAAAGGTAAAGGTAGAATCAATTTGGAATCTGAATAGAAGGTATGTTATAAAAAGAATATAACAACATCAATAAAAATTATAAAGCAAAATCTTGTCTTTTAATGTTTGTTACATCCTTCTAGTCCTTGTCTGGTGTATTCGTGTTCATGTTTCCAATAGCTAAAATCATGAATAGGATCCCATTTACTTAACATTTTACAGACATTATTTTGTGTTGTTACTTTGGAAGTGGTTTCATAGATGGTTTTAATATAAATAATTTCTGAGATTATATAGCTAGTTGTCTTCAGAGTAATGTAAAGTTGGGAAATTGGCAAAATATATTAACCTGTATCAGTAGTAATTTGGAATGAATATACTTCTCTAAAAAGTGTTCATTTTTAAAAGATTGCTTTGATCACTAATCTCCAGTTTTAGAGAGTCTTTATTTGTATATAATGAGAATTTTTAAGCTTGGAAAACCATTCTTATAACTCCTTTATTTATTGAGTAGAGCTGTATCAGAATTATAATTAGCTGTGTAGTTGAAAAACCTTGTAATTTAAAGTGTAAATATTTAAGCTTTCAAGTTAGATTCAATAACAAGAAACCAAAATACTAGAATAGTTGATTTCTTCTTTGTTTGAAGCATGAAATATTCCGGCAGGCTTTCAGACTAATAGAACAGTTTCCAGAGATTGGATAAAACTGTTAGTTTATCACTAATATACCAATCCTTCTAGATTACCACAGTTGTTTTCTGTGAACTTTGTCATTCAGGGACTGATCATCATCTTCTGAATTTTCTAAATTGCCTTCAGGCTTCTCCTAACTATATAACATTTCTTGCTACCTAGCTCTTACTTACAGAACTTACTCCCTTTAACTTGTAGGGTAAGAGGGAATTGAGAGTAGGTAAAATTCGCATTAGGTCAGTAGTAGCTATGGTTCTTGAGTGGGAAGGATAAAAGAAAGCTTAACAATTGATGAGGATTTAAAAATTACCATTGATTTTAATGTAAATGACAGCATAGTCTGATAGCATGAATAATTTAATATAACTAGGTAGAACTGATAAAGTTTTTAAACTTACAGTTCATCAAAAATATGCTTGCTTTTTAAAAATTGTTTTCCATAAATAAGTTGGAATTTGTGCTGTGTACCTTGGTAGCTGCTATTACCAAACCAGTAGTCCCTTTGTGAGGTATAAGATTTTTGTTCTGTGGATAGTCCCAAAGGGCTATATGAGGAAATTCTGAAATAAAGCGCCAGATTAACTTAAAAACAAAACAAAACCAAAAACAAACTACTTGGCCTACTTGGAAGGGAATAAACAACTATGGGCCACAGTTTTTGCTTTTCTGGAATGCTAAATTTCAGCTCAGAGGAAATTCTTCATCAGAGCAATAAACCTTTGAAAATTGCTTTATAATGGAAACGCTGACAGACCATTAACTTTAGTGGTGCAGATGCACTGCTCTGACATACATAAGGTTGTCCCAAGTTGCTAAGTACAGTAAACCATGTTGGGCAGTGTACATCCCGTGGAAGCCTATATGGGTGTATACAGTTTGTCGTGTTATGCTACCTAATAATGGAGAAGCTCAAACGTATCACCTTTGACATGCAGGGAAGTATCATTTTAGAAGGAAAGAGTGGTTTAGGCTCTGCTGATGCTGATAGCTCATTTTATATTGCCACACTGGAAAAGGCCCAGGGTAAATTTAACATGATGCATTTAATCACCATTCCAATTACAGTGCCACTGAAGCACACCAGTGTTTTCTTACTACCAATTCATTGGAACTTCTAGGTCATAAAGTATCATTATTAGGCATATTGGAAAGTCTCAGCCCAATGGAAATGTGGATTCTGGGATTTTTCCAATTGCTTTGAAACAGTAACGGAGGCTGCTTGGATGTACATTTTCCCCTTGTAAAATGAAAATTGGAATTTAAAGGGATTGATATGACAAAGTGAGAATCCTATAATGCCCCGGGGAAGGATGAAGCAGAATGTTCACATCTAAAAGTAAAATAAGGAAAATGATGAAGAGGGGTGGGTACTTCCATAGCAGCCTGCTTAACGACTGATATCCCTGCTAATAATAAGTGTTGTGAGAATTTGTCTTGTTTTTGGCTATATTCACAGCACCTAGCACAGTACTTGGCACATAATGTGGGTGTCAGTAAATATTTATTGGATTTATTTGTGTTTGTTTATTTAAAAGCTATTTGGGGCTAGATTGTCAGGCACCTTGCTAAATGTTGTGAAGGTTACTAATATAATGTGTGTGTACATTTGTGTACATATACATAATATACATAATACATAGACATATATGTGCAGCTAGAATTAATCCATAAAAGATTTCTTAAAGGCATTTTAGGTACAATTTGATATGCTGAGTATCATGAATTTATGCAAAGATTCAAGTGTATTTGGGCAGAATCATGTCATCTGAAATGTAAGTGTACTATAGTAAAGAGATCTGACATCATAACTAGATTATAAGTAAGTCTGGTGCTCCTGTACTCTAAAATCAATGCTAATTGGACCAGGCTTATTTGCTGTGTTCTGTTTGATTAAAAAAAAATTTTTCCCCCCACTTGTCTGTGGCAATTCCCAAACTTGGCCGCCCACCTGGGTGGACTTTTAAAAAAACATAAGGATTGTAAGGTATTAGCCCATAGATTTTGATCCGCTAGGTCTGAGGTGGAGACTGGGAATATATATTGTAAAGAAATTTCCTTTCCTTGGGTGCTTACGTACAGCTAGTCTTCCCACACTGCTTCATTATGTACTTCAGAATGAGTGGTGACAATTACCTTGGACCTTTTGGGTTCTCTGGAAACAATAACCAGCACAGTAATTAATGTCTTGGTCTTATGCTGGTGGAAGAAAAGAAATGCTAGCATATGTCATACTGAAGGTCGTTTAGGATCAGTGTTGACTTTCTGTCCGTATATTTTACCAGAAAGCTATCATCAGGACAGTTTGGGGAAGGATATGATTTTCTTTTTTTCCTGTGGCATATTCGTAGAGTTGTAATACTAGAAGGTGCCTTAGAAATCATTTAGTTAATTGCCTTCCTTTTATCTTTGAGTTAACCTTAAAAATGGTAGGGCTTTGTCCCAGCTTTGTCTGTTATTCATTGTTATCTCATTCTCTGAGCCTTCATTTCTTATACTTAAAATGGGGGTAATAATACTTAATCTAGCTTATAGGTTTTTTAGGATTAAAATGCACAAAAAATGCCTACTAGCATGTATCTTGCATGTAGTAAGTGATCAACAAATGTTAGATTTTATGGCGTACCTGTTACATGATCTATGGTATACGGAAAAGCCAAAAGAAGTAGAAAAATTATACAGAAAAGCTAATAGAAGTAGTTGAAATTCAAGTTAAATATGTTGTATACTCATAAATAGAGTTTAAAAAAATTGTGGTTAAAAATACATATAACACAAACTTCATCTTTTTAACCATTTTAAAGTGCACAATTTAGTGGCATTTAGTACATTCACAGCATTGAACCATCATTACTCTCTATTTCCAGGACATTTTCATCACTCCAAAAGGAAACCTGTACCCATTAAGCAGTCACTCCCTCTTTCCCCCTCTTTCCAGCCCTTGGCAACCACTAATCTGTTTTCTGTCTCTGTGGATTTGCCTATTTTGTATAACTTCATATGAATGGAATCATACAGTTTGTGTCCCTTTGTGTCTACTTCTTTCACTTGGTGTGTTTTTAAGGTTCATCTGTGTTCTAGCATGTATCTGCATTTCATTTCTTTTTATGGCTGAATAATAAGCCATTGTGTGGTTATATACCATAATTTGTTTATCCATTCATCAGTTGATGGACATTTGAGTTCTGAACCTTTTGGTGATTGTGAATAATGCTGCCACAAACATAACGTGTGCAAGTTTTTGTTTGAACACTTGTTTGCAGTTCTTTTTGGTAAATGCCTATGAATAGAATTTCTGGTTCATGTGATAATTCTGTATTTATCTTAATTGAGGAACTGCCAAACTGTTTTCCACAGTGGCTGTACCATCTTACATCCTACCAGCAATGCATGAGGGTGAGGGTTCCAATTTCTTCACATCCTGGCCAAAACTTTTAAAAACATTATAGCCATCCTATTAGGTGTGAAGTGTATCCCATTATGTTTTTTGTGTTGTTGTTAGATTTTTTAAAAAATTAGTTTTAAGTGTACACCGTAATATATACATAATGTATACAGTGCAAAATGATCATCACAAGTCTAGTTAACATCTGTCACCTTACATAGTTACCAAAAAAAAATTTTTTTTCTTGTCACGAGAACTTTTAAGATCTACTCACTTGGCAACTTTCAAATATGCAATATATTATTATTAACTATAGTTGCCATGCTGTTCATTACATCCTCATGACTTATTTATAACTGGAAGTTTGTATCTTTTGCCCCTTTCACTCATTTGTCTAACTTCCACCCTCTCACCTCTGGCAACCACCATTCTGTTCTCTTTGTCTATGAGCTCAGTTTTTGTTTTTTTAAATTCCACATGTAAGTGAGATCATATGGTATTTATCTTTTTCTCTCTGACTTACTTCACGTAGCATGCCTTCAAGGTCCATCCATGTTGCAAATGGCACGATTTCATTCTTTTTTATGGCTGAATAATATATTCCATTGTATATTCTTTTTTTATTCATTCATCCATTGATGTACACTTAAGTTGTTTCTATATCTTGGCTATTATAAATAGCTGCAGTGACCATGGGGGTGCATATATCTTTCTGAGTTAGCTTTTTTGTTTTCTTCAGATAAATACTTCAGAAATGAAATTGCTGGATCCTATGGTAGATCAATTTTTAATTTTATGAGGAACCTCCATACTGTTTTCCATAGTGGCTGCACCAATTTATATTCCCACCAACAGTGTACAAGGGTTCCTGTTTCTCCACATCCTCACAAACACTTGTTATTTGTTGTCTCTGTGATAATTACCATTCTAACAAGTATAAGGTAGCAACTCATTGTGGTTTTGATTTACATTTCCTTGCTGATTAGCGATGTGGAGCATTTTTTCATGTACCTGTTTCCATCTGTATGTCTTCCTTGGATAAATGTCTGTTCAGATCTTTTGCCCATTTAAAAATCAGATTTAAAAAAAATATGAGATGTATGAGCTGTTTATATATCCCACTTGTTTATTTTTGCTTTTGTTGCGTTTGATGTCAGACTCCAAAAAATTATTGCCAAGACCTATGTCAAGGAGCTTACCACCTATGTTTTCTTCTAGGAATTTCATGGTTTCAGAATTTACATGCAAGTCTTTAGTGATATATCCACTTTGCCCACTTGGTTGAGAATTTTTATCATAAATGGATGCTGAATTTTGTCAAATGCTTTTTCTGCATCTACTGAGATGATCATATGATTTTTATCCTGCATTTTTTTAATATGGTGTATCACATTGATTTGCACATGTTGAACCATCCTTGCATCCCAGAATAAATCCCACTTGATCATCATGTATGATCCTTTAAATGTATTGTTGAATTTGGTTTGCTAGTATTTTGTTGAGAATTTTTGCATCTACGTTCATCAGGGAAATTGGCCTGTAATTTTTTTTTTAAATAAATTTATTTATTTGTTTTTATTTTTGGCTGTGTTGGGCTTTTGTTGCTGTGCGTGGGCTTTCTCTAGTTGCGGCGAGCGGGGGCTACTCTTCGTTGCGTGCATGGGCTTCTCATTGCGGTAGCTTCTCTTGTTGTGGAGCATGGGCTCTAGGTGCACAGGCTTCAGTAGTTGTGGCATGCGGGCTCTAGAGCACAGGCTCAATAGTTGTGGCGCACGGGCTTAGCTGCTCAGTGGCATGTGGGATCTTCCCGGGCCAGGGATCGAACCCGTGTCCCTGCATTGGCAGGCGGATTCTTAACCACTGTGCCAACAGGGAAGCCCTGTAATTTTATTTATTGTGGCGTCCTTGTCTGCTTTTGGTATTAGGGTAATGCTGGCCTTGTAAAATGAGTTTGGAAGCATTTCCTCTTAATATTTTTTGGTAAGAGTTTGAGAAGGATTGGTATTTGGTAGAATTCACCAGTGAAGCTGTCTAGTCCTGGACTTTTGTTTCTTGGGAGGTTTTTGATCACTGATTCAAGTTCATTCCTAGTAATTAATGTGTTCATATTTTCTTTTTCTTCATGATTTAGTCTTGATAGGTTGTATGTTTCTAGGAATTTATCCATTTGTTCTAGGTCGTCAAATTTGTTGGTATCATTATGGTTTTGATTTGCATTTTGCTGACAACTAAATGACATTAGGCATCTTTTTGATGCGATTGTTGGCCATTTGTATATCTTCTTTAGAGAAATGTCTCTTTAAGTCCTTTGCCCTGGGACTTCCTTGGTGGTCCAGTGGTTAAGAATTCGCCTTCCAGTGCAGGGGATGTGGGTTCAATCCCTGGTTGGGGAACTAGGATCCTACTTGCCGCGGGGCAACTAAGCCCGCACACCGCAACTACTGAACCCGCGTGCTGCAATGAAAGATCTTGCGTGCTGCAACTAAGACCCGACACAGCCAAAAAATAAATAAATAAAATATTAAAAAAAAAAAAAAAAGTCCTTTGCGCACCCCCCCGCCCCCGCCCCCGCCCCGGCCGCCTTTTTTTTCCCTGGCTGCGCTGCACGGCTGCGGGATCCTAGTTCCCCAACCAGGAACCTGGGCCCTTGGAAGTGAAAGTGCAGGGTCCCAACCACTGGACCGCCAGGGAATTCCCTCCTTTGCCCATTTTTAAATTGGGTTATTTGTGTTGTTGAAAGCAGAGTCTTTTGATTATAAAATTAATTTATATACTGTCATTTGGATAGAGACCTTATTTGGAAATATAACAATAAGGGGTTGACGTTCTTTTAAAGTAACATTTTATTGCATGTTTTATTTTTATCTATTTTTTTATAGAAATGTAACACCCTTCAATTATATAGCTTAACCTGATATCTTGCTCCCTGCGTCCAGTCTCTACTAGCAGATAACCAAATTTATTCCTTTCCAAATTATTATTTTACCTTGATTTTTAAAAAATATTTATTTATTTATTTTGGCTGTGTCCGGTCTTAGTTGCTGTGTGAGGGCTCTTTGTTGTGACACGTGGGCTTCTCTAGTCGTGTGCAGGCTCCGGAGTGCATGGGCTCAGTAGTTGCGGCGTGCGGGCTTAGTTATCTGCAGTATTTGGGATCTTAGTTCCCTGACCAGGGATTGAATCCGCATTCCCTGCATTGGAAGGCGGATTCTTAACCACTGGACCACCAAGGAAGTCCCTGATTTTTTTTTTTTTTTTTGGTTGAGTGTTTCTTTCCTAACTTTTTTGTTAACAATTTTATTGAGGTATGATTTATCTACCATAAGATTGACCCATTGTAATTGTACAGTTTGATGATTTTTAGTAAGCTCACAGTCTTCTACCACCATTACCACATACATTTTTAGAACATTTCCATCACCCTGAAAAGTTTCCTCAGGGCTATTGGTGCTAAATTTCTTTGCCCACTTCCAGGCAACTCATCTGTTTTCTGTTTTTGTAGGTTTGCCTTTACTTAATATTTCACATAAATGGCATCATAATATATAGAACGCTAGCTTCTTTCACTGAGATGAATATTTTCAAGATTCATCTGTGTTGTAGCATGTATCCATAGGGTGTTCCTTTTTATTACTGAATAGTAGTCCATTCTATGGATAATACCACATTTCATTTATCTATTCATTAGTTGATGGGCATTTGGCTTGTTTTTAGTCTTTGGCTGTTATGAATAACAAACATTCATGTACAAGTCTTTGTGTAGACATCCTCCTTCAACTTTTTTTTTTTGAGAAATTTCAACCCCACAGAAAGGTTGAGATAAGTAGTATACTGAATGTCCATATACTCTTCACCTAGATTCACTGATTGTTAACACTTGCTACCCATGCTTTACCTCTTTCTATAAATATACCTTTTCAGAACCATTTGCAGATACCATGACAGTTTACCTCTTAAATATTTCAACATGAATCTTATAAGAATGAGGACACACATTTTCATACATAACCACAGTATCATTATCATATTAAAAAAAATTAGCAAGAATTTTATATCAGCTATTTTATATACATATTAAAATTTCCCCAGTTGTTCCAAAAATGTCTTCTAGAGCTTTTTTACCCCTTTTTCTAATCCAGGATCCAAAAGTGATTTTCTAGATTACATTCGGTTGTTGTTTTTCTTAGTCTCTTTTAATCTAGAATAGTTCCTCTTCCTCTCTGTTTTTCATGTCAGTGAGGTTTAGAAAAATACAGGCCAGTTATCCCACCTTTTAGCTTTGTCTCATTGCTATCTTATGATTTGGTTTTTTTTGGTTTGTTTTTTATTTTATATATTTATTTATTTATTTTTGTTTATTTATTTATGGCTGCATTTAATTTAAAACGTGTGTGTGTGTGTTTGGGTGGTAGGCTGAAGACCTTTTCTTTGCATATCTGTCAACTGATTTGAGGCCATACACTTTTTCTTGTGTCCACCACGCAAATAATACATCATCTGCGATAGCGTAGCATATGCCTTCTGGAACTGGCCTTCTGGGCTGGAACCGTCACTCTTCTTACTAGCATGTGAACTTAGGCAAGTTACTTAACTTTTCTGTGCCTCAGTTTTCTCATGTGAAAAATGCTGACGATAAAAGCAATGTGTTAGTAATTGTAAAACATATACTAGTGTGAAATGGTTAACTCATTTAAAATATCTTGCTGGTGACTGGTACACGAATGCCTAAATAAATGTTTGCTAGTTAATTGACATCCAGTTTTGGTCTCATTAATGGGGTGAGAATCTAAAGACATTTATGAAGCAATTTGAGGGCACTCTTTAGATTTTCATGATTTGTTCATTAGTCTTTAAGTTGTCTTGCTCATGCCTAATCTGGCAGCATCGTTTTTTTTTTTTTAATAGCAACCTGTCTTTTAATCAATTCAAAGTGTTCAACATAGATTTCATAGAAATAATGCTTTCTTGTTGCACTTACTCGTTTAGATAGTAACTATGTGATCACAGCCACAAGTAAAATAGGTGTAATTGTAAGGCATAGACAGATTTTGGGGAAAAAATAACTGGTTCTGCAGAAACATTCAGCTCAAATGACAGGAGTGGAAATAAACCACTATATTGGAAAACAGCTCTGCTGGCTGAGAGAGCATTTGGCACACTAACATTGGGCATGTTAGTCTGTTTTATGGAGGGTCTTAAGAGCACAGGTTAATATAGCCAGTTGAGTGGAGTCTTGTCAAGAAAACCGCTGTATTCTTTGAAGAAGATGCTGCTGCTGCAGACTCACCATCTTAGGGTACCTACTGTAGGTGATTTCTTATGGGTCTGTTTTCTGCCAGATTACAGCCTTTCATCTTGGTTTTCTTGTGATGGTTTAGGTAGCATGTTTGTGAGAGGTGGCAAAGTTGTATGGCCAGGAAGATAGACTGACCCATGATTACCAAGTTCTTCTTAGAACAATTCAGCCATGCCTCAGCACAGGTCCTCAGCATTGGGAGGGGAGCTGTGCACTCTTAAGTTGAATTCTGTCAGATGGGTCCTGGGCTTCTGATATTTCCAGCAGAGTCTTAGATGGTGGGTGGTACACAGAATATGCTCATTAGGTTTGTGAATGGCATCAAGTTGGGTGGGATAGGTGGCTCAATAGACAACTGGATTAAAATTCAGAATATCTGATATTTTAGAAAAGTTGGTGAATATACATAATATGGCATTCAACAGGATTAAGACAAGATAATTTTCTTAAGGAAAGTAAATAGCTGTGGAAATTCAGTATGGATGTAGGATTGGGTTTATACCAGTGGTAGTACAAAACAGTCCCAAGGTGATAAGAAAACTAGTTAATAAATAAGAGTCATGATGTCTTTGCATTTAAAACCATTGATAAAAAGTCATATAATTGGAATGGCACTTAAAGAAATCATAGGGCCATTCCTTCACCATATTTAGTATTTGTCACAGTGTAAGCATTAAATGAAGATCTCAGGAAAATGTTCCAGAGTGAGAAGACTGAAAAATTAGGAAATAGTCCCCATCAGAAGGTTTTAGTAAATCTATAGCCTAGAAATAATGGAGAGTTTAGTAATTCTCTTATTAGATTATATATGATTGTATTATTGTGTGATCATAGATTCATAGAATGTCAGAGGTCACTGGTTTAAGTAACTCATTTTGTTTTAATGGATGAGAAAACACAAACCTGAGGTCACACATTCAAGACAGGCCCTTTCCTCTCAGGTCACTGTTCTTACCACTTACCCCTGTGGCAGCCTGTGTTTTTATTCTGATGACAAGATTATTAAGGCATTTACAATAGTAGGAAGGTTATAAAGTAAGACGTTAGATATTAATGCTTTTGAGGTTTGGGAGGCAGTGAAACATAACACACAAAGAAGCAGTGGAATCTCTTGTGGTCATAGAACAGGGATACTTTGTCTTATTGAGGCAGAGACAGAAAAGATGTACTCTTGAGTTTCCTTCTAGCTCTTTCTCTTTTTCTGCTGGGGGTTATAACTGCTCAGGTTGATTACGTGGAGAATTTTCTTTTGCAGACTTTAGGCAATCTTGTATTTTGTGGTGAATGACTAATTGTCAGGAAATGGAAATTTTAAACTTTGAACTTTCTTCCTTTTCAATGAGCATTGGACTGGGAATAAGGAGAGCAGTTTCTCTTCTGCTGTCACCTTTCATCCATTTCTCATGTAGATTCATGGTAGGTGTGATCCCAACCCTTTCACCTACCCCAGCCCCCACTCACCCGCCCCAAGAATATCCTGGTAGACTGATGTAATATATGAAATGTTTAGAATTTGAACAAAATGAAAGGTGCTTTTGAAGTACAAAAGACATTTTTTTGATGTCAGTGACAGTAACTGCACATTAAAAATTTTTTGTGTTTGTATATTGCTGGATATTACTTTCTCTTCCTCCATATTTAGTGGATACTCTTTTGGTACCTGAGTCTTAACTGAATGACATGAACTGAAATGTTACATCTTGTAGATGTCTTTTTACCTGGATGTTTTCCAGCTGTTAGAAGCACCTTATGCTTTTCTTTCTTAGCTGTACAGTACCTGTGTTAGCCTGTTTAACCTTGCAGCTTGAACCCTCGTAACTATCATCTCCCAGGTTTATGTCTCATTTTCTGGCAAAGAAAGATCTAATAATAATGTGTTAGGTTTACTTTTCATCTTTTATTAAAATTACCCTGTGTTTGATCTGATTTTCTTTAAATATGGATAAGTGAATGCCTCTGTTTGCAAGCCTAAATTGTCTTAATAATAAGAGTAGATAAATGCACACTTCACCAGGGTGAAGCAGAAGTATTTGTCACTTGGGTAGGACAGGTACATATATAATTCTTCAGTAGTTTTTATGTAATGATGGTTGCAAAGATGATGGAAAATGCAAGGCTCAGTATTTTTTCTTAGAAGAAGTGGTTCTTCTGTATAATTATTAACCCATTATGGAAGTTTCATAGCCAGTTAATTATTTTGATCACTATTCAGGTGAAAACACTCTGACTTCCATAAATGTGTCTCCTAACCCTCACCTATTTGCAGCAGCACCATGGCTAGCCAGGAGAAAAAAATAAGCACAGGGAATACCTCACTGTTCTCTCTCAAATTTTCTGTTCTCAATTTAATTCTCAGGTATTTGTTCCTATATCAGATGGTTGGGAAATCTTCTGTGTATTGTTTTCAGAGCAACACAAAGAATTCCTTTTGTAATGAACCAGTAATAGTACCTAATGTGGTGTAGAATTTTAAAAATTGTTTTTGTACCAATAATACTTTATTGAGCTGTAATTTATACACAGTAAAATTCACAATCTTATGTGTATAATATAGTGAATTTCGACAAATATATACACTTATGTAGTCACCACCAGATCAAGATACAGAGCATTTGCATCACTCCAGAAAGTACACTCCTTTGATGTACAGTTCTAAAAAACTTCTAATAAAATGGATAGGAATAACTTAAGGGAGAAGTTTAATAATCAACTCGTATGCAGTTTCTTTAGGTAACTGGACAGCAGTGAGCTTAGTCTTCTTTTTTCCCCTGCTATTTTCTCTACTACAAAAGTGAATTCTGCTGAGCATTATTTTCCTCTAATACAGGGTTTGAATTTCCTAAAATATTACGCATATTTGAAAATGAAGAGATCCAGATATAAGGCATTTCTCCATCTTCTCAATAAGAAAAAGAAGTGTTTTGGTCAACATAAATATAGAAATTTTTAGGGGTGTAGACGAAATAATTAAAATGTTAAATAGTTAATTGTAATAATTGCATATATATATTTAAAAAATCTTTTCTTTAACTTTTTCATTTTGAGATAATTTAGATTTACATGCAATTGTAAAAAAAGAATAATACAGAGAGATCTCCTGTATTCTTCTCTCAGTTTACCCCAGTAGTAATTGCACGTGCATATTTAAGAATAGGTTATACTATCAAATTACATGTATTTGAATTTATTCCTAATACACATTTAAAAATATTACTTTCCCACAGTCATTTTATGAAACATTTATTTGAATGCTCCACATCTTCACAGCCATGAATGTCTTTAATATTTATTTACTGAAACCACATTTAAAGGTATTGGCCCAGTTTTTCAGTTATTTATTTCCTTACAAGTTGTTTGAGATATAGAGCATTTAAAAAATCTGTAAATGTTGCTCTCTGTAACTTTTATCTGAAGCCACAAGAATTCATTCATATAACATTCGGAGAATTGCCATCATTTTGATGTTATTTGTGATCTTCCTAACTTTCCAAGGTTTTTTATTGCATTTCTTTCTAAATGATCTTCAGAGGCCTTTTTCGGGTGGCAGCTACCTCTTGTAATTGTGACATCACATGCCAGGAATAAGTATTTAATCTGTGTTTAAATCTGTATTTTACTCCCTTTTGAAACTTGTTTGGTGTAATAACTTTGACAAAGCATCCAGCGCTAGTGTTCTGTGATGTTTTTCCAGACTTCAGTTGTTTATGCCCAGAGATGAGAACTTCACTGTCTTGCCCCTTTCACAGAATCTGACTGGGTGGACGTCCCTGGGAGTTTGATTCCATTGGCAGGGTCTTACTCTTTTGGAATCCCAAATGCCATTCCCCTGGGCATGACTGCTCGCTTGGAGTTTTCACTTCAAGGTTTCTGGGAAGCTTTTTCTTTTTTTTCTTTCTCCCCTGTTTGTATTTAATATAAAATTATTGGTGCCTACTTCAAAAGTAAGGATTTAATTGTAAAGCAATTCCTGCTTCTTGAAGGATAATTTTAGGGAAGAAAAGCTTTCCTTATGTTTGGGCATATATGGTAAGACAGCTGCAGCCACTGTATACAGTATGTGTTAGAATCGATAGGGTCATTAAGTTTCTCTTATGTGGAAAAATTATTTGCCATTTTTATTCAGTTCATTGTATTTTTTTCTCCTGCATTTCTACAAAGGATTTACGTTTTAATATTTATTCTTCTTTTTATCAGTTTATTGATGGCCTTGCCTCATCTTGTTTTAATCGTTAGGTAGTGCTGGGCTAACCTTTTAGTAATGTGTACAGGGCCACAGATGATAATGTGACTTGTTTTACATCTGTATATCTTTTTAGTGCAGGGACTTAAAACACAGAAAACCAGAGGTGTATGCTAATGTCCTTCCTGTCCTTGAATTTGGGTATAAAATGTTAAGGCACGGTTCATTACAGTACCCTACCTGGAATCTAAATTATTACAGTGAAATTAGCTTTTAAAGTAGCATGACCCATATTGCTTACATTCTAGCAACTAATCCCCCTTAATAACAACTCCATCTTTTCCTTTGTAATATTCCCTTAAAAAGAAAACTTTGCAGATATTGTCTGAATGATTTAGAGTGATGTATAACAATTCAGACAGGCTGGATGCACTGTTGAAAGCCTCCTTTGTCATTGCCTGCTAGGATGTCATCTGTTTGAACTGGCCTTTTTCTTGTTTGCCTGGGGTGAGCAAAGAGTGACGATTTAGTAGAGTTGTTTGCTGCTTTCTAGCTGTTGTAGGAAGTTAAGACTTTCTGGCTTAACATGTATGAGGTGGCACGCGGATTGTTACTAGTCTTTAATAATCTAATCTTACTTCTAAGGTGACTGGAATGGTTTTTAGAGTGGAGGAGGCATTGTGGTTTCTTTATTCCTTCTCTTCCTTTGCATGTATACGCACATCCCTGCCCCGCTCCCCTCTCCTTCCTCTGGATTATTAAAGGAGATTGAATTAGGAAATGTGACTCGTTGGTTTTTACAGATTGGTTTTCTTCATTAAGAAGGAAATCCCTGTGTAGTCTAGGTTTTTAAAAATGTTATGATCCATGCCTTACCTAGAGAAATTTAGGGTGGAATGGCTGGAATGGCTTGGCATAGTTATGTACTGATACTTTTGTTTTTACTTTTGACTCTTCTTTATTTTTTTTGTGCCTCAGTTTCTTCCTCACTGATATGGTGACAGGGTTGTTTTCTATTTCCATATTTGTATTAAAATATTTGCCGGGGGGGGGGGGACCTGGCATGTATGCGTTTTTCGAAGTGGTGAGAGTTAGTAGTGTTGTATGAATGTCAAGAAAATGCTGTAAATAAAATGTTTTTAGAATTCTCAGAAATTAGGAATGTTCTTTTAATTCCTTGAGACAAACTAGCTGGAAGATTAATTTATTTTTCATTTAAAAAATTAATATCCTTCAGAATTAGAATTTTTTTTAATTTCAGAAGAAAACACATGATTAAAGCAGGATAACCATTTTTCCCATTAAACAAAGATTTGAAATTAATTATTTACTTAATGTTGGTGGGAGTGTATTGAAAAAAAAGTACTTTCAGATGCTTTTGATGAGAGTGTAAATTGGTAGAACTCATCTGGGAAGTAATTTGGCAGTATTTACCAAATCATACTTTTTCATCTCAGTAATTCTCCTTTTCAGAGTCAGTTTTAAAGAAAGTTATCCAGCCAAAGATCTATGACCAAAGACTTATGTCCAGAAATGCTCATTATAGCAGTATTTATAATAGAAAAAATCTGGGGAAAAGATTAAACATTCAACAGTAAGAGAGTGACTATAGTGTTAGTATGTAATGGACTATTACAGAGCAACAAGAATATTTTTGGAGAATATTTAATGATATGGGAAATATCACTAAACATAAATATAAAATGAAAAATGAAATTTACATATTTTTATTATGTATTTTTGGTGAATTATTTGATATATACAAAAGAAAACATGCAACGTGTATGTGTTATAAAGCATACATGTGAACATACCACACAACTTTACCAGTACTGTTAATGTAATACATTCTTATTACATATAGCCATAAAGATAAAAAGGCATTATTTCAGAATGTTAACAATTCTTATGTTTGGAGGAAGGATTATGAGTGATCTTTGGCTTTTGCTTAAATGCTTCTGTTCTTTTTCTAAATTTTGTACAAGGGACATGTATTTTCAAAACCAGAAAATATCACTAAACATTATTTATTGAAAGAAGAAAAAAATTTAAGCTGGATTCTTTGCAACTCCATGGGAAAGAAAATTCTGAAAGTGTCTGCCATCTGTTATCTCCTGAGTGACAAATCATGGCCAGGTACACAGGGTGGCATTATCTACCATTTATAAGCATTACAGTGTGACAGAGCTCCTGAGAGATGACAGGCTGACAGCTACAGGAATTGTGGATGCCCTGTCTTCTAGGAGGTGTTTGAATGACCTTTACAAAATATATATTAAAAATTTACTTAGAATTTTCATGGTTCATGCCTTCAAGAGAGGATTCATTTCTTCACTTAACAAGTATTTATCGGGTGCCTGTTAAGTACCAAATGAGGGTCCAAGAGGGTATTTGCTCTTATGATACTTACATTCTGGCGTTGAAGGATAGTCAACAAGCAAACAGGCCAGTGGTGAGGTATCAAAGAATGAGGTGTTGTGAACAGGAAGATGAGTGATTTAAACTGGGTGGTCAGGTGAAACCTACTGAGGAGGTTCGAACTAGGACCTGAGTGACAAGAAAGAGCCAGTCCTACGGTGATTTAAGAGTAGAGGGAACAGCATGGGCAAGAGCTCTGCAGTGCGTTCTAGAAACAGAAAAAGGTGAGTATAGTTGAAGTGTGGTACGTGAGAGGAGCAAAAGACAGATCATGAGGGGACTTAAGGCTTTAGTTAACAAGTTTGAATTTCATACTAAGTGCAATAGGAGGACTTCCCTGGTGGTGCATTGGTTAAGAATCTGCCTGCCAATGCAGGGGACACAGGTTTGAGCCCTTGTCCAGGAAGATCCCACATGCCAGGGAGCAACAAGCCCGTGTGCCACAACTACTGAGCCTGCACTCTAGAGCCTGCGAACCACAACTACTGAAGCCTGCGTGCCTAGAGCCCGTGCTCTGCAACAAGAAAAGCCACCACAATGAGAAGCCTGCACACTGCAATGAAGAGTAATCCCCTCTCGCTGCAACTAGAGAAAGCTCGAGTGCAGCAATGAAGACCCAATGCAGCCAAAAAAAGAAAAAAAACTAAAATATAAATGCAACAGGAAATTGGCATTAAGAAAGAAAATAGCATGATTTAACTTAAGGAAAAAAAAAAAAGATTACTCTGGCTGAAATGTGGAAAATCGTTGTCAAGGGTCAAGTATGGGAGTGGGAAGACCAGTAAAACGTCATTTACAGTGGCCTACGTAAGAGCACGGTGGCCAGAGTAGAAGCATTGGCAAAGGAGAGAAGTAGATAGATTTAGGTCTATTTGAAAATAGAGCCAGTGGATCTTGCTCAGTACTGTGTATGAGAGACTGCAGGAAAGAGGGAAATCAAGGTTGGTGTTTTGGATTTTGACTTGAGCAACTTGGAGGAAGCTGTTTGCTATTTATAAAGGTGGACAAAATGGGTCAGTGGGTTTTGGGGGAATATTGAATGTTATAGTTTGAAATGTTGTGACTGAGTTGCATGTAAAGATGTCACGTAGGCAGTTAGATGTATGAGTTTGGAGCAAGGTGAAGAGGTTTGGGATGAAGGTAAACATTTGTGAGTCTTTAGTGTATAGATATAGTATTTAAAGCCATGGGACTGTGTGATATCACTAAGTTGGAAGGTAGGGATAATGAGGACCCAAGTCCTGGGACCTCCAATTATAAGGCCTTGACAGTGGAGGAGGAGCCAGAAAAGGTGGCTAAGAGGGAGCTGTTATGTGGGAGGAAAATGGGGTGGAGGGTAGGGGTAGATTTCATCTGGGACCTGAGTGACAAGGCAAAAGTAGAGCGTTTCAAGAAGGATGGATCTAGTTGAATGGTGCTGAGAGAGAGGGAGTAAGATGAGATCAGGGTCATAACCCTGTGTATCAGTTTTCTGGGGCTGCAAATTTCCACAAATTTGATGGCTTAAAACAATAGAAATATATTCTCTTAAGTTTCTTGAGCCTGGAAGCCCCAAATCTGGCAGAACTGCCTTCCCTCCAGGGGACTTTAGGGAAAAATCCGTTCCTTGCCTCTTTCTACTTCCAGTGGCTGCTCCAGTATTCCTGGGTTTGTGACCATATTCCTCCAGTCTCTACCTCCATTTTCACATTGCCTTCTCTCTGTGTCTTTCCAAACTTTCTTTTCCTCACACAAAAACACTTGTAATGCCATTTAGGGCCCACCTTGATAATACAGAGTAAGCTCAAAATCTTTAGCTTAATTTTTCTACAAAGACCTTTTCCCCAAATAAGATAAATTCCAGGAATTGCAAATTTCAGGGATTAGGATTTGATATTTTTGGGCAGCCATTATTCAACCTGCTAAACCTTGGTTTTAGAAACATGGTAGCCATTGGATATCTCAATAAGAGCAATTTCTCTGGAGCATTGGAGACATAAGAGGATCATATCTACCTTTCATGCTTGCGGCCATGTAGAGAACTCTGTTTAGTCTACCCCAAGACTGTGCAAGTTGATCACACTGCGTTTTTTGGTGGTTGTATGCCTGTGGTTAGCTTCAAGTTTTACATGTTGAACATGAGAAAGGAGCAAAGTTCTCAGAAGCCTCTGCCATTTTTTTCACGTTCAGTGTGGCTGACATATGTGATCCAAGTTGGCATTACCAGTAGCTATTACTTCTATATCCAAAATCTGGTTCTTTCAGATTTTAGACGACATCTCTGTTTTGATTAATAATATCAATATCTGTATTATTTCTTTTGTAACCTGATTGATAACTGTGTTGCTGAAAAGTTCTTACTCAGAAAGTAGAATAGATGTCATCTAAGTAATATATAGGTATAGCGGGCATTTAAAATACATCAACCATCTGAAGAGAGATAACGGCAAGTCGAAAAAATTGCTATTGTATTTTGCCGTTTTTTCTTACCAGCTTTGTGAAACACAGATGTTAAAACTGGCACACTTGGTGCTCAGCTGCCCTCAGTAATTCTCTGCAGGCTTTCCATGATTCCTGCTGGATCATGGGGAGCAGTGGAGGATAAACAAGTTATCTCTGGCTCTCTGTGGCACTGCATGGGCAAGAGATAGCGACCACATCAGGAAGAGGCCTTCCTCCCTGGGGGTAGTTCTAGCAACAAAGGAATTCCTTCATCCCCAGTTCTTCCTTGAGTTGAAACTGAAATGACTGGCAGCCTTGGGTCGCTTCCCTGTGTATATATATGTGTATTTGGAGGGTCGGGCAGTAGTTGTGCTTCCTCCAGATTAAAGGTTTTACTTTTTCCAGGAGCTGCCTTGATGACCATAGATTAAATCTTGGTTGTGGGACCATTCTCCCAAACCACCAGAGTGTGTTCATCTCAACTTCTGTATTGAGGCAGAGGCCCTAGTTTGGCATGGTGAAAAGAACACAGGCTTTGGAATTAGACCAGGTTCATCTACTTACTAGTTCTGTAACTTTGGCAAGTTATATACCCTCTTGGAGACTCAGTTTCCTCATTGGTAAAATGGGGTCGAAGGCATGTGCTATTACGCTTACCACGTGGTAGGCTTGTAATAAATGTTAGATGCCACTGTTAATACATCTCTTTGTTTTTTTCATTTTTATTCATTTTGTTGGTACTTAAATTTCCTTACTGCCTTTGATGTCTTTATATTAAGCAGAGTCCTAAAGAAAGATCCACCTGTTAACATAGCATCTCTTTTGGGAAAGAGAACTAGTGATCCCTTCCTGCCTCCTCTCCCACACCCCCTCCTCATTTTATCACCCTATGACAATTACTGACAGTTAGATCTTGGGTCCCAGTACATTGGAAGACAATCATAGTCATCAGGGAATACTTCCCGAGGGAGGCTTTCATTAATTGTTAAATTTACTGTGGAGGGCAGAAGATTGTTGCCATATTCCACATGTCGGAGTGGCTCTGGGAAGACTCAGATGTTGGGAGGGGAGTTGCTGAGGAATGATGCTGTAGATAGGTCAGTTTACTCAAAGAGTATTCTAGGAGGCTTTTGTAGTTAGGGTGGCCTTTGGAGTTAGCTCAGACCTTAGGTCAGATACCTCTGCAGTTAGTTCCCCAGCTGTGTGACCATGGGCAAGCTGCTCACCTGTTAAATGGGGATGACTATGTCCTTGATTTCGAAGACCACTCAATTTAATAACACCTTGGAAGGAGGTGGTGGAAACATTGCCTCATTAAATTATTCATCACTTGTAGCCAGTGGTATGATATTTCCTGGTTGTAGAAATGTTTATGTGATTTTTTTAAAAGGTGTATTTTAGAAACAAAGCAATCTGGTAATGCCCAGTCTCAGGGATGCTGGGAAGATTAATAAGATAATGTATGTTAAGTGCCCATCCAAGTTAGTACTCAGTGAATTGTAGTTATTATTAACAGATGAAAGGACATGAAAAATAATTTGATTGGGAACATCTGAAGAAAGAATTTTAAATGGCAAGGTCATAATATGACCAGGATCTGAAATTGGACTAGAATGAGGGGAAAGAGGACAAAAGGTCAAGTAATGTTATAGAGGTAATTGAGTGTGTAAATAAAGAGCAAGTTTTACCTCTTTACAGACAAAATTTTCCCTTTTTTTAGTGATGAGTCTGTGGTATATGTTCTAATGTAAACAGAGGGAATGTGGCAATCATGTGGGATAAATTCACTCCTCTGTTATCTTCTGGGCATATTACAGTATTCCTGAACTTGCCCCATATAAGCTGCTAGTCACAAAAAATAAAGCATTGACTAACTCACAGATAACAAACAAAAAAGCATTTTATTTTTGTTGTTTTGTTTTTGTTTTGTTGTGGGGGAGGGTGGCTGGCTGGTTAGGGACTTCTCATTAGTTTATTAGGTCAGTTGCCTGGCCAGGAAATTCTTTGCCTATGTTTCAAACATCTTTATGTTTTGATTAGAGTGATAACTGAATTTTTAGCTCTTCTTTCTTTTCTTTCTTTCTTTTTGCCCCAGGTCCAGCAAGACTATGAACCTCTGTTCCAAATGCTTTGCTGGTAAGTGCAGAAAAAGGGTTTTAAATTTATTTTTAATTTTCTTCTTTTGGTTGTTTTTAAGACTGTCTAAATTATTTTAAGACTGTCTACCCTTTTTTGGGTTTATGCATGGGGTTTTATTTGCTTGTGTGTGAAAGCAGTTTCTCGTCACTAAGTTGCTTCATATACTTGCTAAGGACTGTTGAAACAGTCTTCCCTGAGTGAAATGAAATCTTGTGTGTACTTGTACCAAACAAACTTTCCTCAGTTTACAGTTGTTGGCATATAGTGGAATTGTAAACACTCGTGTTGTAGCAGGGTAAAATATATATGTTCATTTCTGATCTTGATTTGAATGATTAATGGTGAATGTTGCTTTTACCAATGAGAATACAAGAGAAAGAATATTTTCATGTTGGAGTCAGGAAGAGAATAATGCTGAATTAGGCTTTCTAATCCAATCCCTCAATGAAATCACCTTGGGTAAGTCACTTAATCTCTTTGGGCATTAGATTCATCATTTGTAACATGAAGGGCTTAGGCTTGATGTTTGCCAAGGGCCTTTTCCACCCCCTAAATGCTGATTGGTTGACTCCTTGAATTATGACTACTTCATGAAGTTAAAACCTTCAGGTGTTTTTTTTTTTTTAAAGAACTTCACATCTAATGATCTTATGTAAAATAACTAAGTCTTGCTAATTGGGATATGTTTAAGTTTCATTCTTTATTACTTTTTATTACTTTATTGTTTTGTCTAAGACAAACCTGGACACAAGTTAAAGTGGTAAGGACAGATTTTAATCAGTACTATACCGCTGCAGTAGGGAAGAGGGGACTTGTGCAGAGGGAAATGGACATTTTAAAGGGAGAATGAAGGAGTAGGGGAGGGGTTGCTGGCTTGGGTCAGTATAATCAGGGGAGTAGAAAAATTACAAAGGATTGGTTATTGTAAATGAGACTGGCAGTGTCTGTTAGTTGACAGTTATTGAAGTTAGGAAAGTTAGGATTTTATCCTCCTACAGAGACAGAGATTGAGGCCCTGTTCTTCCTGATGATTACATTTAAAGGAATGGCTTTCATGTCCTTGAGAAAGACACTTGTGAGTGATTGAGTTGTAGGAGATACACATACATCTCAAAGGGACAGAGGAAGGGTTCACAGTTTTAAACTATTTTTAGTAAATGCTCTAAGATAGGGTAGTCAGGGGCCTATAGTCAGCTGTTTGTTGGAACAAATCTTAAATTCTTTTGGCAGCTTTGAGCTTTCTCAGACAGGCACTTTAAGAGGGACTAGGATCACCCTAGGGAAGGGGCCTTAAGCTGTTTGAAAACTGTGTTAGTGGTTGTTTAAATCTGTTAATGTGGGGGGATATGAGTGTATGAAATCATTTGTGTTGGGAGTCGGTAGTTTTTATAGGTCAAGGTTGAGGCCTGGTTGAGAAGAGGGCTCAGAGGAGCCTGGTTGGAATTTGGTCAAGGAGAGAATCTTTGTCAGTTTTCATCTTCTATTCATTGTGCTATTTGGACAAGGAAATGATCATAGTGTAAGCTTTAGACCTTTATATTTATGCCAAAACTAGGGGATAGGTTGGATGGAGTTGGGAGGGTTGGGGAAGCTGGCAGTTTGTATCTGTTAAAGGTCTGGAATTTGTCAGATACTTCAGGTTTTTAAAAGAAAAAGTACTGGTAACTTTGGTTTTTATCCAACTTTTAACAGAATCTCTGCGATGTTAAGTGAATGTATTGTGCTTTTCTTACTTTGCATATCTACAGTTACAGATATGAAGAAACGCTTCCTCACTGATGAGAGTTTATATGTATGTGTAGTAAAGATGAAGTAGCAATGAGAGAAAATGTATATTGTGTGTCTGTCTCCACACGCATATCTACAATTACAGATATGAAGAAATGCTTCCTCACTGATGAGAGTTCATATGTATGTGTAGTAAAGATGAAGTAGCAATGAGAGAAAATGTATGTTATGTGTCTGTCTCCACGTAGAACTAGTTCCCCCTGATAATTCAGTAGAGCGTGGCTGCGGGAGACGCCAGGCACCTGTGAGTCAGGTGGCTCACATCAGATACTCAAAGAACTGTCTCATGTCCCTAAATAAATATAAAGTTTAAAAAAGTATCAGCGAAAATAGTTCAGCCATGGTCTTTGCATTTCTTTGGACTTGTTACAGTTTTATTTTCTATGGTTATCATTATTTATTTTATCTCTGGTGGTCTGTGTCTATTGACTCTTTACACAGCTTAGTTATTTTTGCTTTTAAAAATATTAAGAGGATATTTTCAAGTGTGTAAAGAAAATACGCTCTCCTTTCTTCTTTATCTTTGCCCCCACACTCCTGATTTCCCCAACATCAGTTGAAAAGAATGACTTGTAAATAACATCCTGCTTGCTGAAGCAGCATTTGGTGTTCTTTTTGAAATTCAAGAGAAAAAAGATCATTGAACTTTAAAGATACATTTGTGTATTTTGTTTCTCTATGAAGATAAGGAGAGTATAGAAATGCATTGTAGCAGAGGCATGAGATGTGAAAGACAACATGAAGATTACTTTGGCCAAAGCCACTGTGATTTTAAATAGTCTTTTAAAGTGTATCATAAAGTGTACAATGTACTTTAAAAGGTGGAAAAATTACTTTAAAAATAGCTATTGTGTACCATTAGGTTAAAGAGATTTTTCAGGATTCCTTTTTAAAACTGTGTGGTGGAAAAGTGAGTTTGTCATAACTTGTTTACATGAAATTGAATGAAATGAGTAAAAACATGTTTAAAGTCTTGTCTAGTTTTGGCTTTTCTACCCCCTTTATAATATTCTACCTGTCATGCTATTCTGTTTTTCATTAAACATTTCATATTGTTTTTCGTATGACTTTACTAAAAGAATCAGTAAATATCTATATATCTATAATAGAAAGGAACAAAATTTCATGACATGGTACTAATAGTTATATTAGGGTGATATAAACACTTACTGGTCGAAACACTACTTTTTAATGCAGTTTTTCAAACTGTGGGTATTATGATTCATTAGTGGGTAGAGAAATCAATTTAGCGGGTCATGATCCACAATTAAAAATTGATTACAATAGAAAACAGTCTGAATGCATCACAGATATTAAGGATAAGTATTTGTAAAACTTTTGTTTGAGTTACACGTTATTTTCATTTATATATGTAATGGGTTGTGATGTAAACATATATTACTGTGGAGTATGGTTTAAAAGGTTTAAAACCACCAAATTGCAGAAATTCATTGGAAAACCATTGAGTTACTTGAGATCTCATTTTCTTTGCAGAATAGGGCATATTTCCTTTCTGTCTTTAGGCAGGGTGTTAACCAACTGATTTCTTGTGATCTTTGTTCATTCTGAGCTATTGACTAATTTGGATTATACGATTTTCTGTGTGAAAGCATGAACTAATCCCGATTGCCTACAGCTGTGTTAAGATATATGAAAGGTCAACCATAGCATCTGAAGAGTGGTCTTGCCTCTTACGGCCATAGAAATGCCTGGGGTATTATTTTCTGTTTGAGTGCAAACCCAATTTTTGAATTTGTGAGTTTTAGATACCAACCGGTCTGGATATTTAGGGACATTTAGTACCAAATTCACAACAGCCTCCTGTACTACTGTATTGAAGCCCAGCTATCATAAAGCAGTGCTTTTCACAGAATGGGTTTGCTAAATAAAAGTATGTATGACAGAAACATCAAACAGGATGATCACAAGGTGGGGAAGGCAGAAAGTTTAAAGAACTGACTGAAGTAACACCTCTAGCAATGTGGCATTATCTCTACCACCCTTGGAAATGCTTGCTGTGGGGGACAGAGGAGTCTGGTCACTAGGAAGTAGCTATAATCCATAGACCATTTTTTATACTTTATAAGGGAGTGAGCTTGAAGATAGGTCCCAAGGGATGGAAGATTCTTTGAGTAGCACTGATGACAGATGCTTATCAGAAGACAAACTTAACAAGTGCTCAGTGTAAAAAGAATCAGTTTGGTCTTGTGGACTTTTAGACTGTATGTATATGGTTTTTAATAATTTTCAGCAATTTCTATAAAAAACAGATACTAAAATGTCTATTATTTATTGACTGACAGAAGTATTTCATTGAGAAATCAAATTAAGCAATTTCTTTTTAAACTATAGACATGATCTGAACATACTGTTCCATTTAAGCCTAACTTTTAGGAAACTTGCTATTCCATGATTCACATAAAATTGGAAAAATAAGGGAGGGATGATTATTCATAGTGCAAGAAGTTTTTTTTTTTTTTAACCTTTTACAGAATGTTTCCTTTAAAAAGGAATACTTTTAATGCATTACTATGTCGATTTATACAAAGACAAGAATAAGACTAGAAGAACTCAAGTGTGAGGGGTCTCTTGTCAGTTGAAGGTTAATTAAAGCAGATAAAACATCTCTTAAATTAGAAGCTAATGGTTATTTTTCTGAAAATTAGTTTCAGTGTAACTTTTCAAATATGTGTATTTCTTAATGGAAAGATAGTTAAGCAAGCTTACCTTTGTTTCATGGTTAGTTGTACCTTGTGCCTTGTTAGTGGTGAAGAATATTGCAGTAAATAAAGAAAATGATACATGTCATGTAGGAAGCATATTCTAGTAATGACTCTAGAGCTAACTGTGTACTTGGTTTTGTAGGAATCTGTTTTCAGGTACCCATTCAAATGAGTAATCTTAGATGTTGGGTTCTGATATTTAACATTGGAGAGAAATATGATTATAAATGAATATATTTCTGTTACTAGCCTTTGTCAGCTCGAGAAAATTACTAATTTTGTATAGTAATTTCATCTTCACTTTTATTATTTCTTGATATTATAGTTATTGTTTTAAACTTAAAATGGACTTTCGAGAGGCTTTAAGGGATCGAAATAGCTAGTATTAAAGCAAGATTTCATTTTCCTCATTGCTGCATACTTTGTGTCCAATCTGAAAATTACCAAGCTTGTTCATTGCTGTTTAATCTTCTATATAAATCCAAAGTGATTATTGAATAATAGAGTTTTGTAATTTGTACTCTTAACATGCCATTAGGTTGTTTGGGATTTTTTTCCCTTTTAAAGATAACATACGGACATTAATTAAATGCTGATAAATAATATAGGGACATTAATTAAATGCTGATTGAAGTACGTGTTGTATATTGTTTTTAGTTAGACAACACATATGTATATAGTTGCATGGAATAAAGCTGGGTGAAGGTATGTGAAAAATTTAATTTTGGTAGTCTCAGAGTAGGAGTATTTGGGGGGATTTTAATTAATTTTGATTTTGTCTATATGTTGAGACTTTAATTATTAATTAATTGTAAACATTATAAATTTTTAAAAAGTAAAGTGCATTCTACATATGTCTGACAGACTCCAGAAGTGGTTAGTTTCATTCTGGACTGAGCAAAATAAAGTTGGCTGTAGCTAGCAGCATAGGGAATCTCAATGTTGACATCCAGGGTAAGTGATACAGCAATGGTGGGCATAAGATGGAATGGTAAACCAAATGCAAACATTTTTCCTTGAGGTGACTTGAGTTTCATGGTAATTTCCAGAACAGGGCAACATTCCCATTTCATAACAAGTAAAAACTAAAATGTTTCCTCATGAACCTGGAACTCTTACTGCTTTGGAGTTACACTCTAATTTCCTTTCTGCTTCCATTTCCTGTTAGAAGTTTGGACTAGAAGTGGCCTGATTCTAGTCACTTTTGAAAGGGAAGAATTATAGGTTAGAGCTGAATTTTGAGGATCTGCAGTAAGAGGAACAGAGTGAATCTGAAAATTTTAAGCACTTCTTGTAATGCATGTTTCCTTTTAGAAATTGTGGGAACCCCATATCCATTAGTAAAATAGTGTAAAACAAAACACCCACTCTAATGAGTCATTTTATATAGCATGGTGAGGTTTGGGCAGTATAGTAGAATCTGTATGCTTGTCATACCTTGATTTTTCAAATCACTTTTTCCCAGAAGAAAGGCAGCTGCTGCTCTTAAAATGAAGCATTTGAATAGGGTATTCATGTCTTTGTAATTCTGTTAACTTGATTACTGTTGTATACTCTCTGATTTCTTTAAAGCCGAAAAGTCCAAGAAAGATTACTCAGGTATAACACACATTGTCATGTATTTGTTAAAAAGTGACAGTTCAGCTTATCAGATTCTCTGAACCATTTTATGTCCATTGGTGGGTGGGTGTCTGGTGTCGGTGTCTGTAAATTCAAAATATTATAGTAAGTAGTATAATAAACGTCCACAAGCCAACCCAGAATTAACGAACGTTTTGTCGTTTTTTTTTTTTTTTTTTTTTGCTTTACAGCGTATTTTAAAAGGGAACTGAAATCTTATAGGTTTCTTTTACCCCAGTCATCCTTTTTCTACCTCGGAGATAATCATTATCTTTCTTATCTTTATATTTATACTTTTTACTATGAATAGGTATTTATATAAACAATGTATGATTCTGTTTTTAATATGTATAAGTGGTTTGTTACAGTACTTATTCTATAAACTTGTATTTTTTTAAATAATGCTTTTAGAAACTAATCACGTTGGGACTTCCTGGTGCGCAGTGGTTAAGACTCCGCGCTCCCAATGCAGGGGGCCTGGGTTCGATCCCTGGTCAGGAAACTAGATCACACATGCATGTCACAACTATGAGTTCACATGCCACAACTAAGGAGCCCGTGAACCGCAACTGAGGAGCCCGCCTGCTGCAACTAAGAGCCAGCGCAACCAAATAAATAATAAAATAAATAAAATTAAAAAACAGAAGAAACTAATTATGTTGACACATGTTGCTCTAGTTCATGTTAACTATTATAATATTCTATTATAACAAATGCCTTAATTTACCCGAACAGTCTTAGTTTATGCTTTTTATATCAGTGAAATTAATAACATTCCTTTGTACTCCTCCTCAGTGTCCCAGTTTGGTTGATAAATTATTGGTCACCTTCATTATACATGCTCCAGTTTATCTAGTCCTCTGTTTGATGGACATATAGTTTTCAACTACTGTTTTTATACCACAGTTTTAATAACCTCATGTTTTCTCTTTTTTTTTTTTTAACACTTGCTTGAGTATGTTGAGACTGTTTCTGTATTAGAAACCCTGTTCTTTGTGGTGTAGCTTTCTTGCTCTCAAATGAAAGCAACTCAGAGGCAGCAGGTCCTTAACTGATTAGCAAAGCTGAACTCTGGCAGCCCTTTCTGACCTCTTAGTCTATAGCACTTTGCTGTCTTACTAATAAGCATTCTTAAATTGTGTGGTTAATTATTATGCTAGTCAGGATAAATGAAGCAGTGTGTTGAAGATGATGTTGCTATGGAAATTATGTCAAAAATAATTGCTGCATTTCTAATGGGAAACAAAATGCTCAGTGCTTTAAGTAGCAGAAAGGCAACTTTTTTTAGGCCTTAAGTAGAAAAACTGTGACCGTGTGTCATTCATTCTTAAGTGGAAGAAATTTAATAGTCATTGAGTCTTTTAAGATAGTTTGGCTCTGTTATTTGGCTTTATTTCTGCCCACATATTGGTCTAAAGCTGTGGTCTCTGTAACGGTGCACAGGATTGTCCATTGAGGCATAAAGAGAAGATGTTAGAATTTCTACTAATACTTATTTTTGTCATTCTTTAAAAATTGTTGCTTTTTATAATGTATATAATCTTATTGCTGTTAGTTTCCCGGAGTTGCCATAACAAATTACCACAAATTTGATGGGTTAAGACAACGGAAGTTTATCCTCTCAGAGTTCTGGAGGCCAGAAGTCTGAAATCAAGATATCAGCAAGCAGGGTTGGTTCCTTCTGAAGGGTCTGAGAGAGAATCCATTCCATGTCTCTCCTAGCTTTTGGTTTCTGCCAGCAATCCTTGGCATTCCTTGGCTTGAAGACACATTACTCCAGTCTACTTTTATTTTCACATGGCTTTCTCTTCTGTGTGTCTCTGTCTTGTCTAAGGATGAGTGTCATTGGATTTAGGGCCCACCCTCATGTAGGGTGATCTTATCTCAAAATCCTTAATTATATTTGCAAAGATCCTTTTTCCAAATAAGATTACATTCACAGGTTCCAGGTGGACTTTTTTGGGGGGAGGGGGTGGTTTTGTGAGGGGGCACACCATTTAATCCACTTCAGGAGTATATAACTATTTTTAAAACAAAAAGACATGTGAGAGGTATGTGCTCAAATTTTAAACTGAGGGTGTTCCTCTGTGAAAGAGGCTTGGAGATCCCTAGTCCTGAGACCTGCTTAGGTTAGATCTGGTTGGCCCCTTTTCATGTAATAAAGTCAGCCCTCTACGACATGAGAAGTGATGAGTTCAATGCTAATGTTTCATGTTCTCAGTCTAATGCAACCTAAATCAAAATGATCACTTAGTTTTATGGGCTTCCTTTTAGGTTTGGTGGGAAAATGGATAGCTATCAGGTAGACTCAGGAAAGCAACATAAGGCTTTTTTTGTGCTTCACTGGTCTTGACTCCACCGTGCTACAGGTAACTTAGAGTAGTTTTTTTTTTTTTTTTGGCTGCGTTGGGTCTTCGTTGCTGTGCACGGGTTTTTCTCTAGTGGCGAGAGGGGGCTACTCTTCGTTGCGGTGTGTGTGCGTCTCATTGCGGTGGCTTCTCTTGTTGTAGAGCACGGGCTCTAGGCGCATGGGTTTCAGTAGTTGTGGCACGCGGGCTTTAGAGCGCAGGCTCAGTAACTGTGGAGCACGGGCTTACTTGCTCCACAGCATGTAGGATCTTCCCGGACCAGGGATCGAACCTGTGTCCCTTGCATTGACAGGCGGATTCTTAACCACTGTGCCACCAGGGAAGTCCCTAGAGTAGTTTTTAATCTGGCTCTTTCCTTTGTGCTTGATTTAGAGGGTTATGATAAGGTTGCTTTTTTATACTTTTCTTGGTTATAACCCCCTTACACTTAATTCTTAGTCCGCAGAAGGGGTGGTGGGAAAAATGATAGGCCATTAATGTATAGCTAAAATATGATCTTTAATGATACAAAATTTTACATCATTTAAAAGCCCCAACTGCTCAGCTGGGTCTTACTGTGTAAAGTAGAACTAAGTGTATGCTAATAGTTTTAACTATTACCAAAGTTTTAAATTTCTTAATTTACTTTTTAGACTAAATATTGGCTACAGAGAAGAAAAAAATACCTTAACCCAAGACTTCTGGTTTGGAGAAAAACAAGAAGGGTGCATAATGTTAAAAGTGAATGCCAAAAAAAGGATACTTAAAATAGTAATGGAATAAGAATTACTGTTTGTAAAATAAGATGGAGGAAGTACATGGACAATTATATCTATGTTTTTAAAAAGGCAGTAGAATCCTGAAATGAAGTAATTGCAATAATAAGTAAGATTTTTGCAGTCCTTTTATATTATAAAGCCATTTTGTACAATATTATCCCATTTGATCCTCACAACTTTGGCAATTTTGTATCTCCATATTACAGGTAAAGAAACTGCAGCTCAGATGGATTAAATAATGTTCCCAAGATTAAATTTTAAAGCAGAGAACTGAAATTTGATTTTAGGTGTTTACACACCAGTCCCAGTCTTCTACCACTATTGTCAGGAGTGAAGGTAGCTGGTGTAGATGGGGTTGTACTGTAAAAACCCTGCAGAGGTGTAGCAGTGGCATTGTTTTGCATTTGTGTGTAGATTAGGGTTACACACTTTTCCTGTTCTCTTTTATTTAGTTCAGTTGCAGTTTGTCTTTAGATATCATGGGAAAATCAGAGAAACAGTGCTAGAAGCTTCGCACAGTAGCTAATTTGGGAAAAGGTGTGCATGTGTGGTGGGGGGAGTGTTGTTTGTCTGACGCATTTTCTGTTTTGGTGGTGAGATCTTCATTTCTTAATATCTTTCTTGTTCTTGTTCATATAACTTTTAGCTCATTAACCTTGCTCTCTGCACTGCATAGTGATGCACTATTTCTAATTTAGTCTTCTGTGTTTTGCTTCTCAGAAGATTTTTTCAAAAATGTTTGGAGGTGTGATTTAATTGCAGGGCTGTTTTGCACATTGTCAGTGTGAAGGCAAAGATGAGTTTCATATTTGGACAGTGCAAGCTGCAGGTTTCATTTGTTAAACCTTCTTGTTGGTATTCCCATTTTCTCATGTATGCATAATAGCGTTGGAAAAAAGTCTTGTTTTGTTGTATCCATATTTAAGCAATTTGGTTGAGTTATGGAAAAGCCTGTCCTCTGCCTTGTGTATTTGCTCATTTGGAAACCTTGTATAGTTTGTTGAGACACTAGTGATTTGTTCCCCAGCCTCCCTGTGGATTTTGTTCCCTATTACAATCTAATTCCACCTCCCTGTCCCATACTCCTGCACGGTTAATTTGTACATTTCAGGGCAGTTTGTTTCATTGTGTGTTTTTGTAATCCAAACTGAATGTAAGGAGCTATGTGCTTTAGGGACCTGGCTTTGCCTTGCCAATTAGAACAAAGTGGTTACTGAGAAAGAGTGTGTTCTAAATAAAACATGGCACCTCTGAGTGGGACTGACACTCATTTGGGAGTAAAAGAGATGGTTTTAACTCTTTGACTCACAAAGAAGAGCCATTACTGAAGTTCAGCACTTTTTGGGGGGGAAAGAAAGGTAAATATTTACCTTCATAAAAAATAGTTTTGTAAATTTCCTTATGGACTGAATAAATTTAAAAGTTTGTCATTTCAAATCCACTTTTTTTCTTCATGATCAAGACATGTTAGCAAAATCCTTTAAATTTCTGCAGACTAAATTCTGCTGCAGTTTCCAAGTTTTGAATTATTCATGTTTAGGAAGGTGAGGGTGTATGAAACTGTAGCTATATTCACCTCTTTATTTTTCTAATAAGCCAAGTTTTCAATGTAATAGAGAACCCCCCCCCCAAAAGATACTTGAAAATTATGAGGAAAATGTAAGATTTTGCCGTAGTGTATGAATGTTACTTTATTTTTAGGTGATAATAGAATTTTGAGCTATCAGTGACTTAAGACTATTTGGAATTTTAGCAGCACTTTCATCAAATATTTAAAGCACAAATGTCTTTGAATAGACCTTTATAGGCTGACAGTTTACTAACTCACTCCATAGGGAGACCCCTTTTTGTAAGTTGATTCAAATATTGTATTTATATCTACACTAAAAAGAATAGAGTTCTGTTTTCAGCTGATATATCACATAAACTCTAGAATTCAACATTGGCACAAGGAAAGCAATGAAGGTGCTTGTTTTTTTCTGTTTTCCATAGGACTTGATTTGAAGGAAAAAATAGAACTTTATCAAAAGCTTGGAAATATAAACACCAAGGGGAAAGTTGTACATATAAAGACTGGTAACGGGTTTAGACAACATTTTAACATTTATTAACATATACAAGCAAGAGAGAACAAGAGGAATATATTTCTATGGAATAATTCAATTAAAAAGTATATAGGTATACCCTGTTGAAAAAAATTATTTCTGGAAAAATGAGCTCTGTACTGGAGGAAGCTAGTTTAATTGGACTAAACTAAACTAAACCTATACATTTCTAACACTGTCCTAAAGTCTTGAAAGCCCTACTGATGGTTTTAAGAGAAAGTCATTATAACAGAATTATTAAAGGCCCCACACTCCATTTTTGAAGATTAACACCCAGAATGATAATATTTTAAGTTTGAACAGTTTTCTGAGTAAAGATAATTAAGGCTTAAACCTGCTGCTGCTGCCTTAGCACTGTTCTAAGCTGTGGCTGAACTAACAGGCCAAGACAGATAACTTTTAAAATATTCAGCATCTTCAGAAATCACTGAATTTGCCAGCTTTGCATAAGGTGACAATGGTGTTTTCTTTGGCTAATATGGTTTAAGATCCAGTAGCTATTAACCTCAGGAAAAGTTACTCTTAAAAATACTTTTAACACAGGTCCTAGACTTCTAATGGCAACTGAAAGCTAGATTGTTCATTTCTTCTCTGCCCACTCCATTACTCAGTATATGTCATAAGTGTTTTATAACATTGTTTTTAGGACATCTAGAAGTGTTAAATCTCCATTAATCAAGTGGTATTAGAAAATGGGGATCATGGAATATTTGGAAGAAATCTTAGTCTTTCTAAAACACTGGTGCTTATTCCAAATGTCTATTGAACTAATGAGTTTCAAAGTAAACAGAAGTGGTGGGGGTAAAAAGTGGCTTGTTTTTTCATCTTGTATGTGTATCTTTCATGCTATTAATCCTATGTAATAGGTTGATCATGCACCGTATCCACAGAAGGTTGGAAAACCATGCCATTTTTTGGAATTTGAGGTGTTGCATTGTTTCATCAATCATTTGTTTACAAAAAAGAAAAACTAAAAAATAAATTTAAAATGGGAATTCTTCAGGTATTCAGTAACACCTGTATCTTGGTATAGAACTGATCTTTTTTCTTTTGATTTCGAAATACCTGGTATTAATTTGGAATGAAGTAAGATTCTCTTATAGAAAATGTATTTGAAGACGCTAAAGCAGAGAGCTGAAACAATTCTCACACCACTAGCGGTTGAGACATACCTCTAGGTATTTTGAGGTATTTACTATTTACTAAATTTAGAAAGTTTTTAGGTTTACTGTAAGTGCAGTAAACATTACACACACCGGATACAGAGGAATTTTCGGTAGATTTTACTTGAGAGAAGGTGAATATAAACCAATTTGCAGTTATTATTGTAATGAATACTGCTAAAGTGTGAATCCAAAACAGATACAGCTTTTAAATTTTAAAGCATTTGGTAAACTGTTGCTGAGTTTTTTCTGTTGCCAATAGCAAACCGCTTTTCCATTTATGGAGAATTCATGTCTTTCAAGCATTTTAAATATTACAATATTTATAAATGTGTGGTTTGGAGGAATTGTTTAAATTGTTTTTCCTAATTTCCTTTCTCTTCAGGATAGATTCTTTCACCAAGTAATTTGTAGTAATGACTGTGTTGACTTCAATTTTGGAGTGTAGTAGCTATGTTAGAGATTAACTATTTGGTCTTATTGAAGCCAACACAGAACTTGCTGCTGTGTTTTCTTCAATGATAAATAAAATACTTAGAGGAAAAAAAAAAAAAAGAACTTAGGTAATGGCAGTGCTGGATACTTAATACTTTTGTCTTTTGAGGTGTTGGGGGAAACTGCATAGTATCTTAGAAAAATAGCAATGAAGCAGATAATTTTGGACAGTGGGAAATTTTGTGTTGAAACATCATTGACATAGTCTTATATTAGTTAGCAGTGGTAATCACTTATTTTTGGATATGCCAGATGATATAATCTTTATAAAACAAAAATGAATGTCTTGCATAAAAGACTTTTTAAAAATGTATAGTTGTCATATAAAATATCTGACTTTGTTTTAAGCAAGCTTTTTTTTTTTTTGGTGTTAATATTTTTGAGCCTGTGAAAAGCACAGCTCTTGGTTAAGTGCTTGTCAGACACCTGGACACTTGAGGCATTACTGGTTATCAGTCCTTGTTAAAATTCTGTGGGTGACTCTAGTTGCATCATATATCAAAATTCAGAGAACCATCGCACCCCAATATCAGAGTGGTGTTTTTGATATCTCAAAGGGCTGGTGTCCTTTGTCTGTTGAGTGCCTCCATTGAAAGGCTGTTTGGGACCTCTGTGTGAGTTTTAGATGGAAATAAATGCAGGGTATTCAGGGTAGAGAAAGAGTGACAGAATGGAGGGGAATGGAAAGGCACACAACAAGCTTGTTTTTTTAAAAAACTGCAACCAAGGGAACCTTTTCAAAGTATATTGTAAAGGTCAGATTTTATGTATTTTCTACTTGTGCTCTGTATGACTGAATGGAGGCTATTTCGCTTCTGATTTATAAGATATTTACCATGACTCAGTATTTTGTGACCACCTAACATAGCACTTTTGTCTTTGTGTGGCCTCACCCTTAATATGGAAAACAAAGACTGTGAATTTACAGAAACTTTTTCTTGTAGACCTTTGCTGTACAACATAAAAGTGCACAACCTTAGAGGAAAAGTAATTGTTTGGATTTTTCAAAGACAGAACTGGGTTTTTCCCTTCCTTCAGGCACATTATAAAGTACCAACAAACCCTTTCTTGGTAGTTTAAAGTTGTGACTTACTCTTTTTATTCTTTTGTGCCTGGATCATGGTTGAAGGAGAGGGAAACACTTTTTCTTAACTAGTATCTCTTAAATTCACTGGTGCTTTAATTTGTCACAGCATTATCAAAGAAATTGGTTTTTACTGCTTTGGAAACTAGTTTTAAAAAGTTTTGCTGTAACATGGATGAACTTTGAGGACATTGTGCCAAGTGAAACAAGCCAGTCACAAAAGGACAAATAACTTTGATTCCACTTAGATGAGGTACCTAGAGTGGTCAAATTCACATACAGGAAGAGGAATGGTGGTTGCCAGGGACTGGGGGAGGGAAGGATGGGAAGTTCTAGAGATGAATGTACAAAATGCCACTGAACTGTCACTTAAAATGGTTGAGATGGTAAATTTGATGTTATGTGTATTTTACCACAATTAAAAATAATGATTAAAAGAAGTGTTTAATCTTGGATTTTGAGTATAATGTTGCTCTCCATATTTGCCAAGAATCAATCTTTGTTCCAGTTTCTTTTAAAAATCCATTATTAACAGGAGGTTAATTGTGAATATTCCTTCTTGTTCTTTGCAACCAATAAACTAGTAATCTTCAGTAGAGGAGAATAAAAACTAAAAGTATTTACAGAAATAAAAATGAGAACTAAAAACAATTTATGTTTTTTCCTTCCTTTAATTATGTGTAAATGATGCCAGATAAGTGTCGTATATATAATTATCAAAGAAAGTATGGTGGCTTTGATTTTGGGCAAGCTACTTAACTGCAGTATCAGTTAACTCATTTGTCAAATGGAGGTCATTATACGTCCTTCACTAGGAATCAAATGAGATGATGATGTAGATGAAATCTCTTTTATTGATAAAAGTATTTATTTTGTCAAAGTACTACATGCCCATAGTTTAAATAGTCAAAATATTACATGTAACAAAATGCCCCACACGTCCCTACTCCCTCCAGTTTTCCCCAGAAGCAGCTAGCTACTTTAAGTTCTTCTGTTTCTTCTAAATTTATACTCTGTGTATTTATGATTAATATACATATATTGCTACTTTTTGATTTATCACTTTTAGACATTTTTTACTTTTTGTTATGATGTGTAAAATGTGTTCTTTCTTACACCATACTCTCCTATCCCCTTCCACTCCAGATATGTTTATAGTGCAACTTGTGGTTAAATAATTCTTCAGTATTTGTTATTATGGGTATATAAAGTATTATGACCTGTGGGACATTTCGGTGTACTATAGTATTTCCTTTTCTTTCTTTTTTCCTTCCCTGGGTATTTCCCAGATATTTTAATGTTATTTCTATTTTAATTCTCTTGTATTCAGAAAATATATTTTGTGTGAATTCAGTTATTTTAATACTTTATTGCGACTTGTTCTTTGGCTCAATATATCATGTCTTGGTAAATGTGTCATGTGTGCTTGAGAAGAATGTGCGTTCTGCTGTTGTTGGGTGGTGTGTTCTATAAATGTCAGGTCAAGTTGGTTGATGGTGTTTGTTCAAGTCTATTATGTCTTTTTTGCCTACTTGTTTTATCAGTTATTGAGAGATAGGCATTGATATATCTGACTATAAATGTGGATTTTTCTGTTTTTTCCCCTTATATTTCTGTCACATTTTGCTTCGTGTATTTTGAAGCTCTGTTGTTAGGTTCATAAATGTTTAGGATTTTTACATATCTATGAGTTGATCCATTTATCATTATGAAATGACTTATCTTTATCCTAGGTGATATTATTTGTTTTGAAATTTACTTGGAGATTAATTAAGCTACTCAAGCTTTCTTTATTTTTTTCTTTAAAGATTTTCTTGATGTGGACCATTTTTTGTGTTTACTGAGTTTGTTACAATATTGCTTCTGTTTTATGTTTTGGTTTTTTGGCCGCGAGGCATGTGGAATTTTAGCGAGGCATGTGGGATTTTAGCTCCCCAACCAGGGATGGAACCCACACCCCCTGCGTTGGAAGGCGAAGTCTTAACCACTGGACCACCAGGGAAAGTCCCCTCAAGCTTTCTTTAGATTAGTGTTAGCACAGTACGTCTTTTTCCATTCTTTTAACCTGTTTATGTTTATATTTAAAATGCATTTCTTGTAGGAAGCCTATAGTTTTTGCTTCTTTATCCGCTCTGCCAGTCTTTACCTTTTAATTGGGGGTGTTTATTTATTTATTTATTGAAATTTATTTATTTTTGGCTGCATTGGGTCTTCGTTGCTGTGCACAGGCTTTCTCTAGTTGCAGCAAGCGGGGGCTACTCTTCATTGTGGTGTGCGGGCTTCTCATTGCAGTGGCTTGTCTTGTTGCAGAGCATGGGCTCTAGGCGCGAGGGCTCCAGTGGTTGTGGCACGTGGGCTCAGTAGTTGTGGCTCGCGGGTTCTAGAGCGCAGGCTCAGTAGTTGTGGCACACAGGCTTAGTTGCTCCGCGGCATGTGGCATCTTCCCAGACCAGGGCTTGAACCCGTGTCCCCTGCATTGGCACTGTGCCACCAGGGGAGCCCTAATTGGGGGTATTTAGACCATTTCTATTTAGTGTGATTATTGGTATGATTAGGTTTAAATTTGTCATTTTGCTATCTGTCTCCTATTTATCCTACCTGTTCTTCTTTTTCTGCTTTTTTTTAGATTAATTGAACATTTTTAAATGATTCCATTGTATCTCCTTTGTTAACTTATTTTTGTTAGTTTAGTGCTTACTTTAGGGTGTGTCATACACATTTTTAACTTCTCACAATCTGTGTTCAAGTGATACTGTATTGCTTTACATATAGTATAAAAACCTTATAATACTGTGCTTTCATTCTTCCCTCCCCATCTTTGTGCTGTTGTCAGACATTTTACTTTTGCATATTTTATAAAACTTTTACTGCATTGTTACTATTTGTGTTTCAGTAGTCAATTTTCTTTTAAAGTGATTTAAGAAAAAATCTTATTATTTATTAGAGTAATAACTGTTTCCACTGCTTTTGACATTCCTTTATAGAGATTGATGTTTCTATCTGGTGTCATTTTCGTTCTGTCTGAAGGGTGTACTTCAAGAAGGGGTGGGGCTGGAGTGATTTGCACGTCTAACAAATTTTCAGGTGAAACAGCTGTTGCTGCTGGTCAGGGATCACGTTTTGAAAATCACTGACTTAGGGAAGTGAATATAGAGAGCACAAAGGGTGTGCTCAGATTTTTGGGGGAGGAAGAAGAAAAGGAGATAAATGAAGTCACAGAGGTGGTGACCATCAGTCACTAAATGACACCAGTGACATTGATTCTAGAAAGGAGGTATTTCAGAATTTCAAATTTGGGTAATAAGTGTTATCAATATTGGTCAAAGGGTACAACTTTCAGTTACAAGATGAATAAATCAAGCTTCAGTCTAGCTCTGTGACGGTAATGTGCAGCAACAGCAGATGCCGTTTCAATGTTATCAGTGCAGTTTCTCCACAGTAGTGATGGTTTTCTGCAAATGCATTTAGCCTGACTTCATCAAGATAGAAATGTTAGCGTTGTACTCATAAAAATGGCTTTAAATCTGTGAATTCTGGCCTACTACTGTTAACATTGTGCACAATGTTAAAAACAGATTTTTTTTTTTAAAACAGATTTTTTACTTAAAAAAATAGTTACAGTTTTAAGCGGTTAACCATGTATTTTCTGTGGTGGTGTTTCATCTGTGTAGTTTCACCATTCAAAGGATGTCAGTTTGAATAACATGGATGCACATTACAGATAGAAGTGGTAATGATATCATGTAAATTGTCAAATATATAAATATAAATAGCTGAATATATAAGAATCTGATGTGAACACTATGGTACCATACTAAAAGACCTTATCCTTGTAATCCTTGCTTTATATAAGTGGGCATTTTTGGAACTGCTTTCTGGTTATATGTGTACTTTGAAAATCTTTCCATTAAATAGGGGTAACTTATCTTTCAGATCCAGAATTAAATTGAGACCACATAGAGGCAGATGCTTCAGGCTTCCAATTTCAGCTTAAACTGTTGTTTCTTTTTTTCTGAGAACACTTGTAACCGGGCGCCTCTGAAACTTGAAAAGAAGTGCTATGTGGAAATAAATTGCATTTGTTCAGAAGATAATTTTCTTGAATATCTGCTATGTTTTTTGCTTACATTAAGCACTTGTAGGGAGAAGTGTATATATAGTCCCTACTCTCAAAGACCATAAAGTTGAATTGGGGAGTTTAGGCATAAACAAGTAGCAATACAGTACACCCTTGAAATTTGTGGGAGATGTGTTCTGAAACCTTTAAGATACCAGTGAAGCATATCTTTTCCTTAGTCTTCTTAGCTATAAATGTGGGTGGTAGTACCATACCTCTCATAATTGTTCTGAGAATTACTTGAGATCCTGTGTGAAATAAAAACTGTAAAACCACAGTGAGCTGGTCTGCTTAGGCTCAGTGTTCAGCTAAGTAACTCATGCCTGCACAGCTGTCCTGCAACAGAATTTAAATTCATACTTAGCAAAATAATTGATTACATGTAGTGAGCCTTGAAACCCCAAGTGTTAAATCCTTGAATGCCAAATGTTGAGTGTGACAGATGTTTCAGGTCTTTGTTGCCAGCATGCATTCACATACACCTTGCACTCTCTGGACAGAGTGTGATGGGGAGTGCCATCAGTGATGTTCACCTGAGCCTGGCAACTTACTCCCTTTTTGTGAAACTGCTCACTCTCCAAGAGTTACATCCTCTTAGCATGTATTCAAACAACCATCTCAGAACCTTGTAGCTACCTTTCCATGTGCATACTTTCCCTTTATTTATAAGTTTAGAAAAGGCTGCCATATTCACTTATTTGTTGATTCATTCTAGTTATGGAAACTACTCTTACTAAAATTTTTACTGATCTCCATGTTAAATGATACTCATCTTTCCCAAGATCACCCCTCCCCCCTTTTAAAAAATTAAAGTCATGGATGGTTTCTACTTTCTAGGTTTCCCTCCTGCTTCAACAATACCAAAAGCTTTTCCTGTGAAGTTTTATAGTCTACTTCTGAATGTGGAAGCCTTGCCTCTCAAATCCTTTCTTTTCTTTGACTTTATGCTCTTATGCCTCTGAACTTAGAACCTAACATTGTTTTGTTGATCTAGGTGTCAAACCTTTCTATCCAAGCTCTCTCTCTAGTACTATATTGGATGTAATACTTGACCATACTGCAGCAGGATTAGTCCATAACGTAAGGTACGTAAGGTGGATATATAAATGTATGTTTTTCTGTACTTTTCTCAGGATCTCAGTTGTGAGGTCTGTTATCTTACTAATCCTGCTTTTCTGCAATAATTGTTGACTGTTTTTGGCTGGGGCCAGTGTTTCATATATTAAAATCCTTTTCAATATCTTATTTTTCCTGTTGAATTCTGTTTTTCCTTCTGTTCCATTCTTTCTTTTCTTCTCCCTAGCTTTTTTCCCTGTATTCCTCTCCTCAAGTCCTACAAAATGAAACAGACCTTTGAGTCCAAATCTTTCCTCAGACCTTATGAACTATTACCATCTTCTCAAAGATCAGGTAATATAATATAGTAGAAGAAATGCAGACTTTAGAGTCCTGCTCTGACCCCTAGTTATTTTGGATGGATTCACCCTGGTTTTTTGTGTCACTTGACCACCATGCCAAACTACTGGACCAGAAGAGGTGCCTGATTTATGAGGTAGCCAACCTATAACCTCTGACCTGTGTGGCTCCGGGGAGAAATGTGAACTTCTAGGAGAGGCAAAGGGAAATTTAAACTAGTGATGGGCAGGTATACGTGTAAGGTTGAAGTAGAGGAAGCCCTGGGCAGAGAGAACAAAGCAGAAGCATGCATAATATCAATGACTGCACAGCCCCTGAGAGAGACAGCCAGCCAGATTTAGCTTTAGTTTCTGACAATGACCCAGGTCCTGCTGTTGGCTCCCTGTGAGATGTGTGTGTTCTTGTGGCCACCCATTCTGTTTCTGCACGGGGCAGGGTAAATGGCTTATTCTCTCTCTTGGACATAATGAAGTCTAGGTGAAAATACTCATGTCCAGTGAATGCCAACCAGTACATCATGCATTCAGGAAAATTTTCCCCATCATTTCTAAGTGAGCTGTTTTTTCTTTCTACTTTGTATTGTTTTCAAGACTCTTTGGCTTAGTAGTTAAGGGCTTCAGTTCAAAAGTCAGACATATTATGTACTCTGTTTCTTGGCAAGTTGTACCCTAGTTTTCTCATCTGGAAAATGAGGGTAGAGATAAGACTTAGCTTGCTGTGAGGATTTAATAAGGTAATGTGTGTAAAGCAAACAGTACCTGGTATGTAGTAAGTGCTCAGTAATTGTTAGCTTATTGTATATAAACTTAGGATGTGAAAATCTTAGTGTATTGCTTTTCAAACTGTTTGTGGTGAAAGGCCAGTTCTTTTTTCTCCCAACCTGTCACAATCCAATATTATTGAAAAATACAATACAAATGAATTGCAAGATTAAAAAACCCAACAATAAAGACGTAGAATATGTCTTGGTTTTTTATTATAGTCAATAGACAAAGTTATTCTGTTAAGTTATTACAAAGATTTCCAAGTTCTTACCCATAGTATTGCTGCCTATCTCATTATAGATCTTTAATACTTTGCAGAGTGGCGTTGGTCCTTGGATCGTGCTTTGAGTAGCCCTATCTTACTTTGTATGGAGAATCTCAAAGAAGGCAGAATACGTGTGCACTAACATGTAGTTATGGAACAAAAAAGAACCATTCTTATAACATTTAGTAGCTAACAATTAAAATCCATTTCTTGACCTGGACAGAGTATGAGGGACATCTGAGGCATCTGGAATGCCTTTTATAAGATTGTTATTCCACCCCTTTCCAGATAATGGAGTTTTTGTTGTTTTTTCTTTAAACTATGCAGTTCTCCCCTAGTTGCTCTTCAGTTTAGAAAACTTTCCTCACTGAAGTCCAGATAAGCATGCATTGTCTTGGACAAATCAGTTCTGCTAAGTGAATGCGAGTAGGATGCTGAGTAATGCTGCCTTGTGGGCTGAGGTGAAGCAATCACTGGAGGTGTGGTCAAGAAAAATAACTTAATGATTCCCTATAGCACAGCCTTAAGCCAGACTGCATGCTTGTGGACAAATGGGGAACTATAGACAGAGGAGCTTGGCGTTTGTGTTTTCCTTCTATGCAGAGGCAGTGACCGACCATGCATCTGTGGTATAGAATTGCAACCAGCAGATTTTACAAATTGCAACCGTGGTTGACAACCAAAAGTCTGCAAAATGCTAGATGTAACCAGGATTGGGTATTCTCTTCCAAGTATTTTAGGGGAAACCAAGCATTATCATATTTTATCTTCAGAGAAAGTGTAACTGTCAGCAAGCACGTACTAAGTGCCAGGCGTTGTGCTAAGGTGTTTTAAACATATCTCATTTAATTCTCACCACAGATCATGAGATTGATTCCCATTATTAAATGAGCAAACAAGGTTTAGAGAGATTAAGCAGCTTGTCTAAAGCTTTGTAGTTTGTAAGTGGCTGAACCTGATTTTGAAACTAGATTTGCCAGATTCTTAAGTGGGTTTCCTTTCTTTTTTCACCTTAAAAAAATCACACATAACTTCTAGAACCATTTGAGAGTAAGTTGCTGACCTGATGTTCCATCACTTCCAAATATTTTAGTGTTTATTTTCTAAAAAAAAAATTTTCATACATAACTGAAGTATAATGATCAAATTCAGGAAATTAACATTGATACATTGCTATTATCTAATTGTTAGATAGCATTCAAGTTTGCCAGTTGTCCCAGTGATGTCTTTTATATCATATATCCCCATAATGTCTTTTTGTTTCCTTCTGGAATATTTCCTTAGTCTCTTCTTACCTTTGTGAATTTGGCACCTTTGGAGCTTACAAGGCAGTTATTTTGTAGACTGTCTCTTGATTTGATTTTATTGGTTATTTCTTCATGGTTCAAGTTATGTACTTTTGGAGGAATATCACGTAAGTGATGTTTTTCTCATTGTGCCCTGTCAACATGTCATACAATTTCATTTTGATCCATTGCTAATGATGACTACTTTGCTTTACTGAGGTATTGTCTGATAGGCTTTATTACAGTAAAGTTACTCTTCTTGCTAATGTAATTAATAAATGTTATGTGGGAAAGTCCTTTTAACTAGGTAAATATTCCATCTTTATGACACTACTTATTCATTAAATTTGTGTCTGTATGGACTCTTGTTTTCCTAGTTTATTCAGTGAATTATAATCTGTTAATACCATTGCATATTTTGATGTCCAAATTGTCCCAGATTTGGCCAGTGAGAGCCCCTTCCGGCTGATTTCTGTGTCTTTTTTGACATGTCTGTTGACAGAATATACTTGAGCATTTTCTTGTTTCCTGGCACAAGATGATGTTCTAGGCTCATCTCATACTTTCCCTGCGCCAGCCCTGGAATCAGTCATTTCTCCAAGGAACCTTGGTTATTTTTAGTGGAAATTAGTATTCAGAAGCCAAGATCTGGGTAATTAATGTGCTTATTGTTGCTGGGATGGTGTTGCTCTCAGACCCTCCCAGTGGGTACATACACATTTAACCTCAGTATATATTTACATCTTCATCTAAGTATATTGAAAATCATGAATTCATATTAACTCCAATTCTAGTCTAACACCACTTTCTTTCTTGTTGTAGTGCTATTCTCTTACAGTGAGAAACTTGGCTTCCACTGTCCTTAATATATTTATTATATATGTGTCCTTTAATCTGTTTACTTAATATTGTTATAATCCCCCTGTATGTTACCTATCTTTATCTTGTCACTACCTCCTCCCCTGCATGAATGCCCTGCTTTTCTTTCTTGGGCTCTGACTCCTCATTCCAGACATTTCCACATTTTCTCTCTCTCAATGTACAGTACCATCCTCCCAGCTTGGGTTCCCAAGTGAATTTTCGTAGTGATGTATTATGCCATCTCAGTCCTCTTATTTTGGTGTTTTTGCTACTATATATAAAATGCAACATTAAGAGTTCTTGAAAACAATTGTCCTGCTGGTAGGAGCGCACCAACTAAAATGTCTAAGTTGGGAACATTAGAGCTGAAAAATAAAACTTCCTGGGATCGGCCTGGGTCAGTAATTTGTATTCTGCAAATTATCACGGAACTAGAATTGTTTCTTTGAGAAGAAATTGGGACTTAATGGATTGTCTCTAGAAGTCTCATTAGAGATTAAAAGAAAAACAAGTTTTACTGTTATGCAGAGGATGTAGGATGTGGTAGGTTCCTGGGTGGGCAGGAGGGCTTAGAATGGATGGAAAAAAAGGGATCTTCTCGGTAGAGACTAATTGAGGTAGGCCTAACCATTGGTAGGATATTATGCATTCAAAAGGCCAGACAGGATGGAGACTTAGGGTGGGGCAAACTAGATGCAGAGGCTCTAGTGAAGGGTGAAGGAACAGACAGTCTGACAGAAGATCAGTAGGAGGCATGAAGCTAAGTGTTAATATGGGGGAGGGGGGGTGTAGGGTGACAGTTATATTTGGTCTGTGCTGTTCTGTGGGGAAAATAAGCAGGAAGGATGGCCAGCAGTTACCAGAGGGAGGTTTTAAATCTCTTAGCAGTGAGAACTGGGACGGTGGATGAGTAAGATGGCACACTGCCCTAGAGCAAACTCATTTCCAGGACCACATACTTTATCATTTTTTTCTCATCAGAACAAACTGATAAGAATATTATTCTGTTTTTGAAACACCCCATAGTGTATTCAGTAATTTGGGGATATCGTGAAATCCTACCCCTAAAATTCTTAAAGTTGTAATTCAGGGCAATTAAACTGTAGGCTATTTGGAGGTTTATTTTTCGTCTTTTTAGCAAGTGAAAGGTATATTGGTGAATTAAATATATAATAGTGGCCAGAGCCATGAGTTACTCAGAAAAACTTAAGATATTGGAGAAAATTGGTCTAGTAGTTACTGAAATTTGCTCCAGTTAATTCATAATTTTTTTCTGTCCCTCTCCTACCTGAATTCAGTAATTAGGAGTTAGTTACTCCTGAATATTTGAGGGAAACTGTTTCTCTGATGGGAACCCTGCTTAGTAAGGTCTTGCTCCGTGTTTATCTTTAGGAAACAATCAGATCTCCCTGTGGTTACTGAATTGATTTAGAATCATTAAAGTGAGAGAAATTAGAGGGTTGTTAGAATGTAAAGTTATTTCCAGAAGGAAAAAACATAGGTCAGAGATAAAAAAACTTATCAGATTTTTCCATGCCAAGAAAATGTGAGGACTTGGTGGATCTTGGGTATAAGGTATATGGCAGTTCTTTGTACTATTCTTGCTGTTTTTGGAAGTTTGGAATTATGTAAAAATTAAGTCACAAAAATTGCTTTTCATATTTGCATTATTTTCCCTCTGTCTTAATAGCAGAAATGAGGGTTTCATGTTACATTTGTATCAACTTTCTCTAGCTGATATTTCTTGTCCTTATTAAATAGTGGTTTCCCCAGATGGTTTTTGGGTACATAGGAGGGAAGGAAAAAATTGAAGACCAAAGTTAGTTGCGTGCATTGAGTTTTTCTCCTGCTTCCTTCCTTCAGGTTAAACAACCTTCCTCCTATTTTTTAACCTGTTAGCAATTTTTTTAACCTGTTAGCAATTTACCAGGCTTGGTATGACCCAGCTGTTACACCTCACTCAGTGCAGTACCTTTGTTTAATAGTGACTTAGTCACTAGCTGCTGTTTGAGCTGCACACAGAAGATTCACATAAAGCTGCGTTTAGCACATAAACCTCACTCTTGGAGCCTCAATTCATCAAACCAGTCTTCTCATTTTGTCAACCATTCAAAGTCTATACTTGCCTCTGTTAGGCTTCAGAAGTAATCGATGATTCTTCTGTTAATGAAAATACATCCCTAGATGCCTGATGCACATCAAATATGTTGTTAGAATAACAGATGTGGCTGCCTAGCCTTTTTGGGGCTCTTGCAGGTATATGGAGCGAGCATGTTCATTTTGAAGATCTATGAAGAGTTAATACTTACCAAAGTATGATTTGAAACATCGAAGAATAGCTCTTAGTGTCACAATAGCTGTTATTTTATTTGAATGGGATTATGTTATTAGTGGATTGATAGTTGGGACAAGGTGGTATACTTTATGCTCTCCCTTTCCTTCGTAAGGTTTTTGGCCTTATTAAATTATATATGACATTGGGGAAAGATTTTATTTTGACCGAAGGGACTTAAGTGAAAGAGTTAGGTGAATAATAGGTAATGCTCTTCTGCACTGTTGGCTGCAAACTGAAATTAGAGTGGTTTTGTTAGCAGTCAACTGGAAGACAGGTGCTGTGAAGTCAGTAATGTATGGCTTCAGTGAAGATTCCACTTAAATGAAACTGAACCTGAATTATTTATGCAGTTTACCAACATTTATATCCATTAATAAGATGATAGTTTATTTTGAGCAACCTTTGCACTTAGTGAGCTTTGTTGGCACTTCGTTCCCTTGAGTTCATTTGTCAAAGCCATTAGATCTTCTGTAACTATATCTGTGGCTTTTAATTGTAGACTGCTTTGTCTCAATTCCTGAGTTGCTGATTTAGTAAAGCTGACATGATTTTCTTCTCTGTCAGCCTTCAAATGTTCCAAATGGGCAGAACAACCTTAGTGCAACAGATTATTGATGGCTCTTTGCAAAGTAGTAAAATACACCCAAGGTAAAGGGAACTTTATAGGATTAAAAAAAAAAAAATCTGTGCTGCATTCTATGTTGATTGTGTCTAAAGCTAATTTCATTCCATGGATGGCCTCAGTACCTGGACTTTAAAAAGCATTGATTCATAAGACTATTTTTTTTCTTTTGCATTATGGTTTATTACAGGATATTGAATATAGTTCTCTGTGCTATACAGAAGGACCTTGTTGTTTATCTGTTTTATATGTAGAAGTTTGTTTCTGCTAATCTCAAACTCATATTTTATCCCTCCCCCACTCCCTTTCCCCTTTGGTACCATAAGTTTGTTTTCTATGTCTGTGAGTCTGTTTCTGTTTCGTAAATAAGTTCATATTTCAGATTCCACATATAAGTGATATCATATGGTATTTGTCTTTCTCTTTCTGACTTACTTCACTTAGCATAATAATCTCTGGGTCCATCCATGTTGCTGCAAATGGCATTGTTTCATTTGTTTTTATGGTTGAGCAGCATTCCAATTGTATATATATACCACATTTTTATCCATTCATCTGTCAGTGGACATTTAGGTTGCTTCCATGTCTTGGCTATTGTATTGATAAATAGTGCTGCTGTGAACATTGGGGTGCATGTATCTTTTCGAATTAGAGTTTTCTCCAGATACATGCCCAGGAGTGGGGTTGCTAGATCATATAGCAACTCTATTTTTAGTTTTTTAAGGAACCTTCATACTGTTTTCCATAGTAGCTGCACCAGTTTACATTCACACCAACAGTGTAGGAAGGTTTCCTTTTCTCCACACCCTCTCCAGCATTTGTTATGTGTTGACTTAATGATGGCCATTTTGACCAGTGTGAGTTGGTACCTCATTGTAGTTTTGGTTTGTATTTCTCTAATAATTGGCAGTGTTGAGCATCTTTTCATGTGCCTATTGGCCATCTGTATGTCTCTTTTGGAGAAATGTCTATTTAGGTCTTCTGCCTGTTTTTGATTGGGTAAAAACTGTATTTTTTAATGAAAATATAAGTTTCACAAAAATGAAATGTCATTTATCTAAAGGACTAAAGAGTTTGTGAAAGAGAGCCACCATCTTACTCTAAACTTGGTCACTCTGGAGTAGTACGCTGTCCAATAAAAATTTCTATGATGGTGGGAATGTTCTACATCTGTGCTATTAGTATGGTAGCCACTAGCCACATGTGGCTATAGAGCACTTGAAATGTGCCTAGTGTGACTGAGGAACTGAATTTTCCATTTTATTTAATTTAAATAGCCACATGTGACTTCACAGTTCTGTTCTGATGTACTTTGTATTAGCACAGTTATGGAGCATTATGTTGAGTACTAAGTTGGCGGTTCTGAAAGAAAGTGATCCTGTTGGGATTTTCTTGAAGCTGAAGATGTAAATACTGCCTGGAGTTACTCTTTTTGACTTTTCCATGGAATAAATTAAGAACTGTTTTCCACTATTCCCAATTTTTACATTGGGGAACTTGTGAAATGTTCTTTCTCATCTACTTAGTAAAGCATTTACTATCATCTTAAATGAACAATACAGTAGTCGGTATATTGTGTTATAAGTTAGATTAGTTCTCTGTCTCAGAGAGACAGTTTTAGTGACCTGAGAGTTTATTGCCTGCTATCTGTAGGAAAATAATTGATTTTTGCTTTACTCAAAACTTCCGGACTTGGAAGTAGAAATAACAGCTTTTGTCTATTTGCAACAAATAATTCTTCTTTTGGCTGCTTCCCATACCTGTCACTCTTACCATCATTACTTATTGTCTTTGAAAAAATTTTTGCCTACAAGTATTCTTTGCTACAAAATTTCATATGTAGGTAAATTTGGGAGTAATTTTTCACATCACCAAAGTATTCTTGCTCTTCGAGGTAGTCTTTACAGTTTCCTCTAACTAGCACCTTTAACGTTGTCATTAACCTTAAGTTATTCAGTTCATCAGTTGAAAGTCAGTTGGAAGTGAAGCTATGTTAACCAATGCGAAAGTAGAATTCAGTGTACAAAAAAGTAATTTTGATCACATATTGGATGAAGTGAGGCATCACTGCCCTAGGACACTGGCCAGTTAGCCATGAACTAGTGAGCTGTCTCCTCACATTTCCATCTACATACTTCATTCTAGGCTGCCTCAGTTTCCTTGCTTATACTATAGCAGAAAGAAGTCTATTTTTGTAAAGTTAAGATTAATATAAGTAATGAAGAGAAATAACAGTTTCACTCAGGTTCATTCTCTGAATGAGAAAAGGGGTTCTTAGGAGGCACTGTGAAGTGAAGGCTAATTTGGCCTTTTCATAAATAGAGTCTTACCCAAAGCGGCCTTACTCTATGTATAACCCAGAATAACCCACTGCTGAGATAAATAGGCTGTAGGAAGATCAGCTTGGTAGAAAGACTTACCAAAACATTTCATTAAGTATAATATAAAAGCATTGCTTAGTTGTAATGCAGAAATCTGAGGGAAAATTTGAAGGACATTATTCTAGTTTGAGAAGTGCTTTTACTAGTAGTGTTGTAAATGGTGAAGAAAAGAAAGGAGAAAGTGTTATTAATGGAGACAGGATAGTGGTCTGAATTAGCTTATGTGGCTTATATTTGAAAAATGTTTATTGTACATTTAAGTATTTTTATTTTTGATACATTTATTGAGATATATTTGACATATGTATTATACCTGTGAAACCATCACCACAATTGAGATATTGAACATACTTGTTATCTACAAGAGTTTTTCTCTTGCCCCTTAGAAATCTCTCCCTACTATTCCCACTGATCTGCTTTCTGTCACTATAGATTAGTTAGCACTTTGTAAATTTTATATAAATAGAATTATACGGTATGTACTCTGTTTGGGGGTGGTGCCTGCCTTCTTTCAACATAATTATTTTGAGATTCATCCATACTGTTGGCTGTATCAATAATTCATTCCTTTCAGTAGCTAAGCAGTATTCTATTGTGTAGATATATTACAAGCTATTTGTCCCTTTATATGTTGATGGATATTTCATTTGTTCCAGGTATTAGCAATTACAAATAAGGCTGTTGTAAACATTCATGTACAAGTCTTTATATGGACATACATTCCTTATATTCCTTTACTTTTGGGCAAATTTCTGGGACTGCGATGGCTAGATCACATGGTAGGTATATGTTTAACTTGTTAAGAAACTACCAAACTTATACCATTTAATACTCCCACCAGCAGTATATGGGAGTTCTGTTCCCTCTATATCCTCCCCAACAACTGGTACGGCCAGTCTTTTTAATTTTAGCCATTCTAATAGATGTGTATTGGTATCTCATTGTGGTTATCATTTGCATTTCTCTAATGACATTGAGCATCTTTTCATGGGCTTATTTGCTGTCCTTGTATCTTCTTTGATGAACTGTTGAAATTTTTTGCTCATTTTTAGATTGGATTGTTTGTTTTATTTTTACTGAGTTTTGAGAATTCTTTAGAAATTCTGGATACAAGTCCTTTTCAGATACATGCTTTGTAAAGATTTTTCTTGCTCTGTGGCTTGTCTTTTCATTCTCTTAACAGTGACTTTTGAAGAGCAGAAGTTTTAGTTTTGCTGATGTTCAGTTTATTTATTTGGTCTATTATAGATTATGCTTTGAAGACTTTTTCCTGTATTTCTTTTCAAGGAAAAAATTATGCTTTTGAAGACTTTTTTCCATGTTTTTCAAGGAGTTTTATTATTTTAGGTTTTACATTTAGATCTATGATTTATTTTGTGTTAATTTTTATATGAAGTATGAGGTATGGATCCAAGTTAATTTTTTTTCAGCACCAATAGTTAGAAAAGCTATTGTTTTTCCCCTCTGTGTTTCTTTTGGACCTTTATCATAAATCAGTTGTCCATTTATATGTGGATTTTTTTTGGACTGGCATTGATCTATTTGTCTATCTTTATGCCAATTCTCTTGACTACTGAAGCTTTATAATAATTTTTGAAATACGGTAGTGTTAACCCTTCAACCTTGTTCTTCTTTTTCAGAGTTGTTTTGGCTGTTTCAGGTTCTTTTTCTTTCAATGTGAGTTTTAGTATCAGTTTGTCAGTTTCTACGAAGAAACCATCAATTTGTGATTGGGATTGCTGAGAATCTATGGATCAACTCAGGGAGAATTGAGATTTTAACAGTCTTAAGTCCTTTGATCCATGATCCAGAATCTCCCTCTCCATTTACTTAGGTCTTTAATTTCTCTTGGCAGTATTTTATAGTTTTTATTGTATAGGTCTTTCACATCTTTTTCTGATTTTTCCTTAAGCATTTAATATTTTTGTTCTTATTATGAATATTATTTAAAGTTTTTTCTATTTCTGATCATTTGTATATTGATTTTTGTATCCTGTTACTTAGGTAAACTACTTAACATATTAGTTCTAGTAGCTTTATTGTTGATTTCATTCGGTTTTGTACATAAACAATCATATTCTCTGTGAATAAGGGGAGTTTACTTCTTCCTCTCCAGTTTGGATGCCTTTCATTTCTTTTTTTCTTGCCTGATTGTACTGGCTAGATCCTGAAGTACAATGTTGAATGGAAGTGGTGAAAGCAGACATCTAAGAGGAAAAGTGTTCCATCTTTGACCATTATGAGGTTAGCTGTAGGTTTTTTAATAGAAGTTCTTGATAAGGTTGAGGAAGTTCCCTTTTATTCCTAGTTTGCTCAGGGTTTTTATCAAGAATGAATGTTGGATTTTATAAAAATGCTTTTTCTGCATACACTGAGATGGTTGTATGGCTTTTCTCTTTTAGTTAATCTGGTGAATTAATTACACTAATTAGTTTTCAAATGTTAAACTTGTCCTTCATTTCTGAAATAAGCCCCACTTTATGATTCACTATCCTTTTAATGGATAATGTGGATTCAATTTGATAAAATTTTATTTAGAATTTTTGCATCTGTATTCATCATTGATATTAGTCTATAGTTATCTTATAATTTCTTTGTCTGGTTTTGTTATCAGAGTAAATTCTGACCTCATAGAATGAGTTGGGAAGTATTCCCTCCATTTCAATTGTCTGTTAGAGTTTGTTTAGCATTGGCATTATTTCTTCCTTAAATGTTTGGTAGAATTCATCAGACAAATTCAATGAAGCCATCTATGCATGGAGTTTTCTTTGTGGGAGGGTTTTTAACTATAAACACAATTACTTTTAATAAAGATACAGGGCTAGTCAGATTATCTGTTTCTTGTTGAGTGAGTCTTAGTGGCTTGTCTTTCAGTGATTTTGTCCATTTCTTGCAACTTGTCATATTTATGGAATACAGTTCATAATATTCCACTGTGTGTGTGTTTTTAAAAAATATTTATTTATTTGGTTGCGCTGGGTCTTAGTTGCAGCAGGCGGGCTCCTTAGTTGCAGCATGCAGGCTCCTTAGTTGTGGCGTGCAAACTCTTGGTTGCGGCTTGCATGTGGGATCTAGTTCCCTCACCAGGGATTGAACCTGGGCCCCCTGCGTTGGGAGCGTGGAGTCTTAACCACTGCACCACCAGGGAAGTCCTTCCATTGTGTTTTTAATATCTGTAAAACTGTAGGGATGACACCTCTCATTTCTGATACTGGTAATTGCATCTCCTCTCTCACTCTCTCTCTTTCTCTCTCACACCCTCACTCTCACTCTCTGTCTCTCTTCAGTCTGGCTGGAGGTTTATCAGTTTATTGATTGTGTCAGAGAACTAGCTTTTGGCTTCATTTTTGTTCTCTCTTGTTTTTCTGTTTTTTTGTTTGTTTGTTTTATTTCCACTCTGATCTGTATTATTTCCTTTCCTCTGTGTACTGCGTTTAATTTTTTGTTCTTCATTTTCCTATCTCTTAAGGTGGAAGCTGAGTTTATTGATTTAAGATCTTTTCTAACAAAGATGTTTACTACTATACATTTCTACCTAGTACTGCTTTAGTAGCAACCTACACATTCTGCTAATAATGTCATTTTAATGTCCTTATCTGCTAATTCTTACATCTGTGTTAGTTCTGGGTTGGTTGCTGGCTTAGTTCTTTCAGGCTGCTATAACAGAATACCACAGGCTGGGTAGATTATAACAACAGAAATGTAGGTGTCATAGTTCTGGAGGCTGGAAGTCCAAGATCAGGGTGCAGGTAAGGTTGAGTGAGGACTCTCTTCCAGATCACAGACTTCTCATTGTATCCTCACATGGTGGAAGGGCCTGTGTAGCTCTGTGGCATCTCTTTTACAAGAGTACTAACCATTCGTGAGGGCTCTATACTTGTGACCTACTCCCCTCCCAAAGGCCCTTCCTACTAATTCTATCACCTTTGGGGTTAGGATTTCAACATATGAATTTAAGGTGGGAGACATTCAGACTGTAGCAATTGGGAATGATTGATTATTTTTCTTATTATGGGTTGTGTTTTTCTATGATTATTTTTCTTATTATGGGTTGTGTTTTCCTAATTCTTTGTGTACCTGATAATTTCTGTTTAGATGCCAAATATGTGAGTTTTACCTTGTTGGATGCTGGGGGTTTTTGTCCACCTACAAATCTTCTTGAGCTTTGTTCTGGGATGCAGTTAACTTACTTGGAAGCAATTTGATCTTTTGGAGTTGTGCTTTTATGATTTTTTTTAGATGGATCTGGAGTGGTGCTCTCTCTAGGGCTAATTGTTCTTCACTTCCGAGGCCAGATCTTGAGTGCTTTTACCCACTGTCCCTGAATTATGAGTTTTCTCTGTCTGACCTTTGGGAATAGGCGCTTTTCCCAGCCTTGTGTGCAAGACAGGTACTATTCCACCCAATCCTTTGAATGATTATTTCCTTGGCCTTAGATAGTTTTTTTTTTAAAATATGCATGTGATGATCTGTACTCTGTTATTCTGTCCTGTGAACTCTAGCTGCATCAGTCTTACCATACTCATCTCATTTCCTCAGCTCAGGGCATCTGTTGGGCAGGATCTGCTATATACAGTTTGCAGGGTCCAGTGTAAAATGAAAATGTGGGCCTTTTGTCCAAAAATTATTTAGAATTTCAAGATGGACCAGTAGAGCATTAAACCAAGCATAGGTCCCTTTTGAACTGCAGCTGCACAGGTTGCATGCCCCTGAAGCCAGTGCTACTGCTGGGTTTCACCTCATGTTCCTTCTGTGGCCTGGAACTCTCTTCAAAGCAGTAAGCTGAGATAGCCATAGGGCTTGCCTCCTTTGTTTCTTGTATATCAGGAATCACTGTCCTTTTTTACCAGATGTCCAGGGTCTTGAAAACTATTATCTCATGTATTTGGGGAGAGGGGTTGGTTTTGGTTGTTTCGGGCAGGAGGATAATCCAGTTCCTGTTAGTCCATCTCAGCTGGAAGCAGAAGCTATTTTAAGTGTAAAGATCTGGTAGCTTCTTTTTATTTGTGTTTTGTTTTATTTCATTTTGTTTAAGGACCTGCTAACTTCTTTTGTGTCAAACCAGTATTCTCCTATATGCTCTGTTGGCTTGGCACCTGGTTTTGATAACTGGGGTAAAATCTGTTTTGTGTCACTTGCTGATCTGTTTCCCACTCTTAATTCCTTGGCTAGAGGGTCTTGAAGTGGAAGCAAATTTCCTGGTAACCATCAACTCATTTTCTGAATTGCACCACTTGATTTCAGGCAAGCATTAGCTTCCTGCTTGAAATCACTCTGCTCTTATTCTTCTCGATGTTGCATTTAAATGCAAGCTGCAGATGGGTGAGGACAATTCTCTGTTCTCCCATCTTCTGCAAAATACATCCTCTTGCAGTGCAATTTGATTGGCATTTGTGTAGTAAGGTATTAACAGCCTTTCAGATATGCCCTGCCCTATTAGCAAGAATATACAGTGATACAAAAATGAATTTGTCAAGATGGTTCCATTATCTATCGTACAATATTAATCCTGCTACAGGGTTATTAAGCCATTTTTCATCTCCCCTCAAATTAATGTTGACGTTCTGTTACTGGTTTTGTTCTTGCCCCTAGATTAAAACATAGAGGAAAAAAATCTTCCATGCTACAATATTAAAATTAATTGTAGGGTAAGCAGTACCTTGCTTGGTAAAGTAGAATCCTCCTGGAAAAATTACAACATGAATTTATTTCTGTGCTTTCTACTTGTTCATGTGCACAAAAAGAACAATTGGAATATACTTCTAAGGGCACAAGCATAATATAATGAGGGAAGAGGGTAAATTTAAAGTGCGTAAGATTTTCTAAAGAGAAATAAGAAAATCAAGGGCCTGAGCCTTGGGGAACCACACCTAGCGAGTGCTTCCAGCCTAAAGGCTGATGGAAATGCTGGTGGTATTAGATGTATAAGTAGAAGAATTTGGATTGACTTAGAATCTTGTTATCTTCTGTTCATAGGAATAACATGTTTCTTCTATTCCAAGAATTTAGGGGCACTTAAAAATTATACAATGAGGTGTTAATACTTATAAGTCAGGATAGTGTCATAATCAGGACTCAGAAATAAAGAGAGCTGTTAATCATTATTTCAAAATTAAGACTGAATGATGCTTTTCTGTGAATTTTTTAAAAAGTTAACCCAAAAATTTTTTAAATTTTTACCCATATGGGTGCAGATATCTCATGTCTGTTACCTCTGTAGTAAGATATCAGGGTATTTTGGTGATTTCTGGTCATGGTTAGGTAGATAATCTGGAATGCTAATTCTTACTGTAGGAGGAATCCTATAGTAATTATTTAAACCAAGAGATAAGTTTCAGTTATTTATATTTTTTAATGAAAGAAGCATGCTGAGATATAGTTACATAGATATAGTTATAATATTTCAGTTTTGTAAAATATTTATATTTAGTACAAATATATAAAAAGATAAAAATTTTTTCCTTGTAGAAAGTCAACATGAGTTGTATAGTAAAATTTTAACCAATTATATATATTTTTGTATTTGTAAATGATGTAAGCAGTGTAGCAACCTTCAAGAGGGTGAGTGTAGATGCTAGGATGAGGAAAATTGAGGAAAGTTGATGTCGAATCTCTGGTAGGTTGGAAAAATAATCAACATTTGTCAGCTGGGTACAGTGGGTATTCATATTTTTTATATTTTAAGTCATTCTTATGGATAATGTACAGAAGTACATTAATACTATTAATTAAATTAATTAATTTACTATTAATTAATTAATTCACTATTCTTCTTTTGAATTATCTCCCTTTTGAGAATGTGAAATGCCTAGGACTTAGTCTGTTAATTTTCAGAGAAGACATTGCCTGTATGTTTTATATGTACATTGGGCTGATGCAGCAGTTGTACTTTTCTTTTTAACATAGTCTCAAGTTGAATGTGGAAATTGTCTGAAAAAATTTAGAAGGAATGTTTCGTTTGTAATTGTTCAATTGTGTAAGACTTAAGTAGTTTATTTACCTCAGCTTCTTCTATCTTGGTAAATAACGATCTTTTATGAGTACCAGACATTTGTGAGGCATTAGAGGAATGGGATATTGAAGGGAATCCTTTTGTAAAATAAAAATTTTTAAATTTCTTTGTAATGACATTCTGTTTAACAAATAGTTATGTATTACGATCTTAGGTGGGGCGAGGAATAGGGAAGTGGTAGTTGGAAGATGCATGACTGTAATAATCCTGGCCCAAAGGAAATCTTAGAATTTATTTGACACCTTTTTTTAAACACCTTATTTCTAATGCTTTAATTTTCAAAGTTAAAAAAAAAATCATCAGTAAAATTTAGTTTGATGTTAGCGCTTAAGCTGTTAGTGCCACCAATAGAGCAAAGCATAGCAATTGTGGAAAAGAGGGGAACAGGTAAAAGAGAATTTAGGAGAAGAGGTAAACAGGAGAGGCAGATCTCTGTGAAATTGTGATGTGAAGTGGTGTGAAATTTGCCTTTTATTCTTCTGGTTTCTTTTTAACACCTGAATTACCTTTTAAACTCAGATCTAGCCACCCGTCTAACAAGTCTTTATTGAGTACCTACTGTGTTAGGCATTGTGCTGATATCCCTAGACTGAAATTGATAACCAGTTCTTCCAGGGGCATTTGTATTTTAACAGGAAACACAAAGTAGAGATTGTCTGCAGATGCGTTTGATTTGGCCTCCAGTATTTTAAAACTAGGGGAGATTTCACAAAAATTTTGAATGTTTGGCTTCTTTATACAAAATGTAGTATTTTTCTTTTCTCTTTTAATATCTGTGTAGCTCCAGTTTGCTGGAGTCGATCAGATGTTGCCCCTTTGGACTGGCAGGCATTCTTGAGTTTGCCACAGACTCACACTGCCTTTTGTTCTGAATCTAGCTTACTTTACTCACATATATTACGTAAGATAATATATTTGAGTTTGTAGCATGTGCCCTTAAGTGACTGAGCTCTGATGGCACTTATCAGCTACTACCTAGGAGAGGATTTAAACAGACTTAGGGATGGTGACGGAGGTTGCATGTCACTGTAGGCACCAAAAATTATGCTTTGTAAGCTGCTACCAGTACCACCTGCACATAAGTATTTTCTTTGGGAAGTGAAAAAAGAACTCCACCAATTTCCTTAAATGACATATAGTGGCTAGCCCCCATTTTTAGGTTTTTTATCCTAAGTTTAGTGGATAAAAATAAGTGTTTTAATTAGTAAAACCCCCTGAATCCTCTGTCCAGATTTACATTTATCTAGCTTTTTTTTTTTTAAAGCATTTTGGCAAATCATTTACTTTTATCTTTCCATCCAAGAAAGTTTAATCATTAGAGCAAGAGATGAATCTCTGAAGAAAGAAGGAATGTTAAAATAGTTAACCGTTCATACGTAACCAGAAAGGAGGATTTTTTTGGTTATTTATTCCTTTATTATGTGTTTAAAGGCAAACTTTGTTTCATACTCAACATGTTTTTAAGAAGCCTAAGTCATAACTGTGTCAGTGAAAAAAAATTTCAGAAAGTTTATTAGATGTTCCAGGCATGAGGAATACAAAGATGATTAACATTCAGATAGCCTGTGATTTATCAGTTTTAAAGCTTACTCCTGAATGTAGGTCAGTGATTTATCTCAGAGACCCGGTGACCTTGAAAAAATTCAAGAATATTTAGGTTGGAGTACGGTTTTACTTTGAATCAGATTATGGTATCTGCTGGCAAAGTTTGAAATTTAACTCCAGTTCTAGGAGACATTGTAAATACTCAGAACAAAAGAGGGGACTCGAGGTGAGTAGCCAGCAGGTCTCTGAGCGAGAGAAAAATTCATTTCTGTGATATGAGGAGAAAGAGATTACAGTGATGATCTTCAGAGGAACTAGTTTCTGGGTTTTGGAAAAATAGTTCAGATGTTTGAATTTGCTGTAGAAGTCCTCCCAGGAACAATATCTAGCATTCCTTTATTTGGTAACCTTATTTCCAATCAAATGGGAAGTTTACAATCAAGTTTACAATCAAATGGGAAGTTAGTAGAAAACAGAATTCGCTTTATAGAGATCTAAAATATGATCCTGGAGTGCATTCTTCTGAGAAAAATGAAGATAACTGTACTCGTGTGTGGTATTGGGACTATAAACCTAAACCTATAAAACCTAAAAATATCATAAGCATTCTCAACGTGGTAATTGTCCACTGTCAAACAGTAGTTCAGAGTTACCTGCAGGATTTTTGCAAACTCTAAATACCTTGGCCCTGCCTCAGACTTAATTGAATCTAAATCTTAACCCCTGTGTAGACACTACTGTCCTGATGCAGAACTTCTGAGACTATTTGCGTGCACGTTGTTGAATCAGGATTAAGAGGAGAGGAGAATAAGTAAGAGCCAGATAGGTTAGTGACATTGGGACTCTTCTCACTGGAAACTGACTTGGATCTAATGACCCTAGGTTATGATTTGCTTGGTTTCAACTGCGCATTCTTTAAAAGGGAGTATTTTATTTATTTATTTGTTTGTTTATTTATAATTTTTGCCTGCGTTGGGTCTTCGTTGCTGCGCGTGGGCTTTCTCTAGTTGCGGTGAGTGGGGGCTACTCTTCGTGTGGTGCACAGGCTTCTCATTGCAGTGGCCTCTCGTTGCGGAGCACGGGCACATGGGCTTCAGTAGTTGTGGCGCGAGGGCCTAGTAGTTGTGGCTTGCGGGCTCTAGAGCATAGGCTCAGTAGTTGTGGCACCTGGGCTTAGTTGCTCCACAGCATGTGGGATCTTCCTGGACCAGGGCTTGAACCCATGTCCCCTGCATTGGCAGGCAGATTCTTAACCATTGTGCCACCAGGGAAGTCCCTAAAAGGGAGTATTATTAATGTTGGACATACCTTCAAAATGAACCATCCTCTTTAAAATAGTGGTTTCTAATAGATTTGTTAGTATTTTCTGGGAAGAAATTCTGAGTTTCTCAGGCAGATCAAGAACTGTTCTAATTATTTGTATATCTTTACTCTTATAGAGCGTGTTTTGAAAACTGATTGTTAAGGTTATTGGAGCTGAGAGAAAATACTATATAAGTTAGATTTTTTGGTAAAAGTTTTAAGTGCTACATTTGAAGTAAAATACTAATTTTGCAAAAAAGTTGAAAAAATGAAGCAAAGTTCCCATAGTAGTGCTATCTTTGCCCTCACACAGCTGTATTATTACCTCATTGGACTGTGTGATTAATGCTTTTTCCTGATAACCATAGAAGCACATAGGATTCTTTCTGTATCACTGGGTATGAACTTCAGTGCTGCTTTCCCAGTAAGCTGTGTAAATATGTGGTCTCAATATGTATCTCCAGTTTGACCTTTATACTTTCTATTCCTGCCAGAATTTGTCCTTGCTCTGGTATCTTGCTACATATGTTGCAAACTCTTTCCCGTCCCCCCACCCCCTGCCAGAAATGTCATTGCTATGAAATTTGTCATTTTGTCTCTCCATTCCTTACATTCTGCAATATTTCCCCCCCATGTAATTCAAGCCGTTCACGTTCTCTCAGTTCAGTTTCTAACTATAAGCTTATTGGGTTTCTTTGTTTTGTTTTGCAAAATTAAAATATACTACTTGCTAAATGCTTTTCTTATTAGCTCCATGTCTCCTTTGAAGCCAGCCCTTACTCTGAGATAAAATAAATATTTGACACTGACTTGTTTTCATATTTCTTCCAACAACTCCTCTTGTTCTTCTTGCTCATTTAAGGGCATGGCCTTAATGTAGGTCATTAGCTCTTCCCTTCTCTCCCTCTCTCCAACATTTACTGAGTATGCTCTATGTCAGGGACTCTAACTGAACACCTAATGTATACTAGGCACTACCCTACCACTGGGAATATAGCAGAAAATGAAGCTGGCGAAGTCTCTACCTTCAGGGACCTTATATTCTTGTGAGAGGAGAGATCAGTATATAAATATGTAGTATGTGAGAGGGTGATGAGTGCTATGGGAAAAAAGAATAATTAAGGGGACAGGGGGTGCTAGGGAAAACGGTTTGTGAATGTGTAGGTTTCCTATTTTATGTAGGGGAGGTCAATAGGTAGAGACCTAGCCATGTGGTTATCTAGGGCAAGAGTATCTAGGCAAAGGTGACAGCAAATACAAAGGCCCTGAGGCTGGATGGGAAGCCTTCAAGATGTGTTCCAGGAACAGCAAAGATGCCACTGTTGGCTGGTGCACAGCGAAAGAGTAGTAAAAGCTGGAGTCAGAAGTAATGAGAGGCTTGAGTCTTGAGGCCCTTGTAGGCTTTTTACTCTTGATGAAATGGGAAGTCAGTGTAGAGTAGGGTTTCTTTGATCACATCAGAGTAGTGATGTGATCAGACTTCGTTTTAAAAGGGTTACTTGGGCTGCTATATGGGAGTAAAGGAGGATGCAAAAAGACCATTTAGGAGATTAATACAGTAATTCAAGTTTGAGATCATGATAGTGTGGGCCAGGACTGTGGAGCTGGGAGGAATTGTTAGTACTTTGGGTATCTACTTTGAAGGTAGATCTGAGAGGATTTTTTGGTAGAGTTAAAGATGACTCTCTTACTGAGATGAAGAAGGCTGCCAGAGAAGCACTTTTGATGGGAAAATGAGGAGTTGAGTTCTGGACATGTTAAATTTGAGATGCTATTATATTAGATAAGGGCACCAGAAGTTTTTCAGTAATCATGTTTATTTGGAATTAGCTATTTGCTTGGTTAAAAACAACAAAAATAGTGATCAACTTATACATAATTGTAAGTTTAACTGTTTTTTTCCCCTTACAACTCTTTCTTCCTACCGATGAGGATCATTTTTTTGTTGTTGTTGGAGAGCATGCTATGGTATTGTTATCAAAAATATCCATGTGGTAAATTTGAGAGCCATGTTAGCGTTTTGCTCTTTGGTGTGAATGCTATTTGACAGAGTATAAGGGTCTAAATTCAAAATTATTTTCCCTCAGAAACTTTGTCTAACAGGAGTTCCAAAAAGAGAAAGCAGAAAAAAATGTAAGGAGGGTCAAAGTAATAATGAAAATTTCCATTGTTAAAGGCTGAGATTTTCCTTTTTTGAATTGAATTTAATTTTTTTATACAGGTTCTTATTAGTTATCTATTTTATACATGTTAGTATATAATTATTTTGTACATATTAGTGTATATATGTCAATCCCAGTCTCCCAATTCATACCACCCACCCCCCTTACCCCCGCTTCCCCCACTTGGTGTCCATACGTTTGTTCTCTACATCTGTGTCTCTGTTTCTGCCTTGCAAACCGGTTCATCTGTACCATTTTTCTAGATTCCACATATATGTGTTAATATACGATACTTGTTTTTCTCTTTCTGACTTACTTCACTCTGTATGACAGTGTCTAGGTCCATCCATGTCTCTGCAAATGACCCTGTTTTGTTCCTTTTTATGGCTGAGTAATATTCCATTCTATATATGTACCATATCTTCTTTATCCATTTGTCTGTCGATGGGCATTTAGGTTGCTTCCATGACCTGGCTATTGTGAATAGTGCTGCAGTGAACATTGGGGTGTATGTGTCTTTTTGAATTATGGTTTTCTCTGGGTATATGCCCAGTAGTGGGATTGCTGGCTCATATGGTAATTCTATTTTTAGTTTTTTAAGGAACCTCCATACTGTTCTCCATAGTGGCTATATCAATTTACTTTCCCACCAACAGTGCAAGAGGGTTCCCTTTTCTCCACACCCTCTCCAGCGTTTGTTGTATGTAGATTTTCTGATGATGCCCATTCTAACTGGTGTGAGGTGATAACCTCATTGTAGTTTTGATGTGCATTTCTCTAATAATTGGTGATGTTGAGCAGCTTTTCATGTGCTTCTTGGCTATCTGTATGTCCTCTTGGGAGAAATGTCTATTTAGGTCTTCTGCCCATTTTTGGATTGGGTTGTTTGTTTTTTTAATATTGAGCTGCATGAGCTGTTTATGTATTTTGGAGATTAATCCTTTGTCCACTGATACGTTTGCAAATATTTTTTCCCATTCTGAGGGTTGTCTTTTCATCTTGTTTGTAGTTTCCTTTGCTTTGTGAAAGCTTGTAAGTTTCATTAGGTCCCATTTGTTTATTTTTGTTTTTATTTCCATTACTCTAGGAGGTGAATCAAAAAAGATCTTGCTGTGATTTATGTCAAAGAGTTTTATAGTGTCTGGTCTTACATTTAGGTCTCTAATCCATTTTGAGTTTATTTTTGTGTATGGTGTTAGGGAGTGTTCTAATTTCATTCTTTTACGTGTAGCTGTCCAGTTTTCCCAGCACCACTTATTGAAGAGACTGTCTTTTCTCCATTGTATATTCTTGCCTCCTTTGTCATAGATTAGTTGACCATAGGTGCGTGGGTTTATCTCTGGGCTTTCTATCCTGTTCCATTGATCTATGTTTCTGTTTTTGTGCCAGTACCATATTGTCTTGATTACTGTAGCTTTGTAGTATAGTCTGAAGTCAGGGAGTCTGATTCCTCCAGCTCTGTTTTTTTCCCTCAAGACTGCTTTGGCTATTCGGGGTCTTTTGTGTCTCCATACACATTTTAAGATTTTTTGTTCTAGTTCTATAAAAAATGCCATTGGTAATTTGATAGGGATTGCATTGAATCTGTAGATTGCTTTGGGTAGTATAGTCATTTTCACAATATTGATTCTTCCAATCCAAGAACATGGTATATCTCTCCATATGTTGGTATCATCTTTAATTTCTTTCATCAGTGTCTTATCGTTTTCTGAGTACAGGTCTTTTACCTCCTTAGGTAGGTTTATTCCTAGGTATTTTATTCTTTTTGTTGCAATTGTGAATTGGATTGTTTCCTTATTTTCTCTTTCTGATCTTTTGTTGTTAGTGTATAGGAATGCAAGAGATTTCTGTGCATTAATTTTGTATCCTGCAACTTTACCAGATTCATTGATTAGCCCTATTAGTATTCTGGTGGCATCTTTAGGATTCTCTGTGTATGGTATCATGTCATCTGCAAACAGTGACAGTTTTACTTCTTCTTTTCCAGTTTGTATTCCTTTTATTTCTTTTCTTCTCTGATTGCTGTGGCTAGGACTTCCAAGACTATATTGAATAATAGTGGCAATAGTGGACATCCTTGTCTTGTTCCTGAACTTAGAGGAAGTGCTCTCAGTTTTTCACCATTGAGTATGATGTTTGCTGTGGGTTTGTTGTATGTGGCCTTTATTATGTTGAGATACGTTGCCTCTGTGCCCACTTTCTGGAGAGTTTTTATCATAAATGGGTGTTGAATTTTGTCAAATGCCTTTTCTGCATCTACTGAGATGATCATATGGTTTTTCTTTTTCAGTTTGTTAGTATGGTGTATCACATTGATTTGCGTACATTGAAGAATCCTTACATTCCTGGGATAAATCCCACTTGATTATTGTGTATGATCCTTTTAATGTGTTGTTGGATTCTGTTTGCTAGTATTTTGTTGAGGATTTTTCATTTATATTCATCAGTGATATTGGTCTGTAATTTTCTTTTTTTGTAGTATCTTTGTCTGGTTTTGGTATCAGGGTGATGGTGGCCTCATAGAATGAGTTTGGGAGTGTTCCTTCCTCTGCAATTTTTTGGAAGAGTTTGAGAAGGATGGGTGTTAGCTCTTCTCTAGATGTTTGATAGAATTCACCTGTGAAACCATCTGGTCCTGGACTTTTGTTTGTTGGAATATTTTTAGTCACAGTTTCAATTTCATTACCTATGATTGGTCTGTTCATATTTTCTATTTCTTCCTGTTCAGTCTTGGAGGGTTATACCTTTCTAAGAATTTACGCATTTCTTCCAGGTTGTCCATTTTATTGACATAGAGTTGCTTATAGTAGTGTCTTAGGATGCTTTGTATTTCTGTGTTCTCCATTGCAACTCCTCCTTCTTTATTTCTAATTTTATTGATTTGAGTCCTCTCCCTCTTTTTCTTGACGAGTCTGGGTAAAGGTTTATCAATTTTGTTTATCTTCTCAAAGAACCAGCTTTTAGTTTTATTGATCTTTGCTATTGTTTTCTTTGTTTCTGTTTCATTTATTTCTGCTCTGACTTTATGATTTCTTTCCTTCTGTTAACTTTGGGTTTTGTTTGTTCTTCTTTCTCTAGTTCCTTTAGGTGTAAGGTTAGAGTGTTTATTTGAGATGTTTTTTGTTTCTTGGGGTGAGATTGAATTGCTATAAACTTCCCTCTTAGAGCTGCTTTTGCTGCATCCCATAGGTTTTGGATTGTCATGTTTTCATTGTCATTTGCTTCTAGGTAGTTTTTGATTTCCTCTTTGATTTCTTCAGTGATCTCTTGCTTATTTAGTAATGTATTGTTTAGCCTCCATGTGTTTGTGTTTTTAATGTTTTTTTTCCCTGTAATTGATTTCTAATCTCATAGTATTGTGGTTGGAAAAGATGCTTGATATGATTTGAATTTTCTTAAATGTACTGAGGCTTGATTTGTGACCCAAGGTGTGATCTATCCTGGAGAATGTTCCATGTGCACTTGAAAAGAAAGTGTAATCTGCTGTTTTCAGATGGAATGTCCTACAAATGTCAATTAAATCTGTCTGGTGTATTATGTCATTTAAAGGTTGTGTTTCCTTATTAATTTTCTGTCTGGATGATCTGTCCACTGGTGTAAGTGAGGTGTTAAAGTCCCCCAGTCTTACTGTGTTACTGTCGATTTCCTCTTTTATAGCTGTTAGCATTTGTCTTATGTATTGAGGTGCTCCTATGTTGGGTGCATATATATTTATAATTGTTATATCTTCTTCTTGGATTGATCCCTTGATCATTATGTAGTGTCCTTCCTTGTCTCTTGTAACATTCTTTATTTTAAAGTCTATTTTATCTGATATGAGTATTGCTACTCTAGCTTTCTTTTGATTTGCATTTGCATGGAATATCTTTTTCCATCCCCTCACTTTCAGTCTGTATGTGTCCCTAGGTCTGAAGTGGGTCTCTTGTAGACAGCATATATATGGGTCTTGTTTTTGTATCCATTCAGCCAGTCTGTGTCTTTTGCTTGAGGCATTTAATCCATTCACGTTGAAGGTAATTATTGATATGTATGTTCCTATGACTATTTTCTTAATTGTTTTGGGTTTGTTTTTGTAGGTCCTTTTCTTCTCTTGTGTTTCCCACTTAGAGAAGTTCCTTTAGCATTTGTTGTAGAGCTGGTTTGGTGGTGCTGAATTCTCTTAGCTTTTGCTTGTCTGTAAAGCTTTTGATTTGTCCATCAAATCTGAATGAGATTCTTGCTGGGTAGAGTCATCTTGGTTGTAGGTTCTTCCCTTTCATCATTTTAAATATATCGTGCCACTCCCTTCTGGCTTGTAGAGTTTTTGCTGAGAAATCATTTGTTAACCTTATGGGAGTTCCCTTGTATGTTGTTTGTCGTTTTTCCCTTGTTGCTTTTAATAATTTTTCTTTGTCTTTAATTTCTGTCTTGATTACTGTGTGTCTCAGCATGTTTCTCTTTGGGTTTACCCTGCCTAGGACTCTGTGCTTTCTGGACTTTGGTGGCTATTTCCTTTCCCATGTTAGGGGAGTTTTCAACTATAATGTCTTCATATATTTTCTCAGGTCCTTTCTCTCTCTCTCCTCCTCCTGTGACCCCTATAATGCGAATGTTGGTGCGTTTAATCTTGTCCCAGAGGTCTCTTAGGCTGTCTTCATTTCTTTTCATTCTTTTTTCCTTATATGTTCCACGGCAATGAATTCCACCATTCTGTCTTCCAGGTCACTTACCCATTCTTCTGCCTCAGTTATTCTGCTGTTGATTGCTTCTGGAGTATTTTTCATTTCAGTTATTGTATTGTTCATCTCTGTTGTTTAATTCTTCTAGGTCTTTGTTAAACATTTCTTGCATCTTCTTGATCTTTGCCTCCATCCTTTTTCTGAGGTCCTGGATCACCTTCACTGTCATTATTCTGAATTCTTTTTCTGGAAGGTTGCCTATCTCCACTTCATTTAATTGTTCTTCTGGGGTTTTATCTTGTTCCTTCATCTGGTACATAGCCCTCTGCCTTTTCATTTTGTCTGTCTTTCTGTGAATGTGGTTTTCGTTCCACAGGCTGCAGGATTGTAGTTCTTCTTGCTTCTGCTGTCTGCCCTCTGGTGGATGAGGCTGTCTAAGAGGCTTGTGCAAGCTTCCTGATGGGAGGGACTGGTGGTGGGTAGAGCTGGGTGTTGCTCTGGTGGGCAGAGCTCAGTAAAACTTTAATCTGCTTGACTGCTGATGGGTGGGGCTGGGTTCCCTCCTTGTTGGTTGTTTGGCCTGAGGCGACCCGGCACTGGAGGCTACAGGCTCTTTGGTGGGGCCAATGGTGGACTTCCGGGAGGGCTTGTGCCAAGGAGTACTTCCCACAACTTCTGCTGCCAGTGTCCTTGTCCCCGCGGTGAGCCACAGCCACCCCCTTCCTCTGACCCTCCAACACTACCAGGTAGGTCTGGTTCAGTCTCCTATGGGGTCACTGCTCCTTCCCCTTGGTCCCGATGCGCACACTACTTTGTGTGTGCCCTCCAAGAGTAGAGTCTCTGTTTCCCCCAGTCCTGTCGAAGTCCTGAAATCAAATCACACTAGCCTTCAAAATCTGATTCTCTGGGAATTCCTCCTCCCGTTGCCGGACCCCCAGGTTGGGAAGCCTGAAGTGGGGCTCAGAACCTTCACTCCGGTGGGTGGACTTCTGTGGTATAAGTGTTCTGCAGTTTGTGAGTCACCCACATGGGATTTGATTTTATTGTGATTGCACCCCTCCTACTATCTCATTGTGGCTTCTCCTTTTTCTTTGGATGTGGGGTATCTTCTTTGGTGAGCTCCAGTGTCTTCCTGTTCATGATTGTTCAACAGTTAGTTGTGATTCCGGTTCTCTCGCAAGAGGGAGTGAGCGCATGTCTTTCTACTCTGCCATCTTGAACCAGTCTCCTCAAGACTGAGATTTTCAAAGTCAGTGGACCCACACCAAATAACAAGGTAAATGAGGTAAGATAAAATTTGTTACCATACAAGATAAAATATCATAACTCAGCAGATTAAAAAAAATGCTTCCAAAAGAAATTTCACACCAGGTTCCCTAGTTAAGGACAGTGAGATAGCCAGATTTTCTTAACATCTCTGGATGCTATGAATCAATGAGGGGATGCCTTCAAAACGGTATATGAAGTGCCAGGGTTGGAGAGTAAAATTTTAGATAGGGTGACCAGAGAAGGCCTTTTAAATAAAAATCGGAGGGATGTGAGGTAGCTAGATATCTAGATATGTAGATATCTAGGAGATGAGTGAGCATCCTAGGCAGAGCGAACACAAGTGCAGAGATCCAGAGGCAACACTGTTCTTAGTGTTTAATGATAGCAAGGGAGCCAGTGTGACAGCAGCAAAGAGAGCAAACGGTGAGTAGTAGGGGATGAAGTCAAGGGGTAAGGGGCTTAGGTCATGTAACCGCTTGTGTATCATGATGAAGACTAGCTTTTACTGAATGAGATGAAAATCCATTTGAAGGGTTTGAGCAGAGTGGTGATATAATCTGCTGTGCACTTTAGCACCTAGAGTGATTCTTTTCTGTTAAGAAATGACTGGACAACAGGAGCAAGGGCAGTGAGGAGGTTACTGTAGTAATCCAGGGAGAGTCCACAATGGCTTGGATCAGAGTGATGACAGTAAAGATGATGAAAGGTAGTTGAATTTGGAATCTTTCTTTGAAGGTGGAGTTGGCAGGATTGCTGTCACATCAGATGTGGGGGAGGAGGGAAAGGGGGAGAGAGAAACAGAGAGGTCAAATCACATGTGAAATTAAGGTTTTTTGGCCTAAGTAATTCCTGAATGAAATGACCACAAACTGAATTGCATAAGGCATGGGGGTGGGGCAGCAATATTTGAAGCTTACCTTTAGACATGACTTCAAACCGTTTGATCTTTGCCAGTCTGAAAAGTGAAGAAAAAAAAAATCTCATTTTAATTTTCATTCTTCTTACTATGAGTGAAATTTAACATTTGCATTTTCTTTATTGTGACTCATCTGTTTTAATTAGTTAATTTGGAGAGGCATTTATCTCTTGGGTGGTTCTTTTTCTTTTGATTTGTACGGATCCTTTTTATAAATTAAGAAATTAGCCCTTTGTGATATTTGTTGCAAAAATCACTCTGCCCCAGTTGTTTTTGTTTTTAAAACTTGCTCATGGTGTTTTTGTGCAATTCAGATTTTTTGTTGTTGTTGTTGTATTATTGAGTTAATCAGTCTTTTACAGTGTCAGAGTTTAGGTCATACTTAGGCTTTCACCCTAATATCATTAAAAAAAACTATATATATTTTTGCTAGTACTTTTGTGTTTTTATTTGCATTTAAATCTTCAATCCATCTGGATGTTAAATGAAATGAAAAGCTGTCGTAGATGATGGGCTTGTTGAAGGGATGCTCTGGGAAGTCAGGATGTTACTGCAGAGTCTCAGTGCTTACCAGATAGAGAAGGTCTCAAGAAGAGCTTCAGCAAAAGACACAGTAACAGGGCCTAGCCTTTTCTCAGACTTCTTATAGTTATCCTCATTTGGGATGATTTGATTGGCTGTTACCAGTATAGCTCAGGACAGTAGTTCCCAGACTTTTTTTAAAAAAAATAAATTTATTTACTTATTGATTGATTGGCTGGCTGCATTGGGTCTTCGTTGCTGCGTGCGGGCTTTCTCTAGTTGTGGTGAATGGGGGCTACTCTTCGTTGCGGCTGCGGGCTTCTCATTGCTGTGGCTTCTCTTGTTGTGGAGCATGGGCTCTAGATGCGCAGGCTTAAGTAGTTGTGGCATGCAGGCTCAGTAGTTGTGGCTCATGGGCTCTAGAGCACAGGCTCAGTAGTTGCATCGCACGGGCTTAGTCCCTCCACTGGCATGTGTCATCTTCCTGGCCCAGGGCTTGAACCTGTGTCCCCTGCATTGGCAGGCAGAGTCTTAACCACTGCGTCACCAGGGAAGCCCTAGTAGTTCTCAGACTTTTGGGCTGAATCAGCATCATCTGAAGGGCTTGTTAAAATACAGACTACTAAGCCCCACCTCCAGAGTTTTATTCTCTAGGCTTGGTGTGTAGCCTGGGAGCTTTCATTTCTAACAAGGTCTCAGGTGATACTGCTGGTCCCGGGGCAACATTTTGGCATAGGGGATCAGGACTTAAGGTCTGGACTCAGAAGGTTTGAAGTCAAATCCCTGTTCTGGTATTTAGTAGCTCTGTGATTTGGAGTAGGGTTTTGTTTTGTTTCATTTCCTGTCTCCTCTCCTTCCCCCACAAGCCAGATTTTCCTTTCCTTGAACCAGGGTGTGTATTTCTTTCTGTTTTTTTTTTTTTTAATATTTATTTTATTTATTTATTTAGGCTGTCCGGGTCTTAGTTGCAGCACGTGGGATCTTCGTTGCCGCGTGCAGGATCTTTTAGTTGCGGCATGTGGGCTTCCTAGTTGCAGCATTCGGGCTTCTTAGTTGCAGAATGCACGCGGGATCTAGTTTCCCGACCAGGGATTGAACCCGGGCCCCCTGCATTGGGAGCACAGAATCTTACCCACTGGACCACCAGGGAAGTCCCGGGGTGTGTATTTCTTAAAGCTGTGAGGAGACTAAAAGAAATACTGTATTTGAAGTAGTTAGCATATCCTTGAAATATGGTAATTGCCACTAATAAAGTTGCTGATGCTTCTATCGAGCTCTCTTTTTGGTTATAGTGCCAGTGCTATCCAATAAGAATATAATATGAGCAACATGTAATTTAAAATTTTCTAGTAGCCATATTTTAAAAAGTAAGCAAAACAAACAAGGTGCAATTAACTTTAATTATTTTAATCCAATATATATGAAATATTACAAAATATAATCAATATAAAATTATTAATGAGATATTTTACATTCTTTTCTTCATAACAAGTCTTTGAAATTTGGTGTGTATTTTATACTTACAGCACATCTCAATTCAGACTGAACAAATTCCAAGTGCCTAATAGCCACACGTGGCCAGTGACACCTATTTTAGACAGTGCCAGTCTAACCAGCACTCCTCTTCACCCGGTCTTCCTGGCCTCTTCCATTATGTCTAGCCTTACTTCAGGTACTGATTCTTGGTCTAATTAGTTATAGACTTGGAAGTGAAGCTTGTTGTTTCACTTGATGTGGAAAGAATGATTCTGGGCATGACAAGTGTCCTTGAGCTGGGTATAGGCTTTTTAGTCTCTTAAGAGATGAACCGGGGACAAGAGTTTGTATTCCTGAGAATCAGTTTCCACCAAGGATAGCTGGCTTCATTAGAACCCGATGTCTTGTAAGTTCTGCAGGCTTGAGTATTTCTCCCTGAAAGAGTGGCTGTGGAAACTGTCAGAGTTACAGGGAATAGCCCTGATTCTTAAAAGCATGTCTTGTCATTGGTTTCTAGAACTCAGCCCCTTGACTCATGGGAGAGGCATTTCCCTTCTGTGTGTCTGTGGAGGCTCTTTCTTGTGAAGGAAGATCCCCTTAGGACTTTTGATTGCATGTTTTTTTTTTTTTTTTTAAATCTTTATTGGAGTATAATTGCTTCACAATACTGTGTTAGTTTCTGTTACACAGCAAAGCGAATCAGCCATATGCATACACTTGTCCCCATATCCCCTCCCTTTTGAGCCTCCCTCCCACCCTCCCTATCCCACCCCTCTAGGTCATCGCAAAGCACCAAGCAGATCTCCCTGTGCTATGCTGCTGCTTCCCACCAGCCAACTGTTTTACATTCGGTAGTGTATATATGTCGATGCTACTCTTACTTTGCCTCAGCTTCGCCCTCCCACCCCGTGTCATCAAGTCCATTCTCTTTGCCTATCTCTTTATTCCTGCCCTGCAACTAGGTTCATCAGTACCATTTTTTTTTTTTTTAAAGATTCCATATATATGCAGCATACCGTATTTGGTTTTTCTCTTTCTGACCTACTTCACTCTGTATGACAGACACTAGGTCCATCCACCTCACTACAAATAACTCAATTTTGTTTCTTTTTTTTTTTTTAACACCTCTATTGGAGTATAATTGCTTTACAATGGTGTGTTAGTTTCTGCTTTATAACAAAGTGAATCAGCTATACCTATACATACATCTTCATATCTCTTCCCTCTTGCGTCTCCCTCCCTCCCACCCTTCCTATCCCACCCCTCTAGGTGGTCAGAAAGCACCGAGCTGATCTCCCTGTGCTGTGCGGCTGCTTCTCATTAGCTATCGATTTTACATTTGGTAGTGTATGTATGTCCATGCCACTCTCTCACTCTGTCCAAGCTTACCCTTCTCCCTCCCCGTGTCCTCAAGTCCATTCTCTAGTAGGTCTGTGTCCTTACTCCTGTCCTGCCCCTAGGTTCTTTGCAACCATTTTTTTTTTTTTTTTTTTAGATTCCATATATATATATGTTAGCATACAGTATTTGTTTTTCTCTTTCTGACTTACTTCACTCTGTATGACAGACTCTAGGTCCATCCACCTCACTACAAATAACTCAATTTCGTTTCTTTTTATGGCTGAGTAATATTCCATTGTATATATGGGCCACATCTTCTTTATCCATTCATCTGTCCATGGACACTTAGGTTGCTTCTATGCCCTGGCTATTGTAAATAGACCTGCAATGCACATTGTGGTACATGACTCTTTTTGAATTATGGTTTTCTCAGGGTATATGCCCAGTAGTGGGATTGCTGGGTCATATGGTAGTTCTACTTTTAGTTTTTTAAGGACCCTCCATACTGTTCTCCATAGTGGCTGTATCAATTTACATTCCCACCAACAGTGCAAGAGGGTTCCCTTTTCTCCACACCCTCTCCAGCATTTATTGTTTGTAGATTTTTTTGATGATGGCCATTCTGACTGGTGTGAGGTGATACCTCATTGTAGTTTTGATTTGCATTTCTCTAATGATTACTGATGTTGAGCATCCTTTCATATGTTTGTTGGCAATCTGTATATCTTCTTTGGAGAAATGTCTATTTAGGTCTTCTGCCCATTTTTGGATTGGGTTGTTTGTTTTTTTGAGATTAATCCTTTGTTGGAGATGTTTGTTTATTTGGGTTGTTTGTTTTTTTGAGATTAATCCTTTGTTGGAGATTAATCCTTTGTTGTTTCATTTGGAAATATTTTCTCCCATTCTGAGGGTTGTCTTTTTGTCTTGTTTGTGGTTTCCTTTGCTGTGCAAAAGCTTTTAAGTTTAATTAAGTCCCATTTAAAAATTTTTGTTTTTGTTTATGTTACTCTAGGAGGTGGGTCAAAAAAGATCTTGCTGTGGTTTATGTCAGAGAGTGTTTTTCCTGTGTTTTCCTCTAAAAGTTTTATAGTGTCTGGCCTTACATTTAAGTCTTTAATCCATTTTGAGTTTATTTTTGTGTATGGTGTTAGGGAGTGTTCTAATTTCATTCTTTTACATGTAGCTGTCCAGTTTTCCCAGCACCACTTATTGAAGAGACTGTCTTTTCTCCATTGTATTTCTTGCCTCCTTTCTCATAAATTAGGTGCCCATATGTGCGTGGGTTTATCTCTGGGCATTCTATCCTGTACCATTGATCTATATTTCTGTTTTTGTGCCAGTACCATATTGTCTTGATTACTGTAGCTTTGTGGTATAGTTTGAAGTCATGGAGTCTGATTCCTCCAACTCCGTTTTTCTTTCTCAAGATTACTTTGGCTATTCGGGGTCTTTTGTGTTTCCATACAAATTGTAAGGTTTTTTGTTCTAATTCTGTGAAGAATGGCTTTGGTAGTTTGATAGGGATTGCATTGAATCTGTAGATTGCTTTGGGTAATATAGTCATTTTCACAATATTGATTCTTCCAATCCAAGAGCATGGTATATTTCTCCATCTGTTTATGTCATCTTTAATTTCTTTCATCAGTGTTTTATAGTTTTCTGAGTACAAGTCTTTCACCTCCTTAGGCAGGTTTATTCCTAGGTATTTTATTCTTTTTGTTGCGATGGTAGATGGGAGTGTTTCCTTAATTTCTCTTTCTGATTTTTCATTTTTGGGGTATAGGAATGCCAGAGATTTCTGTGCATTAATTTTCTATCCTGCAACCTTACCAAATTCATTGAGTAGTTCTAGTAGTTTTCTGGTGGCATCTTTAGGGTTTTCTATGTATAGTATCATGGCATCGGTAAATAGTGACAGTTTTACTTCTTCTTTTCCAATTTGTATTCCTTTTATTTCTTTTTCTTCTCTGATTGCTGTGGCTAGGACTTCCAAAACTATGTTGAATAAGAGTGGCGAGAGTGGACATCCTTGTCTTGTTCCTGATCCTATGGGAAATGCTTTCAGTTTTTCACCATTGAGTATGATGCTTGCTGTGGGTTTGTCATATATGGTCTTTATTATGTTGAGGTAGGGTCCCTTTATGCCCATTTTCTGGAGAGTTTTTATCATAAATGGGTGTTGAATTTTGTCAAAAGCCTTTCCTGCATCTATTGAGATGATCATATGGTTTTTATTTCTTAATTTGTTAATGTGGTGTATCACATTGATTGATTTGTGTATACTGAAGAATCCTTGCATCCCTGGGATAAATCCCACTTGATCATGGTGTATGATCCTTTTAATGCGTTGTTGGATTTTGTTTGCTAGTATTTTGTTCAGGATTTTTGCATCTATGTTCATCAGCGATATTGGCCTATAATTTTCTTTTTTTGTGATATCTTTTTCTGGTTTTGGTATCAGGGTGATGGTGGCTGTGTAGAATGAATTTGGGAGTGTTTCTCCCTCTGCAGTTTTTTGGAAGAGTTTGAGAAGGATGAGTGTTAACTCTTCTCTAAATGTTTGATAGAATTCGCCTGTGAAGCCATCTGATCCTGGACTTTTGTTTGTTGGAAGATTTTAAATTACGGTTTCAATTTCATTACTTGTGATAGGTCTGTTTGTATTTTCTAATTCTTCCTGGTTCAGTCTTGGAAAATTGTACCTTTCCAAGAATTTGTCCCTTTTTTTCACGGTTTTCCATTTTATTGGCATATAGTTGCTTGTAGTAGTCTCTTAGGATGCTTTGTATTTCTGTGGTGTCTGTTGTAACTTCTCCTTTTTCATTTCTAATTTTATTGATTTGAATCCTCTCCCTCTTTTTCTTGATGAGTCTGGCTAGAGGTTTATCAATTTTGTTTATCTTCTCAACGAACCAGCTTTTAGTTTTATTGATCTTTGCTATTGTTTTCTTTGTTTCTATTTCATTTATTTCTGCTCTGATCTTTGTGATTTCTTTCCCTCTGTTAACTTTGGGTTTTGTTTGTTCTTCTTTCTCTAGTTCCTTTGGGTTTAAGGTTAGATTGTTTACTTGAGATTTTTCTTGTTTCTTGAGGTAGGCTTGTATAGCTATAACCTTCCCTCTTAGAACTGCTCTTGCTACATCCCATAGGTTTTGGATTGTCGTGTTTTCATTATCATTTTGTCTCTAGGTATTTTTTGATTTCCTCTTTGATTTCTTCAGTGATCTCTTGGTTATTTAGTAACGTATTGTTCAGCCTCCATGTGTTGTGGTTTTTACGTTGTTTTCCCTGTAACTGATTTCTAATCTCATAACGTTGTGGTCAGAAAAGATACTTGATATGATTTCAATTTTCTTAAATTTACTGAGGCTTGATTTGTGACCCAAGATGTGATCTATCCTGGAGAATGTTCCATGCGCACTTGAGAAGAAAGTGTAATCTGCTGTTTTTGGATGGAATGTCCTATAAATATCAATGGAATCTATCTGGTATATTGTGTCATTTAAAGCTTGTGTTTCCTTATTAATTGTCTGTCTGGATGATCTGTCCATTGGTGTAAGTGAGGTGTTAAAGTCCCCCAGTATTATTGTGTTACTGTCGATTTCCTCTTTTATAGCTGTCAGCAGTTGCCTTATATATTTAGGTGCTCCTATGTTGGGTGCATATATATTTATAATTGTTATGTCTTCTTGGATTGATCCCTTGATCATTATGTAGTGTCCTTCCTTGTCTCTTGTAACATTCTTTATTTTAAAGTCTATTTTATCTGTTATGAGTATTGCTACTCCAGCTTTCTTTTGATTTGCATTTGCATGGAATATCTTTTTCCATCCTCTCACTTTCAGTCTGAATGTGTCCCTACGTCTGAAGTGGGTCTCTTGTAGACAGCATATATATGGGTCTTGTTTTTGTATCCATTCAGCAAGCCTGTGTCTTTTGGGTGGAGCATTTAATCCATTCACGTTTAAGGTAATTATTGATATGTATGTTCCTATGACCATTTTCTTAATTGTTTTGGGTTTGTTTTTGTAGGTCCTTTTCTTCTCTTGTGTTTTCACTTAGAGAAGTTTCTTTAGCATTTGTTGTAGAGCTGGTTTGGTGGTGCTGAATTCTCTTAGCTTTTGCTTGTCTGTACAGGTTTTAATTTCTCTGTCGAATCTGAATGAGATTTTTGCTGGGTAGAGTAATCTTGGTTGTAGGTTTTTCCCTTTTATCACTTTAAGTATATCCTGCCACTCCTTTCTGGGCTGCAGAGTTTCCACTGAAAAATCAGCTGATAACCTTATGGGGATTCCTTTGTATGTTATGTTTTGTTTTTCCCTTGCTGCTTTTAATATTTTTTCTTTGAATTTAATTTTTGTTAGTTTGATTACTGTGTGTCTTGGTGTGTTTTTCCTAGGGTTTATCCTGTATGAGACACTCCGTGCTTCCTGGAGTTGGGTGACTATTTCCTTTTCCATGTTAGGGACATTTTCCACTGTAATCTCTTCAAATATTTTCTCAGACTCTTTCTTTTTTAATTCTTCTTCTGGGACCCCTATAATTCGAATGTTCGTGCATTTAGTGTTGTACCAGAGGTCTCTGAGATTGTCTTCAATTCTTTTCATTGTTTTCTCTTTATTCTGCTCCTTGGCAGTTATTTCCACCATTTTGTCTTCCAGCTCACTTATTTGTGCTTCTGCCTCTGTTATTTTGTTTTTAATTCCTTCTAGTGTATTTTTCATTTCACTTATTGTGTTGTTCATCTTTGTTCTTTAGTTCTTCTAGATCTTTGTTAAACATTTCTTGTATTTTTTCAATCTGTGCTTCCATTCTATTTTTGAGGTTCTGGATCATCTTTACTATCACTACTTTTGAATTCTTTTTCAGGTAGATTGCCTGTTTCCTCTTCATTTATTTGGTCTTGTAGGTTTTTACTGTGCTCCTTCATCTGTGACATATTTTTTGCCGTCTCGTTTATTTTTCAAAATTTTATGAGTGGGATTGTGTTCCTGTTTTACTGGTTGTTTGGCCTGAGGCTTCCAACACTGGAGTTTGTAGGCTATTGGGTAGAGCTGGGTCTTGGTGCTGAGATGAGGAACTCTATGAGACCTCACTCTGATGAATATTCACTGGTGTCTGAGGTTCTCTGTTAGTGCAGTGGTTCGGACTTGTAGCTCCCACTCAGGAGCTTCCGCCCGACCAAGGCTTGCAAATCAGCATCCTGCCAGTCGCCTGGGGTGCCAAAAAAAAAAAAAGTGAGAGAGAGAGAAAACAATAACAAAGTGAAAAATAAAATTAGACTAGGAAACAAACAGATATGCTAGCAAGAATGTAAAAATAAAAAATATAGATGAATCAACAACTGGAAGGTACATCAGTACCACTATAGTAAAAAAGAGGAGGAGGGAAAAGAAAAAAGGTGGGGGGAGGCAGGGCCTAAGCAAGGGTGAGGTTTGGGTGGTGGGTGGGGCCAATGCTCAGGACCCACAGGGCTGGAAAAGGCCCTGGGGGCTGTGGGGGCTGGGGCTTAGGCTCAAGGAACGGAAGGGGCCCAGGCATGCCCCCCACTCCTGGTCTCAGAGGGCAGCAGACCTCACCTGGGAGCCCAGCAGGCTTCCTGGGCTCGAGTGGGCAGGGCAAATGCCCTCCTCTCGTCTCCTCCTCCTCTGATCTGGGGTCTGGGAGGATCTCTCCCACCTGCCTCTCCTGATCTCCTCCGTCTCCCTCCTATGCCCTCAGGACCAATACGGTCCAGGGTGGGGGTGGTGGTGTGGGGGTGTGGCTTGGAGGGCAGGGGAGCGGCCTGGGACTTCAGCAGTCTCCTCATGCCTGAGTGGGCGGGGTAATCGCCCTCCACTCCTCACCCACTCCTCCCGGAGTCCCCTCTCACCTGCCTCTCCTGTTCTCCCCTCAGCCTCCTTTCTATGCCCCCAAGGACCCACATGACCTGGATTGGGCTTTGGAGGGCAGGGGATTGCCCTGGGAGCTCAGCAGGCTCCCTGGGCCCAAGTGGGCGGGGCAAACGACCTCTGCTTCTCTTCCGCTCCTCCTGGATGGCCCCTCCCACCTGCCACTCCTTATTTTCCCTGCCTCCCTCCTTTGCCCCCAGGATCCACATGGCCTAGGTGGGGGAACCGGCTTGGGAGCTCAGCAGGCTCCCCGCCCGAGTGGGCCAGGTAATCGCCCTCCGTTCCTTTCCCGCTCTTCCTAGAGAGCCCCTCCCACCTGCCTCTCCTGATCTCTCCTGCCTCAGGTGCACCGATCTTGTCTGGCCTCCACTTGTCCTCCCCCACTTCAGTCCCCCTACGTCACTCTGAGTTTCCTCCCGTCTCTTTGGGGGTCATAGTCCCCCACCGAAGGCCAGTAGGTGCCCTAGTTGTGGGGAGAGGCTAACTCTGAGTCTTCCCACACTGCCATCTTGACTCCTCCCCCTTGTGATTAGGTTTTGACAGAATAAATATACTACTTCAAACAGCCACTGTGCCAGTTTTGTTTGCTAGGATTTTGCTAGGGTATACTATATATATCTGATAATTGCAATGTTGTAATCTTAAGTAGAGAATTTTTTTTCACATGCCCCTATTTTACTGAACACAGTAGCACATTTTAAAGGTATATGTTGTTTTTTTGTCTTCTGTAAGTATTCATTTAGCAAATATTTGAGTTCCTAGTATGTGCGCAGCACAGTTTTCTTGTTCTTCACAGATCCTCTTTTGGAGTTCTGTATTTTTCAAAGATTGTTCTTCATCTTCGTTTACATATTGTAAGCAACATAATGAAATCCTACTAGAAAAAAGATTTCTGGTTATTAAACTTTTTATATTTGTTTTGCATTCTTTTCACACTTAACTCATTTGAAGATAAACAAATGAAATGTTAAGATTTTCTTGCCCATGGTGATAAATCATGTTTGATAAAGCCTTTAAATTTATAAATGGGCAATATGATTTACATTTTTTGAAAATATTTTACTACTCTTGCTGACTGGCTTTCTTGAAGTTGATTGGGGCTTTTCTTTTAACTTATGTAATAAGGTTTGGGAACTTTGTTGTTTCTTAGACTAGGCTTTTTAAAAAAAATTTTATTTATTATTTATTTTTGGCTGCATTGGGTCTTCGTTGCTGTGCGCAGACTTTCTCTAGTTGCGGTGAGCGGGGGCTACTCTTTGTTATGTTGCGCGGGCTTCTCATTGCGGTGGCTTCTCTTGTTGCGGAGCACGGGCTCTAGGCGTGCGGGCTTCAGTAGTTGTGGCCCATGGGCTCTAGAGCGCAGGCTCAGTAGTTGTGGCGTACTGGTTTAGTTGCTCCATGGCATGTGGCATCTTCCCAGACCAGGGCTTGAACTCGTGTCCCCTGCATTGGCAGGCGGATTCTTAACCACTGTGCCACCAGGGAAGTCCTAGACTAGGCTTTTTAAAATTTGCTCACCCTTGAAGGGCTCTCTCTTCTGAATTTGTTTTTTGTTTTTTTTTTTGTTTTTTTAGACAGCATTTCCTCTACTTGCAAAAAAAATTTTATATCTGTGCTGCTTATCATACATCAGCATTTAATTTATCATCTTTGGTGCTGAGAAAAAAGTAATGATGATGTGGGTGTTCTTTGGGGATATAAGCAAAGCACAGTACTGCAGTTGGATGAAAACATGGAAGCCCCCACACCCATTCTTCCCTTCTCCCAACTTTACAGTTTAAAAATTTCAAACTACAGAAGAGCTAGAAGACTAGAGCAATGAATATTTGTATATTCTTCACTTAGACCAACCAGCTTTTCTTCTATTTCTTTGGTGCATGCAGGTTGCAGTAACCCTGACACTTTATCCCTAAATTCTTTAGCATGCACTTCCTAAGAATAAGGATATCCTTTTCCGTTACCACAATACTATTATCATACCTAAGAAAAGTATCAGCAGTTTCATAACAGTTAATACACAGTCTCGATTCAGATTTCCCTAATTGTCCCCCCATTTTTTTTTTTTAGCAGTTTTTAAAATATTGTTTTTAATCCAGGATCCAGTCAAGGGTAAAGCATTTGATTATGTCTCTTTATTTTAATCCACAGTGGTTTCTTTGCCATTTTTTGGTTTATTTCTTTGTTTTTCCTGACTTAAAAAAATTCTTTTTTGGGAGAATCTGAGTCTTGGTCAAATTCTACACTGTTCAGTATTCCAGATTTATCTTATTGGTTCCCTCATAATTAAATTCAGCTTAAACTTTATTTTGCAAGAATTGCTTTGTACAGTAGATGACATATACTTCTTCAGGTGTTCCACAAAGTTACATCGTGCTACTCTTGGTACTAGCAGCTAAGTTTGATCACTTGCCCAAGTTGGTGACTACTAGATTGCTTCATTATATATGTATATTTTTTCATCTGTGGTGACTAAGTAATCTGTGGGATCCAGGCTCACCTTTGGATTAAATTTTATACGTGCAAGAAGTGTTTTATCAATCTAGAAAGAAAATTTGGATATTTATTAGCCTAAGACACACTTTTTTGTCTTTGTTATGTGATCCTAAGCCTAATGAAACCATAGAGTTAGAAATACAGCTATTGCTCATTTTTGTTAACCTTTAACAAATGACTTTATTTTTAACGATACTTTCTTTATTCAAATTTTTGGCAACATGGGCTGTTTATTATTATCAATAACAATAAAGTGCTTGTGCAGATCTATCCATTTTCTTTAAAAGCTTAGGAATTCAGCTTTGAAGTTTTAAAAAAAGTGTTTTCTCAATTACTTAATAGCTTGTCTTCAACCTAACCAAATCGAAATGGTCCCATAGTAATGATTAGCTTAAAAATATATACATTGCAGAGCACAATGTGGTAGTGTTTTTCTCTTTCTTCTTTTCTTTCTCCTTCCTTCCTTCCTCCCTCCCTCCCTCCCTCATGTAATTCTGAACTCTTTTGGGGCTGCTCATGATATTTTCATTTTTTGGTAAAGACATGGAAATCCTCCTTTAAAGAATGAATGTCACCAGTAAAGGTAAGTCATTATTGAACTACTATAGAAACACGGTATGCCATAGAACCAGTGAGAGAATTTGATTTCTAACTTTTTGCATTTTACATTTACTTACTAGAATTGTGTGTGTGTGGTTCACAGAACAAGTGGATGGTATGTGTGTTGGCTTCTGTTAGAAAATAATGATACTTGTATAGTGATTACAATGTTATGATTCCAAAGATGGAGCAAAGAGCTTGAAAGCCCCTGGAGGGAAAATCCTAAAGTGTCTTAAGAGCACAGGTGGCTTACTTCCCATAGTGGACCGTGGAAATGAGAAAACACTTATTCTTTCTTTCATTTTATTTTTCTTGCATTTCCTTCTACTAGGAAATCTGTTAGATTAGGTAGATCACCTGGTGCCTGGCTCTGAGTGAACAGGAATATTTATGAGCAAGCTGAGGCAGTTCTTAAGTGTCCACTTCTTTGACAGAGAAGGACTGCTTATTCCAAGCTCAGGCATTACTTTTCCCACAGAAATTGCCTGCCATCACCTCCCTGGCAGTAGAATGACTAATTATAAGCTGGAGTCTTAACATTTTTCGCTGTTTTGACATTGTGTGCTTGGCAGGGTGTAGGGTACTTCTTCTTCAGGGTGTCTGTACTTATCAAATACAATGTAGATGCCATTATAATATTAAATATATGATTGGTAACTCTTACCTTCCAATTTCCATCAATAAAACACAGCTGCTCAGTTACAAATCAGGCTGGATTAAGCAGTTTGTTATATCTTGTGGCTCATTAGCATAATTTGAAACAATGAAGATTTACCAAGCCAGATTTTTAGGGCCAGGTTTTTGCTGGTGCTGTTCTGTGCTTTGTTAACATTCAGCCTTAGTGGCTAGACTTCAGACAGGTTCTGCAAGCAGACTGGTGTACGATAGTGGCCACCCCCAAGGTTTCCTATCTTAGAGAGGAGGGGTGATCCTAATGATAGTGTTCTAGAATGTTGTCTCTAGCTGATCAAGCGGTTCTAACTGCCTTTGTTGCTGGCAAGTGGTGTGGCAGTTGAACAGCTTCTTTGAATAAATGAGAGTAAAAGGTAAGGGTAGAAGTGGGAAGGTGACATGCTGGAGACACCTGTGTGAGGATATTAGGTCTGTTGATGCAGTGTGCTGTATCAAGGGCAGAAAGGCAGCTGTTGGCTCCTGGCAGGTCCTTTTAACCAGATTTTTTCCTTCCTTTTTAGGTGATTTACTCAGTTGGAATTTATTTCTCTCACCTTTCTTAAGGTGAGGGAAACTTCTATCTTGGGTATCAGTCTCATTCGCAATTGTAGGGGCAAGGGTTTTAGGAGAACTTACTGTCTTCAGACATTAAATTCTCAACGTTAGTTGCCTTTAGCAGCCCAAGCTATGTATGAATGCAGTTGAATTCTAGATTGCCCCGTTCTGTTTGTTTCTTGTGCACATTATTTCTGGGTTTCTGTTAATGAGAAAGGAATTCCCTTTTGGAAAATTGCATTAGGAATGTGCAGTGATACCTGTTCCTTAGCCAGATGTTGCATAATTTAATTTTGCAGTGGGAATAAAAAATGTTTAAAGAATTCAATTGATAAATATTTATTGAATGTTGACAGTATATGTTGTTTACTTTGCTGGGGGAAATCCTAAGATGAGTAAAGCAGAGGCCCTTCCCCGAATGAAATTTTATTTTTTAAAAAGCCTTTTAATGAGCACAAAAAGTAAAACAAACACAACTAACAAGTAAAATGAGTAAATATGTGTTTGAAATATTAAAAAGTCAGTAGGTATTTTTTTTGCAGGATACTATCAAATGAATAATTCTAATTAAAAATATTTTAAACCAATGGGTTATTTTATAGAAAAAATTTTTTTAATTAGTTGATTAATTTTTTATTTTTGGCTGTGTTGGGTCTTCATTGCTGCGCACCGACTTTCTCTAGTGCGGCGAGCGGGACTACTCTTGGTTGCGGTGCGCAGGCTTCTCATTGCAGTGGCTTCTCTTGTTGCGGAGCACGGGCTCTAGGCGCGTGGGCTTCAGTAGTTGTGGCTCGAGGGTTTTAGAGCGCAGGCTCAGTAGTTGTGGCGCACGGGCTTAGTTGCTCCACGGCATGTGGGATCTTCCTGGACCAGGTCTCGAAACCGTGTCCCCTGCATTGGCAGGCGGATTCTTAACCACTGTGCCACCAAGGAAGTCCCTAGAAAAAAAAATTTAAGAGCAGATTTTCAAAAGTTGTAGTCTTGCCAACACCAGACAAATAATCGACACAAAATATGTGCTGCTTTAAGATTATATTGATAGTCTTCACAGTATTTCTCTTAAACACTGTTACCTGATGAGCATATATAGCAGTGAAATAATAACTGCTAACGTTTATCATATACTTGCTATACACTTATTTCTTTTTTATTTATAAACTTTAAGTGTAAATTTTATAGGGGACTCTTAGAGATTAGTAACTGTCCCACAGTTATAGAGCTTAGCTGGCAGAGCCTGGATTCAAACCAGGCAAGTCAGATGTTTTAACTCCTTTTATTTCTTGGGCTCAATCATCCTCTGCACGCCCCCCGCCGCTGGGTTCTTTTTTTTTTTTTTAAATATGATTTGGAAGAACCTGCAAAATTCAATTTAAAGTAAAGGTAACTTTTTTCTTCAAACTTTTATTGTAAAAGGAAAATTATAAGGGAAAATGTGGTTAATTTCATTACCTAAATCAATTTTTCCATAAATACACATATTTTTGCAATGTGTAATTGTATTTGTGATTTTATATTCTACTATTTCTTTGTCATTGTATCAGACATTTCACATAGTTCTGTTTTTAAAATTATTTTGAATTGTTATATATTATGCCTCTGACCTAATTTATCCACATTTGCTGTCTGTTTCCCTACTTTGGGACTGTTCTGGTTGTTTTCAGTTTTTCATTATTATACGTAATGAAATAATGAATATTTTTCTACACAGAACAGTATTCTTCTGTTGAATTATTTCTATAGGATAAATTCCCAGAAGTGGGTCAGATACACTCTTGAACCTCATGTGTTAGTTTATGCCTAGCAGTACCTTTATTATGTTAATTAGGTAGGGAGAAGTAAATTTGCAGAATAAAATGTGTTATTTTCCTTGTAAAGTCATTTTGCATATAAAAAATAGAGGTTGAGTTATGCTGTTCTCTTATTTCTGTTGGGAAAAGCAAAAATTACAGAGATACAGGCAATATTAAGTTAGAAGTGCTTGTAGCGTTTCAGTTTTGTCATTCTCTGGCATGGTCTTTTAGTTTTTATATTTTCAGGAGTATAACTGGTTTGCGATTCCAAGCCCTGTAAAGAAAATAGGGATAGAGGGAAGAATGGCACTGCACTGGTGAAGAGTAAGGTTCAGGAATGCCTATTTAACTATGATGACGATAATTTTATCGTCATCAGCAGTTTTATATCAGCAGATGCCAGACAGCTAGGAATTTAGCCATCTCAGATGCATAGTGGGAGAAGTGGAGAGACTCAAATAAAAGTACACAGCCAGGTCATATCCCTAGGGAGCCCCAGGCTAGCTTCTACTTGGGGTGAAGACAGCCACTGCAGGGAGAGGTAGCTGTTGGAGCAAGCTTGGGTGTACTGCGAAGCACTCTTGTGCTTTTTGCTCCAGGTGAAGTGCTTTATTCCCTTCACTGACAGCTAACAACACTGTTTCATTCATCTTTTGAATCCTAGTACAGTGCCTGGCACATAATAGGCCATTCAGTTGAGTTAAATTCATGGATGAGTTTTGAAAAGAGTGGTTAGCAGATAGGCAGTGAAAATTGTACTAGATAACTTGGGGCTGCTTGGGCAAATGCACAGAGTTGGTGGGAAGAGATTTTGATGGCTTCAGTGGATGGTTAACAGAATTCAAAGATTGTTTAGGAAGAAGAGATGATGTTAACTGCTATATTGAAACCTCCTTTGAAAACTTAAAACCACACAAAAACCTGAAAAAAAATGAATGTTTTTAGTAGCTTTATAATGATCTTCAAAACCTGGAAGCAACCAAGATGTCCTTCAATAGGTGAATGAATAAACAGACTGTGGTACATCCATTCAATGGAGTATTATTCAGTGATAAAAAGAAATGGTCTGTATGGTAATGGATTAGAGTTGGAGACATCAGTAGGAACTCATGTTTAGCTTATTATAGATGTAAATAGTTACATATAAAATATTTACAAATATGTGTACACACAGGTTAGTTTATGTACATATATTTTCTTGCTCTGTCAGCTGAGAGGGCCTGGAAGCAATGACATCCCATTAGCAGTGAGCATACCTAGCACCCAGATCTTGGTTTTTAATACCATTCTCCAACAAAAGGAACCATCCAGTCTCTTGGGAGAAACAGCCAGTTCTAAGACTGGGGCCGAAAATATACAAGATGAGCATGGATCATATTGTAATGCCAGAAAGTAAAGGAAGTGCTTTAAAAAAAAGAAAAAAACCCCACAATGATGGGAGCATGTCAGAGGGACATAGGAGCCAACAAAAAGTGTTCCCAATAACCAAAGCTGGAACAATTGGAGTAATAAGATAAATAAAGTAGTAATGGATTATACCCAAAGTATAACACATCCATGAGTCCGTACTGATATAATTAGTGATTGATTAAATAAATAAAAGTGGGAGAAGAGACCAATTTGCTGTGCAAAAGAATTCCAAACTATTTATGTAGATACTCTGCCCTCAAGGAGGGGGAGCCCAAGTTTCTACCCCTTAAATGTGGGCTGTGAGCAGTGACTTTTCCCCAAAGAGAAAGGAAGGGGAGAAGAGTAACTTTAAGATAGAGAAACCTGACAAGCACCACCTCAGCCAGGTGATCAAAATTAACATCAGCAGTGATAATTCATGTTGATAGCATGTACCCTTGATATGATGTGATGAGAAGGGTACTCTACCTCTACGGTCTTCATCCCCCAAACTCATAAACCCAGTCCAACTATGAGAAAAACACCAGATAAACCCAAATCAATACATGTTATACAAAATACCTGACCAGTACTCTTCATAACTATCAAGGTCATCAAAAACAAGGAAAGTTTGAGAAACTGTCAGAGTTAAGAGGGACCTAAAGAGACATGACAACTAAATGTAATATATATTATGGATGGGATCCTGGACAGAAAAAGGAATTAGTGTGAAAACTAAGGAAATATGAATGAGTTTTGGACTTTATATTTAATGAAGTTAATAGTGTATCATTATTGTACTATACGTAGAGAATGATAAAGATGCCACCAAAAAATTATTAGAGCTCATCAATGAATTTGGTAAAGTTGCAAGATACAAAATTAATATACAGCAGTCTCTTCCATTTCTACATACTAACAACAACTATCAGAGAAATTAAGGGAACAGTTCGATTTATAGTCTCATCAAAAAGAATAAAATACTTACTAAGGAGGTGTAAAAGACCTGTACTTGGAAGACCATAAGGCACTGATGGAAGAAATTGGAGATGATACAAACAGATGGAACAACACACTGTTTTCATGGATTGGAAGAATTAATATTGTTAAAATGACCATATTACCCAAGGTAATCTATAGATTCAACACGATCCCTATCAAGATGTCAATGGCATTTTTCACAGAACTAGAACAAATATTTTAAATTTGTATGGAAACACAAAAGACCCTAAATAGCCAAAAACAATCTTGAGAAAGAAGAACAGAGCTGCAGATATCATGCTCCCTCACTTCAGACTATACTGCAAAGCTACAGTAATCAGCATAGTGTGGTACTTGCATTAAAACAGGCACATAGATCAATGGAACAGAATAGAGAGCTCAGAAATAAGCCCACACATTTTTGGTCAGTTAATCTATGACAAAGGAGGCAAGAATATACAATGGAGAAAAGGCAGTCTCTTCAATAAGTGGTGCTGGGAAAACTGGACAACTACATGTAAAAGAATGAAATTAGAACATTTTCTCACACTATATACAAAAATAAACTCGAAATGGATTAAAGACCTAAATGTAAGGCTGGAAAACATAAAACTCCTAGAAGAAAACATAGGTAGAACACTCTTTGACATGAATTGTAGCAATATTTTTTTGGATCTGTCTTCTAAGGCAAAGGAAACAAAAGCAAAAATGAACAAATGAGACCTAATTAAACTTAAAAGCTTTTGCCCAGCAAAGGAAATCCTCGACAAAACAAGAAGACAGCCTGCTGAATGGGAGAAAATATTTGCATATGATATGACTGATAAGGGGTTGAGATCCAACATATATAAACAGCTTATAAATATCAAAAAAAAAACCCTTGATTGATAAATGGGCAGCAGACCTGAATAGACATTCTTCCAAAGAAGACATGCAGGTGGCTAACAGGCACATGAAAAGGTGCTCAGCATTGATAGTCATCAGAGAAATGCAAATCAAAACCACAATGAGATGTCACCTTACACCTGTCAGAATGTCTATCAGTAAAAAGACCACAAATAACAAATGTTGGCAAGGATGTGGAAAAAAGGGAACCCTCATAAACTCTTGGTGGGAATGTAGATTGGTGTAGCCACTGTGGAAAACAGTATGGAGGTTCCTCAAAAAAACTAAAAATAGAACTACTATATGATCGGAAGAAAATGAAAACATTAATTTGAAAAGATACATGCATTCCAGTGTTCATAGCAGCATTATATATAATAGCCAAGACATGGGAGCAACCTAATTGTCCATCCACAGACAAATGGATAAAGAAGATGTGATATATGGAATACTACTCAGGCATAAAAAAGAATGAAATTTTGCCATTTGCAACAATGTGGATGGACCTGGAGGGTATTATGCTTAGTGAAATAAGTCAGAGAAAGACAAATACTGTATGTTATCACTTATATGTGGAACCTAAAAATTAAAACAAATGGATGAATATAACAAAGCAGAAAAAAATAGTGTATCAATATTGTTTCATTAATTGTAACAAACATACCATACTCTAGTGTATGATGTTAATGTTAGGGGAAATTGGGTTTTGGGTATATAGGAACTCTCTATACCACCATAGCAACTTTTCTGTAAATCTAAAACTGTCCTAGAAATAAAACTTATTATTAAGAAAAAGAAAATACTTCTGAGTGACATACAGCTAGAATTGCTTATAATTATCCCCTGATGGAATTAAAAAAATTTTTTTAAATGAAAGAAAATTCGGATAAACCAAAAAGTTTCCTGTGATGAACCTAGGTTCCAATATGAGAACTATATTGATTCTCATGTCTATCACTTGCAAAGACCCAATCAGCTTCTATTAATTAACTGTAAACTCTTTTCATCTAATCTGAAATTGAGAAATAGAAACTGGTTTTCCCATGCCCTCCAAACAAGTTTATGAAAGAGCGAAAAGCCCATAGATCCTGATTATGGGTCTTATGCTTACCGTCTACTTTACTTAATAACTCTTTTATTTTTATATATCAGTAGAAGTATTCATAAATGAAAAAAATTATAGACACTGAATCCTCCTCTGATGCAGTGATAAAGCTCAAAGTTTGCTCTGATTGTACTCGAAGGAGAACAGGTTGAAGAATGCAGGGTAATTTAGAAAAGCAAGAATGCCTGTGTATCCTTTTGTAAGGGAGAATTTTTAATCTCCAAAATAAATTCTGAGCCTTTGTGTGGAAAGCATTCTGATTCATCTTTATTCATTCTTCTTAAACTTGACCTGTAGTGGATGGTAAAAACTTCCAAGTTGAATAATAACCTTAATCCCCTAGAAACGTTTGCTCAGATATTTCTGAAACTGGTTCACAGTTCCCCTCTTCACAAGTTCATTTCTACTAGTGTTTGACCTTCTGGAAGGTACAGAGTGCCCCTGAAACTGTAGTTAGGTCAGAGAACTAAAAGACTGATGCGGATGTACTTTGTGAGCTAGTGTGTGTTCTGTTATAAATGATCTCCATCTTGGTGTTCTTTCCTGCTCAATTTATTTTGTGTTCCTGGGATCTTTCCACAGAGCAACACAAACTGTATTAGAATCTTATCTTTTAGTGGCTTTTGGCCAGATGTCCAGAGCTCCAGATTTTAGAGAGTGTGGCATTACTTTTTACGCTGTAAAATTACAGGCTTGATGTTAGCACTTGTTCTTTTTTAAAGCCATTAATTCGTCCTATGGTCACAGGTAAATAGCCCAAATTTATGTGATGTAATTGGTGTAGCAAGATGTCTGATTTATCCAGTTTTGGAAAACCATTTTCAGAACATGGGTAAACATGTATTTGTACATTCCCATAGCTCCCAACAAGCTCTGTAGAGAATTTCAGGGGAATAAAAGTAAAGGTGACTTCTTTGTCCCTGGGAATAAAAATTAGTTGCACACAAAAGAAGTGAGTTGTGTTGGCCTGAGTTCTTCTCAGCCCCTTTCTTTTAGTCTAAATATTGGTCTATTAAGTGATTGCAGAGTTTAACAGTCATGTGCGACCTTTATGCTTCATTTATGTTTTCGTTTTCCCATTATTTGAAATAGAGATAAGAATAGTTCTCAAACTCACTGAAATTTTAGGGCTCAAGATCTGTCAGCTTTGCCTCTTTGGTTTAGATTTTATTTAAAGTAGGTAAATTTCTACTGGGCTTCTGATATTTCTCTTTCTCTGTTGAAATCATTGACACATTAAACCGAAAACAAGACTAATTCCAAGATCAAATTGCTCAGTGCAACACAGCTAAAAAAAAAAAAAAAAAAATTAATTAAAAAAAACAAAAACAAAAAAAAACCATGATAGGCATTTTAAAAAAAATTGCTCAGTGATCAAAAGGAAATAGTTATATTTTCCCGATTAACTAGATTTTAATATCCTTGAAGGTGAGATGCTGGAATATCTGACCCAATGCCTAGCAGGTATTAATAGTGGTTGTTCAGTAAAAATTACCCCTTTCCTCTTTTATGACCAAGATCTTTGGTCTCTAATTAGCAGACAAAGAAAAACTGAGCTAATTTATTATGTTACCAGAAGGATATATGTTTTTACAACTGAAAATACAATCAAGTGTGAACAATTTTTTTAAAAAATAAATTTATTTATTTATTTTTGGCTGCATTGGGTCTTCGTTGCTGCGCACGGGCTTTCTCTAGTTGCAGCGAGCGGGGGCTACTCTTCGTTGTGGTGCGTGGTCTTATTGCAGTGGCTTCTCTTGTTGCGGAACATGGGCTCTAGGCGTGCGGGCTTCAGTAGTTGTGGCACGCAGGCTCAGTAGTTGTGGCTCGTGGGCTCTAGAGCACAGGCTCAGTAGTTGTGGCGCATGGGCTTAGTTGCTCCATGGCATGTGGGATCTTCCCGGACCAGGGCTCAAACCTAAGTCCCCTGCACTGGCAGGCGGATTCTCAACCACTGCGCCACCAGGGACCCAAGTGTGAACATTTTAAATAAAGGAGACTCCAGAAGTTTTGTCCAATTTAATAGAGTCTGAATTATAGAACACTCAGAAAGAGATGTGATTTTTAAAAAAAAATAACTATAGTACTATGTGTCTGTGTGTTATATAAGTCTATATATCCATAAATTAGGTTTGGTTCAACAATAAACACTTGACAATCTCTGTGAAGTTATTATGAGTACAAAGATGATACCCACAGGAAGTTTAGAGTCTGATTCTGAATTATATTGCTGTATTTTAATTTATAATTATTAAAACATGTTTTATATTGTATTTGCTTATAAATGGGAATTAATGAAATTTAAGTAAATGAACTTGTACTGTTAAAAGCCATGCAGAATGTCAAGGTTACTGTTTGTATCTCTTTTCCTTCTGCCTTTGGGACACCCCTTAGTCACTGTTTATCACTGTCGTTCTCTATATCTGTCCATCATCTTCTGTGTTCTGAATGAAAACACTCTAATTTGTTTTTTCTTTAGGGCTCTAATATTGAGTGGCAACTCACTTTTTCTTCTTGTCAGCTTTCCTATTTAATTTTATTATATTTCATATCAGACCGAAGGATGACCAAGGCTCGACGTTCAGCTTCCTGGGGCCAGCTTTCTAGGTTTAACAGTGTGGTCCCTTGGAGGAAATTTTGAGTACTGTATTTTAAAAATTTGGTAACATGGAGTTTGATGTAGAAGATGAGGAGAGGTTATTATAGTAGGGGCTTCAAATTACTGTCCTAGAACTCGGATGTATTCAGTTTGGGATCTTGTGGTTATAGAAAACTTTTGTGTTATTTTGAAGTTGATTTCTGATAGTAGATATTTGGTAGAATCTTGGCAAAGGAGGAACCTGATTTCTAAGACATTAGCTCTTAGCATTACTGTATTGCCTGCCTTGGAGATGTGATGGGTGCTGTTTTGTTTTGTTTTGGCTGCGCTGCGTGGCTTGTGGGATTTAGTTTCCCAACCATGGGTCAAACCCGTGCCCCCTCCAGTGGAAGCACAGAGTTCTAACCACTGGACTGCCAGGGAATTCCCGTCATGGGTGTTCTTTTTCTGTGGGATTTTTTTCCCCTCCCGCCCTCCCTCTCTCTTTTTCTTTTCTTCTTTCCTTCTACTTGAGGACAGCAGTGTCCTGATACCGGTGACATACTATAGGAAATAAAAAAACTTACCTGTTTTTGACAAGACTAGGTAGCTGTTCATTAAGATGGAAGTGACCAATACTACATGCAACAAATTTTCATTTGCACCTTTGATTCTGTAATTTCTAAATTTTTGATATTTGAGTGTGCAACATATAAATTCATAACCTTCGAACTTGATCTTTTAGCCCAACACATGATGTTATTGTAGAATAGAAATGGTGTGGAAAAATGAGATCCAGAGATATTCTCAAACTTTAACCACTTAAAGTTAAAATTTTCATCCCTTTTATTAAATGTCTAGATGTAAAAAGATCAGCATCATGTGGTAAAGGTATACTAAAGTGAAAAACAGAGTGATTCTTTTGTGGGTTCAGTGAATAATCAGCCAGGGCTTTGCCAAAGTCTGTAAAATACAGGTCTTGAACTAGAAAATCATTATGATCCCTTCTAACTGAAAGTTGGTGATTTTCTTGGCATCACAAATTGGTGGAAGTATATGTGGGTAGTGTAATGCTCAACCTGTAACAAGAAGAGACGCACAATCTTCAAGGAGATAATCAGCTTCTGAAAGAGCAGTGGCTTTGAAGCTTTTATATGAGTAAGATTGAAAATGAGAATCTACTCAGCACATTTGCAGAGAATCTTTGATAAATTTTTAGTGCCATTTCAAATCCCAGCAGCTCCACATAGGATGGCTTTATTTTGGGCTCTGTTATGGACGTATTCTATATATCTAGTCTCACTTGTTGGTGCATTTTTTGAAAAAGAGTACTGAAGTCTCAAAGATTGGGTTTAATATCTTTACCAAAAGATACAGACATTGACAGATAGTTTCTAAGGATAATTCCTTGCAATCAAACCTTAATTTCTTTTTAGTGCCAATATATAAAATGAGTATAGGTGTGTATTGTTACATTGCCAATAAGAACTAACATTGATTGCCAAAAATATACTTTTAATAGCACCCAACTTTTCTAGATCAGAATCATGCAATGTAGTAGAAGGCACTCTTAAACAAGATCAAGAAGTCTCTGTCCTTTCAGTTTTGGGCTCTTAGGCAAGTCATTTAATCACTCAGAGACAGTTTACTTATTTGTAGAATGATAATACTACCTATTCCATCTGTATCTTAGAATTCTCATGAGAAAAAAATGACATGATGTATATTAAAGCATTTTGAAAGTAGTACTCAAAGAATTCATGGCCATGGTACCGTCACAAGTGCATTTTCCGATTGGGAAGGGAAATCTTTCAATAATTTAAAATTATTTATTGAACTAGTTTCTACACACTTTTCAGAATTAATGAAACTGAGGTCTGTCTCACATAATTAGTAAGTTGCAGATTCAGCACTGTGACATGTCTCCTGAACAATCCAGTTACTCTTTTTTTATATATATAAATTTATTTATTTTTATTTATTTATTTTTGGCTGCGTTGGGTCTTCGTTGCTGCGCGCGGACTTTCTCTAGCTGCGGTGAGTGGGGGATACTCTTTGTTGTGGTGCGTGGGCTTCTCATTTGTGATGGCTTCTCTTGTTGCAGAGCATGGTCTCTAGGCTCACGGGCTTCAGTAGTTGTGGCTGTTAGGCTCTAGAGCCCAGGCTCAGTAGTTGTGGCGCATGGGCTTAGTTGCTCCGCGGCATGTGGGATCTTCCTGGACCAGGGCTCGAACCTGTGTCCCCTGCATTGGCAGACGGATTCTTAACCACTGTGCCACCAGGGAGTTACTCTTTTTCTGCACACCATATTGATTATAGTTTTTTCCCTTTAGACTCAAATTTAGATATGTACTTTCTCTTAAAAGTATTGTCTTTCTCTTAAAAATGGTCTTTCTCTTAAGAGAGAGAGAAAGGAGGAAAGAAAGAGAAAAGGAAAGGAAGGGGGGTAAAAACTGGTTTTGTACCCTTATTTCCTTTTTAGACAAAAATATTTTAGATTTCTGGAAGGATAATTATAACTAAGGCACTGAAGTAAAAAATGTACAGTAGTCTCCCCTTATCTGCAGGGGATATATTCCAAGCCCCCCAGCAGATTCCTGAAACTGCCGATAGTACTGAACCCTACATATACTATGTTTTTTCCTAAGTTAAGGGACCGGTAGTGTATATAGTGTAGGTATGCTGGGCAAAGGGATGATTCACGTCCTGGGTGGAATGGAGTGGGACAGCATGAGATTTCATCATGCTACTCAGAACAGCGTGCAATTTAAAACTTATGGAATTTTCCATGTAGTATATTCAGACTGAGGTTGACCACAGGTAACTGAAACTGTGGAAAGTGGAACTGTGGTCAAGGGGTTACTACTGATTCTAGATTGTAACAGGCAAGCTCCAGTTTGATCAAATCTGATCCTCTGGTATTCTGCTCTCTGATGGTGGAGGTTTCTTAAGGCTGGGGCCATTATGTGTAGAATCCAGTAAGAACTGTGAGTTTTTTTTTACTTGATTCTAAGTAAGTCATGATCATGTGTATTTTCAGCATATGTGGTGGAATTATTTATTGTAAGAAGTAGAAAATAGTGTTGACAGAAGCTACCTTTCTCAAAACACCATTACAGAGTAATTTTGCTTCCTTTGCCAGTTATGACAAATAGCTTTCCATTTATACAGTGTTACATAAGAATCTGAACACATTAAATCAAATAATCATTTTTCCTATAATGATGGATTTTTAAAAAATCTTTTTAATTATTATACAGTTATTACATTCTGCATAGTTAATAACGTGCAGCTTGCCAGGAGGAGACTATTACAGCTGAACAATCTTAATTTGACCAGGTTTCTAGAACAGGATAGGATTCAGAAATTACTGTAGGTTTATAGTTCTTTGCTATGTATGAGGTAAAGTAGACAACTTGGGTGTCATCAATCTATACTAAACTGAATGTACAATTCAGGGGACATGAGCACATATATGGACGTTTGGCAGATTTATTAAGCCTATAATTCTGGTTCTTTGAATCCCTTTAAAAAAGTTATTAATTAGGTAATCACAGATCATTGAACCAGAGGATCTTCTCATGGTGTGCTAAATGAACTCAGATGAAGGCAGAGCCAGCTATTAGCTACTCTCCCCTTCATGGTATCGTTCTGAGGCTCACATTGAAGATACATAATATAGGTTACTTTTGCTTCAGTTTCCCGTAGTGACAGTTCAACAGGCATCATACCTCAGAGAAGGTCATCATCTGCCCAATTTGACACACAGTATACAATTCATATATAACCTTTTGTATGGGAAGGAGTTGGGGGAGAGAGGGTGTTTAACGGACCTGAGGTAATGTTTAATAACAGAAGATGTAAGTTAAATTGACCAGCTGTTGTGTGTCTCTACGTTTAATGTAATAGAATGTAGGATGGTGAGAAATTTCACACTAATTTTATTTCACACTAAATAATTCTAGTTGTTTCTTTTTTATACAGAACATGTGAAATTTGTCGAATTAAGAGGCTGTCCTTTCCAAATTAAATACAAATTTGGCTTTCTTCAGGAAGTCTGCAGTGTTTTAAATGCAAAATAACCTACTTGCACCCAGCTAAAACATAGCTTCTTTATGAATAACACAGGGTACAGAATTCATCCACATGCTTCTCCTGAGGAGAAAACAAAACTTCTGCATAATACTGACATGTGCTCAGCCTACAGAGCAGGGGATGAGTTTTTTTTTTTTTTAACTGATGATTTTGTCAGCTCTGGGTTGTTCAGAGGAGGGAGGAACAGCAGGTGTAGATTCCTTGAAATCACAGGCTGTCAGAAGTTCCATGGACCTTAGGAATCACCTCACCTACTGTGTATAATATCTTAACACTCTGTCCCCCACCCCAAATCCAGACTCACCTGAGAGAGCCAGCACTGTTCCAATAGTAAAGTCACAACCTGGGGATTGGAGCAGAGGATTAAAAAATTTGACAAGTGGTTCTAATTGCTCCTGTAGTCACAGTCAGTCTCTCTCTCTCCCTCCCTCTCCCTCCCTCTCCCTCCCTCTCCCTCCCTCTCCCTCCCTCTCCCTCTCCCTCCCTCCCTCCCTCTCCCTCTCCCTCCCTCCCTCCCTCTCCCTCCCCCTCCCTCCCTCTCCCTCCCTCTCCCTCCCTCTCCCTCCCTCTCCCTCCCTCTCCCTCCCTCTCCTTCCCTCTCCCTCCCTCCCTCCCTCTCCCTCCCTCTCCCTCCCTCTCCCTCTCCCTCCCTCCCTCCCTCTCCCTCTCCCTCCCTCCCTCCCTCTCCCTCCCTCTCCCTCCCTCCCCCTCCCTCCCTCTCCCTCCCTCCCTCCCTCTCCCTCTCCCTCCCTCCCTCCCTCTCCCTCTCCCTCCCTCCCTCCCTCTCCCTCCCTCCCTCCCTCTCCCTCTCCCTCCCTCCCTCCCTCTCCCTCCCCCTCCCTCCCTCTCCCTCCCTCTCCCTCTCCCTCCCTCCCTCCCTCTCCCTCTCCCTCCCTCCCTCCCTCTCCCTCCCTCTCCCTCCCTCTCCCTCCCTCTCCCTCCCTCTCCCTCCCTCTCCCTCCCCCTCCCTCCCTCTCCCTCCCTCTCCCTCCCTCCCCCTCCCTCCCTCTCCCTCCCTCTCCCTCTCCCTCTCCCTCTGTCCCTCTGTCCCTCTGTCCCTCTCTCTCTCTCTCTCTCCCCCCCCTCTCCCTCTCTCTCCCCCCTCTCCTTCTCTCTCCCCCTCTCTCCCTCTCTCCTTCTCCCTCTCTCTCCCTCCCCCTCTCCGTCCCTCTCTCCCTCTCTCCCTCCCTCTCTCCCTCCCTCTCTCCCTCCCTCTCTCTCTCTCTCCCTCTCCCTCCCTCCCTCTCTCTCTGTCTCCCTCCCTCCCTCCCTCTCTCTCTCCCTCTCTCTCTCTCCCTCTCTCCCTCCCTCCCTCTCTCCCTCCCTCCCTCTCTCCCCCTCTCTCCCCCTCTCTCCCCCTCTCTCCCTCCCTCCCTCCCTCCCCCCTCCCCCTCTCTCCCTCTCTCCCTCTCTCCCTCTCTCCCTCTCTCCCTCTCTCCCTCTCTCCCTCTCTCTCCCTCTCCCTCTCCCTCTCCCTCTCCCTCTCCCTCACAGTGCGCACACACACATGTCCTGTTGAGAGTCCAGCGTTCCCAGAGAAAGGAGAGGTATGGAGAAGTTATTTCAGTTTGGTGGTTCTCAGACTTTGGATTGCATTAAGTTGTTGAAAAGAATATTAGAAGGGAAAGTGACCAATGTAGGATTGCCAGCTTTTATTTAGTTGGATATTTGAAAAGAAATCACTAACATACAGTTGACATAAATTTTAACAAACGTAATAGGTAACTATGTAGAATATATTTAGCTTTTTAAAAACTGATATGTTCTTACTCTTATTTATTAAAGATTTTTTTTTTTTGATGTGGACCATTTTTAAAGTCTTTATTGAATTTGTTACAATATTGCTTCTGTTTTATGTCTTTTGGTTTTTTGGCCTTGAGGCATGTGGGGTCTTAGCTCTCCGACCAGGGATCGAACCTGCACCCCCTGCATTGGAAGGCGAAGTCTTAACCATTGGACCACCAGGGAAGTCCCCCTTATTCTTATTTAACTATGGCCCAGGATTTAGGAATTACTAATCAAGTGGTCATAATTAACTTGAACAATAACGTAACAATTTAAAATTAAAAATTATGATATTAGCCTATGGCAGCTCAAAGTTCTTGCCCAGTGGTAAGCACTGCTGCAGAATAGTATTTTTAGTTAATTTTAGGTTCAACAACTAGAGAGGCTTCTAGAAAATTTGAACACAACTGAGAAAGCAACACAAATCAGTTTCAGTAGGTACTCACAAAGGTGGGTGGTATACATTGCCATATTGAATTATTGACAGTAATTCTCATGAGATTGTGGAATGGATACCTTGAATTCTTGAAGAATGATTTAGGGACTTGATATTCTCAAGTATAATCCAGGGACAATCTACATTAGCATCACTTGAGAGCTGCTGGAAATGTAGACTATCAGGCCCCACCCGAAACCTGCTGAATCAGAATCTGCATTTTAACAAGGTCTCCCAGGTGATTCACATGCATAGCAGAGTTAGATACTGATTTAGGGGATCTTTCTAAAAGCCAGAGTTTCAATTAGGTAATTTTCACGTAGCCTTTGCCTCGTCTCCTTAACAGGTGTTCCAAAACTAGGATTATCAGAGGAAGTAAATTGCTTTACATAGCAACTAAGACTAGCCTAAAAATATAGTACAGAGAGGCCTTGAGACTGACATAAATGATAATGTGATTTATAATTAGCTTATCAATTAGATATAAGTTGGTATCTCAAAAGAAATTGGAAGCTGTTTTTAAGTTTTATCTTTTCAGGTTTAGTTTTATATTTAGAAAACCTCGGTATAATCACAAATACAGGGACTTTTTTTAAACAGGAAGAATTTTATGTCACAGTTTTTGAACTACACCATTAACAAGCAATGGAATTTTGAAATTAAAAATGAAAAGTTGGAAAGTACCTTAGGAGTTTACTTCACCACCACGCGCCCCCCCCCCCCACTCCTCTAGCCCATCCAGTTTCAGGGCTCTGTTTACAGTAAACAGTTTGAATATGAGGCTTCCACTCTGTTTGGACATGTGTAGCCACCGGGAGATACTGCCTCCCTCCCTGTTTTTCCCTCCCCCCTATCTTTTTTTTTTTCTTTCTCCCTCTTTTCTGCTCCACAGATAGTTTCACTGCTTGAGCTTCTTGAGGACAGTACTAAACTTCTTGAGGACTTTGTCTAGTACTTACACAAAGACTGTTGTTCTCTTGAAGGGTATAATAGGTTTAGACCTGCTGAGTGTGATAAGATATGTGAGAATCACAATGGAATTTCTAGTAATAGATATTTAAATATATAATCACTCCTTTATGCTTATATACAGGGTTCAGAGCTTTTAGGCCCCTGTAATTAAGAATTCCCTTGAGGATGCTTACCTGCAAGCATGTTCAAAGGCTGGCTCTCTTATTCCTGTAGTAGAATTGGTTCCTTTATATGTGTTATCAGTAAATACTAAGTGCTTGAATTGCCTTCTGTGGAGGAACTGAATGATTGGAGTATCTGAGCAGAAGGGAATCATTATATACCTTTTTGTATCTTTTGAATTTTGAGCCCTATAAATAATTACTAATCAAATAAATAGTTAAATAAAATTTAAATTTAAAGAAAAAATTTCTAAGATTGTGTGATTCTGATACCAGGCAATTTTATGTGGAAAGGGAGAAAATATGAGGTTGAGATGGCATTTTGACAAAGGATAAAGGATTTTGGCCTCACTTCCCACTAATATCCTGCACTTTTGGTGGTGGACTTCTTGTTTTTCTCCCTCAGCAGCAAGTAACTTCTAGAATACTGCTGGATGTCAGGTTGTAAGAGAGTCAGTGTTTATCTCCCATCCTGTAGTCTTCAGTGTAAATATCTGAAATTGGTTGTATCAGGAGAGACGAAAGCATCTTCCACATGTCTCTCTTACATCTGTTACTCTGCAAGAGCCTGCCAAAGCTGTATTCTAAACTCTTTATAAGACCCTGCCATAACCTATAATGTGTAGCCACCATCCAGATTTTGTTTTGGAAGTGGGGTTGATTTAGCTACTTTTGGAGGGGGTTCTCCAGGAAGTTTCTGGGCCAGATTAGGTCTCCTCTTTCCAACTGTATTCACATACCAACATAGAGACCTCTCTTTGCTTTGATCTGGACACATTTTAAGGGAGCAGATGCGATGACTGGTAGTTATCACTGCGTTTTAAGTTACAAACTGTGATTAGTCACCAGAATAACAGTAGGTTACAGTTAATAGTACCGTCTCTGAAATTTAAAGTTTATATCTTATCATTTGTTTTGGTCTTCCTGATGAAATGAGAATACTTAGGGGGAGAATGTTGTGGAGAAAAAATATGTTTACTTTGTTTCATTTCTCTCAGATAACTCCTCAGAAGGGTACAGCCTGCCCTGGAGCCTAAAGCCTCAGTACAGGATTTTGAAAGTTCATATATGATCGCATCATTTTGATTAGGTTCAGTGGTATGCCTTTCACTTTCATCTGCAGCTGTGAGTCTTTTCATGCCTTTGTTAGTGCTTCAGCGGGAATGTAGTAATGACAGATTGTGAAAAGCTCTAACTTTTCTGTTTCAGTTTGTTAATTTAGCTGAACTTTTCTCTAAATACTCTGTATGCAGAATATGAAAGATAGCTAGTGAATGCTTAATTGCAAGGTCGCATTTGAAGATAGATATTCCCATAGGGCTCTGCTTTACATATCTAGTAGTTCGTGATTGTCCCAGAACCCTGAAAAGAATACGAACTTGTAATTCATTGCTCCACTCTGGTGAAATCTGCAACTTGATAGTGAAGACTTCCTTTACCAGTTGAATTGAGTGTGCGTGACAACACTGGTATATTGGGTGTACCTGTGATGGTATTTGGCTATTGTATAGTTGTTCTGGGGTAGATTAGAAAACCATTTTCTGTTTGCATAAATAATTTTATACATATGAATATGATTACATGATTTTAAGAAATAAGTACACCCTTTGTGAACTTCTAAGATAGGTGATGCATGCTGGTATATAAAATCAGCATTGGATTAGAAATTTGTTTTTACTCCATATTTAACTTGATAACCTTGGGCAAGTCACTTTTTCTGTGCATTAATTTCCTCTTCTGTAAAAACAGGAAAGTAGACAATGTGTTATTTAAGGTCTCAATATTTTGTTGATTATTCGTCTAGTTGTATATAGTTTACAGCAGTTTTATAAATGAAGAAGTAAATTAGTTAAGATACTTTAGTAGATGACTGAAAAAAAACCTTGATAATCATGAATTTGGAAAGGGGAGGAAAAACCCCACAACATTACTGTTAGTAATAGTTTGTAGAAAAGCAACCCATTTCTCTTAAGGACGACAGATGTTCAGGACCAGCCCTGGAGTGCCTTTAGGCATCCTTTTGGCGTTCCTTCCTGAGGCCCACTCTCCCAGCACTGAACCAGTGCGTGTGCTCTCCTCTCTGCCCTTCTGTATTCCTCTCCCGGGGGACGCTGAGGCTCCCCCTTTGATACCTGTCTTTTTCCCAGTCATCAACCCATCCCTTCATGCTGCATTAAGAATTTTCTGGTTCCAGTGTTCCAGAGTTCTAAACTAACATGATAAACTATGTTGATTTTTTAAAAACAGTTTTATTGAGATATAATTCACATTCCATAAAATTCACCCATTTAAAGTTTACAGTTGAGTAGTTTTTAGTATATTCACAAGAGTTGTGCAGCCATCACTGCAATCTTATTTTAGAATATTTTCATCTCCCCAAAAAGAAATTCTGTACCCATAAACTATATTGATTTGATCATACTTAACGTGGATCCTTAACCACATATTTTGTACAATAGTTGCAGACCTCTTGAACACCATTTAATAACTCAAAGGAGTGAGTCTAGTGGTGGAGGTTTCAGACACCGTGATAAGGGTATAAGAGACAGATCATTTTGGTGTTTCCCATGCATGTTTTGCATTTGTAGATCTTTACATGTAGGGACCTGTAAACCTTTGTGATGGACCTTTAAAGAGCTAAAGGAGAAAAATTATTTCTCTGTATGTATGCCTTCATTTTGACCATCTCTTTTTATTCTTCTTCTGAGTAAGTCTTCACCTATTATTGTTAGAATCAGTTTATTTTGCAGGTTTTTAATGGAATTTTATTATTTATTTATTTATTTTTGAATATACATTTATTTATTTAAAATTTTTTTGGCTGTGTCAGGTCGCATTTGCGGCATGTGGGATCCTTCACTGTGGCGCATGGGCTTCTCTAGTTGTGGCGTGAGGGCTAAGTTGCCCTGGGCACATGGGATCTTAGTTCCCCAACCAGGGATTGAACCCACGTCCCCTGCATTGGAAGGCGATTCTTAACCACTGGACCACCAGGGAAGTCCCCTTTAATGGAATTTTAAATCAGCTTTTTTTGAGATATAATTTATTTAAAATAAAATTCACTGATGTTTAAGAGTATATAACTTGATGAGTTTTGACATATGTATATAGTTGTGTGACCACCACCACGATCATGATATATATAGCATTTCCATTATCCCCCAAAGTTTCCTCATACCTCTTTGTAGTCATCCTCTTCCTTCATCCCTGGTTCCTGACAACCACTGATCTGCTTTCTGGCACTATCCATTTTGCTTTTTTCTAAAAATTCATATCACTGGACGTGTACAGCATTTAGTCTCTTGCGTCTGGCTTCTTTCACTTAGCATAATATTTTTGGGACTCCTTTATGTTGTTGCTTGTTTCTGTAGTTTGTTCCTTTTTGTTGCTTTTTGTTGTGTGGATTTACCATAGTTTGAGTTGACAGACCTGTGGGTTGCTTTCAGTTTGGGCTATTTTTAGTTAAGCTGCTATGAACATTTGATTATAGGTCTTTGTATTGACATATGCTTATATATTTTTTGCATAAATACACAAGAGTGGCGTTTTTGGGTTGTATGCATGATGAAATATAGCAAGTGTATGGTAACTGTATAAGAAACTGGTAAACTGTTTTCCAAAGTGGCTGTACCACTTTATAGTCCCACCAGTAATGTGTGACAGTTCCAGTTGCTCCACATCCATGTCAGTGCTTGGTATTGTCAGTCTTTTCAAATTTTAGCCATTCTAGTGAGTGTGTGGTAATATCTCATTGTGGTTTTAATTTGCATTTCCTTAAAGTTTGTTTTTAGTGGATGTGAATATGTACTTCGTGGCACTTGTGTTAAAAGTACCAAATAGGAAGTCATTTTACGGGTTTTGTGTTTTTCTTTTCATGTTCTGTTACCATTTTGCTTTGTAATCTTTATGTTCACAGAATATAATTTGATTCTCCACAATCAGCAGCACAGTTATTTTATATTAATTGGTTGTCTAGAAATCTGTTACACTTAAAATATCAAATACTGTAATTCTTTGTGAATTGTACCTTATCAATTAGGATTCTGGAGAAATAAAACATTATGTAAATCTTCAAAATGGTTTTAACCTTTTTCTCAGTTAACTAAAGGATACATAGCTGTATTTCATAAGTCATTCTTTTTTTTTTTTTTTTTTGGTGAAACGATAATACAAAAGTTTAAAATAAAAAGAGAAGGATATACCCAAGTTTTGAACATTGGGATATAGCACTTTGAGGGAAATTATGTAGAAGTATTCAGAATTGAGATTTCCAGCCTAATGTGCTTCAGTACATTTTAAATGGGGTTGGGGTTGGGAAGACAGTAGTGGAATGCTGCTGCATGCTGTGTAATGCAGATACTCTCATCCCTGTTGGTGAAATTGTATCTTGTTCCCGAGAAGTAGGGGAAACATTTGGTAAAATATCTGAGCAGCCAAATTTGATATCCCAACTGTTAACACTTCATTGCCCTGAGGGAGTCTCTCCTTTCTGTTTGAAACTGCTTTTTAATCTTTATGTAATGAGGTGATAGGCTCCAGAAATCTTAACTTGAATGTCAATTAAGGGCCTTTGAGAAAGTAGGGGAGAGTGAGGGATACATCAGCCTTGGCCACCCTCTAGTGGCCGCTGTGGCCATATTGCAATTTAACTGATCCTCTTTTAGTGTACATCAGAAAGGATAATGACTGAGGGACTTGTTTCTATAGAATTCTTTTCTTTATTGCAGAGTAAAATATCTGGATTGATGAACAACTTTAGTAAGGAGTTACTTGAAATTACAGCATTGGTTATCTGGGTAGTATGATTACGGATGACTTTATTTTCATAATTATACTTTGTGTATTTTCTTAATTTTATTCAGTTAACTTTTTGTGTTTTAAGCCAGAGGAATATTATTAAGGGAGATTCATGGGTAAGAAAGCTCCTTACCGCTCACTTCTATATACCAGGCACTGTTAAATACATCATCCCTAATCCTTAAAATACAGATTTGAGTTGCCTTGATTCCTAGGTACAAGATTCTCAACCTTGTTTGGGGTTTTAATGGAACACTGATCATTTGCTAACATTCCTGTGGCACAAAGTTCTTGCTGATGCTGTTTCCCAGAATGTTCTTTCACTTCTACTTCAACCTTCCCAGTAAAGTCTTCTTCATCATCTAATGACTATCTCAAATGTCACTTTCTTTCTGGACCACTCACCATGCCTGTGAACTTCCAAAGTAAATATGTTCTGTGTTCCTATTACTCCTTTTTTTTTTGGCTGCGTTGGGTCTTTGTTGCTGTGCGTGGGCTTTCTCTAGTTATGGCGAGTGAGGGCTACTTTTCATTGCGGTGCGCGGGCTTCTCATCGCAGTGGCTTCTCTTGTTGCGGAGCACGGGCTCTAGGCATGCGGGCTCAGTAGTTGTGGCTTGCGGGCTCTAGAGCATAGGCTCAGTAGTTGTGGTGCACGGGCTTAGTTGCTCTGCGGCACGTGGGATCTTCCCGGACCAGGGCTCGAACCCGTGTCCGCTGCATTGGCAGGCGGACACCCAACCACTGTGCCACCAGGGAAGCCCCCTATTAGTCTTAAAATGTTTTTAGTATGGTACTTATTGCCATCTGCTGTAGTTACTATGTGTGTTGCCTATTTCCTGGCTTTGCTGTGCCTTTTTATATCCTATAGCCCCAGAACAGCACACAATTGGAAGTATTTGCCTAAAACCATATGTTGAGAGCTTCTGCTTGCCTCCATTTGAAATTTGATTATATTTTCCTTGTTTATTTTCGTCAGTTGTTTGGAACTGTAATGTATTATCCTGGAACCAGTATTTCAAGTAGTGTGTAGGTGCCTAATCCCTAAAACTGATTTCAAAACTTTGGTGTACATTTAAAAACTCTGGGGAGTTTAAAAAATCCATGTACCTAGGCCACCTCCCCCCCATACCAATAAATAAATAAAAGTATTTGGGATGGGAGCAGGCATCAGTATTTTGTAAAGATCTCCACAATTTTAATCTGAAGCAAAATTTATGAGCCACTGCGCTATTTAACTTATAATGCATAGGTAAAGCTAAACTCATGCCATTTGCTTTTTATAGGAAAATACCTTTCCTGAATCAGGTGCAAGGTGTTTTGATGGCTTAAAACCTATAAATAACTAACAGGCTTAATATCCAGGTATTTGATGATAAAAGAGGATTTTGTTTTCTTTTTGTATTTTGTATATTTTTTCAGTTTACTCTCAAATGGTTCCAAAAAATATTCAGCGGGAGAAAATGAATGATAAGGCAAATTGAGCAAAGTGTAAATGGTTAGTGAATCTTGTAAAGGCTATATGGAAGTTCCCTTTATTAGTCTTGTACCTTTTCTGTAAAAGTTTATAAAACTTTATAAAACTTTTAAAAAGTTTTGTTAAAAAAAAACAATTTGTTAACTTGGATCTCTAACTGGTAAAATATTGAGAGATTTTTGTTGTTAATTTTAAAAACAGAGGTGGGCAGAATGCATCTTAGCTTTCAGTCATCTCATTTCACTCACATTGTCATTTATCTGGAATTCTTTTCCTCCTGGGGCCTTGTTTTCTAAAGGGAGAAGGCTCCCCTGCCCAATACAGAGAGGATGGTATCTAGTTAAGCATCATCCCACTTCTCTGTCTCTTTTTTCTGCTTCCTAGGCACAAAATACTATTTCCTCTAAGGGTGCCTAAAGGTGATGCAGGTACAATTCTGCGAATTCAGAAAATAATTATTGAGGTTTTCTAAACACAAAGCAATTTGCTAATTGCTGTGTTGTTGATTCATTCATTCATACATGGAGTTTAATGATTTTCCTGTAGAAGGGTTTGAGTGTATTTTAAATTACTTTTTTTTTAAAAATAAATTTATTTATTTATTTTTGGCTGTGTTGGGTCTTCGTTTCTGTGCGAGGACTTTCTCTAGTTGCGGCGAGCGGGGGCCACTCTTCATCACGGTGCGCGGGCCTCTCACTATCGTGGCCTTTCTTGTTGCGGAGCATAGGCTCCAGACGCGCAGGCTCAGTAGTTGTGGCTCACGGGCCCAGTTGCTCCGCGGCATGTGGGATCTTCCCAGACCAGGGCTTGAACCCGTGTCCCCTGCATTAGCAGGCGGATTCTCAACCACTGCACCACCAGGGAAGCCCTTAAATTACATTTTTAATTGGAAAATACCTTTGATCATTTAATTTAGCCTTCTGCTACCAGTACAAGACTGACAGATGAAAACTTATACTTTATTTCAGGCCTCAGGGGAAGGGAAGTGTATCTGTGTGTGTGTTTGTGTGTCTGTGTGTGTGTCTCTCTGTGTGTGTGTATATATTACTGTTTCTCTTATTATCTAGAATTCAGTATTGAATATCTACTTTTATATTATATCCATTTTATATTACATCTATGCCCTTGATGCTTAATTAGTTAACTGTGCTGTTGTTTCTTTTAAAAAAATTGTGGCTAGTAATTATGCAAACATGCTCAATCTCATTGCTAATCAGGGAAATACAAATTAAAATAAAAATGAGATAATTTCATACCTTTCATATTGGTAAAAATTTAAATGTCTGGCAATACCAAGTGTTGACAAGGATGTGTGGGTCCTGCTATTGGTAGGAGTATGAATTGAATATCCCTTTCATGAGCAATTTGACAATATTTGGTAAAGGCAGCATTCCCTTTGGCCTGGCAATTCACGTCTATACCCTGGAAATGCTGTAATGCTCGTGCAAAGGAGACAGGTACAAGAAGTTGTTTGTGTTAGCAGAAAAATTAGGTACAAGCTGACTGTATAGCATCAGATGAGTACGTTAATTGTGGTTTGTTCATACACTGGAACACTATGCAAATGTCAGCATGGAATAGGTCTCAAAAACATGGCTGAGTAGAGTTTCTGAGTGATGTATATATATGTTACCATTATATAAAGTTTAAAAACATGCAAAAATCATGCTTTTTAATGGATGTTTGTTTGTAGAAATAGTATAAAAACATGCCTTGGAAAGCAAATCCTGAGCCAAGTTTAGGATAGTGGTTACCTCTGGGAAAGAAAGAAGGGGATAAGAATGGGGAAGGAGTACACTGAGACCTTCAACTTGACCTGCAATGTTTTCTTTCTTTTTAAAGTCTCTGAAGCAAATATAGTGAAATGTTAAATTAGACAAAGCTAGATATCAGTTCATGTTATTCTCTATAACTTTCTGCATATTTATAAAGCATGATTAGATACATTCAGAGTAGTGTGTTTATAAGGTGCCACAAATTCAAGTCATCAGTAGTAATGTAGAACAGCAGACCACCTCTTGCATGTAACCCTGAGACTTAAAGGCAGTGGTTTAGGTTTTGGAGTCAAATATATCTGGGTTAGAATCCCAGTTGATCCACTCAGCTGTCTGACTTTGGGCTTTAGTATGCTCATGTGTGAAGCAGCGGTCAAACTTACCTCCTAGGGGTGGGTTGTGAGATTTGAAAAAGAAAAAAATGTGACAGATAGTAAGCACTCAATATATGATTGATACACTTAGCCTTTAACCACCTAGATTAAATCATCCTAATTTCAAGGAGCGATTCTTTAGTAGAGATTCATGGTGATGTGGGGACAAAGTGTTGCATACACAGTATTGCTTGTTTTCTATATGATTGGTGTAATTAAAAGTTTCTAAAATACAAAATCCATGCCAACACCTAGAGACCACATTAGAGCTGTATTTCTTCACTGAGTTCTACCTACAAACTTAATTATGAAAGATCATTGAGGTTAACTATGTTATTGTGCTTTCCTCTTGTGTAGCCTTGCTTTTTAAAAGAAAAAGTTCCTTAAAAATAGGTCAATTACTTGTAATTTTTCAGCAACTGAAATCTCCATCTTAATGGATTTGTCTAGTGAAAGTTACGAATAAAAACAGATAAGGCTATATTCAAACAACTACAGCAGATGAAATGGACTGAAAAAAATCATTTGTGTGAAGATGATATTTCTGGTGATTTTCTTTCTTGATTTTTTAGTATAGGATTAATGTTAATATATTTTTAACTGTCTTTTGAGAACTGGCTTTAGGGACTTCTGGAAACATTGTATTCATAAACCAGACTCAGACATCTAGTTAGAGGGTCAGTCCTTCCTTACTGTGTGTGGAAGAGAGAACAACTTTTTTTTTTTTTTTTTTTTTTTAAATGTCTTGAATTTCCGTAACCGGGCATTGCTTGCCTTCTGGTCAAACTCATCAAATTGAGAAGTGGGTGGGAGTACTGCCATATCTGAGAAGATTTCATTTTTAGCGACCCCCTAGTGAAAGGGTTATAGGCATTTTAGAGTTGTGGGTGTGTGGCAGTTGCCCAAAGCCAAGGGGAGTGAGGGAATGGCTTTTTGAGTCCAGCCATATTGTGGAAATGGATCAACTTCCTCATCCAGCTTCTCCCAATGGATTGATCACTTCTAGAAACACCAACCAGCCCAAAGGGTAACTCTCAATTCACAGAGAGGCAGGAAGCTTTGGGATAAACCACAGGAGGAAGAACCACTGTGGGCGATCTGGGCAGGGACTGTTTGGCATTCAGTTAGAAGCACAGCCTTTGCATTCCACAGTGACTTCAATTGGTATTTGAAGCTAGTTATTAGTGTGCCCAGTGAGCCATGCATTCCTGAGGTAGCTCAGTGTTTTTAAAATGAAGTCTGAAAGCTTGATCTGCTTAGCTCCACTAGACCACTGTTCATATTTTTTCTGAAGGTACTTTAGCAGAGCCCGTCTTTTCATTTTGTGAATACTAAACTGCAAAGTAAATGATACTCTCATGGTGAATATACATTTTAGGATTTCTATGTTTGATACTTGAAAAGTTGAGGGGGGGAAGATATGGTGTTTGTGTCTCACTAAAGAGGGATACCCTTTCCTTCATTAAAAAAAGAACCATACATTTCTAGATATACATTTCTGTCTATCTTCTAAGGAATTCCCTTCATCTTTTGCTTTCCTAGCCAAGATATGGGCCTGTTTGGTTGGTTGGTTGTTTTGTTTTTGTTTTTGTTTCTCCATCTGTGCTGTTTCCTTTATGGAAATAGGTGTTAACTGAGATATTTTCTTAAACAACAGAAAATGACGTTCACATCAGCATTCTTGGATCTCTGGTTTTAGGTTTTGTCCTGTCCCCCCAAGTCTCTATACCTTTACTCTCAAAACTGTGCTATTCCTAGTTTCCTGGAAAACTAATTATAATTATTTATCCCCCCTCCCACTTCCCCAACTTTCACAGACTTTTTAGGGTCAGCTCCCTTATTACAGTCCCTGGTGGACTATCACAGCTGAAGAGCCAGTTATCCCAATAGACTATGAACTTAGCGTGTTTTTATGTGGCTTTCAAAATGAGATGGGTTACATAATGTCACTTGTAACCTGTCTCCTAAATAATTAAAACGTAGTGTAACAGTCTATAAGGTGGTTTTAGCCTTGTCATCTATAACTTGTATTAGAAAAGGGATCCACTGATATTACATATTCCTTTAACATCTTCTCATATGACTAAATGAAAATATTTGTTTGCATTTTGAAATAAAATACAAAGAACATTAAAATATTATATCTTGCTAAGTGAAATAAGTCAGGTGGAGAAAGACAAGTAGTGTATGATGTCACTTACATGTGTAATCTAAAAATACCAAACCCAGAGAGATGGAGAGTTGGAGTGGTGGTTACCGGGGTCTGTGGAGTGAGAGAAATGGGAAGATACTGGTCAAAGGGTACAAACTTCCAGGTATAAGATTAACAAGTTCTGGGGATCTAATGGACAGCATGGTGATTATAGCTAATAATACTGTGTTATATACTTGAATGTTGCTAAGAGAGAAGATCTTAAAAATTCTCACCACACACACAAAAGAAATGGTAATTATGTGACAAGAGGGAGGTGTTAGCTAATACTATGGTGGTAATCATTTTGCAGTTTATAAATGTATCAAACCAACTCATTGTACACCTTGAACTTACACAATGTTATATGTCAATTCTATCTCCGTAAAGCTGGAAATAAAATATTATATGTTGTAGCACATCATAAATGGTTACAATTAAGCTGTCTCATAATTTTTAAAATTTTTTCACTATCTTTTCAGAGCATATATTTTAAATTTAAAAAGTATAAACACCAATTTATTTTTGAACAGAAAGTGCACACACATTCTGCAAAAATTTTTTAAAAGGTACAAGAGGATACATCACAAAAAGTAAATCTGCTGCTGTCCCCCATCCACATAGTCTGCCTCCCTTTTTGTATACTCATTTTGGTTTTCTTATTTACACATCCACTGTACCTTGTTTTTTCCATTCATTATGTTCTGGAGGTCATTTCCTATCCGTACAAACAGCATTAAAGTTGACATTTTTTTTAAATGGCTGCATAGTTTTACATTATACTATAAATTTAACCAGTTCTCTGTTGTTGGATATTTAGGACCCCCCAACCCCCAATTTTTTTTTTCTTTTCTTCTTTTTAAATTTATTTTATTTATTTATCTTTGGCTGCATTGGGTCTTCGCTGCTGCGCGCGGGCCCTCTCCAGTTGCAGCGAGCGGGGACCACTCCTTGCTGCGGTGCTCGGGCTTCTCACTGCAGTGGCCTCTCCCACCGCGGAGCACGGGCTCCAGGCGCGGGCCTCAGCAGTGCGGCATGTGGGCTCAGTAGTTGTGGCTCACGGGCTTCAGGGCGCAGGCTCAGCAGCTGTGGCACACGGGCCCAGTGGCTCCGCGGCATGTGGGATCCTCCCAGACCAGGGCTCAGACCCGCATCCCCTGCATTGGCAGGCGGACTCCCAACAACTGCGTCACCAGGGACGCCCCCCACCCCCACTTTTTACTAAAACAGTGTTGCGTTATTATCTGTGTACATTGGGCACTTTGCACAAGTGAGGCTATTGTATCTCTAAGGTGAACTACTAGAAGTAGAACTGATTGGTCAAAGGGTATGTGCACTTTTAATATTGATATTGCCAAATTGCTCTCCGGAGAGGTTGCAGCAATTTATACTCCCACTTTGGTATTAACAAATCTCTGACATACTTTGTCCATTGCATAATTTATAGTTAAATAGTAACTATTTGCTTTGCTTTCCAAAGAGGAGGCAATTGCAGGCATATATGTTAAAGCAAAAAAGCTACACAGTGGTGTGTGAAAAAAATTTTTTTTCTTTAAATGCTTCTTCCTGAAAGAGGAGTTTAGAAAACACATCTTCTTATTTTGCCCCTTTCCCCATTATACAGTCCGATGTTGTCCAGATTGCTGTGGGTCTTCTCGCCAAATGAGTTTTGTATCTCTAAGTTAATTTTCTGCCAGAATCACTTCAGGCTGATGACTGTGGTGTTTGTGTGTCCATTAAGCACACTGCCAGGATACGTCCACTGCTTTCCACCTCTCCCGTTAAACAGCTGTCAGCAGGTTTACAGGGCTGCTCCCTTGTTCTGCCTTAATTGTAGGGAGCCACAGGATGCAATGCAAAGGGTCCATAAAGGAGTTATGTAGAGCTGACTTTTGTATCACAGAAGGTAAACATAAATCCTGTCATCAGCTGGGTCCAATTTATTAATGTTTATACTTATATGAGTAGAAAATATATATAAGGAGGTGAGTTTCTGTTTTTAAACTCTGTGTCTTGGTTAACCTTTCCCTTGCTTCATTCAAGAACCTCCACCAGTAAAATTCAACAATTCTGAACAAGCACATATTGGAGGAGTCTTGGGTAAGAAGCTCTCATTAAAGTTGTATATAGCACCCTGCTGAGCTTTACAATTGGTTTTGAAATGAAAATCTGTTAGATTAGAGCAAACATTATCCTAGCTGCAGTGATAAGTAATGTGGAGAAGATTAATGATTTTTCTTTGAAAGCCAGTGAACATTGTCTGCTACTGTGCCCTTTTTTAAAAGGTGGAGGTGAGAGAGGTGGCAGGCTGGAAGGACGGACCATGCTTTTCATAGCTAAATGCTTATCTTCTTTATATAAACTAGTGATTCCCTAGCTCTTTCTCCCTTGGTTATACCAAGGAAGCTTTAAATTTCAGTTGTACCCCCAAGGAGTAGAACTTTGCATTGACTAGAGAAAGTAGAGTGGAACCTGGAAAGAGGAGGAGGGGTTAGAAAAAAACTACCTTCTTTAAATAACAAAAGTTCTTACTTCTGTCTTCCTATTGGTATAGGTATAGTTTTCTTCTCTTTTCCCTGGATAAGTTGTGGTACCATGATCTCTCCTCTTGGGGCAGATGTCTAAAGGTGAAAGGGTGAAAAATTAGTGGTGGTAGAGGTAATACCTCTCCTCTTTATCCATTGCATGAGTCATTAAAGGTAAAATTGAGTTGGGCTGCTGTTAAAACCTTAGAATCCCTGACTCAGAAGGGCTGCCCCAGGCAGTCCCTGCTTCCCCATTCAGCCACAAGTGCTTCTGTTTTCGGATACCTTCACTGTGAGGCAGGGAGAGTGGCATCAGCACCATTTTGAGGCAGTGTGTGCCTTGGAAGAGAAAAACTGCTTAGATGAGTATTTAGGAAACCATCAACACTTAAACGTAGATCTATGTATCATAGAGGACTTGGGATGGTATCAGCACCATTCTAATCCTGTGATTTGGAAATCAAGTATCTGGTATCAGGACCAAAGTTTGGCTTTTGTTGTTGTTTGAATATGGTATCCTGTAAACCTGTGCTGTTCAAAGCATGATCTCCAGACCAGCAGCATCCTCATCACCTTAGAGCTTGTTAGAAATGCAGAGTCTCAGACCCTGCCCCAAATCTACCAAATACAAATCAGAATCTGCATTTTAACAAGACCTCCAAGTTACTCGAATGCACATTAAAGTTTGAGAAGCTCTGCTGTAAACCACAGCCTGCTTTCTTCTAAAATCAGCATCTGCTATGTTTTCCCCTTGGTTTGAAGTAGGCAAAAAGGTTTTTACAAAGAAAGAAAATGCCTTTTATTTCACCAACAGGAAGTCTGAATATGATTTTAGTGTCACTGTAATTCCATGTTGTTTGGATATTTCTGTATCTTCCTGGAGATGTTATTTGTACATGCAGTTATTTCTACCTAATTTCTGCAACAGGAGTAAGTCAGCTCTTTGTTTTGCAGCTCTTTTAATAACAACAGCTACTGTTTATTAAGAGTTTGCTATGTTCCAGGCACTATACTAAGTTTATATAAAGTTCTCTAATTTAATCTTTAAACCCTGCCCCCCCCACCCCCACTGAAGAAATAGGCAGTGGGCCCAGAGAATTCTAATGTGACTTGTGACTTGGTGAGGTCATATATCACCTAAGTATTAAAGCTGAGCTTCAGACCTAAATTTTTCTGAGTCCTTTAGCCAGTGTGCTTTTCTGTTCCTCTGCCATTTGTTCAGAATTTATCTAAGAGCAGGGAGGTGAAATGTATAGTTTTTACTAATTCAGAATATTTGACTTGAGGATTACCATTTTTTTGATCTTATGGAGCATAATACAACTTGGTACAAATAGCCTTAGACTGGAATTCAAGAGATCAGGATTCTAGTATAGTTCTGCTAACATCAAGTTTTTTGTTTTTGTTTTCCCTTGTAAACTTAGCCAAGAATATGTGCTGGGGGTGGTGGTGGTTAGCTTTAAAGATAAAGAACCTGTATGTCCTTTGCAAATAAGTAAAATCAAATTTGCAAATAGGATGTACTATTCTTTCTGAATTTTTCAACTTCTAATTTACTAGGGGAAAAAGTGATTAGTTACCTTTCAACAAATCTCTAAAGGTAGAAGGGGCTTTCATAGGTGAGCTAGCCAAGCACTCTGAATTGAGGAAGGTTTAATTTTTCCGATTTTTACTTGGAAAACCTTTCTGGAGAAGGAGCTATACTAACAATTTAGATGTTTTAATAACAACATGGAAGTTTTTGTATTTTAAAAGAAAACTAATTCTTCTAAAGAAAAATCCAGAATGTGCTGCCTCTAAGCTGCCTATAATCTTTTTGGCATAGGCAAGGAGGAAATATTTCATTTTGGCAAGAGGGAAATATCCAAATGAAAGAGCAGTTTCATACACCCACGAGAAAAATGTCACTACTTTTTGGAAAAATCAGGAATGAATCAAGAATAGCTTTTGAAAAGATTTCAAGTAATTTAAGTGGTATTTCTACGTGATTACTCAGTTTGGTCTCAAATACTTTCTATTGGTGTTTAAACTACTCCATTATTAGGAAAAAATCAGTTTAATGATATTGGCCAATTGTAGAAATCACTATTTATATTCAGTATTCCTTTCTTCAAAGATGTATTATTCAACCCAGGAATTCTCCTATTAGGTGTATATACCCCAAAGAATTGAAAACAGGTATTCAAACGAGTACATGTACATTCATGTTTATAGCAGCACTAGGTAGAAACTGCCCATATGTCTGTCATTGGATGAATGGATAAACAAATTGTGGCACATCCATATAGTGGAATATTATCCAGCCATAGAAAGGAATGAAGTACAGATGCGTGTGGAAACATGGGTGAACTTTAAAAACGTTTATTGTAAGTAAAAGAAACCAGACATGAAAGGTCACATATTGTATGATTCCATTTATATGAAATACACAGAATAGGGAGATCCATAGAGACAGAACTCAGATTGGTGGTTACCAGGGGCAGCAGGGAGGGGGAAGTGGGGAACAACCACTTAACATGACAAAATTTCCTTATGGGGTGATGAGAATGGCTTGGAACTGAATAGAGGTGGTGGTCACACAACACTATAAATGTACTAAATGCTGTTGAATTGTTCACTTTAAAATGGTTAATTTTATGTGAATTTCACCTCAATAAAAAGTACACATATATTATTCATTATTTCTCCTTTGGTTGAATCTTTCTGGTACATGCACATGTCACATAGTCATCTGAGAGATGCTCTTTCAGATTTCAGTGTTTCAATGTTCAAGATTTCAATGTTGAGGAGAGTACATTTTAATATCAGACCCATTTATTACTTTATTTTGCTTTAGAAATAAGTTTTATTTTCTAACTCAAGGGTGTTAATTAAATTGCTGTAAACAGCTGTAAACATGGCAGCATTAGAAAAACTTTTTTCCCTCAAAGAATTCACAAGCCACATGCTTCTATGAGTGGACACCACTTAGGAGAGGCAAAGGTCTTCTTTTAGTCACCTCAGTATATTTTTCATAATCACTCACGATGCTTTCACTTCTTAATTAGAAGTGCTAATTAATTTTTTTCCCTTAAAAAGTAGGCAAAATATCCAAGTCAAGGAAGAAAAATGGCATGTCATGCACATCAAATGAGAAGGAAAATTTCTCTGAATGCTTTTATTTTTTGAAACTTGAATTAATATTGTAGTCAGATTGTTTTAAAAAGTACACATGAAAATATCATTAAATCATTCTTGTGAACTGATCATTCTTTTTTTTTTCCATCATTCTTTTTTGTCTATTTACTTCTTGTGAAATATTTAGTAATGCCGAATTAGTGATATTTATTACTATAAAACATAAACCTTTAAAGAGAAGATGAGTCTAACAAATAACTTGCTTACTTATCTTTTAGCCAGTCACACCCATACAGGGAATATTATTCAGCCATAAAGAGAAAGAAGTACTGATACATGCTACAACATGGATAAACTTTGAAAACATTAGCTACATGAAAGCAGTCAGTCACAATAGACCATGTACTGTATGATTTCATTTAAATGAAATGTTCAGAATAGGCAAATTATAGAAACAAAGTAGATTGGTGGTTGCCTAGGCCTGGGAGGGGAGGTTGGAGAGAAATTGTGGGGAGGGGGAGGGTCACTGCTAACGGGTATAGGGTTTCTTTTTGAGCTGATGAAAATGTTCTGAAATTGGTTGTGGTGATGGTTGCACAACTCTGTGAATGTATTTTGAACTGTTGAATTATGTACAAACTGTATAGTATGTGAATTACATCTCAGTAAAGCTATTACAAAAATTTAAATTATAAATTGACGAATTCTTTTCCAGATCCACTTCAAAATCCAGTTCTTAAAGGAAACACCTCTTAATCTCTCTGTCGCCTAAACACTCATCTATTCAGTTTATACTGGATCATTTTATACTTGTTATATTGTTATAATTTTTCTTTATGAATCCTGCTTCAGTCTCAAGTCCTAGAATAGCTTCTTTGGCACTCTGTTTTAGCACTGTGATCAGGGGCTTTGTTTACCCACAGAAGACATTAGGAATGCTTGGTAACAATATAAGGACTCAGAGTATGCTTCACTCAGCTTTGAAGTTCGGCATCACATTATGCAAGTTTAGTTTTTGTATTTTAGGATCTCTCTTTAGATGAGCTTAAAATGCTTATTCAGTCTGACAGTGGCATCTCCCATCTACATGTGTGATAGGTGTTATAGCTCTTTATATTGTGTATGTGTATATAGTATAAAATTTAGACATCACTCTCAAAGTGTGGGTGCTCTCTTTGCGAAGCAAATTTAGTTTTAGTTCCTGTCTGCACATTGGCTAGTTTTCTCTCTTACAGATGACATTTCAGATCCAGGTTTTTAAACTGATTAATGTTTATAAAATAAGGAATGGGTTTACTGACTTTTTTCTTTTGTAACTAAGTGAATTCCTGCCTCATTACATACATATTTCCCCCAGTCTCCAGTCCAGAAAGAGAGACCTTCAGGAGCTTATGGGGCTCTAAGGACATGGACTCTAGTGATGGATAATGAATAATGAGCACAAGCAAAAATGGTGTTACTGGATATAAACATCTGTCAGTCCCTTAAGATAAAGGATAGTTAGGGTAGATCATAGTGATTTTCTTCCATGTCCTTCTACCTCCTGCTTTTTAAATATTTCTCCTAAATATAAATTCAGCAAGCTTTTAAAATGCTTCATTGTTTACAAGTAGTCCATTCTCATTCAGTAACCCCATGGACTTGTTAAGGTCCTTCTCAAAAGAACCAAGGAGCTTTGAATAGCATATGGAGATACCTTTTTTCCAAGGTTAACATTTCCTTTCGTAAGTATATTTTAGGCAGCAACTTGCCCTTCTAAAGGTACCTCTTTTTTTTAATAGAGCATTTTTAATAGAATATATTGTTTAGCTGCCTTGGAATTAAATCTGTAAAATGTTAATGAATGTACTAAGGCTTGAAAAACCCAATCAAGAGTTCAGAGAGAGTAGCTCAGAGAGAGTAGCAAGGAATCAAAGCAAAATTCTGAAGAAAAACTGTTCTTCACGGCTGGCTGCCTTGGTAGGCATAAAATATTTATATTTGTACAAAAGGCTGATGCTCTCAGCATAGGCTTTGAAACCAATGTGGATATCTTAGGAGGGTGGAGGGTGTGGTAGGGTGAGTGGAAGACTCTGACTCAGCAAAATATCTCAGAGAGCCCTCAGCCACAGTCTAAGGTAGGAGCACAGCTGTTCTCATCTGAGCTGCCCCTGCTGTGGAGCCTTGCTTTTGTTTTCTCTGTAATTCATGCAGTACTCTTGTTGTAGGGACTGGGAAGACACTGCTTTTTCCAAGGCTTAAAGATGGTTAACCAACATTCCTCAAGGGATTGCTCTCCCCAAGTTGCTGCTCTGTTGAGGAGAGCACATTGCTATCAGAATATTTGGGAATTGTCTTCAGGTCCTTGTTTCATAGAGCTGTATAAGCCTCCCTTTTAACCAGTGTCCCAGAAATGCCATCAAGCCCAGGAGCAGGCCAAGTTTCTTCCTTTCCTTTTTTTTTCTTTTGTTCTGTAGTTTGTACCTCCTACTAGAGTTAAGAGCACAGTTATGTGGCATACTTTTTCCACAAGATAACAATGTATGTGAATTAGAAAACACAGGCTCTAGCCTCCATTATAAATTTTGTGTAGGGTTTGTAGGACCTAAATGTCTATGTGGTAAATTAAGAGAATTTTAGGTAAACATTACACCAGATTTTCTGTATTGTGTTATGATTTTTGAAAACATTCCTTTCTCTTACTTTTTTTTTGAACTCATCTCTGATTAGCCTTAATAAACTACATCTGAATGTACAGTAGTCGATATTCCATGCTTGTATTTATTGTCTAGTCAAGATGTCTTTTTTTCCAGTTAATTTCCTCAGACAACTGCAGATCTGCTTGATTATTAGGTTCAGAAGGTGATGTCCAATTGCAACTAAAGCTTGTCTGACCTAAAGTGCTATGGTAGTAAAGAAGCCACTTACTGACCTCTCCGTAACAGTATGGCAGCAAAATAAGGTCAGAGTTACTGTGCCAGTGAATAAATTCCAAGTTGCAGCTTTTCATCTTGCCTTGAAGTGATGCTGTGATCTTGGCGTAGCTTCTGGTTTATCATGGATAGATTTCATACGTCCCATGCAGAATTCCACAGTAGAGTGTAACTTGATGACTTGCATTTCTTTAGGAAGAAGGCATGAGGCAGAACAGCCCACTCTAAATCAAGCTCTATTTTTTGCTTCTAAGGAATTGTTTTAATTACCCCTGATTAGATGTGTTTTCAGTGAGGTTGACCTTGACTCTCATCACAGACACCTCTGTTTCTCTTGACCATCTTGATTGAGCCTTACTTAATAGCCAGTGGAGGAACTGACAAGTCAGTAAGGACCCAAATCTTCAGTCCTGGACCTGGCTAGCTATTTCAGTTTTATCTGAACTCCTACCTTGAAAAAATTAGAGTTTATAGAAGAAACCATTAATGTTCTATCAGGCATCTTTAACCATCTTCTTTAAACAGTATAATGTTAAAAACTAGTTTTTGAAATTTGTATCTACAAACTATTGCAGGTGGATAGCCTTCTTTCTGATGGCTGATATAAAGTTGCCCTGGCTGACAATCATCCTATAAACTGATTGTACAGATTTTCGGCCTCTGGGTCTCAGGAAGGGTAGCAATTCTGATTTTACCTTTTGCCTTTACCTCTGTTGGTTTTTTTTGTTGTTGTTGTTACTAAATATCAACAAGCAAAACACTTTAAATAGGACTGTAATAAAATGTCTTTCTTGTGATTTCTTACCTTACTCTTACTCATTTGGATCTCTCTAATACTACTGAAACAACACGGTACTTATGGTTGTAATTGGTTGTCATCTCTCAGGCAATGACTAAAGTAAGGACTCGTATCTAGAATATATAAAGAATACCTACATATCAAAAGTAAAAAGACCACCCCCTTAAAAAAAAGAACACTGTAGTTAAATAGGCAAAAATTAGGCACTTTAGAAAAAGGGGATATCCAACTGGTCAATAAACATGAAAAAATACTTAGAGCTTTTAATCATTAGGGAAGTACAGAGAAAGTATGATGTGTTGGTGAGGATGTAGAGCAACAGGAATTTTCATGCATTTCTAGTAGCAGGGTAAATTGTCATATTTTATTTTTACATATGCTGTAAACACATAATACATTACTACCATGTTTGCTTTAAGCAGTCACCTATCGGAGCAAATACAAATAAGGAAACTATTGTTTATATCTACCTTAAATTATTCTATATTTAGTGGTCTTCATTTCTATGTGAAGATCCAATTTTCTATCTGATGTCAAATTCCTTCTGCCTGAAGAACTTACTTGAACATTTCTTGTTACACAAGTCTGCTGGCAATAAATTCTTTCACCTTTGTGTGTATGTGTGTGTGTGTGTGTGTGTGGTGTTATCTTGCTGCATATTTTCTGAGTGTCTTGGACTGGGATTTGGTGTCATTAATTTTGGAAAATTTCAGCCGTGATTTCTTCAATACTAATTTTGCCCCATTTTTCTCTCATTCTTCTAGTATTATAGTTACACATGTGTAAGACGGTTTGACTGCCCTTGACACTCTGTTTTTTATTTTCCATTTTTTTTTTCTCATTGTGATCCAATTTGGCTAATTTCTATTTAGCTCCCTCATCACAACATTAAATACAGAGAAATCCACACTAGTGCTTATCATAGTAAAACTAACTGTGGCGGCACAGAGAATTGGGTAACAATCATAGTAAAAATGCTAAAGTAAGAGAATTTGGAGAAAAGGACATTTCATTAAAAGAAGCAATACTAAGTAAGACCAGCAGCTAATTTTTCAACAGAAACAATGAAATCCAGAGGTCAGTAGGATGGCATCTTTAAAAAGGCAGAAAGAAAATAATTTTGAAATTATAATTCAAACACAGGGAAAATATCCTTCAAAAATAAAGGTGAGAAGGCATTTTCATGAAAACAAAGAACTAAGGGAGTCTGTTAGCCACAAATCTGCTTTAAAAGAAGTATGTAAAAAAGAGAGTGAGAGGGAAAGACAAGGAAAGAAGGAAGGAAACCTTTAGGGAAAGAGAGGGGAAAATGCCAGACAAAAAAACTAGTAGAAGAAATGAACAACAGGAGATGAAATAAAATTGTCACTTAATTTAAGTGAATATTGACTGTGAAAACTGATAATTCCAGTGTCTTCTGCAGTTTAAAATAGATGTAGAACCAAAATGGATGACAACAGTAACAAAAAGGAAGAAGGACAATAAATAGAGTAAAAACCTGCTGAGGTTCTTAGCAGTATCTGGGATAAGGTAAAAATAATAATTTGAATAAGAATGTGATGGATTAAGGATGCAACTAAAGGAGAAAGCTGTCTTTCTCAAGGTCATATAGCCATGATAGAAGTCAGGTCTTTCTATATTCAAGTTGCTGCTTTTTTGTACTACCTAATGTTTTTTGTTTCTTTTCCATTCTTGGTGCAGTATCACCAGTTTGCTTCATGTTTGTGCCCTCTTTTCCTTAAAGGGATATATAGTTACTGTATAATCCTCTGCTTGTTCTTTTTCTACAACTTTCATTCACTTCCTAACTGCCTCAATACTTAATACAGTTTCAGGTACGTCTTCCATTAACTATTACTCTCCTGCTCTTCAGAGGAACTTCTAATTACCCCACTATGCTCAGCCCAACAAACTACTTAAACTTAAATAGGCAAAAATTAGGCACTTTAGAAAAAGGGGATATCCAACTGGTCAATAAACATGAAAAAATACTTAGAGCTTTTAATCATTAGGGAAGTACAGAGAAAGTATGACGTGTTGGTGAGGATGTAGAGCAACAGGAATTTTCATGCATTTCTAGTAGCAGGGTAAATTGTCAGTCCTAGCTTGTTCAGTCCTGACCTCAGTTCAAGGTCTAGATGCAAACCTGTCTTAGTTCTGTAATCCTTCCTTGGTGCATAGAGGAAGGTACTCAGACTTTAGAGTCTAATAGACTTGAGTACTTGTATCCTGACTCTGCCACTTTCTAATTCTGTGACTCTGAGCAAATTTACTAACCTCCATGAGCCTCAGTTTCTCCAACTGTAAATGAAGATAATTATAACTACCTCAAAAGCTTTTTGGTTAATTGAACTAACACTTAATTGCCCAATAAAGTTCCTACCTAGACATTTTAATATATTTTAATGTATTTCCTTTTTTATAGATGTATATTTTACATAATTAGAATCCTACTTAGTTTTGCATCCTGCATTTTTTGCTATATCATGAGCATTTATCCATGTTAATATGATAATGCTAATAATTCTGTTATATATTATATTGCAATATAATCAATATAATGATAATTCCATTTTATAGGAAAGATAATAGTCTTTTAAAATGTTCTTAATGGTGGTATAATAATCCAGGATATATGGACATGCTGTACTTTAATCATTTTTTTCATTGAGCATATATTGTTTGAAAGTTTCACTAATAGAAAAATAACCCTGTGGAGAACATCTTTGTCAAGTCTTTGAGACAGTTAAGTTGTTGTATCAGAAGTGTCATTTGGGCTCTGCTCAGTGGTCATGGAGGTATGATAGGAAGGGCCGTAAATGAGAGAGCAGGTTATAGGGAGACATGGACCTCATTATCCAAAAGAGAACAAAACTCTGAACACCCATTTTCTTTAAAATGTACTGAGGAACTGCTGGAGAAGGCAGAAGTCTGGATCATTTTCAAAAGGTGTTTGATAAATATCTACATCTCTTTTAAAAGCTAGAATTCAGGGCAAGTGAGAAAAGTTGCTTATCCAGTAACTCTGGAGGAGAACAGTGATCAGGTGAAGCCCAAAGGAGTCCTTGGACTTTGTTCAGCTCAAGTGTACCTGCATTGTGGGAGCTGTGTCTTATTTTACAGCTGAGCCTCCAACAACATCGGTTTGAACGTTGTCGGTCCACTTAAACACAGGTTTTTAAAAAATAGTAAATACTATAGTACTACACGATCCTTGGGATACTGAGGAACCGAGGATATGGAGGACCAACTATAAAGTTATATGCGGATTTTCCACTGTGTGGAGGGTCAGCACCCCAAACCCCAAGTGTTGTTCAAGGGTCAGCTGTACTTAGAATCTAGCAAATTTTTTTCCTTATGATCAGCTTTGGTTTATTTGAAAGGTATGTTCTAAAATGATTTATCTATTCAAATCTAGGAACTAGAAAGTAAAGATCAGACTTGGTTTTGTGACTGTGAATTTACAGAGCTCATGTTGCTACTCTGCGTAAGACCTAAGCCTTGGTTGTTTGCCCCAAATGCTAATACAAAGCCTTATGTTATAGTAACTTAGTAAAAAGATGCATCCTTTTCGTATAAAGCTGATGAGAAGCTTATTGAAAAGATGTAGAAACCTGTTAGCTGAAAAATGTAAACACTTTAGTGAAAATGGCTGCAAGTATACCCCTATCCAAGAGCTAGGTTCCTGAGATGTTAGTTTGAAATATCTTTGCCATTCTTCTTTTTTTTTTTTTTCCTTTCTGAGTGTAAATCAAGTTGAAACGTTTTTCTAGCTAGAGTTGATGTCATTGCGCCAGCTGCTTGTTTGATCTAGTTAATGGAACTTGTATTTATTGCAGTGTTCCCCTCCTTACCTAATTGTGAGACCAAGCTTGTCTGTTGTAGGAGGCTCACAGGAATGGTATGCAGGCTGCTTTAACCAGGTAATTAGAACAGCAAGTGTGTGACAGTCAGTAGTTTAAAGTAGTAATTCAGCTCTGTCTAGAAGGATTATTTACGCTTCCATTTACTCACATTTCTCTATTTGTACGAAATTTTACATGCCAATCCACAGTTTTCTGTGGTAAAGTACTGTACAAAATTAACAACTGTGCCTTGAGTTGAAAGTCCTTTCATCTTTTATTTTACTGATAGTCAAGAAGAAGGTATTCATGTTCTCCGTAGAAGCCTTTCAGGGATGGCTCAGTCAATCACAGGATACCTCTATAACAGTTCTCATGACATTCATCTGATGGCACATGGCAAAATAATTAAAATTAATAGCTTTAGATGTTTAAACAAGTGTAGTTAAAGCTTTTGTTTAAATACCCTACTTCTAGATACATACTGTTTCAAAATAAATTTTATTTTGCAAATGACTTAAAGTTCTATAAATTAAAAAATATAGCTTCTAATGAAAGAATATTTTTTAGGTTGTATATCGATTTTCCATCCCCTTCCATCCCCTTTGGGATCTGAAAAAACATTAATCCAAAATTGGCCTTTTTACTGAAGCAGTTGTTTCCTCAGCTTTTAAAAATAGATTTAAATTTACCAGTTATGTTTTACATTCAATTTCAGCCTTTATGTGAATTCAGATGTGCCAAATTGCATGCTTCAATGTCTTTATTTAGTGAAAGATACTGGTACCTCCCCTTTCTCTCTGTGTGAAGCTTTTACCTTCTCTATCCCCACCCCAGTCCATATGAGAAATGGAGATGTTAAAACACAAGAAAAGGGCTTCTCTGGTGACTCAGTGGTTGAGAATCTGGCCTGCCAATGCAGCGGACACGGGTTCGAGCCTCGGTCTGGGAAGATCCCACATGCCACGGAGCAACTAAGCCCGTGCGCCACAACTACTGAGCCTGCACTATCGACCCTGCGAGCCACAACTGCTGAGCCCATGTGCCACAATGACTGAAGCCCGCGTGCCTAGAGCCTGTGCTCTGCAACAGGACACCACAGTGAGAAGCCCATGCACCGCAAGGAAGAGTGGCCCCTGCTTGACGCAACTAGAGAGAGCCTGCGCACAGCAACGAAACCCAACTCAGCCAAAAATTAGAAAACAGAACAAAACAAAAAACAAAAACAAGAAAATAATCCAGAATAAGAAAAGGGAAAGTCCGTTGATATTAGTCTGACAGACCCTTGATAAATCTGCTGTGCTGAAAAGCCACCCAATACATTATAATGGGATGTGCCACCCTTCTCTAGTTAATTTTATTAGGAAAAAAAAAATATTTTGTATTTCCACTTCAAGGGCTAGGGAACATCTAAAAGGAACTACTGCAAAGCCAGCAGAGGGAGCACATTTTTTATCTGCTGAGTTGTCTTGAAAAATATGCCATGTCTTTTTAAAGATTCTTGACCAAAGTAAGTAAAAATAAATACGCTTTCCAGTGTGGTTTCCAAAATTGAAATTAAGTAAAATCAGTAGAAAAAACCAAAAAAGATTGTCTGTCGAAAGCTGATAATGGGTCTTCTACCCAAATAGAGACTTCAGGTACAGGCATACCTCATTTTATTGTGCTTTTGATACTGTGGGTTTTTTTTTTTTTTTAAACAAATTGAAGGTTTGTGGTAATCCTGTTGTCAGATGATGGTTAGCATTTTTTTTTTTAAGCCATAAAGTATTTTTAAATTAAGGTATGTACATTTTTCTAGACATAATGCTATTGCACACTTAATAGACTGCAGTATAGTGTAAACATAACTTTTACATGGACTGGGGAACCAAAAAATCCATGTGACTCACTTAACTGTGATAAGATTTGCTTTATTGTCGTGGTCTGGAACAACCTGAACTATCTCCAAGGTATGCCTGTATATGGGAAACTATCAGTTCTAAAGAATGGTTCTCAAAATAGAATGACTTTAGTAGGCATTTTAAAAGTTGACCTAGACATTTTTAAAAAGAGTTAAATCGAACAACCAGTGAGAATTGTTTACTGCATGTTATTTTACAGTTCAAATATTTAATTTGATAAATACAGTTATCCTAATTCTACTCCCTAAAAAGAGTTTTTTAAAAGAATTGTGCAATAATGAATTGTGTTGAACTTGTGGATTTAATATTCAAACTGTATCATAGTGTAAAGACTAACTTACTAAGGCAGATTACAATTTCTAATCTTGGATTCTTTAAAGAAAATAACTGCAGTAGTAGAACTTCATATTTTTTTGCTAGATGACTTAAAATCAAATCTTGTAGGTTAAGCATGGCACTGACTGACGTAAGGTTTACCTCTTTTCACCAGTGTTACCAAATCAGTTCCTCACATTGAGGAATTTCATCTCTCTGGGAACCATATGAATGCTTTAAGGAAACCACTTCCCAATATTATTTCTTTCAATCCATATTTGCTTTCTAGGGGTGTGTCCTGTTTTATTTTTTTCTACCCCTTATTAGCTGTGTGACTTAAGACAAATTACTCCCTCTGAGCCTCAGTTTCCTCATCTCTGTAAGCCCCTACTTCCTTAAAGTAGGGTAAGGCCACCAGCTACAGTATCTGACCCTCAATAATCAATGACTCCGTGAACAGGTGGTGGTGGTTGTTTCGAGTTATTAATCCTTGTTATGTAGGCATTATCATCCTCTGATAATATTAATATGTACACCACTTCTTAAGTCTAAAGCCAGAAGATATATCTTGAAAATCTTAAAAAAAAAAAAAAATATATATATATATATATAAAGTTTATTTTTTAGAGCAGTTTTAAGTCCACAGCAAATTGAGTGGAAGGTACAGAGAGTTCCCATATACCAGCCCCCCACCCATGCTCAGCCTCCCCCATTATCAACATCTCCCACCAGAGTGGTACGTTTGTTACAATTGATAAACCTACGCTGATGCATCATTATCACCCAAAGTCCGTGGGATTCACTCTTCGTATTTTTGTATTCTGTGGGTTTGGACAAATGTATGATGATATATATCCACTGTTTTAGGATCATACAGAGTAGTTTGGCTGCCATAGAAATCCTCTGTGCTCTACCGATTCCTCCCTCCCTCCCTCCTTGTAACCCCTGGCAACCAGTGATCTTTTTACTGTCTACATAGTTTTGCCTTTCCCAGAATGTTGTGTAGTTGGAATCATACATTATGTAGCCTTTTCAAATCGGCATCTTTCACTTAGTAATATGCATTTCAATTTCCTCCATGTCTTTTCATGGCTTGATAGTTCATTTCTTTTTAGCCCTGAATAATATTCCATTGTCTGCAGGTACCACAGTTTATTTATCCATTCACTTATTGAAGGACATCTTGGTTGCTTCCATGTTTTGACAAGTATGGATAAAGCTTCTGTAAACACCTGTTTGCAGGGTTTTGTGTATGCTTAAGTTTTCAACTCCTTTGGGCAAATACTAGGGAGCTTGATTGCTGGATCATATGGTAAGAATATGTTTAATTTTGTAAGAAACCACCAAATTGTTTTCTGAAGTGGCTGTACCATTTTGCATTCCCACTCGCAGTGAGTAAGAGTTCCTGTTGTTCCACATCCTTACCAGCATTTAGTGTTGTCAGTGTTTTGAATTTTGGCCATTCTAATGGGTGTATGGTAGTATCTTGTTTTAATTTGCATTTCTCTGATGACATGTGATGTGGAGTATCGTTTCATATGCTCATTTGCTATCTGTACATCTTCTTTGGTGAGGTGTCTGTCAGAGTCTTGGCTTGTTCTATAATTGGATTGTTTGTGTTCTTATTGTTGAGTTTTAAGAGTTCTTTGTATATTTTGAATAACAGTCCTTTATCAGATATGTCTTTTGGAAATATTTTCTCCTGGTCTGTGCTTGTCTTCTCATCTTCTTGACAGTGTCTTTAGCAGAGCAGAGATTAATTTTAATGAAGTCTAATTTACCAATCTTTTCTTTATGGGTTATGTGGGTGTTACATCTAAAAAGTCATCATTAAACCTAAAGTCATTTAGATTTTCTATCTTGAGAATCTTGAATGAGAGACGAATGAGAGAGAGTGATAGCTATGGGGTCAAAGATCAAAAGGGAGCCCTTTTGTTTGTTTTTCAGCATGTATCACAGTACCATATGTTAGCATGTTTATATGCTGACGGTAAGGAACCAGCCCATAGGGAGAGCTGGAGGGGCCTAGCTGGTTTGAAGTGGCCCTAAGTCTGCCCTGCCCAGTCGCATAACTCTTTCTAACGCAGTTTGGCAGTCTAGATTAGAAGCAGACTGTGCGATCGATTCATATTTGGGGGTTTGTTGGCAGGGCCTATGGAACAGAAGACAAAGGTTGCAAGGGAGTTAGGAATTGGTCACAATAGGCCAAATAATAGACCATAGGATTTTGGAATGGGTTAGATAAGGATGAAAGACTGGCAAGAAGCTGATCACTTAAGACGAACTGGGGAAGAAAAGCTAGAACAGTAGGAATAAAGGAGAGGAGTACACACTGTAGAAGTAAAGTAGATTGTGGTCAGAGTATGTGATGGTGAGTAAGATTTTCTGAAATGGGTCATTTGGGGTCCTAAGGGTCAGTTATTGCCTTGGGAATGGTTAGCTGAAGCAGAATGGAGATAATTGTCATTAGAAATGAGGTGAACGCCCTCAGTGATTTTCGTGTTGGGGAGGTTGTCTGCAGGATAAGGTTGAGGGTAGCAGTTACCATTTATTGGATTTACTATATACTAGGTACTCTTCTGTATGCCTTACATGTATTAATGCAACAGAAAGTCAGATTGGACCCTAAATAAAACTTCTCTAGTCCTAGAATTAGGTTGAATATAGGAGAATAGGAAATAGTCCATTTTCTTAGGAATTTCAGACTGTTCATCATGTTTTAAGAAATGATCAAGAAATGTTAAGTGGAAATCAGGTTGTGTGGAGACAGCACTATTATTAAATACAAAGAAGCATACAGGTCCCTCTGCTGACCTTTAGAACATACAGGGGGGCCACTACCCTTTTTGTGTGGTGAGTCCTTTCCTCTTATTTGATCTCTGTACAGCCAGGAAAATGAACACCATTTGCAAATTGTGTAAGTCTCCCAAGGTTTGTAGCCCACAAACAAATGAACCATAAAGCCTATGAGAGAATTTTTGAATTTTATATGATATTTCTTTTTGGTTTCTAAGGTAATTTTCCTGTCTGCTACAGGAACTGTAACTATTGGCAACTTTAAAAATCATCCTACTCCTCTTCTAAAAAGGAATAGAATAGAACATCTTTTTTCTTGCTTGAGAAATTCTTGCTTTAGCCACTTGCTCTTGCAATTTATTATTTTTTAAACTTTGCTTTATTTCAGAGGAAGTTGAGTACATAAACCGTAGACACATATATCTTCTGAGAGGATAATGATCCAGAATGAATACCAACAATTAGAATTTAAGTTCATTTAATTCTTACAAATCACTTTTTGCTTAGATATAACCAACTATAAGTTGTGATGGATATTTCAAAGATAATATAAACTGGAACCAACCTAAGTAAATGTTTTCTGACACACTACGTTCTTTAGAGATCTTCTTTTGTTGTTTATAATATAGTCAGGTTTAAAATTTCCTGTTAAATGTACAGGGTTGTTGCTGGGTTGCCATACATCTGATTCATGCTATTAAATGGTCAGAATTGAGTGGAAATTAAATTTTTACACCTCCTGAGCCTAGTGTAAAGTTGATTTCACACTGACCTTTGGGGTTCGTAAATATAGGTCAGCTTTTCTTTCTTGGTGGTTTTTTGACACTTCGATGCATGGGGTTATGGAAATTTTGTACATGCATTAAAGTTGTTCTTTTTCCTTGGTGAACTGCAACTAAGTTGAAGTGTGTAACTCAAGTGCAGTAAGAATTAAAGTGCTTTTGCTTGGGAAGACATCTTTACATGTGACATCCTAAACCTTCCATTATGTTTGTTTACTTTGCAGTTTCATTTTCAAAATATATAATTACAGCCAAGACATTTTTCTCTGAACCTCTTTTTAACAAAGGGTTCCTTCCTTCTGCTTCTCTAATTTTGCTTATTTAGGCCATGCCTCATGGTTTCTAAGCAACCAAGATGATACACGGCTGGGCATGTATGTCCAGCATTTAAGTAATGGTGTATCTTAACCTGTGAAACCCTTAAAAATAATCCTTGAAAAGTGGGAGGGTGGTACATTTTCTAATGTACTCACATTCTGAGTTTTCAGTAATATTTATATTTAGTCACAGACAAAACAGTAAACTTATGTTGCTTAATTAGTATATGGGAATTTCTCATTAAAGTAATTCTTAAAGATTTCTTCATTTTCTTTTTCTAAAATATGGACTGTTGTATAAACAGTGTTGAGTCATTCAAGAACAGAACAAGCACATACCAGTAATCTAGGAAAGGTGCAGATTCTATCATCTCATATGCATATTTTAATTTTCTAGAAATTGTTCAGGGTGGGAATTTCTGGGATGACTGTGTAAGAAGGTTTGTGGACCTTCTCCTCAGTGAAGCAACCATTTAGTGAAAATTATTTTTTAAATTTTTAAAAAAAAATTCTGGAAATTGTCCTAAAGGCACACAGCAAATGGAGAAACACTTATTCAACAAAATCTACTAAATCTTGGTAAGAACAGCAAGAGCATTTGGCATTTGAGTCACAACCTACTCCCCCATCTACTGCTTCTTCCAGCTCGATGTTACGGAATGTCTACTCTAAGCAGATGTGGCCAAGAATACAGAGCTCTTTCTCCCTCTCGCTCCAAGTCTAGGAATACAGTTTCACCCTAGGAGGGACAGGCAGCCAGCATCTCTTATCTGCCCCCAGCCTTATATTGCAGAAGGACTGTTTTGGACAGGATGGGGCTGAGAGGACTGGGGCCCAGCTTCTACTCCTAGGGCAAGGACTCTCTGCCCGAGACGTAACAAGCCGAAGATACTAGACCCCTGATTGCCCTTGCCTCAGCTTGCTCAAAGGATAGGGATTCTATACCAGGAGGGGCAAGCCAGGATGAAGCAGGGTGTCACTCTGGGAGAAGTGAATTGCTGCCCTCACCCTTAGCACCTGTGCATTGGTAACGGTTCTGCATTGTTGGGGTGGGGGGCATGCAGACACTGCCTTTATTTGGAACAAAGCCTAGAGAAGTCATGCCTAAGGGCATTGTTGAAAACAGTGGTGAAAGTAAGAGGGAAGGTAGCTCTGTGATACTAGTAGCAATAAACAGAAAGGTAAACCAGCCAGAAATTTAACAGAACCAAGGAAAAGGACAGCCAGAAAGAGCCCTCCTGGGATCACAGCCATTTCTTGGGATGTGGAAAGCTGTGCCGCGTGCATTAGACTGTACCCACTTGGGAGCAGTTTGAGTAGGATGTGGGGTGGACTTGCAGGCATTCCTCAAGCCACATACAGATCCATCAGCAAAATGTGGAAGTCTTACTGGCTCAGAGGTCTTAAGCACAACTTAAAAACAAATACTGACTAAACAGTAAGTTATTCTGACCCCGGGGGAATTCCTGGAAAGCCACATTGCACATTCATCCCTGGTGGTGTGGAAGACTGTGGAATGCCCAAGACTGCACCCTCCTGGTAGTAGAGAGAGTACCTGCAAGCTGCCGTTCCCTAGCTGAATGCAGGACAAAATCATAAATTCCTTGAAAAGTGAAAGCAGTCTCCAAGCCACACAAACATTAAGAGGTTGAAAACCTAACTGGCTAAGGAGGCTTAAGTACAACCTCTGATCAATAAGTGCTTTATGTGGACCCAGCGGTGACCCATGGGAATCTCGGCTAAAAGATAAAAACAAGGGAAAATCTTAACAGGGACTTTGGAAAGTCTGAACTGCACATTGCAGGGTAAATAGACTTCACAGAATTAGTACAACCAAGCTACTAAACAGATAACCAACCAGCCAACCAAACAACAACAAAAGCCCCACAAACGGGGAGAGTAAGTAACCAGAGTTGGTACAATATATTATCTAAAATGTCCAGTTTTCAACAAAAAATTATAAGATATGCAAAAAAAAAAAGGGAAGTATGACCATATGTAGGGGAAAAAAACAGCAGGCAATAGGAACTGCCTTTCAGTAGGCCCAGATGTTGGACTTAGACACAGATTTCAAATTTTAATATATTTAAAAATTATATAATTAAATATGTTTAAAGGAAGGTATGATTACAATGACTCATCAAATAGAGTATCAACAGATAGAAATGAACCAAATAGAAATAAACTTAAGCCAAGTTGGTAAGCAAATTTTAACATGTAATATTAAATACCTGAATATATTTTAAAGGCTAAACTATCTGTTGGTATATCCAAAAACTTATAAAATTAGAATTCAGTTTCTATATAATGTATACTTTTTCACTTGAACAGACAACACTTGTCCATTTAATTCTGCTTGTCGCTTCAGAGCTTGTGTAGAACATAATGTAGTTTTTGCCTAAGGAGCAGAATCTCAACCATAGTCATATGATATCCTGCTAACCTGACATTTTTTTTTCTTTCTCTGAGCTATTGAGTCACTTTCGGAGCACAGAATAGGAATCCCATGGCCATTTCTAGCTTAGAACCTCTTAAAGGGTTGTAAAGTGTAATAGGTAAACACACACAACGTAAAATATCAGGAAATGAGTAGAGAATGCTTTTAGTATTATCTGAGTGATAGCCAGGCCTTGGTGTAGCCCTCCTGTTGTGGTCTTCCTGATGTTTGATGCAAGCTGGGGTTCAAGCTCAGGGTAGTTGAGTGGAATTCACCTTCTAGGATGTCAGTAAATACTGTTTCTTGCCATATACTCATCTCAGATTTTTCAAATCATGAACTGTAACATTCTGATCAGGATAAGCATGTTTGGGGTACTCTAGCTAACTAAAGAAAATAGGCGTATCCATAGTACAGGAATGCATTATAAATAAGACTTGAAAATCTTTTTTCCCTCTGAGTCCTGATTTCGTGCATAAATTGTGTCAAACATTTTTGTCCTTAAATAAGTATAATAACTTACATTTTCCTTTAAGCTGACCCAGTATTCACTTGTCTCCACAAAGAATTTAGAGTGTGTCACAGTTCAGATTTTTGGTTTACAAAGTTTAATGGCACTTGTTTAACAAGCATTATAACCACCAACTCATCACCATTTTAAAGGTAAGTGCTTAGATAACAACTTCTTGATAAAAATTTCCCCATGATCCAGGTTGCCCATGCATTTAGCTGATGTTGATTATATAATTAATTGAAAGGCATTGGCTGCTAGGTAAAAGGTATGTATGCTTTAATGTAGATAAAGGAAACAGCTTATCCCAGAGCAGGGGGCACAGTAGCACTTCCCACTGGGGAGGAGCCACACAGGGGCAGCCAGTCACTGCCAGTACTCCTTAATTAGGATGAGGACTCTTTCTGGGCCCTTTAAAAAGCTCATCTTTGTAATTTTGTTGAGGGGTGAGTGTGTAGGTTGTGCTCTCATGTCCCCGCCCAGCTCTTCTGGAGACCAGCCAAGTGACTGCCTGTTCACCAAGTGTAAATAACTGATAGCAAACCCAGCATGTTACTAAATGTTTACTGCAAAGTTGGGTGAATCAAAGATTAATTTCCCAAACTGCATGTCCGTAATCTTGCAGGGACTGACTTTTCCATCACATGGTCTTAATATCTATTATCTATGACGGGGTTGTGTGGAAGGGTATGAGCCAATTAATACAAGTGCCCAAGAATGGACAGGGTGCAGAGTAAAAACAGAGTCGGGGGCCACACTCTGCTCCTTCATGGGCATCCACGTATGGGGAAGGGGGCTTCCAAGACTGCTCTGCAGTTCAGCCAAAGCAGAGCTTCGAGGATTCATCTGCTGGTCCAAGTCCTCTGGTCTTATGCATCTTATCCTGTCTTTTCATCTGCCATTGCTGTACTGAGGAACCTAAGGGTAGAAGTAGCTCTGCTAGAAAGCTGTATTACCTTCTAGCCTATTGATGACACACAGACGTAATGCAAATACAACAGATACTAAAATTCATTGAATCTAGGTGGTGAGAATGCAGGTATTTGTCATGTTCTCTATGTTTTGTTTTCAATATTAAAAAATACATACTGATTGTTTAAAAAAAGCCAATTATGACATAAGTATAGAAAATATTTCCCTTCTTAATTCTACCACCTGGATATTACTACCCCTAAACTTACGGTGTATTGCTATTAGACTTTAGGGGCAAAATGGATAAAAGAACAACAACAAGAAAAACCCTAAACAGTTTATTTTTATGCACAAGTAGTATATTAAATGAAGTATTTGTAAGCCTGTATTTTCCACCTTTTTTCCACTGTGTGTGTACCTACAAACTTGCCTCCTCTCCTCTTGAAGGACATTTTGGTTGTTAACACTGTTACAGAAAAGGTTGCAATGACTATTTTTGTATATATCTTTTTAAAGAAATTCATTATATATATATTAGATTTTTTAAATTGTGGTAAAATTCACATACAGTTTACCATCTTGAACATTTTTAAGTGTACAGTTCAGTAGTGTTGAGTACATTCACATTGTCATGCAGCCAGCCTCCAGAACTCTTCATCTTACAAAACAAACTCCATACCCATTAAACGGCAACTCTCAATTCCCTTCTCCCCCAGCCCCTGGCGACCACCATTCTACTTGCTGTCTCTGTGAATTTAACTACTCTAGATACCTCATATAAGTGGAATCATACACTGTTTGTCGTTTTGTGACTGGCTTATTTCATTTAACATAATGTCCTCAGAGTTCATCCATGTTGTAGCATGTGACAGAATTCCCTTCCTCTTTAAGGCTGAATAATATTCCATTGCATGCATATACTATGTTTTGTTTATTAATTCATTCACCAGTGGATACTTGGGTTGCTTCCATTTACACACCTTTTAAAAACTATTTTTATTTGATGCAATTTCAAACTTGAAAAGCTGCAAAAAATAATAGAAGGAACTTGAGTATATCCTTTATGCAGATTCAACAGTTGTTTACCCCATTTGTTTTATCATTCTGTATATGTGTGTGTGGACACACACACACACAAACACATCTTCTCCTGAACCATTTGAGCATAAATTAGACACTATGCCTTTTTATCCTTAATATTTACACTGTGTAGTTCCTTTAGAACAAGGGTATTCTCTTATATAACCACCACAGTAAAATGATCAAAATCAAGAAATCTAATACTGATACCATTTTATTATCTAATCCACAGACCATATTCAAATTGAAAATATATATGTATATATTTATTTATTTGGTTGCACTGGGTCTTAGTTGCAGCAGGCAGCCTCCTTAGTTGTGTGTGGGTTCCTTAGTTGTGGCAGGCAGGCTCCTTAGTTGTGGCATGTGAACTCTTAGTTGCAGCATGCATGTGGGATCTAGTTCCCTGACCAGTGATGGAACCTGGACCCCCTGCATTGGGAGTGTGGAGTCTTAACCACTGCACCACCAGGAAGTCCCTCAAACTTCATCATTTGTCTCATAGCCCTTTTTATGCTATTCTCTCCCCCCCGCGCCCCGCCAGATCAGAGTTTGTCATCACATTTAGTTGTCATGTCTCAAAAAAAATTTTAAAATTAGTCAATTAATTAATTGTCATGTCTCTTTAGTCTCCTTTAGTCTGGAATTGTCCCTCAGCCTGTTTTTGTTTGTTTTTCTTGACCTTGACACTAGGAATTCAGGTCAGTTGTTTTGTAGACTGTTCCTCAATTTGTGTTTGTCTGATGTTTCCTTATGATTAGATTCAAGTTACGCATTTCTGAGAGGAATATTGCAAAAGTGATGTTGTACCATCATTGCATCGGATCAGGAGATGTGTGATTAAGGTGAAATCCCCAGGTTTCTCCACTATAAAATTACTATGTTTCCTCTCTAATTAATAAGGAATTTGTGAGGAGATGCTTTGAGACTATATAAGTATTCTGTTCCTCATCAAAATTTCACCCACTAGTTTTAGCATCCATTGATGATTTTTATTAACCGTATTTCTTCTATATTTATTAGTTTGCTTTCTGCTGTAACAAGAGCTTTCCCTTCTCCCTCATTTTTAAATTATATCAATATGAACCCATGAATTCTTATTTTATGCAGTACATTATAATCCATTACTGTCTTTTTTGTCTTTAATGCTCAGAATGTCCCAGATATGGCCACTGTGAATCTTTTCAAGCTGACTTCTATGTTCTTTTCTCAGGTCACCATTTAAAAAACAACAACAACAACAACAACAAAAACTTTTTGTACTTCTTTTGTTTTCCTTAAAACAATTTTCTTAAAGTGAAAATGCTGGATTGTGAAATATGCACATTTCACCCCTGTGGCTGGTTTGAGGGGGGAAAAGTGTGCTCGTTTAAACTTTTGATATATATTTCTTGAACTGCTTTTTAAGAAACATAAGGATATTTTTGTCATTACTGGCTTTCAGCTACAAGAAACATCTGCAAGAGAAGTAGACAGATCAAGAACGGCTTATCTTTCTTTTAGTGCTATTCAGGACTAATAGTTCACAACTGTCTGAATGCCATACCAGACTTTTAAGGGGTATTTTAAAGAATAGATGATTAACAGTATATAAAACCTACTTGGGAAAGTTATGGATTAGCATTCATAGTGGGGTGCATTTGCCTTGTAGGATCAGACATTTTTGTGTTTCTCATTTGAGCTCCTACTTCAGTGACTAAGATGCCCAGAACAAGTCTACTTCTTTCCTTCTCTGTGCCTCCGTTTCCTCATCTGTATAATGAAGATGTATTCGATCATTGGTATTTAACTTTTTTATTACGTCCTACAATAAGAAATACATTTTGCATTGTGAGTCAGTATACACACATGTATGGGCTTAATACATATGTATAACAAAGTTTTATAAAACAAAATTTAACCTTACTATCTGCAGGGCATTCTCATATTTTCTTTTCTATTCTGTTTCTTTAAAATGCTGGTGGTACCTTTGAAATTGTTTTTAGATCAAAAACCTTGTACTAGATTATTTATAAAAGCTTTTCAGTTCCAAAATTACATGAGTATATTCTTTGAAATTATTTTAAAATGAGAGGGTGAAGAATGTAGATTCTGTGACAAGGTCTGTCACTGGAGTAGTCACAAAGAATCACTTCTCTTATATAGTTACTTGTAGCCAATTCAACAAAAACCAATAAAAAAGTCCAATAAAAATCTAGTCCATAGTCTTTAATCTATCCCTCCAATTATAATTACTCCTAGTATAAGTCAGTTTTGCTATTTTTCTCCCATTAATCCTCTGCACCCTTTTCTTCCCTCCCTTCCTCCTTCCCATCCTCTCATCCATCCTCTCATCCATCCTCTCATCCATCCATCCATCCATCCATCCATCCATCCATCCATCCATCCATCGCAATATACTAATTACTACCTTTGGTGCATTTATTTCTGACTATGACGAAATGGTTAATGGAAAAGATTGATTTTTTTTAAAAAAGTATTGCATTTTAATTTGGTTGACAGTAAGGCTAGTCAGTGCTCTTTTTAAATGATTTGTTGGGGGAAACATTGTTATCTATGCAAATAAGTTTGTAACTATAATGTTTTCTCTATCTGAAATGAGTAAAATTGAAACAAAAGCTCATCCTTTAGGTATCTTGCAGAATTTGAGCTCCTGCTTGCTAGAGCCACTATTCACTCTTGACTGGGAATGCCAGCATCTCTAATGTCTCAGCAAGAACTTGGCTGAAGAGAATGTAATTTTCCTTGTCACTCTCAGTTTTATAGTTTTTAGGAGAAAAGATGAATGGAATTTAACATCGATCAAATGGATAAACACAGTACTAAAAGAGAAATTGGGAATGTGCTGTAGCCTTTCTTGACATGCTAGCCTTTTCCCTTGAGTTTGCACTACAGTGTTATTCACATATAGAGTCAAGTGAAATGGTAAATCACTTTCATGAAATGGGAGCTTTGGGGCTGGTTGTATTGGGGAGATGTTTTTGCTTTTGACAAAGTACATGTGAAGATGCAAAAGTGATGGAGCAGATCTTTTTTAGGTTTGTATGATTTGTGCTGAGACAACTGAAGTGTAAACTGCAAGGGAAATTGTTGTACTGCTTTGGCAATGTTATACCTAGCCTCCTAAGCATCCTCTGTTCATTTTCATTTGTCCATTACTTTTCAACTCCTCACATGTTTAGATCTGTTACTTAGACTTGGCATGTCTTGTCTTAAAACCTGTTCAGTTCTATTTAGTTGATATTTCTTCTGCATGCTTTCTTTGCCCTGAAAGGTAAAATGAAAAAAACAAAAACAAAAAAACAACAACCATAACTATGGGCTCCTCATACAGAAAATATAATGCAGTCCACGTAGAATTTTATTCCTAACTTGATATATTCATACGTTTTCTAGGAATTTTCTTAACTTTTTGGTTTTATTAGTAGCCTTCACTTTAATATAGATACAGGCGTAAATATGTATTATTTACAAATGTTTATCTTTATGAAATCCCCACATAAAAATGAGATTATGGTATTTATTTTTATTTAATTATCATTACTTTCCAAAAAATGGTAGTTTAGTAAAAAATAACATACAGAGTACAATACGCTTTTTCTTTTTAAAAGAAGAAATCAAGACAAAGGGAAAATTTAGATTGATTAGTAAGATGAAGACGAAGAACGTCAACACAGAAATTCATGCCATAAACCTCTGTATAACCATTCAAGACAGAGTGCAGATTGAGATCTGAGCTTCCTAGGAGTCAAAGCAAAAATGGAAATGCAAACAGTTCAAAGGTCAACATCCTGTGAGCTCTAAAGTAGACAGTGAGAAGAGTAGTGAACCATGTTCTCAGTAACAGCCCTTCAAAAAGTAGTATGTTTCAGACTCACAGATATAGAAGACAAACTTGTGGTTACCAAAGGGGAGAGGAAGTGGGGGAAGAACAAATCAGGGATATAGGATTAACAAATACAGACTACTATATATAAAATAGATAAGCAACAAGGGTATACTGTATAACATAGGAAATTATACCCATTTTCTTGTAATGACCTATAATGGAATATTATCTGCAAAAATACTGACTCACTAGGCTGTACACCTAAAACTAACACAATATTGTAAATCAACTATACTTCAACTAAAAAAAAAAGTGGTGTGTTTTATGTGGCTATTTCTTAATAGCATCCCTATTAGAAGCCAAGGGCATTATCTATAAAGGCTGAGTATTGGTGGTGACAATTGAAGTGTATCTCTTTTTTCTTTTTCTTAAATTAAAAGAAAAATTTTTTTGGCCATGCCACATGGCATGTGAGATCTTAGTTCCCCGACCAGGGATTGAACCCGCGCCCCCTGCAGGCGTGGAGTCTTAACCACTGGACCGCCAGCGAAGTCCCATGAAGTGTATCTCATTTTCCTTTTTCTTACTGGTCAGAATTAATAGTAAGCAAATTCTCTCAAACTAATGTAAGATCTAAGCCCAAATTTAATTTAATTGCGTAAATTAGAAGTTTATAAAGGATTTGAATTACATGGCCTCTTGTTGGGCTACGTAGAATAAGAGTAAGGGACAATTAGAGTTGTATCTACACAGAACATTAACACTTAATTTGCTTAGTACTATTATGACCTTAAAGGAAGAATTTGCCTATATCACATGCCATTAAATATTTGAAAGATAATTTTTAAATGGATAACTTCCTCTTCCTCGTCCCATTCAAAATGCATTTACCCACAGTTGCAAGTGAAATAAAAGCATATTCCCAAATGGAAAAAATATTTTAAAAATGAGTTAGTTATATCAAGTTTCACCTGTCTTAAATGAAATTTAGACAAAATCAGATAGGATTATTTGGTTAGTATAAGGCAGTTGGTTCCTAAGAAGAATTTTCTAATAGCTTATTTTTCCCATTTGGTAGGGAGCTATAAGTATTTCAGCACATTGACTTAGTAGCCTTCATCCATTTGAGAATCAGGAACAAGACTGGGTTATAATCATTAAAAGAGAAATAAAATAAACATAGCATGGCCTTGTTAATTTAAAACAAATTAAATTTTGAATTAGGGTTAGACTGCCTTGTATTTTATAAAGAACAGGGTTTTCAGTTGTCAGGAAATTACAGTTTTCTCAGATAAGACTTTATTTTCAATAAACCAGTTATCAGCCTACTGTAGTTTTACTGCAATTCATATACTCAGATTTTCATAAGACAATAATCGAATTTAATGGAGCCTGGTAGAAAATTCAGACTATTTCCCCAGCCCACACTGTCCCAGTAGTCAGCACCTCAGAGAACCAGAGTTAGGTCTGTTGTATTGCTCTAGTGTTACAAAATTACTAGTAATGGCCATATTTTTGAGACTTGACTTCTTTCAAACTCAATCTGATTTTTTTTAGGCCCTTTTAGTCTGTGATACCTTTCAGAATATAATATCTGTGTTCTATTTTCTGAGGGGAAAAATGGGCCTGTATGTATACACAGTATTGCATATAATTTCATAAGATTAACCCAGAACTATATGCAAAATTTTCTGTGCACACATGTTATGAACCCTAGGTTGTATTATTGTTCCCAGGTGTTTGCCGCCCCTTCCAGTGGGAGGATTATACTTCCCTGTCTTCATCATCAGACTTGACCATGAGACATCTTTTAACAAATTAAAGGTGAACATAAAAATTCGTATGTCACTAATGAATGGAAACTTTAACAGCCATGGTATGCTTCCACATCGCTCTATTCTCTCTGCCACAAGACCAGTCGTGTTCCAGTTAGGGCCACTCTTTCATTCTGGATTCCTGGAATGAAGACACATGTGGGCAAAAACAACAAACTGTTGTTGTGGTAAGCATCTAGGTTTTAGGGTCATTTGTAATTGCGGCATACATTAGTCTAAGCTGATATAAGAACCCTAGGTTAAGAATCTCTGTTCTAGACCTACATGAGGGTTTTGACACTCATTTGTTATTCATTCAAAAATTTATTCAATACCTCTGTAATGTGGGGGACACCCACATTATCTCCCATTCTCACAACAATCCTAGAGGATAGGTCTTCAACATTTTTGCAGGTGAGGAAACAATCATAAATTGGGTAAGTAACTTTCTTGAGGTCACACAGCTTCTGATTAGCTTAGCCAGGATTCAAACATAGGTCTGTCTGATTCTCTTTGTGTTGTATCTCTATACTTTCCTATTTGCTCTTTATATCTAAGCACATATATCTGATGAATCATTTCCTTACCAGTATGTGGAATTGAGAATGCAGTGTACAAAACTTTTATATAATAAATACTTTGTCTCTATTTAAATCAGGCATCTTATAAACTGCAGGCTTGCCAGGGCACAGATATGTTGTATTTGGAGGTTTTTAATTTTGTTTTTAAGTTTGGAATCAGATACCTTTAGGCAAGGCTTACACTTGCCAGTTAGCCACAGTAACCATCACTTCCCACTACTTTAAGCCAGCTGACTTTGTACATTTATAATATCTACCTGGTTCCTGTAAATTTCTGAGTTTATAAGCCCAGATTGGCTTACCTAGTGTACATTGTTATGAAGACGAGTTAGATGTAATTCCCTTCTGTTTGTTCATTGGCTCCAGAGAAATTATTTTTCATTGTCACAGTCTCAAACTAGCAAATATTTAAATTGTGTGCAAGAAGGCAGAAGTGTAATAAGAAGTCCATAGTTAATTTGAGACTTACTAGCCAGGCATTGTTCTGAAACTTTTCACATGTAATTATCTGATATAATCCACATAATAACCTTATGAAGTAGATGTGATTATTATTCCCATTTTAGAGAAGGAGAAAACTGAAGGAAGAGAAGTTGAATAACTCGCCCAAGGTCACACAACAGTTAAGAGGTTGAGCCAGGGTTCATTCTGCATTCCTAAACACCACACTATGACAGAGGATCTGTAGGTAACTGCACGAGCTTTTCTCATGAGTGAAAAAATCTCTTAGGTCTTTACCTGGTAACCATTACGTGAAGGACAAGTTTTCCCTTACTTTATGCTACAGCTTTTTAATAACTATCCATAGTGTTCTTCAGAGAGAACATGTACTCTTTCTATTATTAGACAAATGCCTTTTTGGGCATTGTGAATCACACAGGCATTATATATTCTTTTGCTACCTTGAGTTCATCGGATAAACATTAGTCAGTTAGCCCTGATCTTTGGATCTTGTGAAAATCATGGTCTTTGCTGAACATCCCCTGATATGCTTTAATAGATGTAATAAAATGTTAGCAAACCTATCACTTCATCCTTTAAAAAAATTTCTCTTAGCAGTTTAAACCAATGTGTAGTTTGTTAACTTTTTGAGAAAGAGGTTGCCATTCTTAAAATATACCGTTTTGCACTGTTTGAAAAATAATTATTTGTGCTGAACATTTGCAAGTTTTATCTTAAGGGAAAGTGTGTCTCAAAAGTTACCACCACCACCACCCTGAGTTGAATTTCCTGAAACGTGAAGTGCTCAGCTTGCCAATAGGGCTTAACTGTAGGAGGACTGAAGCTTGGTGGTCTGTGACCCTGATGTGAGATGGTGAGACTGAGAACTGAGTGGAAATGAAATATCGTTAAAGGCAAGAGCTGCCCATCACCCATGGAGGGGAACAAAGACAAAGAGGACCGAATTACAAGGGTATCAGTGGGCAGGAGCACAAACACTGCTCTCCTTCCACTTCCCCAAAAGGGAGGGCCAGTGAGAGAGAGTTTTATCTTTTCTCCTGTCACTTCTACATGGTAAAATGAAGGGCTGGTAGCATGAAGACTGCATAGAATTATAAAAACAACCAAGGATCTAAAAAAGGAGGATTTTCTTTTTCTAGTGTATTCCCAAAGCTTTTCTAATTTTCTGTTCTGTTGTCACTGAAGTCTTTCTGGGGCATTTGTAACCTTAGGTCTGAACTGAAAAAAATCTTCCTGGCTCCAGCCTCTCCAGCAGTTATGTTCATGCCACACCTGTGCCATCCGATGATTCATGAATGACAGTAAGGACTGTTGGTTTGAGGGAGGTCTTTATTTTTTAAAGAGATTGGAGTTTGTTTATTTGTTTGTTTATTTATTTATTTATTTATTTCTTGCTTGCTGTGTTGGGTCTTCGTCTCTGTGGGAGGGCTTTCTCCAGTTGCGGCAAGCGGGGGCCACTCCTCATCGCGGTGCGCGGGCCTCTCACTATCGCGGCCTCTCTTGTTGCGGAGCACAGGCTCCAGACGTGCAGGCTCAGCAGTTGTGGCTCACGGGCCCAGTTGCTCCACGGGCCCAGTTGCTCCACGGCATGTGGGATCCTCCCGGACCAGGGCCCGAACCCGTGTTCCCTGCACTGGCAGGCAGACTCTCAACCACTGCGCCACCAGGGAAGCCCTGAGGGAGGTCTTTAAATGGTACCAAGGATCAGCTGTAAACAGATAGGTCAGAGGTTTTTGTTTCGTTTTTTGGTTCTAATTTGCCTATTTTATTTTGTCAGCTTTGTCTAGTATTTACACAATATGCCTACTCTGTTGTTTATTTTGCTGGTTGAGCTGCATGTGTAGGATGTATGTATATGCACACACACCATCAAATTCTCATTTTGTTGAAACTAGATTAATGTCACAATATTCAGAAAACTTCTCCTTGTGTTTTCAATTTTTTAGAAAATTGACACGTTTTTGAGGTTAGACCAAAATGAGGTAAATGTGTCTCTTGTGCACTATGTTACTGTAGTACTAATGGATTGTTAGGTATTTGCTATAATGTTAACATGTTAATTTATGCCCTGTAAATGAATATGAGACACTATTGCTGGGAAAACTGTATAGTCTGCGCAATAAATGCTGTATAAGAAACAAGCCTTCTTCCAAATAACTTTTTTTTTTTGCTAGTTCACAATTCTGAGCAGTAGATGCTATAGGTGTGAAGAATTTAGGGACTGTATAATTTCAGCGATAAACCAGATTACAAAATAAGCTTAATTACTGATAAGAGTTTTGCTTATAAGCTTTGTCACCTTCATATATTCTCTACTGCCTACTTTTGCAGGAAGCATTTGAAGACATGCTTTTGGGAGCCAGTCTAGTGTTATTTCTAGTATTCTGAAATAAAAGCTTGCAGCTTTGTGGTTTGAATCTAAGCAAACAGGACTTGAGAGACCTTTTGAGTTCTATCAGAACCAGTTACCTGTGGTGTGTAGTAAGGAAGAAAAAGTTTATATGTGAAGGGATAGTTTGTAAAATTCAAACATCTGCTTATTGAAGGAGGTACTTAATATTTCTACTGTATGTAGTTGCATTCTTGTTTCCTAGAAATACATTTTTATAGCAATTTGAAGTCTACTTATTAATGTCTGAGAGAACAAATGTTTTTAAACTTGGTATGTTCACCAGTATCAAATAAGTTAAATTCAACAAACCTATATTGTATATTGTGTGGCAGGCATTTTACTAGGGACTGGGATGTACGGTGAATAAGACATTCATTCATTCACCCAGAAATATTTATTAAGTGTCTTCTATGGTTCATCTTAAGAGCCTCCCTGAGGAAAGAGTGCTTAAGTTAAGGTTCAAAATGAGTAGGAGTTACCAAGGTAAATAGCAAGATAAAGAAAAAGAGTCTCCCACATGCCTGATCAAAGTACTCCAGGATGAGAAAAAGAATAGTGTTCAGAAAAAACCAAAAGCACTCCAGTATGGCTGAAGCAGGAGGAGGGAGAGGAGGAGCAGTGGCTTAAGACGGGACTGAAGAGATAGCCAGAAGCCAGTTCATGGAGAGACTTCTAACTTGTAAGCCATGTTTAGGAACTTGGGTATGATTATTAAGGTAATGGAAGCTCATTCAGGGTCTAGGGAGGAAAATGACTGTGTCAAAATTTGTTTTTTACGTCACTCTGATTGTGTAGAATGAATTAGAATGAATTAGGGCCAAGAGAGGATAGGATACAAAGAAATCAGTTAGCATGCTATTGAAGGAATCTGACAGATGATGATGACTTAGATTAGAGTAGAAATAGAGAAGTGGATGGATTCCAGAGATATTTAGGACTGGTAAAGACTAGACTTGGTGATTTTTGAGATGTAGAATTAAGAGAGGGAGAATGTGGAGTCTGGGATGTTTCCCAGGCTTCTGACTTCAGTCTCTAGGAGAATGTTGGCACCATCCCCAGAAAAGGACAGAAGACAAGGTCCCTTTTAATTTCCGAGGTAATACCTCAAAGTAGACAGATTTGTGGGCATAGATAGGGAACACAGGACAGGAGTCATTTATCCTCAACAGGATATATATATGGTATGTGGGTGTGTGTATATATACATACACATATGTGTGTGTGTGTGTTTAAAACTTGTTTGAAAGTATCAGTCAGTATCAAAACAGTATCAATCAGTCAATGAAGAGTCTGAATTTTAAAGGGAAGGAATCATCATGAGAGAGAATTTGGTAGGGTAAAGGTTTTGGTTTTTGTTTTTTTAAAGAAGTTAGAAGAGATTACTCATGAAAGAAAGTTTAAATGAACACAGCCACATTGAGCAGATCACAGTTTTCCCCATAAGCTATAGGATCCAAGGTGAGTGAGTGCATTTTAAGGCTTTAATAATAGTAATTAGTTCGTCCTTTGGTTCTTGCTAATTCTTGTTTAAACCAGTTTGTCTTTTTCTGAGGCTGTTAACCCAGATTAACATTCAAATACTAGAATTTTATTAAGATTTTAATTAGGAGGCTAGAACTCTGGCTTATGAATTGGTTGGCTACTGCTAACAGCTTTGTAGCTTTTTAAAATAAGATATCTAAGATTTGTGGTTGGGGTGGGAATGTGAAGCTTTGAAAATGTAGAAATGTGCTTATGAATGGAAGCTGTAGTCTGTTATGGAGATAAATTAGGAGAAGAGACGAAGAAAAGAGGAGAAAGGGCCCTGTTTTGTTAAAGGAGGCTTTTATACTATGCCTTGCATGAACCAAACTTTTGAGATATCAAAATTAAATTTTTATTGTCAACATTTCCATCTTACTTTAATTGGCTACTGGAAACATGAAGCATTTTATGGTGTGAAATACCAAATTAAAGCTTCCAGTGAGAATGTGGAGTTGTAATCTGTGATATAGAGTCAGATGGGGTTTGAGCCTGGGAATGGAAATGCGGGAACTGGAAAAGTCACCCCTGCAAGCTGGGCTGTGGTTGCTTCAGTGGTGCATGCTGTAGTGGGAAGTAGCATACTAGAATTACACGAATTTGGGCCTCACACCCTAGCTCCGGCATTTGTTAGGAGGGGCAGGTTGCCCAAACTTGCCATGCCCCCTGTCCTCTGCTGAAATATGGGGATGACATCTACCACCCAGTTTATTTTGAGGATTAAATGAGAAAATGAACGTAAGGCCTCTGAATGAACATAGTGCCTTGCCTCATAGCAGGCACTTCATTCTTAGTTCCTCTTTCACCTCCAGTTTAATTTTCTTTATACCCAGCTTAGTGTCTGTAATAATGATATAGAAGCCTTATTAGTGGCCAAACAGATTTAATGAGTGAGTTAGAACAAATGCAGTTGAATTTCTCATCTCTCCTTATTGATTATGAAAATAGGAATTCACAGCACTTCGTCTTTTAGAAATGCTAAACCAGATGATGCTAGGACTGCCCTTAGAGGCACACAGAATAATGTTTGAAGGGTTTAAAATAACAATTGATAAAATAATTTTAAATGTAATCCAGTGATGGGCTTTCTACTAAAAAACATTTGGCCACTTATTTAGTTAACATCTGTGGAGCACTGTTTTTGTCCCAGGCCTGTATAATGTGGGAGACGGAGAAGTGAACAGATGATTCTTACATGCCACAGTAAGGCTCGTGCTGTGGGAAATCACAGGGTGCTGCGCCAGGAGGATTTGACAGTGTGTGCCAAATGCTTTAAAAATGTGCGTCCTCTTCTACCTAGTTGATCTACTTCTAGCAACATAACCTGAGGAAGTTTGATGAAATCTGCTTATAATAGTGAAAAATTGGTAATTGCAAATGTATAACAAAAGTGAATTGGTTTAATTTCTGTCTTATAAGTGGACATTCTGTGTACCCATCAGCGATCACAGAGATCTGTAAAAAATAGTCACGATGTATTGCTAAGAGCAAAAAGTAGGTTACCAAGGAGGGTTTTTAAAAAATAATTAATTTTCAAAGAAAGAAAGTTTAGTGAAGTCCTTTCCAAATCACTTTTGGGTATTCTTTGCCTTGAACAAATCATTCAAAAAGGCATAGTTATGGTCATAATCTGGAAGCTGGGTGGGAATTTGAGTTAAGCATCTTGCCAAGTCTGTGTAGTACATCTGAGAAATCAGCTATTGAGATATGTATATACACACACACACATACACACACACACACACACACACACATATACATACACATATATGAGTTTTGAGTAATGACTAGATAAGTTACAGTCCCAGTGAGGCTGCCCAGGTGAATGAGCTTGTCGGCAGAGCAGGGCTGTGTGCTTTCTTGGTGCTCCCAGTCTTTTGAGGTATACTTTGTAGTAAGAAGATTGACCTGTGAGAAAAAAATATGTCTAGTGAGTATGTTTGTAACCAGCCCCAGGCACTTCTTCACTGGCCATTTTGGCTCAGCTGGTGCCATTAGGTCAGTTTTTCTAGCTTGTGGAACCATCTCATTTCTGGATACTGCAGGTTCCAAGAGTACCTTCGTAGAGAAATTATTTTTTCTCTTAGTTGATAATAAGGTAAGCTGCCAAGATCTTGGCTTCTGTTCACTTTTCAACAGCAGTCCCTTTAAAGTTCAAAGGTTTTTACTTAGGTTTTACAAATATCAGTTTATTTTGGAAAAACTCTATTCAAGACCAAGTTTATACCTTTGTGTATACCATAAACTCTTAACAATTTACAAAAATAGATAATTTTTCCTAATTTTTTTTCTTAAAGAGATGGATAAGCTTGGAGAGCTCTAGTTTTCCCATTTGTATGAGAACTGTAAAACAACAAGTGAACAAGTCTTTTCTGTGTCTGGATCAAATGGAGTGACTATTTCTGTTCCTTTCCTGCACTGCTTTCCAGAGTAGAGTTAACAAGAGGCAGTCTCTGGCTGTTTTATTGTTTACTTTTTTACATGGGACATAAATCTGCTCCCCTTTGTCCTTGGAGTAGACTCCTGGGATTTTTTTCCTTCTGTTTCTTTTGGTCAGTAGTCAGAAGTTGGATGCTGAATGATTCAGAAAGAAAGGAACAAGAGAGTAAGAACTGTAATGCAAACATCAGGGCTAAAAGGAAGAGATGGTTCTTTCTTTAAACCAGGAAAATACCTTTTCTCTTTAATGACTATCATTTTTTGAGTACCCATGCACAGATACTTTATGTACATTATCTTGTTTAATCCACACTATCCTGAGAGGTAGAAATAACTCCCTCCCTTCGTTTTACAGACAAGGCCCAAAAGAGTAAACAGTTTGCTTTTAGCCATATGCCCAGTAAATAGGCAAGTCAAAATTTGAATCCAGGTCCAACTCTAAAGCTCTTTGTATCGTATAAGCTGCTAACTTTGGCCTAAGAGTTAGAAAACTTATAATTAACTGTGAATTTCTGGTGGGTTGCATTAACTTTCTTGGCTCTTGCTTTCTTCATCTGTAAAATGAGAGGATTGAGCTAGATCTTTAAAGTTAATTCTGGTTGTAAAATTCTGTTATTTCTGGTTTCTTTATTGAATTGAAATGGAGAATGTGTAAAGCTTCTACTTAGTTCTCTTGTTTGCAGCCAGTTTGGTTTGTAATCTTTACTTTTAGCCCGATGATTTTTTCACACCATCGTCCAGTGGAGGTGCAGAAGAAGGCATCAGTGGGAGGATGGGTTAAAGGAAGGTGCCTTATGACAGCTGCAGATTTACAAAAGAAAACTTAAAGAAAAGTACCTGAACATCAAGCAAGGAGCATGGCAAACATGGGCTGGAGATTGTGTAGGTGGGACCTGGTAATTGTCTTTAGACACCAGCATCATTTAACTTCAAAGGGTTATTGTGCCTCAGTGAGTGATTCTATGTGTTTGTCTGTCTTGAGGCAATGGAGATTCTGTTAAATAGTACAATGATGACTCAGCTTCAATTCTTTTAGGGTCTTATAACATTTCCAATTAAATGGTAGAAAGGTGGCTATAGGAGGGACACAATGATTATTGACATAGGAGAGCTAATGAGATGATATGATATAAAAAAGAAGCATCATTTGCAATATTTTTATTCCACTTATACAGTACCTTTTTCTCTGAGGGTGCTGTACAAATAACATTGAGATAATAAGCCATTTTGAAATGTCAGAACACTGAAAATAAGAAAGTGGCTAGGAGAAATAAATACACAGAAGCAGTAGAGGCTTTAGATCACTGATGGGCATGCACAGCAGGTTAGCAATTCTTTGGCTAAATCCATTGCATTCACCATTGGTGCTGTAAATGGGTGGGGGCTTGACATGGAGGCCTTTTCCTTGGGCCAGTCTAATGCACACCGTTCTACATCCTGTGGTTGAGATTGAAGACCATGAGTTTTTGTGTCAGATGGATCTGTATTTAAATCCTGATCCTGCTACTTACTAGCTATTAACTTGGAACAAATTACCTAAATTTTCTGAGCCTCAGTTTCTTCATCAGTAAAGTGGTGGTAATTATAACTCCCTTGTTAGGGTTGTTCAGAGGATTAAAGTAAATGAGTTAAATATATAAAACATTTAGTTCAGTGCCCGGCACATGGTAAATGCAACATAAATGCTAGCTAGCTATTATTATGCTCAGAATATGTCAGAATAGTGATTCTGGTGAGGTTATAGAGCATAATAGCAACAGCTTCTCTGGTTCAAAAGATAAGGCAAAATGGAGTTGTCAGGATCTTCTGTTCCTTTTCTGAATTGATGCAGTGAAGTATAATCTGTACTTCATAGACTAGCATAAGATTTTTTAAAATGAAACATACCGAGACTAAACATAATAATTTAAACAGTCATACGCTGACCACTAGCTTTAAGAAGTAAAAAAAATTACAGATAGAATTGAAGATCCCGGTTCCTCCCTCCCTCCCACCCCCAGATAACTATTATCCTAAATTTGGTGTATCATTTCCACATGTTTTTATATTGTAATTATGTACCAATAAACAATATATTTTTACATATTTTAAATTTTTATATAAATATTATTAGATACATATCTTTCTGTAGCTGGCTTGTCTCTCTCAACATTGTTTTTGAGATTTTTCTGTTGTACTTATAGCTCTGTTCATTTATTTTAACTGCCATAGAGTATTTCATCGTATGAATGAATGTATCATTTTAATCTATTCTCTGTCAATGGACATTACCTATAATTTTGAATATTTCTGCATAGCTGTCACTTCACACCCCCCACCCCCCCAAATCTCAGAGGTAACCACCCTCCTGAATTGTGTTAATTTTTTTAGTGTTTATAGATACATATTCCTAAACAATATATTATTTGAAGTTTTGCCTGTTTTTAAGGTTTGTGCAGTACAGTCTTACTATGTTATTTAGTGACTTGCTTTTTTGTTTAACATTATAATTTTGAGATTTATTCATGTTGATGTGTGTGGCAATAGTTATTTTCACTGTGTACATTATTCCATTATTTGAATATAATATAATTTATGGTCCTTTAGGTCTGACTTTTTACTATTACAAACAGTATGTAATCAGCATCCTTGTACCTGTGTGTTGAATTTCTGTCAGGCATATACCTAGTAATAAAAATGGGGTATAGGTAATGTATGTGCATCTTTATCTTTACTGGATAGTGATAAGTAGTAATTACATTATCATTTAATTATACATATTTTCTAATTTCTAATTTGACCCATGAGTTTAAAGTGTATTTTAGAAACTTCCAAATATATAGGATTTTTGTTACCAATTTTTAACTTAATTGCTCTGTGGTCAATTAATAATGCCTATATCTTACTAATTCTCTGGTATCTGTTGAGACTTTTGCTTTATAACCTAATGTGTGGTCAAGGTTTATCCAGGTTTTAGGCAGTTTTTATAAATATTCCAAATGTGTTTGAAAATAATTCATTACCTAATTGTCAGTTTCCCATAGATACAATCATTTTTGCTTTACATATTTTGAGGCTTTGTTATTGGGTGCATACAGATTAAGAGTTGTTTTATATTTCTGCTAATTTTTTTCACTCTTATATAATGATCCTCTTTATCTCTAATAATGCTTTTGCCTTGAAGTCTACATTTCCTAACAGTACTATAGCTATTACTGGCTTTTTAATCATTTGTATTTGCTGGTATTTTGTTTATATACGTTGAAAGTTTTCTCTCATGTTAATGTTTTTAGTATGTCTCTTAGGAACTACATAAAACAGGACTTTGTTTATTCAGTGTGAATTTTCTATCTTTTAACTGCTAAGTTTAGTCTGTTTACATTTATTACCACTACTGATATATCTGTACTTATTTCTACCACATTATTATGTGTTTTCTATTTACCCTTGTTTCCTCTGCTGTTTTTCTCCTTCTTAACCTGTCCTTTATTGGTTTGAACAACTTTTCTTTATTCATTTTATCCTTGATTACCCCTACCCTAAAATTTTAACATGTATTTGGCTTTGCAGAGTCTTACATTAAAATCAGTATGTCTACCACTCATCTTGGAAATCTTTAACTCACTTACCCTCCACCAGTCTTCTATGTTTTTGACCAGTATTTTACTTCAATTCTTTTTATCACCCAAATTAGTTTTAATTTTTATACTAACTTGCATTATTTTCTAATACCCAAGACGATTGTGAACTCCTTATTTAAACTGGTTTTCTCACTCTTTCTCTTCAGATTTTCAAAAGAAACAACCAGACGATGATTCCGCTCCAAGTACAAGTAACAGCCAATCAGATTTGTTTTCCGAAGAGACCACCAGTGACAACAGCAATACCTCGATAACCACGCCAACTCTTAGTCCCAGCCAGCAGCCGCTTCCGACAGAACTGAATGTAACTTCACCAAGTAAAGAGGAGTGTAAGTCTCATATCCTGTGAAGTGGTAGAGAAAGCAGCCTAAGAATCATATCATGAGTTTCTTGGTAGTGCCTCTTCCAGAAAAAATGATAGCAGCTCTTTCAATTCAAGATTAAGTGTTAACATATAGGCCCAAGTCAGCAAGGTAGAGAGTAAGTTTCAGCCTTCCATTGAGCTTAAGGTTTTTTTGTGTGTGTGTGTGTGTGTTTTTAAATTTATTTATTTTATTTACTTATTATTTTTGGCTGTGTTGGGTCTTCGTTGCTGTGCACAGGCTTTCTCTAGTTGTGGTGAGTGGGGGCTACTCTTCGTTGCGGTGCGCGGGCTTCTCATTGCAGTGGCTTCTCTTATTGTAGAGCACGGGCTCTAGGCGCGTGGGCTTCAGTAGTTGTGGCACTCAGGCTCAGTAGTTGTGGTTTGCGGGCTCTAGAGCGCAGGCTCAGTAGTTGTGGCGCACAGGCTTAGCTGCTCCGTGGCATGTGGGATATTCCCGGACCAGGGCTCGAACCCGTGTCCCCTGCATTGGCAGGCGGATTCTTAACCACTGCGCCACCAGGGAAGCCCGCTTAAGGTTTTCTTAAAGGATCGCCTTTTATGTTAACTGTCAGGGTACACGAGGTTTTGAACCAGTTTAGGGCAGTTGTTCTCAGCCCTGGCTATAAATTAGAATCCACTAGGGATTTTTAGAACAATTTTAATCTTCAGCACCATTCCCTGAATCTGTAATTTAATTGGTCTGGAGTGAGGCTCAGTGATCTGTTCTTTTTCATTCTTCGGAGGATTCAAATATGCAGCAAGAATTGAGGACCACTGGTCTAGGGAACTTACCCTGATTTAGGAACCTTTGGTTGAAGCCTTGCCTCTGTCACTAAGTGGGCCTCGAGTGTTTCTAGGCAGTTAACGAGATAACACTATATACTTCATAGAACATAGGATATTTGAAGGGAGGAGGAAGTATTTTCTTCTACTCTTCTGTAAGTTCTCAGTGACAGAATACTATTATCATATATGTGATATGGAAGTCCATTGTCCACTTAAGCTTTATAATGCTCTAACCATTTCCTTTAGGGCACAACTGTAACTGATAGGGTTTGTTGAAAATTGTAGTGATGTTATGATATAGCAGCTTTTTACCTTTTAAAAGCTTTACTTAACAGGTTGAAATCTGGTGTTTCAAATTTAATGACTATCTAGAAATCCTTGGAATATGGTAGGTTAGAATGTTCTATCTACTAACTTTGGAAAGATTAGCAGAGAACAAATGTTTATCTAAACCCCTATCATAAGCCACTGTACTAGGTAAGTTGAAAATATAAAGGTAAAAAAGGCCATAGTCCCTGTCCTCAAAGAATTTACTGTTTAGCAGCGGAAATTAAATATATTTCTTATATCAGTAGTTCTCAACCAGGAGTGAGTTTGCCCCTTCCCCTCCCCCCAACGCTGTAAAATCTGACACTGTATCAGACAGCCCTCCACAGCAAGGAATTATCCAGCCTGACATGTTAGTAATGCCAAGGTTGATAAACCCTGATACATGGTTGTATGCACCTATTTAATGGTCTTTCTTACGTATTGAAGACATCGACTGTTGAAGAAGGGTGTTGGTTTACTGGAGAAGGTGGTGTTGAAGATAGACACAATATGGGGGAAAGCTGCATGGAGTTCTGCAATGGCAAGTGACTTCTTTAGGGCCATTTATGGGGGACAAGGCTGGACAGGTAGATTGTGGCCGTGCCATAGAGGCTTGACTGCTCAGCGAAGATATTTGGATGTTAGACGGTAGTCATGTTTTTGAGCAAAGGAAGTAATATTACTACAATTATTTTGCAGGAGTAGAATGGCAGTATTGAAAATGGGAAGGATTATACTAGATAACATTGCACAGAGAAAATTTTTAAATTATTGTAACCTATTGAATAGAGGCCTAGGCAAAGATGTTGAAATTATGTAAGAGGAGAAAAAAAGATGAAAATGGTAGTGATAATGTTAAGACAGTAGGTTTTGTTTTGTTTTTAAAAATCTGTTGAGGGTTGTGTACTTATTGAGAGGCTGATGAAAGCTCTGGCCCCTTGTCTCAGAAAAATACACACCAACCATTTATACTCAATTTTGAATAAAAGTTTTCTAAAGCTCACTATGGCCTTTAGGTTAAGAGCTCCTTGTCTAAGGGAAAGGTTGGAGCTGATCAGAATCTCATCTTATGGAATGGCATCTGACTGGATCCACACACACCAGGATCAGGCCAGGATCAAAACAACTTGAGCAACCCAAGTGCTCTGAGATAACAACAGCTACCTTTAATTGAGCACTTTATGTCCAAGACACTGTTCTATATGTTTTGCATATTTTTTCTTTTATTCCTCATGACAACTCATTGAGGTGTAAATACTCAGTTTCCCCATTGTATAGAAGGAAACAGGCACAAAGAGATCAAGTAATTTGCCTGTGGTAGCAAACTAGTAACCAGAATAGCATTCAAATTCAGGCATTTGGCTTTAGAACTCATGCTTTTAATTAGTTAATTCACAATGTGAAATATAACTGCCACAGAGAATAGAAATATTCATGTTGGCAAGATCAACACTTTCTTTCTGTGAAATTAAGGTATGTGGAAACTCACACGGTAACCAAAAGTTACTTGATTAATTCATCATGAAATATCCTTATAAGAGGGATTGAAAATAAAAACACTATATCCATATGACTGTATGACTAAAACATTTTCTCTGGAGTCAGATCTTTATGGGAAGCAGACCCATAACAAGGATTTACATAGCAAATGACAAAGTGTGGACTCAGAACAAGTGGAGTTAGATGAAGTGAAAGTTTGAGTCACGCTGATTGTCAGGTGCACTCTGAGGACATATAGGGAAAGTCTTACGTTCAGTACAAGATTCCATCTTTATGCCCTTTTCCCCCTCCTCTGCTTGGGATTAGACCTACCCTGAGCTCTGGAGCCCCTAGGACACAGCACTTCCTGTGTTTCCATAACTTGCCACTCTAGGCTGCTGTAGACTGCCACATTTTTCCATTTGATATATACGTAAATACCTTCAATCTGATTAAGGATGTGTAGTTCTACCAGTTTCAGATCCATTCTCTTGTTCTGGTGACGTCACTGCTTTAAACCATTGTGTGTTTAACTCTTCAAGTGAAACTCTCAGAATCTAATCTCATTTCCTAATTCTTGTGGAGCTCATTATTGTAAACCTTGGATTTTCATAGATCTGGAGAGAGGAGGAGATTTGCTAATATGAGGTTTAATGATGACTTAAGTGTTCAACTGGGCAGTTTGAGTTGGAGCTCAGGAGAGAGAAGTCAAGGTTGGCTTCATCCACATGCAGATGATAAGTGAAGCCTTAGGGGTTAAGTGAGATTGCCAAAGGTGAGAAGAAAGAAAAGCAGTGAGAATAGAACTTAGAGGGAAACCAAAACAGAGGAGGCAACTGAAGAAGTCAGAGAGGAGGCAAATGATAGTGGGCAAGGTCACAAAAGGCAAGGAACAAATTTCAACGTATGGTGTAAGCTTTATTAATAATAATGAAAATATTCACTCATATTTATAAAGTGTTTGGCTATCTTCTAAGCTCTTTACACATACTAACATTTAATTCTCACAATACTACTAATAATAATGAAATATTATTAATAATGAAATAATAATATTAATAATAATGAAAATATTCACTCATATTTATGAAGTGTTTGGCTATCTTCTAAGCCCTCTTCTAAGTTCTTTACACATACTAACATTTAATTCTCACAGTACCCTATAAGGTAGGTGCTTTTATTATCCCTGTTTTTACAAATGAGGAAGTTGAAGCATAGAGTGGTTCAGTAACTTCCACCCAAAATTCAGAGCTCTTGCTGCCCAGTGTAGCTCATGCTCCAACCCACTGATTCGGCTCCAGAGCCTGTGCTTTCAACCACTATAGTATATTGCCTCAACATTGTGAAAATGCTTCAGGAAACTGTAAGCTGACAAGAAAAATTTCGATTTGGTGATCATGTGATTAATTCTCTAAATAAACTATTTAATAAACTGTTTCAGTGGTTTGTATATTCATTTAGCAGTCTTTGCTAAATGGCACTAGGTTAAGTGCTGGGTACAGAAATGAATAAGATTAGGTCTCTATCCACAAGGAGGTCACCTTTTCAAATACATACATCTCTCCTTGAGTTTCTGGTTTGTTCTCCCTAACAGGTGCATGAGAATTTTAGGGTGAAAGGGAGGCAGTAGCAGGAATAGTGGTTAATAAGCATGTCATTTGCAAAAGCTTTCTCAGGCGAGTTTTGCCATCTCGCCTAGGTTGAAAACTATGCTAGAGTGAGGAGATAAGTGCCTGGTTTGTGGATGGGGCGGATATAGGGATAAGAAAAGTAAGGAAGGTTTGTGAAAGCTGTCAGGGCAGATGCATTGTAAGTCAACAGGAGGTAATTAAAGTGATTGCCAAGTAGTGGTGAAGACCCCGGTGAGAGTAGACAGCCTGATCCATTGACACCTTGTACATTTCTTCAACTGTGACCTACCTAGGAGAAGAAAGGTAGAGGAAGAGGCAGCAGGGGATTACTTATATTAATGTTTTAGTATCCTCAAGAGACCAGAATTTCATCTGTTGGTCCTTAGCTTCCCCTAGAGAGTTATGGAGAAGTAAGGTGTGGGAGTTGCTGGGAAATGGGTTTGGGATTCCAAATCCAAGTACTACATAATCTGTAAACTCTGTAGTAGTTATGGATCCATTGTTACTGTAGAACTGGAAGCGTTAGTGTAGAACTGGAAGTGCTGAGTCTTCTTTGGGGCTTGTGAAAGGTTTTACTTTTCTTCATAATAATCAAGAGAATGCGTATTGCTTACATCTGCTTTCTGCTTCTCAAAGTTAAATGAATATAAGAACAGAAAGGTTGGTGAGAGTCTGGGTACATTAATGCTGTTTCGAAAAGACTGCAGATAGAGTAAGAACTATTGACAAGAATGTGTAAAGCAGAGAACAGGACAGATTTTTTATCCAAAAGAATTTCTTAAAACACCTTGACTGGAGGTCAAATAAAACAGGTGTCCAAAAGCTCAAAGTGCTATTTCTTTGTCTAAACACACATGTGTCTCTTCCTATCCCATCTTATGTGTGTCTGCAGAAGAGTCCATGGAACTTTAGCCATTGGAAGCATTTTCAAAAAGCAGTTGTAAACAAAATTCTAATAGTGACCAAAGGACTTGTCATAACATTTAAATGCTATAAAAATGGTAACAGCTATCACCAGAGTACTTACTAAGTACCAGGCACTGTTCCAAATTTTTATTTGTATTAACCTACCTCATATTCATAATACCCTGTAAAGCGGGTGGTATTACCGTATCTATTTTGCAGATGTGAAAATGGAGGCACAGGATGATTCTGTATCTTGCCCAACATCACAGAGCAGCCTGGCTTTCCAGCACCACCCCATTGCTGCCTGTCTCTGTAGTGATTTGTAATGTAAAGGCCGTTGCTTGCAAGTAAACTACAGAGGAAGGAATGTTGCACAAACACTTAAAAAGAACAAAATAACATACATTTCTTAATGCTTTTGCTACTACCAATTTATTGTTCTTTCAATTTCCAGGTTTTTCATAGAGGAGATAAATTGTGGTTTGTTTCCTTTTTTTTTTTTCCCTCCCACATCTTTATTGGCGTATAATTGCTTTACAATGTTGTGTTTGTTTCTGCCTTACAACAAATTGAATCAGCTACTGTACTTTGTTTCTTTTTTCCTTTTTCTTTTTTTTTTTAAGGATATCTATGACCCCAAACAGGCATAGAACTCTTTCCTAGAAGATTCAAATCTAGTCTAGGAGACATTGATCTTTTTTTTTTTTTTAATAAATTTATTTATTTTTGGCTACTTGGGTGTTGCTGCGCGTGGGCTTTCTCTAGTTGCGGCGAGCGGGGGCTACTCATTGCAGTGGCTTCTTTTATTGTGGAGCATGGGCTCTAGGTGCATGGGCTTCAGTAGTTGTAGCACATGGGCTCAGTAGTTGTGGCTTGCAGGCTCTAGAGTGCAGACTCAGTAGTTGTGGCGCACAGGCTTAGTTGTTCCGTGGCATGTGGGATCTTCCCGGACCAGGGCTCGAACCTGTGTCCCTTGCATTAGCAGGCGGATTCTTAACCACTGCGCCACCAGGGAAGCCCTGTACTTTGTTTCTTGAGCCAACTTTTGAAATAATGTCAGGTTGTGGGTAGAACGCTGGAACTGGTTGTTAAAGCTGTCAGGGCGGATGCATTATATGAAATTCTGGTCTCTTTGAGGGTACTAAAAGATTAATATGAGTAATCCCCTGCTACCTATTCCTCCACCTTTCTTCTCCTAGGTGGGTCACAGTTGAAGAAATTTGCAGGGTGTCAGTGGATCACCTGGGTCTTCATTGCTACTTAACAATCACTTTAGTTATTTGCGCTTGACTTAGACAATGCATCTGCCCTGATAGCCTTAACAAGATGAGCAGATGACTGGTCACCTTAAGTCAGAGTCTTATAAGATTGGACTTAAAAGATTTTTTAAAAGACCCTTCTCTCTATTTCTCCTATAAATTAGATTTCCTATTGTTATGCTCTTACAGGCCTGGACATCCTTGCTTGTGCCCTCTGGGGGACCTTATGGTGTACATGCCTACAGAGCTAGGTTTTGTGGGGTTTTTGGTGGTGGGGGCAGGGGTTAGCCAGTGCCACTATGTACTGGAGGGAAATTGAGGTGTTGGTGGAGAGTTAGCTGGTCTGTTTCTTTCTAGGCAGGAGAGGAAGAGAACTGATACCTGCTACTAGGGAAGAGTAATGGCAAGAAATGGGCTTGTTTTAAAATATTCTGACATTCTAATCTAACAGAGAGGGCCCACCTCGTACAGAACACGTTTCTAAACTGTGTAGAGGCACATACTAAGCAATAAACAGCAACCAACACATATATAAAACAACAGTTTTTAAGAGAAGTTGGCAAAGTATAACCCACAGGCCAAATTGGCCCATCACCTGTTTTTGTATGGCCCACGAGCTAAGAATGATTTTAAATGAAAAAGATCAAAAGGACAGTAATTTTACAACATGTGAAAATTATATGAAATTCAGATTCCAGTGTTCACAAATAAATTTTTATTGGAACACAGCCATGCTCATTCATGTGTGTATTGCCTGTGGCTGCGTCTGCACTTTAACGGCAGAATTGGGTAGTTACTACACAGACCCAGTGATCCTTTGCAGAGAAAGTTCGTCAACCCCTGTTTCACAAAGCCCTCTGACAAACGATACTTTTCTGGGATCATCCTAACAGTGTGTAACATAGGCAGGGCAGATAGTCTCCTCCTTATTCTACAGATGAGGGAAAGGTTTGAATGGTGACCTGCCTTGAGTCACATGACAGGGCTAGAACTCAGCTCTTGGCCTTTTTTCATCCATAATGCTGAAAATTTTTCCTGTTCTTCTCTACTACATATACCTAAGAGATGATTTTGTTGTAACCAAAAGAAAATATACAGAAAAAGTGAGAACCATACTAACTGGAATGTTAGTGAAGACTTTTAATGACTAAAGCTTCATTTCCAAGTGCTGGCTGGATTTTCCTTTAATATGACAGTGATTCCCAAAACAGGAATTTGAGAGCATTCTTTATCTGTGGTTAAATTAATTTTTTTGAACAAAGAGATTTCCATTGTTTCCTTGGAAACTGGTTCCTGGTCATAGCCTAACTTCCCCAGGCATTTAAAAAATAAAATGGTGGCATGTTTTAACAGATTGCCTTGCTAAACTGCCCTTGGGTCTTTGAACATGCATTGGGCTTCATTGGCTGCTAGTCTTCATTCCTGTCTGACATCTGTCCCTTGGAAAATTAATATCACTGCCACTGAGTGGCTGAACTTCATGTTCGTCTGTTTTTACCAATTAAATTTATAATAATCTCTAAGTGAAACTATTTTTCCCTTTTTGGACTATGCCTACTTGAAGACCAGATAATGTGCAAAACAGGCTGACTTATTCTAGTAGAACATTCAGAAAATATTACCTATTAAAAATATTTTATGACTTCCTGCTGGGCTGGTTTTAAGTGACATACGGTGAGGAGATTTATTTACAGTTCTCTCTGTATGTGTCTTTCTCTTTCTTTTTCTCTAATGAAGCTTGGAGCATCAGGCCATTAATCAGAGATAATTATACAACAGATGGAGCTTTTCTGATATATAATAGTATCAAAGTGGGAGATTCTTTCCCATAATGAAGAATGCCAAAATTTTAAATGTCTCTTCTGATTTTAATTTAAAGGTACTTTTTTTTCCAGTGCATTTATTTACCTTGAAGCTGATTCTGTAAAGCATGTTGCTTTTATTAGGGCTTGTGTTCTAAAAAGATTGGTACTTTGCAGTACAGTTTGATAACGTACAGTTATATGCTGTATTGAATTGAATGGTTGTAATTCACCAGGAATCAATGTATGGGATCATTAAATGAATCCCGGTCAAAATGCAAAAGGACTTGACCAGTTGAGCAGTGTTTTGTTATGGAAATTACTTCTGTTCCACATTGTTGGCTGGATGAGAACTTGTTCAAGCACTTAGAGTGTCATCTGACCTTTTTTGTAGTCTAAAAATAGAGTCAAAATTAAAGCAAAACCATGACTTTTAAATTACTTATTTGCTGCCCTCTTTTTTGTCTTAAGTTATTTTATTTTTTAAGTATACAAGTAAAGCAAAGACATACAGGTTTATGTATGTTAGAAGGTGAAAATATTCTTTTAATGCCTCCACCCCATTCCCCACCCCCCAAATTCCCACTCTTTCCAGAGATAACCACTGTTTATTTCTTTTGGATTATATATATTCTTTTTCTATGCAGTTATATACATGTCTACATAAATATAAGGTTTTCTTTATACAAATGAGAACATACTATATGTATTGTTTTGTATCTTGCTTTTTTACTTAACAATATATTTTAGAGATCTTTCCAGGTCAGCCTAATTCTTTTTAAACTGCTCTGTAGTATTCTGTATTATTATTTTCTCTTTTCTTTTGAGACTGTTTCTGATATTTCACTGCTATAAACCATACGATGTAAACATTTTTAAACATAAGTAATGGTGCATGTATCATTTTTCCATGATAAATACATGGAAGAGGAACTAACAAGTCAAAGAATATGTATCAAAATTTTTATATATACCGCCAAATTAATTTCCAAAATGACATTACTACTTTATTCCTATATGCTACTTTGAGTGAGCAATTTTTCCCATACTTTTACCAATGTTAGGTGTTCTTTTTTTTTGGGCAACAGGCAAAAGGAAAGCTTATCTTAACTTGCATTTCCCTGACATCTCCTGATAGTGAGATTGAGCACTGTTTCATATGTTTATTAGCTATTTGTGTCTCCATTGATTTGCCTATCTGTATTCTTTGCTTATTTTTTTGTTAGCCTTTTTTTCTTACTGATTTGTAGGAGCCCCTTATATATTCTGGATATTTGTTATGTATTCTTATATATTTGTTACATATCATGTAAATATTTTCTTCTGGTATGTCACTTGACTTTTAATTTTGATTTGGGTGCCTTGTATTCCATTAGAAAATTCACAGATTTTAAAATTCAAGTCTGTTAGTTTGTCTTCTAGGTTTGTGTGTTTCTTAGAAGGCTTTCTCCATCACAGGCTTATAAAAATATTTTTCTTTATATTTTACGGTTTATAATTATATTTAGCTCTTGATTCCATCTGAAATTTATTTTGTATATGATATGAGGTATAGGGATTTACCTTTATTATTTTTCCAAATGGATAACCAATTATGTCAAAACCACTTATCAATTAGGCCTGGTTTGAAATTCCGTTATTATTTTATAAACGTAAATCTGTTTTTAGACTCTTTTATTTTGTTCCATTGGTCTAATTGTATATTCCTGAGACTGGAAAATAACTTTGTGGTGTGTATTGGTATCTGATAGAGCTAGTTCCGCCTTAGTTTATCTTTTTCTAAATTTTGTTGGCTATTTTTTTGCATTTTTTCTTCTCGATGAACTTTGTCAAATTCTATTAAAAATTACAGTGTGATTTTTAATTGGGTTTACACTGAAAATATAGGTTTATTTGGGAATAATTGGCATTTTAATACATTATTGGGCCTTCTCATACAGGAATATCATTTGTCTTCATTTGTTCAAACCTTCTTAAATATTCTTGAGTAAAGATTTATTATTTTCTTAGTGTAAGCCTTATACATTTCTTGTTAGAAATTCTTCTTTATAGCTTTATATATGTATTTCCTGTTCCTAACTCTGATACTACTTCTTATTACTAATGTATGTGAAATATATTAGTATTTCACACATAAATGTAGTATTTGCTACAGGTTTTTTTGTAGATATTATTTATCAGGTTAAGAAACTTCTATTTTTAGCTTGTTAATTTTTTTAAATCAGAGAGGAATGTTTATAAAATGCTTTCCAGCATCTGTTGAGATGATCATATACATTTCTCCTTTAATATGTAATCTCTTAATTTAATAGACTTCCATGTTAAACCATCTTTGCATTCCTTGAATAAACTCTGTTAGTTCTTTCAGTGTACTGATGGATTCAAAATGCTAATTTTATTTTAAATTTTGTACCTTTTTAATAAGTGAGTTAATTTTGTGTATGTGTGTGCTTATATATGGTGGGCATGCTATTCCTGTCTAGTTTAGATACTAGTTACATTAAACTCATAGAAAGCTTTTCATCTTTTCCAGTGCCCTAACACTGCTTTTTGTCTTATGTTCTGACATTGTGTAATGTATCTATTCTTTGAAAGCTTGAAGAATTTATTCGTAAAACTGATTGGCCTGATATCTGATATTGGACTATTTATATTTTTGACCTCATTTAAAGTCAGTTTTGGCAATTAGTATTATTATAAAAATATCTATTTCATCTACATTTCTAAATTTATTGGAATGAAGTTATACATATTGTTCTTATTTAAAAATTTTTTTCTATTAAAGGTGCTCTTAATTTTAGAATATGTATTGTACCAAGTACACAAACTAAATCTTATTCTTAATTACTCTAATATTGTTTATATTTCCTAATTTGTCTTTGTTTATGATCCTCTAGTGTTAGCTCAATGGAGAAATATTAAAGGTCTGGGAAGTTATTGCCACCATTGTGTTTTCATAGGATTACAGCCATAATCTTTAGACTGTTCTTGCTTCTAATCTTGTCCTAGTCAATAAACTAGTCAGATGAATCCCCATTGATATCATGTTAAACAAAAAAGGGAATTCTTTCATTGACTCATCACTGCCTATTTGATCATCCAGATTCTTAATCTTGTATCAGACATCCTTCCCCTACATAATCTGGAACCTCATTGTATCTGACCTCCCTACCTTTCCCAGCACTGATACTCAGCTCTGAAATGAACCAGATCCTTGTTGTCCCCAAAAGACACCATGGCAACTCATATTACCATTTTTATTCATGCTCTTGGAAGCCTACCTCAGAACCATTTCATCCACACTTGCTTCCTCCAAGGAATTCCTAACTTCCTCCCTGTAACATCTAATCACATATTGTGTTGGTCACCTCTTTGACATGAGAATCTCATCTCTCTCTACCAATTTAGAGGTTATACCCCAAATTAGCAGAGGCTTAATTTTATTCTGCTTTGCTCTGCCCCGTAACACCCAGCAAGGCAATACTCAGTAAATGATTTAAATATTTAGAAAAGTTTACTAGTTTTTCATACTTTTGGGAACCTTCATGTGCTCATGTGTTTTGATACACTAAAGAGAGGCTTCTCATCGCCTGAACCTGATTTTGAGCAGCTACTTAATATTTTTATTGTTTTCTGTGCCATTCAGTAACCTCAAGGTGAAGTAACTCAAAAAGGCAGTTGCCCTACCTAATTTTGAAACTTGGTTGTCTTGTGGTGACAGTTCATCTCTTTTAACAGAGCTTTTAGCATAATGAGAGACTGTCTTTTCTGTTGTTGTTTTAACTGCAAATAGCCACCTGCCTGTTGTGAAACAGCAATTTCTGCTTATGGGTATTTCTTTTATCACCTGAGTTTCCCTCTTCAAGAGTCCCCTTTGCAAGAGAGACTAGCAAACTTTAAACACCCATTTTTCAAGGATCCCTTAAGAAGTCTGCAAATCTGAAAGGTTAGTTTCCCATAAAGGTTTCCTCAGGCGCTTAATGAGATTATACAGTTATTGATATTCATACTAGGTTTTGAAGCAGCATCATCACTGCCCCCTCTTTGCAAATGCAGATTTTTTTAATGTTCTTATTAAATGAAATGCTCTACACTGGGCTGTGAAAGTAAAGGTCACAGTGAACAACCACACATCACATAGCTTTAGCCCTTTGCAGTTGTCATACTGTTTTTATTTTGTCTAGATACAGGTTAATAGGTGACGCTGTGCTGATTTTAAATTAAATCTAAGTTTTGTTATGACAGAAGTGTTTGGCTGAAAAAAAATCATATAATAGGGTTATCTGTCTATTTGTGTGTTAGAAGTAGTTATTTTAAACTTACGTGAATATGTTTTAATGGTGTTTGTGAACTTCTCTCTGAAAATTTAGAGCTGCCCATGCCAAAAAATGACTGCATGTAACTTTGTTTTGTGTTCATATGCTCTGTTGCTTCATAAACCATTTCACTTTTTGATCTGTCAAAAGGAGGATTCTTTAGATTTAATAAACAATAGGATGCCATGTTGGTAAGGAATTTTTAAAATCCCCAAATATCAATATAAACACTTCTTTACATAATTCAAATTGTGACATTTTCAACTATTATTTGCAAAGAAAGGTCCTGTTAGTAAGACCTGCTAGTGTTCACTTCTGTAAAGCAAGGAGGTTTGGCTAAGTTTCCTTTCAATCATTGTCACTTTGAACACATTGCCAGCTGTGGTACAGCTACTTACAGGAGAGGCTCAGCACAGGGTCAGGGAAGAAGGGCACCTATGTTCAGAATTCTTTTTAAATGTCCACGGGGCAGTACCTATGGCCTAAATAGATGTATTTTTTAATTTTCTGTGAAGCCTCTTATAGAGAACATGCACAGGTCACTTCCTTTTCTGAGGAAGGCAGTGCATTCTTTCATTTGCAGACGCAGGACAAGATTTATGAAAACACTCTTGGTAGCTAAACTATGTCAAAAAAATAAAAGCTCTTGTAATACTGAGTGGTTTCTTCATTAATGTTATGAGATTCATGCTTGTGTTGATGGTAAAATGCAAATATAGAAACCTGAGTTGGGCCTTAGTTAAGCCTGTAAATAGAACTGAAGTCTAAATTGGAGAAGTGACAGCTCCCGATTTCATATTCATATTAAGTATGCTTTGTCACAGAAACAAGTGTCTAAAAATAGAACTGACTTCATTCGCCAGGTGATATTTTGACCTCTCAAAAAAGGTTTCTTTCTAGTTTTGAACCGCGAGATAGTGGTGTCTTAGAAATTCAGTGTTAATTGCTGTTGGACTTTATCACATTTTGGAGTATTAGTGGTGTTTGTCGGTATCTTAATATATGGGATGCTCTTTTTTGGTTATAAGGGTTCTAGGTGAGAGATCACATCTGAAAAACAAACAAATTTAACTGCTCAGAATCCTTTGAGTTACATGAAACATGGTTTTACTCTTCCTACATAAGTAGCAGAAATAGAATGTTCTGGGTTGAAATTATAATTCTAGAGTTTATTCCACTATTCTTTTCTTCATTTATTTAAATATTAATGTTTTGTTGAGAATGGGCAAACGTTTTACTACTTTTTGTACTAGTGCATTGATGGGTCTCTGCAGGACTAGAACAAGTCAGTTGGCATGTGAGCAGAGTGTGGAGAAGATGGAAATTATATTAACCTTTTTTGTTCTATACCAGTCTTTCTCAAAGTGTGGTCCAGGGACTTATAGAGGTCCTCAGGACCCATTCACAGGGTCCATGAGGTACTTCCTTTTCCAACTATATATCCGTGTGAGGGTGGTTTTTCTTCATATGCTTCATATAAGCAATCCATTGTAACAGATTGAATGCAGATGTGAAAATCCAGGTTTCTTCTTTAAGCCAGGCTGCTCTCATTTTTTTTTAAATTTGTAGTTATTTTTCATAAAAATATGTTTTTATGTTGACATTATTTTGTGAATTTTAAATGAAAATTAAAAGTTTTTTTTTCAGTTTTTATTTCAGATAAGGTAAATATCAATAGATACAACCCACATAAACAAAAGCTCTTTTGTGTTCTTAATAATTTTTAAGTGTAAAAAGGTCCTAAGATGCAAATGTTTGAGAACTGCTGTGCTAGATTAACATGTAAATATGGTGAAAATCAACCATTTATTAATAGTTCCATTTCCCTTCTGAATAGATATGTATGTTCAATAATTGATTTTGGCCTGAATCATTTTCATTCAATAGTGAAAAACATATTTTGAACACCTCATATGCTAGGGTACCAAGATACGTAAGACTTTGCCACTACCCCTAAAGATCATGCCATTAAGGCCATTACTGGGTCAAGAGAGAGCATTTCTTCCAAAACACATACCCTGGCCCCAGTAGGGATGTCCATGCTACTGTAAAAGAGTCTGTCAGTACTGGGCAAATGGAAAGCATTCCTGATTTCATTTTGCTTGTAGTGTTGTTCCCTGAGGAAGGCGGTGTGGGAGAATTTTAAACTTTATTTCTGTTGTGCAGATAGACTAATAGGCATACTCACACACGCACAAACACACTAATATTTGCAGAGCTCACCAGCTACAGTTATGTAGGGGAGTCGGGGTGGAATGGTAATGAAATTTTGTTGAGAGGCCCTTTTTATGAACAAAACAGAGAGCTTACCAGTAGCAATTTCTTACCCACTTTGGAAATCCCCTTCTCATGAATCCCTGATTTAGAGCTAAATGGTGTGAAAAATCATGCAGTGAGTTAGGATTAGAATTTCTGAGAGATTAACACTTAGATTCTGTAACAAGCTTCGTAAATGGTTTAATTTGGAAGTTTCATTTGGAGAAATGGGAGGGCTGTTATCGGGGCTGAAGATTTTCTGTAAACTTAGATTCCCACTCATTATATCTTTATGTATCCTTGTTTATAATAGATGGTGCTTTTCAAACTCAATTATGTAGACAGATTAGGTGTGTCCTTTCTGAGTAAAACAGTTCATGAATTGCAGGTTTAGGGTAAAGTTGGAGTATAGGGTTTTCTTTTCTGAAGAGATGGCTTATTTTCTCCTGCGTTCTGGTCTGTCCTTAATATTTATGACCATTTACTATTTTAAGTATCCATGTGTATTTTGAAGGCTTTTAAAGAAAGAATGTTTTAGTGCTGAAGGAATATACATTCTTTGAATATTTTTAAAAGATAGTTTTGCATTCTTAATATGGCCATATCAGGAGACAGTGTTGAGTTTATTTCACTATCTCCATTGCATAGATTTTTTTTTTTTTTTTTTTTTAAGTATGGCTCATCAGAAAACACTCCCGTAAGATATTATGAATCTCTGGAGTGGAGGGAGAATTGTAGCTCATCAATCTGTTGTCTGAAATCACCTTTTGAATAGCAAGCCTGGAAAAGTGAGATGTTGCAAGGGTAAACAATGTACAGATAATGATAGAGTGGAATTGACAAGCTGGTTAAAAAAGGATGATGCATTTCTAATTAGCCCACAGTGTCTTTAGTTAGAAATTAATTAGATACTGTTATGTAAATGTCATGCTAATTAAGCAAGAATATTGAAGTGTTATAAATCAACAAGAAGAATAGCTATTTTTGTGTATTAATGTTTTGCAGTTATCATGAAAGAGCTGATAGTAGAATATTTGATTATTGAGCTTCTGGCAATTTTTAGCTGACTGACTTCTTGACAGTCCATTTTTCCTAATTGATGTGGTTTAGCACATGGTATAACTGCAGCCAATGAGGGCTAGTGGAATCAGGATCCAGAAATAGCTACTCATCACAGCTCTTTTAACAAAACCTTTCTGGGTATATTGTTGATCTCTGTTGTCAAGGTTAAGGAGAAATACTGTTTTTCTATATTTACTCAGCCTTAGATTTTGAGTGCCTAAGATGATAACCAGCATAAATGCAGCCGCCCTCCGTACCTGTGTTCTTGTCTTTCTCCTGAGTCATAGTCTTCAACCAGTCAGTTGGATTGACTGCTATGGTAGCTCAGTGTTTTTTGACATGCTCAGTAACTCTATAGGAGGCTGAAAAAGGTTCCTGCCACTTTGACTTGAAATGTGAATGTTGATAGTTGACGGGATACCTTTATTCAGTCCTTCTGGTTTTGCAGGTTACAGTGACTTTTAGTATGCATATTTGACCCCTGTCTTCAACTTTACAGGGCTGAAATCAGTACTGGTTCCCTAAGAAAATCCACTACCCTGTTGCAAAGGCTGTAAAGATTTCTAGTTGTTGGGAATACAGCTGAAGAATTTCATTCCATGGCTCTCACGTGGAATTGCAAATGTGATCCATAGTGCTGCATTATGTATGACACCTTTAATACAAGAATAGAAACATCCCTAAAAGACAAGATAGAGTATTCAGACTTACAGAATACAAACCACAAGCTACCACACACATTATTTACTTGCAGATTCCAGACTCTGAATTGTTGAAACTTAGGAAAAAGTTCTGAATGTAATATCAAATGAAAAATGGTAGTATTAAGTATCTTCAGATAATGAAGAAACTTGAAAAAATTTGACATGTTTAATTTTGCTTTAGCAAAAGAAAGCAAAAAACACTCATGGTGATGGGCTAAAAGTTTAGATGAGTTAATCTTGATATTGTCTGGTTCAGAATTCCCAGAGAGTGTGTCATGTTAAGCAAGGTACCTTAACTATGGTTTTATTTTTAATATTTAACAACCCCAAACTTACTGTTCCAGACTCACTTGCTACTAATATAGGATAGAGGGTAATGGTGTGAATCATTCTGTGCTTAGAAATGCATTTATTTTCCCAACCTTCCAATCTTGATCCCAACACACACACATACACACACACAACATCACTACGTTAACCTGTAGGACCCAGGCATGAAAAGACTTCTTCATCTTACTCTTCAGGTATTAGCTCTGTCTACCCTTCTGTTTGGAAAGAAGAGGAAGAAAGGCCAAAAATAGCAGAATTTACAATGATTTATGAGACCATACTCCAGCCCCCCTCTCAGACATTAGCCAACTCCATTCCTTGATGGAACAGATGCCCTGAGTTTGACCCTTAACATCAATTCTCAATTACTTTGTTTGCTATACCCACATGGGACTCATGTTTTATTTTTATTGTTGTGGACTCAAACCTGAAAAGGTTCCCCTTGAGTGGCCCTTAATCTCCTGCATTCATTTTAACAGAGTTGATTTGCAATTAATTGTGTAAGGGTAGATATCTTAATTTCCTGTGGTTACTCTTTTTATTTGAGAGTATAGGAATTTTATATGACAGCACAGTTAGTATATAGACTATATGTATAGTGCTCATGTGCATCTGTTCTGGAGTTTAAAGAGTTTCATAGGTTATAGTCTACCAGACCAAATTTAATTCCAAGCTCTCTGTTTATAATATTGTCCAATTATCAAAGCTGGGATATATTATCATTCCCAGTTACTCTTGCTGTCAGTTTGTTTTGGCTCAATTATGGTTCTATTTGTACTTTACTATAATGTAGTGAATACTTTGGATTGGGTTGTTAGTTTAACAAGCTCTCTGCAGAACACTTTCATGATGATGCATGTTGAGATATGCTAGGTAGCCTTGAAGTTATTTGCGTATTTGCCAAAACCTACAGAAATTCATTCATTAGGAATTTTCAAAAAGATAAACTTTCAACCTACAAATGAGGTAAAGATTGCGTTTGTAAACATGGGAGTGTTAATTCATGAGTCCCAGCCAAGTTTCTTTAGGGGTTTTGATTTAACCAGTTTCTCTCTGCTCTTATAATTTTACTGAATGAATTATTTTATGTCCTTTAAAAAAATATTCTGCTAGTTAAGCTGTTATTGATGCTTGTGTTTTGTGTGGCTCACGATGTTGTGTGAACTCAGTGACCTTCACCATATATTGACCTGGGAGTTAGTGTTACCAGAGATTGGAACTAACTGGGCTGTTAATACGTACATCGTGCTCAGCTGGTTTAAAAATGTACACTAATCTCTTCCTATGCCCACCCCAGCCTATTGCATCCAAATTTCCAGAGTCAAGATTTGGGAATCTTTTTAAAAATGTACCCTTGAACTTTCTGGATTCCAGAAATGTTCCAGTAGTTTTATCTGGTGGTTGTTACACAATTATATATATGTTAAAATCCTTCAAGGTATATATACTTAAGATTTGTGCACTTCATTCTAGTATTTCATTCTCTTTATGTTAAACCTCAGTAAAAAAGGGTTTTTAAAAAATGTACATTACTCTCCTGATTCAGTCAAGTGGCTTGCGGTGGTCACTTATTGAACACTATTAAGGGCCCTTTGTCCATACAGTCATGACCCAAGAGTAGATGACAAAGTGAGTCTTGACCCTTGGGTGCATAAAACCTCATGGGAGAGAAAGTGAAGATACATAACATAAGGCTTTATAGTTTATGAAGTCTTTTTGTACAGATCTCATTAACACTGTGGCTTATGGGCAATTTTAACTATCCCCATTTTTTTGTTAAAGAAACTAAGGATCACTTACCCAGGATTACTCACTAAATAAAGAATAGTTGCAGGACTTAAGTACTTATGTTCCCAGAAATAAGAATGATTCATTTAACAACAAAAAAACAAAAGCCAAAAAAATCACACATGGAGGCAGAAGCTATAGCATTTTATGGAGCCACAGAGCCAGTGCCCAGAGGGTTTCGAGGATGTAGGGTCTGTATTAGGTTTTCTTGCAGCTCATTGTCTCTCCATGTTACTTATTTTTATGTCACCAGTGCCCATTTGGGCCTCCTCTGGAATTTTAGTATGTTAAGCTTTCTCTGGTGAATGTGACATTTGTAGAAAATTTTTCAATTGAAATGCCCTGTTCTTTTGGTCTTTCTAATTTTTAATTTATTCTTGCCTCATTTTCAAATCCTTGAGAAGTGTTTCCATGTGATGCTGGCCAGTGATGAATAATCCTTCCTCCTGATTACATTTAGCATTTATTACTCGTTCCATATTCTTTGGCAGTGGATCATTTTGCATCCAGCTCTTTTTCGCTATCATGTATTGTTCTGTGTTTAAGTAAACATTTTATCTTTCTAACAAGATTATAAGCCCCGGAGCATGAGACTAACCTGTGGTGGCACATAGTAGGTATTTGCTAAGTGCTCTTTGACATTAACAACACACTTACTTGGTTTTCCTCCCTTTTCCTATTTCTCCTCTGTGTCTTTTTACACCCACTAAGGTTTGCTGCTGTTACGGCCTTGGTATAGGAAAGAGTAGACTAATGATGAACTTCTTAGGTGGGATCTCCAGGTTCCAAAACCCATGGATCTTGGTGGCATAAACTCTAGGAACAGGTCTCTGAGCTCTTTCGTCTTTCCTTCCTTTCTGATGAGTAACTTCAGTGATATGAGGTCTTGTCATAGGTGACATAAAACTATGCTAAGTAATCATGTTCCCTTTGCTATAGTCACCTGGGGAGCTTTTTCAAAATATATTTGTAACATTTGCCTGTGTGTCCCATTTCTTGATGATCATCACTACTGCCCCTCCCAGGGCATGTCAAAAACCACAGGTCTCCATGTTTACACAGTAACTTCCTATTTCAGTAGGTAGGGCATAGTTGATTGGATGTGTTGGAGTATATATCAATATCAGCTTAAGAATTTGTTGGTGGTCCTGATTCTGTAGAATGAAATTACTGCTTTTCAAGCCTTCACCCACTGACTGACTATATCTTTTGCATATTCTTGAATTACACCTATCCATCAGATCCCTGGGCCCACAAAGATTGCATGAAGGCTCTCTTTGTATCATATTTTTATAATTAAACTAGATATTCTTCCTTAGTCAGCAGTGCTGTCTTTAAATATTACAGTGATCCTTATTTCTTCTGACAAGCTGTTTGTTCTTTAGGGAGTCCCCCCCACTTTAAATAAGGCCAGTTTTGCAGTAAATTCAAAGGTAGGGTGACCACTGAGATAAGCCTGAGAAGGAGTACTCCTGCTTATTTCTCTGGGGAAAAACTCATTTCCCCAAACTTACGGGTAATTTACTCTTACCCAGATCAGAATTCTGATTAAAATTTTTTTCTTTAATGTCTTAACATTACGTGAGACTCGATTATTTTTTATGAAAAGCATGTTATAATGTAGAAAGAATATGGACCTGTAGACTAAATGACTGAACTAAGAATTAACCTACCACTACCATTACCACCTTCATCTTTCCTAATACCCCTCCTCATGCATATTTACAGGTTGATCCCTTCCTTTTTAGATTTCTCTTTATCCAGTATAGGAGCTCTGGGTATGTGGAGGATATGTCCTAACTGATGTGCCTGTCTTTCTGTTTCCAGGTGGGCCATGCACAGATACAGCTCATGTCTCGTTAATCACACCAACCAAAAGATCCTGTGGTACGGGTACGTACATCATTCTTATCTGATTCATTCTTACCTGAATTATTCACAGGCATTAGCTACTGGTTTTAATGCGGTGTCCTTGCCAGAGTACGCTGTGATTTCTTCCATGATTTGTGAAGTGATGTATCATGTGCTTAGTATGGGGAGTGGAGTGTGAGCAGAGGTCGGAGTGATGCTCTTGGAGGTCAGATTCACGGAGTTAATGCTGGCAGCTAGAACCAAGAGGGTGGACCTCAAAATTTACCTACTTCCCAGTGTCTGAAAAATGTTATTAAGACCTAAACCATACAGAAAATGCAAATCATTGCCCGGTTTCTAGCATGTGGCTAATTTGTATAAGTCGTGGACCTACTAAAAAAAACATTATTTAAATAATGATGGCTGGAGGGTAAAAGAAGTTGTAGTACAGATAATCAGGTTAACTGACTAGTATAGTGTCCTAATAGTTTTAGAAAATTATTTCCTTTCATTTGTGCTAAAGCCATGGGGTGTGCTGAAATCATTCTTTTCAGATACATGGAGTCCCCAAAAAACCTTTGTGCATCTGTGACATTTGTATTAAGCATGAAGCCATGAATCTTGTAGCTCTCTAAAGAGCACTCAGAATGCCCATTGCTCCCTTACCCTGTACCTTAATTTATTTTCGACAATATTTGCCTTTTTAAGTTAATGCTGCCTGCTATTTAGAGTATCTTAAGGATTGTATTTGAAAGAGTCAAAATAATTATTTTGTTTTTCTAAAGGTCGCAAAGTATTTTTCGTAACTTAAAAAGTCCTTTTAACTCCCCAGCAGAAATAGCACAGACTACCTCTGTGTACAGACTTACACTGAAACCTCAACCCCTTTAAATGCTCATAGTTTTGATGTTAACCTCAAACAGGCCTGTCCATGCACAGTTTCAGAGTAACATCCAGGCAATGAACTCTGAGGAACTTTAATTTTACTCTTTTGTTCCAAATGACCGGTTTTGAGGCAGGGCTGTGTGAGATAGTCCTGACATGCTCCCATCCCTCCTGTGCTCAGTACCCAGGCTCCACTGGGTAGTTCCTGATTGAGACAGAAGGGAACTGTGCCCTGGGGTGAGACAGACCGTCCTGCTTAGTCAGAGGGAAGTCCGAGAGCCATCTTCCTACCCACTCCAGCCAGAAGCCTAAAAAAAACACTCGAGCCCTTTGATTACAGGTCCAGCGCTTCACACACACACAGGTTACTTTGGTCTTTCTTTTTTCCTTCCAGTTTTGGCCCTCAGGACAAGGTTTATGGTTAGCACTACCGACATGTTCAGGTATCATCAAGGCGTGAGCCTCGAGCGCATTGGGTCATCCTGAGAGATTTAGGAAAGAGACTTGTGTGCTCAGCTTAGACACTGAAACTAGTAGGAACCCCTCCTGAATATCATGTACTTGTGTCCTTCATCTTCTAGGCAGATCTGTTTCATCCTTTCTGTTCCCATACTATCTTGTGTATCTAAAAATACTAATACCATTTATTGCATGCTTACTACATTACCAGGCACCATTCAGTATACTTTACATACATGCATATTTAATCTTCAGAACAATTCTGCAAGATAGTTATTCCTCTTTTACAGTTAACCAAGACAGGCACTCAGAAATTTAAATATATTTCCTGGGGTAATATTACTAGTAAGTAGTAGAGTCAAGACTTGAACACAGATCCTTCAGATCCTAAAGCCTGCTTTTCACTACATCATATTACTGCTTATCATATTTTATTGTAATTATTTATGCTCCTAACCAGACAGTACAAAGCATATCATTGAATGAAATGTGGAGAAAGAGAAACACAGATTTGGAATTATAGCAGGTAGTGACATAGTTTTTGAAACAGAACTCTAGAAGCAGATCTTGTTTCAGATCCTAGCCTAGCCCCTTACAAAATGTGATTTTAAGTAAATATCTCAAAATTTGTTCTTCATCTGTAAAATGAGGTGATAAATCTCATAGCTTGATATAAGAAAAGAAATGATACACATGAAGCTTGCATAATAGATCTTCAGTAATGGTAGCTGCTATTATATTGTCTTACCATTAAAGATTATGTGTATACAGTGGCCAATCATTAGATAGTGTTGGTAACACATCAATTGGTATTTTAGGCAGAAAGGAGTTAGATTAGAAGTACCAGAATGCATTGCCATGCCTAGTTTCATTAATTGGCTTTATGTTGATCACATTCTTTGTTGCATGTCAGTATTATAGTAGGAACTGAAGGTAATGTTTTAAAGTCTCCTTACATGAAATGATAAGTGGGACATTGAGCTCTCAGTCACACATTTCCAGGCCTTCTTTTAGGTGAATACATCCCTCTTAACTAGAAAAAGTTTGAGAGTTTCTGGCTTGGAAGGAAATTAATGCAATGTGCAGGTCATATCCTAGAAAGCCTGAAGGAAAGTTGAGATTTCTCACTGTGGACATTAAAGGTCATCAGGTTCAGCTTGCTGTACTTCTTCTCAAGTAGCCGGTCACTGGCCCCCTCAGGCTCCCCCAGTTAGCCTGAAATAATGACCCTGACTCTAGAGGACAGAGCTTCCTGATTTTCAGAGGTAAATTAAATGATTTGATTTGAGAACCACAAGCTGACTGTCTTTGTCTCCATCTTTCTCTCTGTCCTAAAATCAGCAGGTTGCCCATGGTGGGGATTCTGAACATTTTTCTTATGAATCAACACTTTTTTTAGTGTTACATTGCTGGAGTGTTCCTGTATTCTTGGTGTCTAGATTCTTCAAGAATAGGACTCATGCCTCTAACACATGCTCTGGTGCTTCTACCTCAAGGGACACAGTGACAATAGTGCTCCTAGAGATCTTCCAGAGCACAGGGCTTCAGGCACAGCTGATAGTAAATAATTACTTTAACACACCATTGTAAAGCAATTATACTCCAATAAAGATGTTAAAAAAAAAAAATTACAGTGGTGTCATTTTTTAGGAGCCATAGAGTAAAGCCCTCTGAATTAGATCTTACTGACCCCCTCCCAGCCAATCTATCCATATAAGTTTGGACCTAAAGCAGCCTCCAGCTTAATAATGATGTGTGCTAGAAAAAGGATACTTAGGCTAGAACAAAGTTCTTTAAGTCACTGGTCTCTGAAGAAGGGCGTACAATGTACAGTCTGTGAGGTATGGAGAGAAAATCACAAAAGCTCTTTATCTCAGCCCTTTAAAATTTCTGTTTCGCAGATTAATTTCATAGTTATGTATTAGCCCATATGTATAGTTTAAAATCAGCAAATACACATACAAATATATACATATTAAAGGTACACGGCCAAGTGTCTTAGATGGGAGTGTGCACTTAAAAAAAGTTAGGGACCTCTTCAGTACACAGGTCATTTTCTTTTTAGTACTTTGCAAATTAGATCTAAAGGTTAGAATTAGATCCATTATTAATAAGTCAAGGAACGAATGTAGCCTGAGTGGTTGATAAGTGTCTCTATTTGTATCTCAGGTGACTACTGTTTGATCAGAGGGTATTGTAATTTAGAGAGGTGGACAGCAGTGCAGAGTGGTGGGTCTGTAGCCATCAAAAGTGAGAGAGGGGAGGGGACCCTTTAAGAAATTGTTCTGTGGTAGCTGTGAGTCTTAAGAAGCAGATTGCAAAAGGCAGCAGTAATGGCAAATTAAAGATCAGTTCGTGTTTGTGAGCTTGGTGGGAAAGGCTTTTCTTTAGATGCTGGCTTTTAGTCACATAGCATTAACAGTTAAACTCGGTGATCTTTAGATGGAAAAAAATAATGGCACCTTGATCATTTTTGGTATTTAAGAGAGAAAAATTAAGTGCAGGTGTGTGTGGCTTTGTAGCGCTCTGGGATATCTACAGTCAGCAAAGACTGCCAAGTCCCAGGTTGCTTTTGGTTAGAATGTGAGAGTTAAAGTATATCACACCTTCAGATTACTAGAGAACGCTTACATTTCTTCAAAGAGCTCAGAATGTTTTGCACACGTTCCCTTGTTAATTCTCACAACATTCCTGCCAAGAACATGTATATTGTGAAGGAAAGAGTTCGCTTTCCTTGGCAACAAACTACCAGAAGATTCCCTTTTGTCCTTCATCTTTTCTAACTATCAAGTTATACCTTAAACAAAACTTGTAATCTGAGCTTCAGTCATCTCCTTTAGTCAACTTTTTTGGGAATGTATTTGGATACTTAGGTGAATACCTTCATGAGGTCATATTTTTATGTTTAAAGTGTCTTGTGGGGAAGAGGTTTGTTGCCTTTTCTTAGGATTTCTTATTTAAAGACATGTTATGTAATCTTTTTTTTTGGTAAGACTTAATTTGTAGAGTTACAGCAAAAGAAATGTTATTTTGTATTTTATTTGTTGGCGTTTGCCATTGATGAACCTTAAAATTTAAGCTATAATAGGCAGATAGAACCATGCCTTCCTTGTCTTAAATTTCTTTGGAGAATTTAGTCTCCCTCCAGTAGAATCCTTAACAGTGACCAACCCAAGAACCCTACTCTTTCCAGGTGGGGCATTAACCAGTTCTTAGCTCTAGGCCCTAGGTTGAGTTTATCAAGGTTGACTTTTTAGCACATGAAAAAAAGGAATTTGCTCCTTCCCTAGTTCACCACTCTTATATGGCTTTTTTGTTTGTTTTTTCATTTTATAGTCCTTTCATTTCTGAAGTTAAAATAAGAAAAAAGTTACAGACAAGTTTACAGACTAGGTGGTCCTGTCAACAGACTTCTGCTCCACTATATCTTATATTCACTTTTACTCTTCTTCCAGCAAGTATGTTGAGTAAATAATATTCTCTCTGATAGACTTGAAAAATGATGGTTTTAAAATGCTGTGTGTATGTTAAAAATGTGATTATAATTAGTAGAATAGCAAGTAAAATAACCATTTGTGGGGCCATAAGGGAGCTGTAGTATTGCCTAAGATGAAAGCAGATGGGACTAGAAACTGTCCCATTAAACATCAAGGCAGGTTTTCCCAGAAAGTATCATCTTTCCACTCTATAAGAAGCATGCTAATTCATTTTAACTGTATATCCCTTGCCTGATCTCTCCTCCCCTCCCCTCTCCTCTTTCTTCTTTTCTTTCCTAAAGCACATGTTTATCCTTTTGGGTCACCTATTTCAGTGTGATGAACAGTGACATGAACTAGATAGCCTGGTATTGTTCATTGTTTCCTTTTTTTCCCCAAAAACCTTTTCTTGACTCACTTCTCTCAGGCAGCCTGCTCATGATATTATTGTCTGTTCTTACAAAGACAAGAGTAGAAACTCCTTTTCACCTGGGAGTTCAGAGAAGATTGATGTGCTAAACACTTTCCACATCAGTGTTCAGATGCCAGTTAAAGGGAAATGTCTCATTGTCATTATGTTACCAAGAGGTTTACATAAGATCTTTTAAATTGATCCAGAAGCTAAAGGGTGGTAGTGTTAAATCAGAGGTGGCCCTATAAATCTTAGAAATACCTACAGTTGTGTGTTTTATCTCCTGGTAGATTCAATATTCATGGAAACAGTGCATTTAATCCCAGAGAGTTGAGTCGGTGACTACAGACTGTATTGGTCAATATCATACACTGTAGGTAACTCTTCTCAGAAGGACTCTGTGAAGCTTTAAAGGAAGGAAGGTGGCTTTGGGTGTGAGTTCAACTATGTAATTCAGTTCTTTCTTCATTCTTTTTTTTCTTGGTCCTTCAGGTATAGCTTTTCTCTCAGGTCTGCAATATCAGCATTTGAGATAGAGAAAATTAGAAATTTGACCTACTTATGTAATATGCAAGTTTCCATCAGGAGAATATTAGGGAAGATACAAACCTTTCATTTTTTTATTAGCATTTTTAAAAACATCTTTATTGGAGTATAATTGCATTACAATGGTGTGTTAGTTTCTGCTTTATAACACAGTGAATCAGCTATACATATACACATATCTCCATATCTCCTCCCTCTTGCGTCTCCCTCCCACCCTCCCTATCCCACCCCTCTAGGTGGTCATTTTTATTAGTATTTAATGTAACCATTGAAGAAAGATCAACATACTAAAACTGTCATGGCAAGGGAAAAAGTATTTAAAAAAATGTTTTACCTTGTGCACTCCTCATCTTGAGTCCTGGGGTGGGGGACGAAATGAATACCAAATATTAGGCAAGACTGCAAAAATTTCTCTAATCTAGAAGGTGTCATCTTGCTATGTTTAACATAGGAAAAAAGCCACAGGTTATCATGGTATGCCACAGTGATTGTTTACTGACAGTGGTTTTTGGCCATTGAGTGGATGACTGGGAAGGGAGATAATCTGCTAAATGCTTTTTCTTGTGGGGTTTTTTTGTTTTTTTTGTTTTGTTTTTTTGGTAAAAAGTTTAATCTGCTTGATTTGTTGCATATGTTAAAGAATAGAATGAGGTAACAAGGCTCATTATAATAAGATGATTTGATACTCAATGTGTAAATAATAGCAGGTATGTTTAAAAGCACCTCACACGATGTATAGATTTCAGAAAAGCTTAAGAAAGCTTGCTGTTTTTCATTTGTACCCCTAAATGAGAGTTAGGCCCCATTGCCACCAATTGCTGTGTTTGTGTTACAGGCCAGCTAGACTTGTATGTGTAAGTTTGCTGAGCTTGACTTGTTTCAGAGGCCTTGGTTGGGTTTTACTTGTGAGAAGCAGTGGCTCCCCCTCTGAGAAAAGGCTGATACAAGTGAATATCAAGCCAGGGTGCCAGTCTTGTCAAGAGGAATTTTTGCACTTGAAGGATAAAAATGCACTCCAGTATAAAGAGGAAAAGGCAGTGTGATGAGCTTTGTTGCTATTTTGTGTGTGTGTGTGTGTGTGTGTGTGTGTGTGTCCGTCTGTCCGTCCTAGGCTTTGGTGTTGAGCTGCTTGTCCACATGCTTTGTGCAAATTCAGGTTGCTTGGATCCTTGAATGCAGTTACAACTGTTTTTTTGCCTTTATGGTCATTTATTTTATCACAGCTTGCACTCTTACCAAGGAGAAAAGCCCAGAATTTCCATTAATTAGTTGTTCTATTGCTCCACTGGGGCAAAATGCCTGAGCCAACATTATTTTAAAAGGATATCAAGGGAATTTAATACCCCTCTCCTCCTTTGAAACTTTTGGACTTTTTGGGGGGTGGATCTGGGGGGTGCCTTTCAGGTTCTGCTCCATAGCACTTGTGTGCCTGCTGGAGGGCAGCGTGTTAGAAATGTGGCTTTCCTGAAGCAGTCTTACCAGGAGCGGGATAGAACAACCACAGGGCTGCATTATAAATCATCCGAGCCTCACAATGATACTGCCCATTAAGGAGACTTTTTTTTTTCCTACCCTCCTCAGTTCCTGGCTGTACTAATAGAACAGCACATCAAGCAAGGCTGTAAATAAAAGTTATTACCTAATAGGTGTGTGCTGAAGTGGAACGGACGGAGCTGAGGCATGGAGCCCTTATTACTGCTCATCAGCAATTATAAACAGGATAAAGTGTCTGGGACTTGCGCTGATGCAGCGAGGGCTAATAGAGGCTGGGAATGACACTAGGCTGTGATAGGATGATGTATGCTGATGGGTTTTTACTGCCTCATCGTGCTGCTTGCTTCCAAGACAAGTTGTGTTATCCATTTTCCTGCTTGCTCATCTATCTGCAGAAGCAGTCCCATTGCCTCTCCTGCCAGCAGGTGGGCTGGCATTTATTCCTCATACCTGTGTCTGCTTCTAAGGCACCCCCATTGAGAAGAGTTTCAGAAATATTTCATAATCATGGCCAATTAAAGCCGTGATCTTACTGTATTGCCTGCTGTTGTGGTTATAGATCACACCTTCAGAAGTGGTTGCTTACATGGAGTATAGGACAAGAGGAGACACTGTAGTTAGTCAGCCAGTCTAGTACTTTATTAAAAGACTACTGTGACAAAGTCCTGTAGTAGATTCTGTAGGAACATGCGAAAGAAGTGATAAACATGCATCTTGCCCCTGGGAGCTTATACCATAAAGAGACAGAATAAGTACAGAAGCATAAATACAACTAATTCCAGCTTTAGAGAGCAAGAAATGTAACTAATGTTTATTTTTAAAAGTGAGGACAGGGAGGATAAATTATGCTAATTATTAAGAGCAAATATACAAATGTGGGGTTTTTTTTTTTTTCTTTTAAAGAATTATCTTCTTGGTGAAATGCTTAGAATTTAGTGCCTTAGTATGAGGGTTAGGCTTAGATTTAGAGTTAGAGTTAGAGTTAGGGTTAGGGTTAGACTAACCTAAAGTGATAAAGGGCTACTGGAATGTGGAGGGAAAGTCCAGCAGTGGGGATTGTGTTTTCCAGTGAACAGAAAACTGCAAATAAAAACCTGGCAGTGCTTTTGAGTAGCAGATAAGCACCTAATACTTGGGAAAATTGAGATACAACTCTGTTCAACTTTGATCACTGAACTTCACTAAATCACAGTGATTAGACCTTTGCGATAGGAGAAATCTTTGCAGAGCCACAGAGGAATGCTTTTAAAAGGGTTTACCAGTTTGATCCCAGGAGTTTATGAGCATTCTGGATTTGTTGTTTGTCACTTGTGTCTTTAAGTGAATACACCTCTTTATGCAGTACCTTCAAAACTAATCTACCAGGAGACCTCCTGCTGTTAGAGAAATTGTAGTTTTTCTATGGAGTTCTTTGATGCCTTAAGTTATTTTAAAGAAGCCTGATAGATTATAATCTCAATATTAGAAACCAGATAAACCAAGAATTAATGTGATAGGAGAGTCCTTCATTGTGTAAAATGTCTGGCCACTGGGTTATATGGATAGGTTTTTTTCCTTTTGCAAATTAATATTTGACTTACCAAAGAACCAGTTCATTCAGAGTGCCCTGTGGGTAGTGGCCAGTGGAATGGAGGAATAAAGATAACTGAGAAAAATGTTTTAAAATAATAATAACAGGATTTGATGACTGATTAGAGTTGGCTGAAGAAAGCATGCAAAGTTTATAAACTTGGGGAACTGAGGGAAGAAAGATGTGACTGATGGCAGGGAGGGAATGGGCAGAAAAACTCATTGAATGTATTTTCAGTTTTTGATGAGCTAGATTGTAGATTGTAGATTGTTGTAGATTGTCCTGTAGAAAGTTAAAAATATAGACCTAGTTTGGAAATCATCGATCTTGAAGCAGTGATGAAAGGTGTGCAAGTGGGTAAGGGAACAAATACAGAAGAAAAAGGGGCTAAGGGTTGTACTTAGGGGGCTGGGAAAGAGAAGAGGAGCCAGTCAGTTAAGGAAGCTAAAGAAGGGAGAAAACTTCATACAGCATCATGAAAGATGCATGAGAAGAGGGGCCAGGAAATATGAGGACTAAGGAAAGCTGTTGCCTATGGGTAGCAGAAGATCATTGGAAAACCTGAAAGTTAGTGTCATATGGTGGGAAACCAAAGCCTGATGGGAAGTCATTAAAGAGGCATTTGATAACAAGGAAATAAAGGCAGCAGACAAGTCATTCAGTTAAGGAGTTAGTTGGGCCATTAAAAACCAATAAATAGTGGTGGTTGGAGGGAGAATCAGGATCAGGCATTTCTTGATGCAGAGGTGGTTAAGATAGGGAAATATTTTACCCTTGTTAAGATACAAAGGGAAAGTACAAAAAGAAGGGAAAGAAGTGGAAAATATTAGAGGAGGAATAGAAAAGGTGCACAAGCAAGATTCTTTAGAGGCAGAAACCCAGAAGCATTAGTTCCCTCCTAGAGTATAAGCGAAGAGATACAGATATAGATAAATAGGTTTTCTCTTTTAATATATAGACAGCTGAGACAAGATGCACTATGGAGTTCATCCTTGAAGGTCATCATTTTCTGAATAAATAGGTCATACAGCTATCAGTAGCAGTAGAGAACTGAGAGAACTACTATGGACTGAGGGGGGAAAATAGGATTTCTAAATAGTAGCTAATCCAAACTGTCATTAAATAGTTTAAATTTATAGTGGGCCAAAGTGAGACTTTCTCTGGCTACTATATTAACCCAGAAGAAAAGCACGAAGGGAGAATAAGTGGTACTCATTTCTTTTTTTAATTATATGTTTTCATTTTTACAAAAGTAACACATGATAGCACATCATAACCCAGAATAGTTTATAAGAGAAAGATAGCGTAGAGATGGTCCCACCCCAGAAAACTGAACAGCATCTCTCTCTTGACAGTTTCTGTTTTAGTAGTTTCACTCTTTATGTTACCTTTTTACTAACTGTGGAAGAAAGAAAAAATGCTTATATTCGTGATTTTTGAGATGTCAACTGGTTTGAAACACAAAGATTTAGCTCACACAGTTCCTTATCCCAGCATTTGAAATTTATGTTATTTGTTTTCATCCTTTTCTTTCTTTTTTTTTTTTTAATAGGTACACTTAATAGGTTTCTTTTTTTAAAAAATAAATTTATTTATTTACTTATTTATTGGCTGTGTTGGGTCTTCGTTTCTGTGCGAGGGCTTTCTCCAGTCGCGGCAGGCGGGGGCCACTCTTCATCGCGGTGCGCGGGCCTCTCACTATCGCGGCCTCTCTTGTTGCGGAGCACAGGCTCCAGACGCGCAGGCTCAGCAGTTGTGGCTCACGGACCCAGTTGCTCCGCGGCATATGGGATCTTCCCAGACCAGGGCTCGAACCCGTGTCTCCTGCATTAGCAGGCAGATTCTCAACCACTGCGCCACCAGGGAAGCCCCTTTTCTTTCTTAATCCATCAATTTTCAGCACCATCTCTTAATGAGGATATTAGTACCTGTGATAAGAGGTACTACCTTATCATACCTCCTGTCAGCTACACTTATACTTTTTATATTGTCACAGTTGTTAACTATTTATTTTTGGCCTATAGCCACAAGCAAATCTTCCTTATTATGTCCATAGGTTGTTTTTTTAAAATTGAAAGCCAATAAATGACATTTATATTATTATGACTCTGTAAATGTTGTTCCCTGCCAGGAGGCCAAGTTATATGCTAGGAATAGATTGCTTTTTCTGTGGGTCTAATGTCACAGTGCCTGGGCCTGTAAGGAGAATGTTCTTACATCAAAGCCAAATCAGGTGGTGGTGTTGTTGTATTCCATCAGTTGCTCAAAAATCATGCCACATTTTAGTTTGCTTTATATTTGGATCGTAATTTTTTTAATACAGTTTTTTTTTCTTGGAACTTGTACTTGCCTTTCTTTTTTTCTAACCTGTATTTATACCTTTCACTCAAGACCTCCCTCCTGGAGCCCACCATCTTTCTGCCTCAATCTAGACTAGATGTTTTATAAGCCTATTTTGTCACCTCAGAGTTTCCCTTTACTGTTCTCTCTTTTATTCCCTCATTTTTTGAAATACAACCCCGAAGTAAGTTCCTAAGAGAAAGAGTGTTGGGATTCTTGCATATCTGAAAATGTCTCTTTTGTCCCCAGCTTGATGGAAAGTTTGATTAGGTATAGAATTCTTGGATGAAAATCATTGCTCCCTTGCCTTCTCACATTTCATGTTATTGCTGAGAAGTCAGATGACACTGATACTAAGTAGTATAGCTAGGATTTTTCCACCTCGAGAGCTGTTAGGATCATGTTTTTATTCTTGGTGTTCTAAAATTTGTAGTAAGTATCTGGTGGTCATCCTTTTTTTTCCTCATTCAAGATGCTGGATACTTGCTAGGCCCTAAGATCTGAAGACTGACGTACTCCTTCATGGAGCTGCAGACTGTCTTTGACATTCCCCAACCCAATGTTCTCTTCTCTTTTGGGACTCATAATATAGATGTTGGACCTGCTAGATTGGTGATCTTAACCTCCTTTCTTATAGTCTCCATCTCCTCTCTGTGTACTGGGTGATTCTGTTGACTTTATCTCTCAGCTTTTCTTTTGATTGTATTTCAACAATCAAGCTTTCAGTGTGCTTGCTCTGGTTCTCTGAAGATTTCTTTTTCATAGTATCCTATTCTTATGGATATAATAAGAATTACTATCATATAGTAATATCTTCTTTTTTTAAGCCCTGTCTGTCTGTCTGTCTGTCTGTCTCTCTCTCTCTCTCTCTCTATCTGTCTATCTGTCTATCTATCTGTTGTGGCTGCGCCGCACCACGTGGCATGTGGGATCTTAATTCCCCGACCAGGGATCGAACCTGAGCCCCCTGCAGTGGAAGCGTGGAGTCTTAACCACTGGACTGCCAGGGAAGTCCCATATAGTAATATCTTCTGACTGTATTAATTAGTGGTTAGACTTGTGCTCTTCTGTTTGCTGAATTCTCTGTGATTGCTTTGAGGCCAGTTTTCCTATTTATCTTTGTCTTTTACTTCATGCTTCAGGTTCTCCTCATCTGCCTGGTGAAGCTTGGTTTTCTGTTGACTTTATATATATATATATATACACACACACACTTAATTTTGGCTGCGTTGGGTCTTTGTTGCTGTGCGCGGGCTTTCTCTAGTTGTGGTGAGCGGGGGCTATTCTTCGTTGCGGTGCGGTGGCTTCTCTTGTTGGGAGCACGGGCTCTAGGCACGCAGGCTTCAGTAGTTGTGGCATGCGGGCTTCAGTAGTTGTGGCTCGCGGGCTCTAGAGCGCAGGCTCAGTAGTTGTGGCGCACGGGCTTAGTTGTTCTGCAGCATGTGGGATCTCTTGGCAGGCGGATTCTCAACCACTGTGCCACCAGGGAAGTCCCTTTGTTGACTTTTAAGAGAGAAGGCCTACATGGGTGGGCAGAGTTTCTACCATGCCTCTTTCTTGAATGGGAATTTTTACTGGGGCTCTGTGTGGAATGGAGTGGGGATGAGGTGTTAACTGGCAGGGTCGTTGTGAGGAAGTTAAGAACCTGATGGAGGAGGAAGACTGGACTATGAGGAACCATAGAAATGGCTTTGCCTAGGCAGGTCATTCAGTTTCTCTAGACAGGAGCTGTCCAGATTTCTGCCAGGTAAATATGGCCTGCTGCCAAAACCAGTATAGTTGTTTTACAAAAAAGAGAGAGAAACAAACAAAAGTGTTTTCAGTGCATCCCCTGCTTTCTGCCCTGCTTCTCATTCTGCTTCTCTTAAGACTTTTCCTTTGCATGCAGCAGCTACCACCTCTGCAGTCACCAAGTTTCAGCCTTAACCCACTCCCATTGCTACCACTGTCTAGAGATTTGTTTAAAATCTCTTGCTGATTATGTTAAACATACACAATTATATTTATTGCAGTGGGTTCATTCTTGTTATTTTTGTGCTTTTATTTCAGTTGGGTCTGGGGGTTGGGATCAGAGGAAAATGTGTTTAATCCTCTTGAACTAAAAGTTATCTGGGACAAAGTCAGGACTGTGCTTCCTGATTTAATCATTGGTGGAAGACAGAAGGAAAGGGTAGCCTCAGTAGTATGTGGTTCTTTGGAAATCTAGGGGATAGGATCGTACCCAAAGTAAAGCCCCTAATCCTGAAGGGAAGGGAGATATATGTGTTCATGGTTGAGAATGGGGGCCTCTAGAGGCAGACCACCTGGGTTCACATTCCAGTGCCCCCTTTTACCAACCATATAACTGGAAGAAGAATTGTATCTCTCTATGAGCCTTGATTTTCTCTTCTGTAAAATAACAGACCCAGCTATTGAGTTGTTATTGAGGGAAATGAAATAATCTATTTAAAGTACGTAGTGCCTGATAAATGCTCAGTAGGTAATAGAGATGTGGACAGAATGTACCTGATGGTCTGAATGAAAGGAAGGTAAAGAGGAGTTTGAGGGAGTGTGGAGGAAAGTAAGAAAGAACTCACGGAACTGCTCCTACAGAACACCCACTGAACGCTGGCAGAAGACGTCAGACCTCCCAAAAGGCAAGAAAATCCCCACGTACTTGGGTAGGGCAAAAGAAAAAAGAAATAACAGAGACAAAAGAATAGGGACGGGACCTGCACCGGTGGGAGGGAGCTGTGAAGGAGGAAAGGTTTCCACACACTAGGAAGCCCCTTCGTGGGCAGAGACTGCGGGTAGCAGAGGGGGGAAGCTTCGGAGCCACGGAGGAGAGCGCAGCCACAGTGGTGCGGAGGGCAAAGCGGAGATTCCCGCACAGAGGAGCGGTGCCGACCAGCACTCACCAGCCCGAGAGGCTTGTCTGCTCAGCCGCCGGGGCGGGCGGGGCCTGGGAGCTGGGGCTCGGGCTTCGGTGCTAGCCGGGAGGGAGTCCGGGAAAAAGACTGCAGCTGCCAAAGAGGCAAGAGAATTTTTCTTGCCTCTTTGTTTCGCGGCGCGCAAGGAGAGGGGATTCAGAGCGCCGCCTAAACGAGCTCCAGAGACGGGCGCAAGCCGCGGCTATCAGCGCGGATCCCACAGCAACAGGGACGCAGAGGGAAAAACGGAGAGATTCCCGCACAGAGGCTCGGCGCCGAGCAGCACTCACCAGCCCGAGAGGCTTGTCTGCTCACCCGCCGGGGCGGGCGGGGGCTGGGAGCTGAGGCGCGGGCTTCGGTCGGATCCCAGGGAGAGGACTGGGGTTGGCTGCGTGAACACAGCCTGAAGGGTCTAGCGCACCACAACTAGCCGGGAGGGTGCACGAGAAAAAGTCTGCAGCTGCTGAAGAGGCAGGAGACTTTTTCTTGCCTCTTTGTTTCGCGGCGTGCAAGGAGAGGGGATTCAGAGCGCCACTTAAACGAACTCCAGAGACGGGCGCGAGCCGCGGCTATCAGCGCGGACCCCAGAGACGGGCATGAGACGCTAAGGCTGCTGCTGCCGCCACCAAACAGCCTGTGGGCGAGCACAGGTCATTCTCCACACCGCCCCTCCCGGGAGCCTGTGCAGCCCGCCACGGCCAGGCTCCCGTAGTCCGGGGACAACTTCCCCGGGAGAGCGCACGGCGCGCCTCAGGCTGCTGCAACGTCACGCCGGCTTCTGCCGCCGCAGGCTCGCCCCGCCTCCTCCGTACCGCTCCCTCCCCCCGGCCTGACTGAGCCAGAGCCCCCGAATCAGCTGCTCCTTTAACCCCGTTCTGTCTGGGCGGGGAACAGACGCCCTCAGGGGACCTACATGCAGAGGCGGGTCCAAATCCAAAGCTGAACCCCGGGAGCTGTACGAACAAAGAAGAGAAAGGGAAATCTCTCCCAGCAGCCTCAGAAGCAGCGGATTAAAGCTCCACAAACAACTTGATGTGCCTGCATCTGTTGAATACCTGAATAGACAACGAATCATCCCAAATTTAGGAGATGGACTTTGGGAGCAGGATATATTAACTTTTCCCCTTTTCCTTTTTTTTGTGAGTGTAGATGTGTATGCTTCTGGGTGAGATTTTGTCTGTATAGCTTTGCTCTCACCGTTAGTCCTAGGGTTAGGTCCGTCCGTTTTTTTTTTTTTTTTTTTTGGCTTAAAAATTTTTTTTTTCCCTAATAAATGTTTTCTTAATAATTTTTTCCTTATTTTCTATTTTTAAAAAAATTTTTAATAAGTTTTTTCATATTTTTTATTTTAAAAAATTAAAAAATTTTTTTTCTTAATAAATTTTTTCTAAATAATTTTTTTCTTATTTTTAGTATAAAAAATTAATAAATCTATTTTTAAAAATTAAAAAAATTTTTTTTCTTTTTTTCTTAATAAATTTACTCTTAATAATTTTTTTTCTTATTTTTTATTATAATTGCTTTATTTTATTTTATTTTATCCTTTTTTTTTTCTTTCTTTCCATTTTTTCTCCCTTTTATTCTGAGCCGTGTGGATGAAAGGCTCTTGGTGCTCCAGCCAGGCATCAGGGCTGTGCCTCTGAGGTGGGAGAGCCAACTTCAGGACACTGGTCCACAAGAGACCTCCCAGCTCCACGTAATACCAAACGGCGAAAATCTCTCACAGATCTCCATCTCAACATCAAGACCCAGCTTCACTCAACGACCAGCAAGCTACAGTGCTGGACACCCTATGCCAAACAACTAGCAAGAGAGGAACACAGCCCCATCCATTAGCAGGGAGGCTGCCTAAAATCATAATAAGGCCACAGACACCCCAAAACACACCACCAGACGTGGACGAACCCACCAGAAAGACAACATCCAGCCTCATCCACCAGAACACAGGCACTAGCTCCCTCCACCGGGAAACCTACACAACCCACTGAACCAACCTTAGCCACTGGGGACGGATACCAAAAACAACGGGAACTACGAGCCTGCAGCCTGTGAAAAGGAGACCCCAAACACAGTAAGATAAGCAAAATGAGAAGACAGAAAAACACACAGCAGATGAAGGAGCAGGGTCAAAACACACCAGACCTAACAAATGAAGAGGAAATAGGTAGTCTACCTGAAAAAGAATTCAGAATAATGATAGTAAGGATGATCCAAAGTCTTGGAAATAGAATAGACAAAATGCAAGAAACATTTAACAAGGACGTAGAAGAACTAAAGAGGAACCAAGAAACGATGACAAGCACAATAAATGAAATTAAAAATACTCTAGATGGGATCAATAGCAGAATAACTGAGGCAGAAGAACGGATAAGTGACCTGGAAGATAAAATGGTGGAAATAACTACTGCAGACCAGAATAAAGAAAAAAGAATGAAAAGAACTGAGGACAGTCTCAGAGACCTCTGGGACAACATTAAACGCACCAACATTCGAATTATAGGGGTCCCAGAAGAAGAAGAGAAAAAGAAAGGGACTGAGAAAATATTTGAAGAGATTATAGTTGAAAACTTCCCTAATATGGGAAAGGAAATAGTTAATCAAGTCCTGGAAGCACAGAGAGTCCCATACAGGATAAATCCAAGGAGAAACACACCAAGACACATATTAATCAAACTATCAAAAATTAAATATAAAGAAAACATATTAAAAGCAGCAAGGGAAAAACAACAGATAACACACAAGGGCATCCCCATAAGGTTAACAGCTGATCTTTCAGCAGAAACGCTGCAAGCCAGAAGGGAGTGGCAGGATATACTTAAAGTGATGAAGGAGAAAAACCTACAACCAAGATTACTCTACCCAGCAAGGATCTCATTCAGATTTGATGGAGAAATTAAAACCTTTACAGACAAGCAAAAGCTGAGAGAGTTCAGCACCACCAAACCAGCTTTACAACAAATGCTAAAGGAACTTCTCTAGGCAAGAAACACAAGAGAAGGAAAACACCTACAATAACAAACCCAAAACATTTAAGAAAATGGGAATAGGAACATACATATCGATAATTACCTTAAATGTAAATGGATTAAATGCTCCCACCAAAAGACACAGACTGGCTGAATGGATACAAAAACAAGACCCATATATATGCTGTCTACAAGAGACCCACTTCAGACCTAGAGACACATACAGACTGAAAGTGAGGGGATGGAAAAAGATATTCCATGCAAATGGAAATCAAAAGAAAGCTGGAGTAGCAATTCTCATATCAGACAAAATAGACTTTAAAATAAAGACAATTACAAGAGACAAAGACGGACACTATATAATGATCAAGGGATCGATCCAAGAGGAAGGTATAACAATTGTAAATATTTATGCACCCAACATAGGAGCACCTCAATACATAAGGCAAATACTAACAGCCATAAAAGGGGAAATCGACAGTAACACAATCATAGTAGGGGACTTTAACACCCCACTTTCACCAATGGACAGATCATCCAAAATGAAAATAAATAAGGAAACACAAGCTTTAAATGATACATTAAACAAGATGGACTTAATTGATATTTATAGGACATTCCACCCAAAAACAACAGAATACACATTTTTCTCAAGTGCTCATGGAACATTCTCCAGGATAGATCATATCTTGGGTCACAAATCAAGCCTTGGTAAATTTAAAAAAATTGAAATCGTATCAAGTATCTTTTCCGACCACAATGCTATGAGACTAGATATCAATTACAGGAAAAGATCTGTAAAAAATACAAACACATGGAGGCTACACAATACACTACTTAATAACGAAGTGATCACTGAAGAAATCAAAGGGGAAATCAAAAAATACCTAGAAACAAATGACAATGGAGACACGACGATCCAAAACCTATGGGATGCAGCAAAAGCAGTTCTAAGAGGGAAGTTTATAGCAATACAAGCCTACATCAAGAAACAGGAAACATCTCGAATAAACAACCTAACCTTGCACCTAAAGCAATTAGAGAAAGAAGAACAAAAAAACCCCAAAGCTAGCAGAAGGAAAGAAATCATAAAGATCAGATCAGAAATAAATGAAAAAGAAATGAAGGAAACAATAGCAAAAATCAATGAAACTAAAAGCTGGTTCTTTGAGAAGATAAACAAAATTGATAAACCATTAGCCAGACTCATCAAGAGAAAAAAGGAGAAGACTCAAATTAATAGAATTAGAAATGAAAAAGGAGAAGTAACCACTGACACTGCAGAAATACAAACGATCATAAGAGATTACTACAAGCAACTCTATGCTAATAAAATGGACAACCTGGAAGAAATGGACAGATTCTTAGAAATGCACAACCTGCCGAGACTGAACCAGGAAGAAATAGAAAATATGAACAGACCAATCACAAGCACTGAAATTGAAACTGTGATTAAAAATCTTCCAACACACAAAAGCCCAGGACCAGATGGCTTCACAGGCGAATTCTATCAAACATTTAGAGAAGAGCTAACACCTAGCCTTCTCAAACTCTTCCAAAATATTGCAGAGGGAGGAACACTCCCCAACTCATTCTACGAGGCCACCATCACCCTGATACCAAAACCAGGCAAAGATGTCACAAAGAAAGAAAACTACAGGCCAATATCACTGATGAACATAGATGCAAAAATCCTCAACAAAATACTAGCAAACAGAATCCAACAGCACATTAAAAGGATCATACACCATGATCAAGTGGGGTTTATTCCAGGAATGCAAGGATTCTTCAATATACGCAAATCAATCAACGTGATACATCATATTAACAAATTGAAGGAGAAAAACCATATGATCATCTCAATAGATGCAGAGAAAGCTTTCGACAAAATTCAACACCCATTTATGATAAAAGTCCTGCAGAAAGTAGGCATAGAGGGAACTTTCCTCAACATAATAAAGGCCGTATATGACAAACCCACAGCCAACATTGTCCTCAATGGTGAAAAACTGAAACCATTTCCACTAAGATCAGGAACAAGACAAGGTTGCCCACTCTCACCACTATTATTCAACATAGTTTTGGAAGTGTTAGCCACAGCAATCAGAGACGAAAAAGAAATAAAAGGAATCCAAATCGGAAAAGAAGAAGTAAAGCTGTCACTGTTTGCAGATGACATGATACTATACATAGAGAATCCAAAAGATGCTACCAGAAAACTACTAGAGCTAATCAATGAATTTGGTAAAGTAGCAGGATACAAAATTAATGCACAGAAATCTCTTGCATTCCTGTATACTAATGATGAAAAATCTGAAAGTGAAATTAAGAAAACACTCCCGTTTACCATTGCAACAAAAAGAATAAAATACCTAGGAATAAACCTACCTAAGGAGACAAAAGACCTGTATGCAGAAAATTATAGGACACTGATGAAAGAAATTAAAGATGATACAAATAGATGGAGAGATATACCATGTTCTTGGATTGGAAGAATAAACATTGTGAAAATGACTCTGCTACCCAAAGCAATCTACAGATTCAATGCAATCCCTATCAAACTACCACTGGCATTTTTCACAGAACTAGAACAAAAAATTTCACAATTTGTATGGAAACACAAAAGACCCCGAATAGCCAAAGCAATCTTGAGAACGAAAAATGGAGCTGGAGGAATCAGGCTCCCTGACTTCAGACTATATTACAAAGCTACAGTAATCAAGACAGTTTGGTACTGGCACAAAAACAGAAATATAGATCAATGGAACAGGATAGAAAGCCCAGAGATAAGCCCACGCACATATGGTCACCTTATCTTTGATAAAGGAGGCAAGCATATACAGTGGAGAAAAGACAGCCTCTTCAATAAGTGGTGCTGGGAAAATTGGACAGGTACATGTAAAAGTATGAAATTAGAACACTCCCTGACACCATACACAAAAATAAACTCAAAATGGATTAAAGACCTAAGTGTAAGGCCAGACACTATCAAACTCTTAGAGGAAAACATAGGCAGAACACTCTATGACATAAATCACAGCAAGATCCTTTTTGACCCAGCTCCTAGAGAAATGGAAATAAAAACACAAATAAACAAATGGGACCTAATGAAACTTAAAAGCTTTTGCACAGCAAAGGAAACCATAAACAAGACCAAAAGACAACCCTCAGAATGGGAGAAAATATTTGCAAATGAAGCAACGGACAAAGGATTAATCTCCAAAATTTACAAGCAGCTCATGCAGCTCAATAACAAAAACACAAACAACCCAATCCAAAAATGGGCAGAAGACCTAAATAGACATTTCTCCAAAGAAGAGATACAGATTGCCAACAGACACATGAAAGAATGCTCAACATCATTAATCATTAGAGAAATGCAAGTCAAAACTACAATGAGGTATCATCTCACACCGGTCAGAATGGCCATCATCAAAAAATCTAGAAACAATAAATGCTGGAGAGGGTGTGGAGAAAAGGGAACACTCTTGCACTGTTGGTGGGAATGTAAATTGATACAGCCACTATGGAGAACAGTATGGAGGTTCCTTAAAAAACTAAAAATAGAACTACCATATGACCCAGCAATCCCACTACTGGGCATATACCCTGAGAAAACCATAATTCAGAAAGAGTCATGTACCAAAATATTCATTGCAGCTCTGTTTACAATAGCCAGGACATGGAAGCAACCTAGGTGTCCATCATCGGATGAATGGATAAAGAAGATGTGGCACATATATACAATGGAATATTACTCAGCCATAAAAAGAAATGAAATGGAGGTGTTTGTAATGAGGTGGATGGAGTTAGAGTCTGTCATACAGAGTGAAGTAAGTCAGAAAGAGAAAAACAAATACAGTATGCTAACACATATATATGGAATCTAAGGGAAAAAAAAAAAAAAAAAAAAGAGGTCATGAAGAACCTAGTGGCAAGATGGGAATAAAGACACAGACCTACTAGAGAATGGACTTGAAGATATGGGGAGGGGGAGGGGTGAGATGTGACAGGGTGAGAGAGTGTCATGGACATATATACACTACCAAATGTAAAATAGATAACTAGTGGGAAGCAGCCGCATAGCACAGGGAGATCAGCTCGGTGCTTTGTGACCACCTAGAGGGGTGGGATAGGGAGGGTGGGAGGGAGGGAGATGCAAGAAGGAAGAGATATGGCAACATATGTATATGTGTAACTGATTCACTTTGTTGTAAAGCAGAAGCTAGCACACCATTGTAAAGCAATTATACTTCAATAAAGATGTTTAAAAAAAAAAAAAAAAAAAAAAAAAAAAAAAAAAAAAAAAAAAGAAAGAACTCACATAACTCACCTGATCTGGTTGGACAAAGAGGTGGAATCAGAAACTGGTAATGAGGGCCCGAGGCCAAGCAGATTGGAGAGTGCAGATCTGGAAAGGAAGAAGTGAAGGATAGTGGAGTCAGGGGCAGTTAGCAGCCCTGTTTCAACAGATGAGGGCGGTAATGACAGAAAGCCCAGAAAACCCCTTCTTAAGAAAACTGGGCATCAGAACGGGTAAATCAAACTTCTTTTTTGTTCTGTTTTGTTTCTAGGCCTTGTTTTAAAAGTAAAATTTTACTGTATGTGTTGGTATAAAGTAATTCTTACAGAACTTTCACAAGCTTGCTTTCCAAAAAAACAATAAATACTCTTATTTTCTGAGCTCTTCTCTAAGTTTTTATACTTATAATTGAGAACTCCTTCCTTCTGAGGCAAATCACAATTTAGGAGCCGCGGAGGGTTGATAGTTTTCTTGTAGTTAAAATCTTGATAAAAAGACTGGCTGTTGCATCCTAACAACATGAGAAAACTTTAGCCAATAAATTTACTTCTTTATGATTAAAAATCAGACAGTTTAACCTTGGAAACATTCCTGTCATGGGGGACTTCGTATTGTGATTAGTTATCTGAACAGCCAAGTGCCTCTGTGGGCTCAGTTAACCAGCCTCCCACTACATATGTATAATTATTTTTAGTGCATACACACACTCTGCTATAAAAGCTTATTTGGCGCTATGCTCCCCGCCGTTCTGAATTCTGTTTCATTACCAGTATCCACCCACAGAGTTTCAGAAAGCCATTCCCAAATAGCAGAACCACAACTCAGAATTTTAAATAAACCACATCTCTATTAGCTTAATGGAGAGAGGAATTAGTTACATGCTATGCATTTCCCACATCCATCCACCCTTTCAAAACCTATTAAAAATGTATACATATATAAGCAAGAAAATAGGGCGTTTAACTCAGATTGTTAACTTTTCTGTTACTTTAGCAAGGGATAAAGAAGGAATACAGGAGACACAGTCTTTAAGATTTTTACCTTGAATGTGGGCCAGACTTTACTTGCAAAAAAAGTATTTTGGGCACTGCTTCTTTGTTTCTAGAGAAAGTTGAAGACCTCTTCTCCAAAGATGTTATCACATTACAGCTTGAATTATGTGTTCAAATATGCAGGGTCGCTTTTAAAAGAAAGTTGTGCTGGGGAGGGGGGCGCGGTTTGTGTAGTACTGATTTGAAGGGGAAGTGTTAGCTGCAGCAGTCTGTTTTCCAGCTTGGCATTAACTGATAGTTCCTGTAACTGACAAGGGTTCAGAACTACTTTTTCTTTGGCTTCCTGTTGATAAATCCATTTCTAAAACATTAAAATCACGTCTTAAGGTCTTGGTCATCATCCTTCTTGGAACAGCTGTTGCAGTAATTGATGCAATTTAAAATGGGTCCTTATTGGAATTGGAGGAAGTATAGACTAAGAGAGTGACAGGTACAAGTCTGTGACTAATCATTAAAGTGTACTTACAGATAAGTGTTGACTTAACTACAAACCTGGAGAAGTATGAGCTTTGACCTTACTGTTGATTACCTGCTACAACTGTTTGGTCATGCACTTTCCCATCAGACCTAAGCAGTATCAACATTTCTGGGAAGGAATTCAGCAGGCACTCTAGCCAGTCATCTCCAGGTATGAAGAAAGCTGCCTTAAGAAAAGACAGTATGGCTACTCCCACTACTGGGATATAGTGGTTGTTGCTTTTTTAACAGTTTCGGACTTACAGAAATTTTACGAGAAGATAATTCTCAGGAACTCCCCCACCCAGATTCCCCAAACGTTAACATTTTACCACATTGGCTTTCTTTATTCTCCTCTCTATTCACCCCCTCCGTGCATGTGTGTTTGTGTGTGTGTGTGTTATAGCCACATCCCTAACCATTTCAGTAATTACCTTTTTATACTAAAACTTCAGTGTGTAATTCTTAAAATCAAGGTATTGTCTCATATAGCCGCAGTACAGTTTTCAAAGTTGGGAAGTTAACATTGATAAAATATATAGTTGATTTTTTTTAGTATGGTTCATAGTGTGGACATCTTGATAAATCATAATTCTGTTAAGTGAAGAGTGTTGAGCAAAGTTGGTTGAATTGAGGTTGAAATGCTAGATGCTTGTTCCTCTCATGTTTCAAATATGGACTAAAGATAAATCTTCATAATAATTTTACGTAGAGTTTCTCGCCTCTGATTTTCCAGCAGCTCATTTTACAAATGGGGTTATTTCTCTTTCCTTCATAAGCCATTTTCTTAAGGCAGCTTTCTTCAACCCCCTACACACTTAGTAGTATCTACATCAACACTGATACACCCCTGAGTAATGAACGCCCAAGGTACTCATTTGGGGGCGGTGGGAGGGGCCGGGACAAGGCTTTCACTGGGCACTCTTTATCATCATGTTAAGTTCTAACTTTAGGTTCATTTAGCCTCACATTGGAAAGAGTTAAAATGAGGCACAGATGTATTTATTTATAAGCTTAAGGATTTACCCTGGGAGTAGAGTCAAAAGACTAAATCTTGGGTGGAAGAAACTAAGTGATAGGTAGAGAGAGGAACTGAATTAAGTTGATGCTAAATTAGAAACAAAAATAGTTTAAAAACAAATCAGCTATTTAATTTTAGCATCTATTTAGTTATGCATTCAAGCTGATTTTTTTAAAAATAGCAAAATATAAATGTTCAAACATTTTCTTCCCCCCTTACATTAAACCTGGAGCACAGCCCACAGGATGACAATCTCTCATTGCAAGATTACCGTCATTAGGAATTTGTCCTCTGTTATATTCTTTTTCATTATTATTATTATTTTGTTGTTGAGTACCAGTGGAGTACTAAACGCAGCCAATTCTGTCCCTGCCCCTAGAGGCTTGCATTATAAGTCAGGCAGACAAAACAAATTATAAGCTTCATAGGGGTGAGATGATTTGTGTGGGAATATTTGACTTTTTGTCTGTATGTTTTTAACACAAAGTCAGAAAAATTGAATTAATGTCTCATTCTTCTTTACCCATGTCCTCACCCTACCCCCATACTCAAGTGTTTTCCATAAAGGACACCTATTTTTCAGTCGTCCTGGCAAAAGACCCAGGGTCAAATCAGATTAACCCTTGGGCAAGTCATTGGCTTTGGAGACCAAGATATGAGGGTACAACATTATTTGAAGACTTCTGGCCTGTTCCTTCCTCCTGGCTTCTTTAAATATGTCACCAGTAGGAAGAAGTGACTGTAGTCACATGTACTGCCCAGCTGCTCAAAACAGTTGTATAATTTTGTAAGGCATAATTTGAAAAATCTAGGTTTCATGTAACTACAAAGTAGACTTATTACATATTTTTTAGTCAGTGTAACATCTAAATGAGTGTTATAAGAAACTAAATGAAAATAGTATTGCCTGCCTTAGACCCAGTTATATGAAAATAAGTCTGGTTATATAGATACTTCATGGATTCTCTCAAATTTCCCTTTCTTTGGGTAAATGAAAATAAAGCGTGGCTGATCTTATTAGTTTTCTGGAAATACTGGAAAAGGTAGTAGAACAGAAGTTCAAGACCAGTCTTAGCACTGAGAGTCTTGGAATCCTTGTGGTCATAGAGCGTGTTTTGTTTTCACCAAACACGAAGGCATGTGGCCTTTGAGAAGTACATATTTCTCTTGGGTTTCTTCATCTTGCTCTCTCTTTGTTTGTCTCACCTCAATAGTGCTACTACCTTATCCTGTACGCTACTGATGCTATAAATGTAATATTTTAAAAATCAATGCATTGTAATGTTGTTGAACTCTAAAATACCCAAACAGGTTATAAAAAGGAAAGATTATCTGTTGAGGGTAATTTGTCAGTTACAATGAGTAACTGAAAAATCTATGGGGAAAGTAATATGGTTTAGTTGGGCAGGCAGGACAGGTCTTGCTAATGAAGAAGCTAAAACAAGGAAGTGGTGCCAGGCCAGTACCAGCTACAAAGGAGGACTACTGTATTGCTAGTCTGACACGTTCTGCTGACCAGCCACCCCTCTGTAGAATTTAGCTCCTGGTGATACCTTTTAAGTAAACAGTGCAGTAGGAATGGCACTTAACAAACAGGGATGGTGGCCACAGTTTTTCAGATGAACCCAGGAGTGGTTTATGGGGTAATCACCCTCATCTGTGCCTTTTTAAAGAGACCTTTTCCTTTGCTACTGGGGGAAAAGTTTTTATCATCCTACACATAAGCAATAAAGAAACTTCTGTGGACAGATTTTTAAAAATAACATGAGAGAAAAAAATAAAGCTGATTTCATATAAATAAAATACTGTGACTACAATCCAGAGATATTCAGAGAGTTAACAGGGATAGGAAGAAAATGGTATGAGGAGTAAGTCTTATAAATCATATTCTAAGAGCAGAGGACAAATAGGGTTATTCAACAGAGTTGTAGTTTAGAGAAATTGCACCACCATGTTTGGATAAGGAGATCATAAGTGAGAGGGGTGCTGCTTTTCATCCCCACACTTGACCCAGTATCTGCCCTCACCCTCATCCCAGAGGCAGTGGGGTCTTTGGATACATACGAAGTAGCAGAAATTCATCTTCACAGTAAGGTACCCTCATGGAAGAGCAGAAGTAGAGTCTTGAAGTGTAGTAACAGTTGGAGACAGGATAGCGTGGTGGTTAAGAGCAAGGACTCCAGGCCATGGTGCCTGGGTTCACAGTCCAACTCTTCTACTTACTAGTTGTGTGATTTTCAGCAATTCACTTACCCCATAACTCAGTTTCCTCATCTTAAAATGCGGGTAATAATAGTACCTACCTCATACATAACCTTGTTATAAAAGCAAAATGAGTTAATATTTGTAAAAGCATTTAAAAAGTGCTGGTACAGGATAAGTGCTTTGTGTTAGTGGTTATTATTGTAATTATTACTGAAGCGTAACTTAAGGAATGTCTTGTGGCATATCTACCTATTGTGATAAGTGACCTTAAAAATAAGCTTGGACAAAAGATTACATACCATATGATTTCATCTATAAGTCCATGTATGACCGTATAAATGACATTCTGGAAATGACAAAATTTTAGAAATTGAGGACAGATTACTGTTTGCCAGGGTTTGCCAGGGAGCAAGGTGGGGGAGGGGGAGAGGGAAGTAGGCATGGCTGTAAAAGGGCAACATGAGGGATCCTTGTGGTGATGGAAATGTTCTGTAGCTTAACTGTATCAACATTAACATCCTGGTTGTGATATTGTACTAGACTTTTGCAAGATGTTACCATTGGGGAAAACTGAGTGAAGGGTACATGGGATTTCTCTATTATTTCTTATAGCTACATTTGAACCTACAATTATCTCAGAGTAAACCATTTAATAATAAGAGGAAAATGGGCTTGAAAGATTCCTGATAGAGAAAAATTGGCAGTTAATGCCATGTATGTGTCTGTTCAGACCGACAGACCAGTATTAAGATTAATAAACGTGATGGAAGGAGAACTAACCTGGCCATTGACATTTTAGTGAGATGTTCATGAACACCCGCCCCCCCCCCCGCAAATTGAACCAGTTGGCGTCAAAGAGAGGAGAAAGATATAAAACAGCTTTATTTCCTTGAAAACCCATCAATCAGGTGTTCTCCATGTACCTTTGCTCTCCAGACTGTGAAAGGATCTACTAATAGATACGATTTTTGGTAAAGAGATGAGGTAGAAGGTAGATGAGCAACAACTTTTATACAAATGGTATTTTGAAAAGCAGGGCTAACAGAAAACAATGCGAGGATGACAGATGTGAGCTAAAAATCACCTGTTTATATGTATACAGTATAGTTCTTAAGTTCAAGAGGTACCTTTTTTTAAAAAAATAAATTTATTTATTTTATTTTTGGCTGCGTTGGGTCTTCATTGCTGTGTGTGGGCTTTCTCTAGTTGCGGTGAGCGGGGACTACTCTGCGTTGTGGTGCGCAGGCTTCTCATTGCGGTGGCTTCTCTTGTTGTGGAGCACGGGCTCTAGGTGCGTGGGCTTCAGTAGTTGTGGCTCACGGGCTCTAGAGCGCAGGCTCAGTAGTTGTGGCACACGTGCTTAGTTGCTCCGTGGCGTGTGGGATCTTCCCGGACCAGGGCTCGAACCCGTGTCCCCTGCATTGGCAGGTGGATTCTTAACCACTGTGCCACCAAGGAAGCCCCAAGAGGTACCTTTTCGACCTTTCCCTCTTCTGCTTCTTAATCACCCCCTTAACAGAATTTATCACTTCCACATTTTATGTTCATAGTCTCTTCATACATTAATATGCTGTGGGTTTATTTATTTATATCTTTCCTGGAATGTGGCCTCCTTGAGAGGAGAGATCATTGCCATATGTAGTTCTGATTTGCTAGTTTAAAGCCCAGTGCCTGGCACACAGTAGGCACTTGATAAATAATTAATAAAATATTGACTTGTCTGGGCCCTGAACAGAGTGGTCATTAATCTGGAGGCCTACATAAATTAGATCAAATAAACTGAGAGTCTTATTTTACTTAATGAGATTGTGATTATTATTGCAAGTGAACTTTCCTGGGCTTTTGCTTTATGTTTTTTATTCTGATGAAAATTTTCCTTAGGTTTAGAGAGTTGAGTGATCAGCAATGAAAGGGATATCTTATAGGAACAATTAGCAACAGTGTAGAGTCCATCAGGAGGGGAAGGGCAATCAGAAAAAGGCCAGGAGGCTATTGGAAAGGAGATATTTAAAGAAGTGACTTGTGGCCTTCTGGGACCAACTTCAGTCACAGGCAGTGCCATCAGACTTTAAGAAATCATGGGCTAAAACACTGACAGCTAGCTCCTCTCCTAACGTTCACCTAAGTATCCTTTCCTTGCCAAGGCACAGATGAACTATATCCTGATGTCCTGTATGGCAGGTGTGCAGTGGAGGAAGTTAGAGGAAGAACATTCCTTCCCCCACTGCCAAGGTGTAATGGGAACTGGGCTGATTACACAGTGCTTTGCCCTTCTTCACCTGCCCTTACTTGTGCCAGCCCTCCGACCATGTGGGTTTGTCAGGGGCTTGCTGGAAGTTTAATTGCTGGTCTTGAATATGAAACAGAGGAGGTGTACAGTTAAAAAATCTCCTTCCTTACAAGTAAATGATGTCATTAAAAATAGAGAGATAAATAGAAAAGAGAGGGAGAAAGAATCAGTCAATCCCGGATGGTGGTATATTCCACAGGAAAACTAACCAGGACTATCCAGAAGTCCATGTCATTTGAATGAATGAATGAATATACGATTTGAGAGTATGCTGTTCTAGATTAAAAAGAGATTTAGATGTAAGATCCAGATGTATGTAACACATGCAACTTGATTGGACATGCCTCTGAAACAATGAAGGTAAACACTGAAAACAATGGAGATAATTTGGATATGAACTGAATGTTAGATGACATTGGAGCATTATTCTTAATTTTCTTAGGTATGATATTTTAGTCATGTAAGGAAGTGCCCTTATTGTTAAATGTGTATATATGAAGTATTTTGATGTTTGCAACTTATTTTCAGATGGTTTGGTGTTGGGGTGGGAGAGATAAAGCAGTGTGACAGATCGTTCATTAACACTTGTTGAATCTGACTGGAGTGTACACAGGTATTAATTGTACTATTCTTTGAACTTTTCTATATTTCTGAAATTTTTCAAAATAAAAAGTTGGGTGAAGACTGAATACTTTCCTCTTGGGGTTGAGAACAAGGCAAAAATGTCCTCTCTCAACTCTCCTATTCAGTATCATACTAGAAAGCCTAGCTAATACAATAGGCAAGAAAAAGAAATAAAAGGCACACAGATTAGAAAGAAAAATTGAGAGAAACCCCTTCCTTTAGAATTGTTGGACTCTGATGCCATGATTTCATTTAAGATGATTTTATTTAATGGAGAGCTGTTCTCCCCACAGCCCATTAGCTTCTCTTACTTGATCCTTTGATGAATTCATAATTGCTTTTTTTTTTTGGTGTCAGTGTGTACCACCAAAATCAGCTTTCAGTTTCTTGTCCAGCGGGAATCAGAGGGAAAGATGGGCTATGAGGAAGTGAGAAATCTGATCCCAGTCTTTAAAACATGTCTTTGGGACGTATGGGTGCTCATTTCATGAAGGGTACAAATTATGGCTCATGACTTCTGCATTTTCTGCTACTCTTTAAGCTGTCTTCCAATCAAAAAATGTCCCTACAGAAGCAGCTTTGAATTGCTGTCGTGAAGATCAAAGTCAGACAGTTAGATGATAAAATTACCCTCAAGATTTCTGATGCTTTATGTCTTTTGAGCATACTGAGAAGGACAGAGACCCCAAAAGTTCAGGTGTGCTCCCAAGATAATTCGTTCTACTGATTGGCCACCCCAGGTCTCCCGATCTTGTGTTCCCAGCAGGGAGGAAGAGTCAGGTCTGCTGTCTTGAGGTTGTGATGGAGGAGACCACCCTCAAGATAAGGAGCAAGCCAGAGGAAATAACCTGGAGGGATGGGGGTGGAGATGGAAGGAGAAGAGAGGGATTTGGGCTTCACAACAGTACTGCCTGGCAGTTTGAGAACACCTGACCTTTAAAATGGTTATGATCTAAGATGTGGCATCCTAGGAGTATTTCAAACTAGATTCATCTTTGTATTACATATCAAATGAAAATGAAGGCTTTTTCCACAAAATTTTAATAATCGGCCTCTTCCAAAGAGTTGAACTTCTTTCTCCGTGTAACAGCTTTTTAACAGGTGTGATATTCCAAAATAGTTCTAGGACCATTAGGAAAATAAGAAAGAAGGGGGAAATTCCAGCCAAATAAAGTGGAAACAAAATTTTAATGGATAATGAGGGAATTTTCTCTCCTGAAGTCTTTTATGGCATACAGAGTAAGAAGCCAGAGAGGATGAATCTAATCCCTGCACACACTGAAAGGAAGCCTGAGGAGAAAGAGAGAAAGTACCTATAAAACAGATTTTCTTTTTTAAGTGTCTTTTATCAGTTTTTCCAGTGAGAGTGTGGTGTTTTTCATGGACAGAGGTTTTAGCAGCTTAAGCTTCTTTTATTTTTTATTTTTGGTTGCATTGGGTCTTCGTTGCTGTGCGCGGGCTTTCTCTAGTTGCGGCGAGCGGGGGCTACTCTTTGTTGTGGTGCGCGGGCTTCTCATTGCGGTGGCTTCTCTTGTTGCGGAGCATGGGCTGTAGGCGCGCAGGCTTCAGTAATTGTGACGCGTGAGCTCAGTAGTTGTGGCTCGCGGGCTCTAGAGCGCAGGCTCAGTAGTTGTGGCGCATGGGCTTAGTTGCTCTGAGGCATGTGGGATCTTCCCGGACCAGGGATCGAACCCGTGTCCCCTGCGTTGGCAGGCGGATTCTTAACCACTGCACCACCAGGGAAGCGCCCTTAAGCTTCTTTTAAATGGTCGAAGTAGAGATGGCAGTGATGTGTGAGGGTTCATTAATTCTTGCTCTTACTGATGTTTGCACAGACTGTCGGGATCATAAATGTCAGTCCGTCAAGAGACTGTGATAGGTTCTAAAAAAACTGATTGAGTACCTCAAAAGCTGTCATAAAACCTGAGATTAAACAGATTCATCTTTCTTTCTTAGAAGTGAGGGAAGGTATGGGTGAAGTGAATAGAAGAAGCTTCCTTCTCTTTGTTGGCACTTTGCTATTTCCACTCTCCTGTTCAAAACCATGAGTGTTGGCTTGTGCAGAGGGTCAGGAGCCTGCCTGAGGTGTCAGAGGGACATGGTCATGGTTAGCAGTCTCAGTTGTGTGCGGGCTGCCAGCTGCACAGCGATGGGAGATTCAGAGAGATTGGGATTCAGCTCTGACAGGGCTGACACAATTTATTTGGAAATTTTCAGGAGAGAACATGAGTTGTAAAGACAAGAACAGTGACAGTAAGGAACAAATGTGAATTTCTGTCAGAGATAAAACAGAATTTTAAAAGAAGTAGGTCTGTTGTCATCTCCAGTCAAGTTTTCCAGTTAAACTGTGTTCCTAAATTGAAAGTCTTACCACTACTTTTCTGCTATTGGCTAGGAAAGTACAATTAGAAGACTTTCTCTCTTCAGAGGATTATATATTTTAAAAATCACTGTACTTATTTCTCTGTCACAAATAAAGCAATGGTTACTTTAAATCTAGGAAACTGAGAGATAAACTACTTTTTCTTAAGATTTTCCTTTCTCATTTAATCACATTATGATTCTTGATCAGACTTTCCTTTGACTAGAAGGTCTGATGTGGTATCTTCCTCAGGCTATTAAACGTAGGCAGAGGAAGAGGGGGTCTGGTTGAATATCAAGAACTGTGAGCCTGGCATAGGCATGTGGGCAGCTCTTGTGTGGGTACATACAGACTAGATTATGTTCTCAAGAAAAAGCATACTGGGAGAAGGTGCTTTGTTGGCCCTTTATGAAGGACCTTAAGTGGAAGTCACTCCTAACTCCTGGGGTGGGAACAGTTTCTAGCTCGCCGCTACACTCCTCCTGCTGCTAATGAGCATGCTCCTTGCAAGGATGCGTTTCTTCTGACAGTTAAAGAAGCTGCATATGAGAGTTATTTCTGTTCACCTTTCTCTCTGCATTAAACCCTTACTGCCCAAGTTCAGATTATGCAAGTAGACTGGTAGGTGTTTTCCATCATTGTTGAGGAGTTGAAAATGCTTCAGGGTAACAAGAACTATTTACTATTTGTGAGCAAAAAGTAAATAATCAAACTTTAATTTATTCAAATACGGACAGTAGATGAGGGTTCCTTTAGTGTTGACCATAATTGGATCTTTTCTTTCTGGTGGTCCTTTTAAAATTGCCATTAAATTTGTAATTGAACAGTTGAATTATTTAGTTCATTATTATGTAATTAGAATCCCTGTCCTGGACATCTGTTTCTCTTATTTAGGCAACTCCCCACATGGCACAGGTTTCATTAAGTAATTAGCAGAGGAGATGTAAATTTCTTATGCAGACATGATGATGATCCTGTAGACCGCTATTTATTTCACCAGCTTATAATTAAAATACTAAGTTGACTTGTGAGGAAATGCCAAGGAATGGTTTGCTTTGCCAAGAAGTTACAGATAACACATAACTGGATGGCAGCATGTGGAAGGTGGTAAACAGTTTAGGGAGTTTTTTCTCCTCCCTCCTTGTGGTAGAGAGCATTAGAGGGCACAAGGATTCCTTTCCACTTAATAGACCATTGACTGAGTGAAGGATAAGTGGGTGTATTCCAGAATGCTAAAGTTACGAATCTCTTAATGTCTAGGAGCAGTTCCTTGATTCTGAAAAATAACACATTCTGGTAAACATTTCACCTGTCTTGGTTCAGACTCATTGAGGACTGCTTCTCATGGCTCAGGCTTTCTATACATGGATGCCTTAGGTCTTGGACTTGCACAGATGCTGAGACATTGACTCTCAGAGGACTGACTAGGGCTGAGTGGTGTTCCTTTAGGATGGCCAGTGCCAGTGCCGCCAGAAGCTGTTGGCAGCATCAAAGACCTCCCTAAGGACCCACTGTTTCAGGAACATCCCATGCCTCCTGCCTTCCAGAACAAATAATGCAGTTGTCTTTATATATAGTGTGGAATGGATAAAGGAAAATTTCAGGATGAGACCATGCAGACCTGTTTCTTAGTTTTGTTATTATTGAGTGCTCATTGGTCAGACAAGGTGGAGAATTAGAAGAAAAGAGATCAGGCTTGGACAGGCCTCCTAATTTGGGGGCGTTCCATCAGCTGGGTTGTTTGGTGATGACCAATGATGATTATGATTATATCAATATGAATTCTGTTTCTCAATCTTAGGAATCGTATGTTAAAAAATATTGTTTTCACATATCACTCTCTTGCTTGTTTGAAAATAGTTAGCCATGGATAACATTGACATACTGAAAGTAAATTGTCTTCTTGTAGCAGAGGCTTGCTTTAGAAATGGAAATAGGTGCTACATAGGTAGACAGCACATTTGACAGTTTGGAGCAGACTCACTTGGGAAACAGCTTTGAATGTGAACATTGCATTTCCAGACACAAGCTCAGTTCTATGAGGTCGCAGTGCAAATAAAAGAGGGTCCGAGTGGTCCTCTTTTATATTTGAGGTGTGCTGGCCTCGTGTCAAGACCCTCTGGATTTTAACAATTTAATAATGCAAAGGCTTCAGCCACCTTCTTGTGTGCACCCTAATCTCTCTCCTCTCCCCACCTCACCCCCCAGGGTTGGGGGATGATTTCTTATGTGGATGCTCCAGATTTAGGACCTTGTCTCAGAACAAACACCATTTTTTGGTTTCAGTTTTTACTCTAGAATTTTCTCTTCTCATTACCCAATGGAAAAAAAAAAAGTCGAAATAGGGTTATTAATACAAATAGTGCCATTTCTGGTTTGTAAAAAAGGACCCCCCAGAGAACAGTGTGGCCCATACCAGGTGAATTCCTTTTGTCTGGCTGCCTTGTAATCATTTACATTTAGATTGTTGCTTGTTGCTCTTATAGGGGAAGGGGAGGGGCCTGGTGTGTCTGGCTGCCTCAGTCATCACACTGACTAGGTTTGGACAGCTTTGCTCAGCAGAGCTGGGAAATAGGCTGAACTTGCTTTCAATTGTTTTCCATCAAAGGCCTTGTTTAGTTGGTTTGTATTGGGGGAAAATGTCATGTAGGGTGCAAGAACTAAATGAAATGAAAAATGAAATTTACAGTTGCTAAGAATGGTGCGTACCTTCTGAAAGTCAGTGCACGGTGCGGTGGGCCGGAGGGCTGTGAGCAAACTGTTACCATTGTCACCGTCAGGGCCAGTGAGTGCTCGGGCGAAATGCAGCATCCTCTCCACACAGAAGGAGGCTGGGAAGGGGATACAGACAGCCTTCCTTGAAATACAGCCGGACTTCCCTGGTGGTCCAATGGTTGAGACTCCGTGCTTCCACTGCAGGGGGCGTGGTTCGGTTCGATCCCTGTTCGGGGAACTAAGATCCCGCATGCTTCACAGCACGGCCAAAAAAAAGAAAGAAAGAAAGAAAGAAAAACAGCGAACTGTCTACCGCTTCTCACTAGAGACACAGTAAATAGAAAATCAGGACTGCCTTAGGAGAAGATTTATTCATGTAAGAAATACTGAGTTGTAGGCATAGAGGGCACATTAGTGAACAAAGCTGGTGAAACTTCCTGCCCTCCAGGAGTTTACATTCTCCTGGAGGATAATGTCAAAAGATAAGTGCTGTGGAGGAATAAAAGGCAGGAAAAGGGAGGAAGGGAAGTGCTGCTGAAGGGGGCAAGAGTGGTCTAGATAGGGTTTTCAGGGAAGAAGACCTCATTGAAAATGCAGCTTAAAAGACTTAAAAGAGGGAATTCCGGGTAGATCTGGGTGAAGAGTGTTCCAGACAAAGGGACCAGAAGGTGCAAAGGTCCTGAGGTAGGAGACAATCAGGAGGCTAGTGTGGATGGAGCAGAGGGAGAGAGTAGCAGGGGATGAGGAGAGAGAGATGGGAGGAGGGCACATAAGAAAGGCAGGGCCTTTCTGAGGGTCATAGGAAGTATCTGAACTTTTCCTCCAAGAAGGGGAGCTATTAGAGGATTTTGAGCAGGAGTGTGAAGTGATTCTAACTTGATTTTTAACAGGGTCACTTGGCTGCTGTGTGGAGAATAGACTGTAGGACAAGGGGAAGGGCAGGGAGACCAGTAAGAAGCTACTGTATTAGGACACTCTCTTCCAGAGGTGGTTTAGCACAAATCACTTTGGAACCTTGGCGAGAGGTGCATCGTCAGTATGTAGTGGCAGTAATTCCAAGAGTACAGAGCCCCCCAAGTGCTGGCTCTTTTCTTTTCTTTTCTTTGTTTTTTTTTTTTTTTTGAAAGCAAGAGTTATTTACAGTCTGCGTGTGACATGAACTTTATTGCATTTTACTTTTTTAAGGTTATACAAAACACTTGTTGCACACTGCATCTCCCTTCACCTGCTAATTTGGCACCAGCCCTAGGGTTGCGCTGCCAAGTGCTGCCTCTGTACCACCCCACGCTGGAGGCCATGGGACAGCTTATTTGTGAACAAACAAGGATACTTCTTCACTCTGCATAAAGTTGGAATCGTTTTCAGTATTAGAACCTGATTCTTGTGCGTTTAGTTGTGCATAGGAATAGCAATGTCTTTTTACTAGAAAAGATCATGGATCACCCATGAAACACTGACTTCAGGTATAGAATTGTGCTAAGCATGGTGACATACAGAAATAGTAGACACAGTCCCTTCTCTGGCAAATTACAGTCTACTTAAGGACAAAGATCCAAGAAGAGATAAATAACCAATACAAGCAGTAAACAACTAGGACCCAAAGAAGGGGTACAAAGAGAGGATCCCATTTCCAGCTCGAATGGTCTCCTCTTAGAGATAGCTATTTTTTAAAGACAACATAGAATGGATGTTTGTTGAGCCACCCCACCCTCCTCTCCTAGCTTGGGCCTGGCTTGTTAGAAGTCAGCTCTAAAGGTGCATGCTTGTCACAATTTGTGACATAAACCAGGTCAGTTAGAAGAACTGGCTCTTGCTTATACTGATCCAGTTCCTGGAAAAGGGCAGTAGCCTGGTCAGAAGAATGCCTTGGCTGTACATCAATCAGCTGTGCTTGCCAGGCCAAGCACTAACCCTGACCCCCAAATGTGTTGTTTTGCTCAGATTCACAGTCTGAGAATGAGGCTTCGCCAGTGAAACGGCCACGACTACTGGAGAATACTGAACGATCCGAGGAAACCAGCCGATCTAAACAGAAAAGCCGACGTCGGTGCTTCCAGTGCCAAACCAAACTGGAGCTGGTGCAGCAGGAACTGGGATCGTGCCGCTGCGGTAAGCGTCCCCCCAGTGGAGGACACAGCGTGGTAGAGGCTGTGTCCTTGGCGCCCTGAGAGGCTGAGGTCCTTCATTCTTCTCCCAAGTACCTCCCTGCGAGCTATAGGTTTGGAGCTTGGGAAATCAAGAGTAGAGGATTCTTATTTCTAAACACCCTTTATTTCCTCTCACAAATACAGAAAAGGCAAAAAACCTCCCCAACTACTCTTACACATATTTCATTAGAGTTGAATTGTCACTGCTTACTGCTCTCAGCTTCTCCCCACTGCATATTACTGTGGTTCCTTCTCATTGATGACTTATTTAGAAGTTAACCAAACCAGTGAAATTCTGAGATATGTACCATAAAACTCAGATATTAAATTAATTTTGAATGAGCTTCTTACTATATATAATAAATGGAAGATTTCTCCCCCATATCCCTTTTAAATTAAAGTTTGATTAGAAAATTATTTTCTTTGAACCATAATTCATTGTCAGTTAACCCCTTGAAATAGCTTTAAAGTAACCTTTTCCTTCTGTATTATCCAGTGTAATACCAACTCTTGGAATTTTTGGTGGGATGTACTTTTTAAAAACTTTATGCCTACCCACAGTGGAACAAAACTTAGAACAATCCTTCCTCTCCCTTTGACCACATACATCGTGTCACGTGGAAGCGAAATTGTGTAGCTGCATTATTTAGGCTGACTTACAGTTTTCCTGTCCCTGTTTTTATTTCTTGACTTTAGAGCATAGTATTGTGAAATTGTTCTTTGGGACAGAGCTGTCATCAGGCACACTGGCTCTAGCCTCTGAGAATCCTGTATCCTTTGTCCTTAGGAGTGAGCTTTTAGAAGCCTCCTTTTACCTCTGGGATGGCCATAGATATCCTGTAAGTACTGATGCTGGTAGTCAGGACTAGGTGGTTCTCCCAGCAGTTAGGAAGTTACAGTTGCTCAAAGCTCTTCATCTTCTGAAGAGAGAGCCGTTGCTGCTCCTCTCCCTCAGTTATCTGCCCTGTTGGAAATGAGAAGGACAGGAGGGAGTTCCAGCCTCTCGTGGAAACTGAGTTGGAACTCCTTTCCTGTCATGAGTAGAAATCTGTTTGTTACACAGTCTGGTGTGTGGTACTCGGCAGTATCAGAAACATATTTATATTCAACTGCAGAAACGGTGACTAGCATGTGGAGTCCAGGTATCACTGGACAAGTTTTTATTCTTTAGCCTGGCATTTATTTATCCTATTAAATGCTTGTGTGAAAGTGTAAGGAGAGAGGTAGGATAAGACGTGGGTGCAGAGGCTGTCAGCAGAATTTTCAAACCTCACTTTTGTTCCTGCAATGTGATGTGGTCCAGGTGAGCCCAGAACCTTGTTCTTAGGCTGTGTCTTGATCAACCCTGCCAGGTAATGTAAAATTCTTAACGAGGTAGTGAAGGAATACTGTGGTTAGCCAAGGAAACTCTGGGGTCTCATGGCTAACCAGCTTTGCCCATAGTGGTTTGTCTGATCTTTTGTGGTCTGCAAATTCTCGCTTTGGTCTTCACGTGGACCCCTGGGGACTTCAGCAGTTCAGTCTGTTACCAGTGTTGTGCAGCTTCCCTGACCATTTGCCTGTTGCTTTTGTAACACAGGCCTTTGGTGATTCCTAAATTAGAATCATGGGATTTTCCTGTACCTTGCATTCTTGTTTCCTTCTTGAAAGTAACTGAATCCTGGGTATTACACAGGATTTGCCCTAGTGGATCAAGCAGTTGGTCCGTCAAGTGTGCTGTCTCGCCTCTGGCAGTGGCTAATAACCTCCTCTCCTTGTCAGGCAAGCAGTGAGAATTCACAATTTAGCGCTGAGAGATCCAGAGGTGTGGTAACCGAGTCTCCCAGTTTACCCTTCAGCTTTGATGCAAACCACCTAATTTCCTAAGGTCTTAAGCACCAAGCTGAAAATACCTAGAAATACATGTTGGATGACTTCATGTGCTCCTAAAGTGAAGCCAACTTGACTGGCTCTGGTAAGTGCAGATCACTCTGCTGTGCTCTTCACCTCTCAGGCAGGAGGCTGGGTTTCTAAAGTAAGTGCCTATTGGGTTTGCCATAGATGTGCGTTCTCTTTAAATGATCTAACACGTGGTCCCTTGGCTTATGCCCAATTCTGAGGGTCGCCTTATAGAGAGATTTGATTTTTCTGCTGGAGAAGAGAGCCCTGAGCTTTCTGCAGTCCCACCAGATGTAGCCTTCCTAGAGAGAGCTGGGAGTTCAATTGGGCCCGCTGAGAGCATTACACTTATGTCCCCAGAAAAATGACTGAATCAACTGCCACATTTTAAAAGATGAAGGACAGTAATGGGAACACACACCTCTGGGACTGTCCCTGACAAATAGCTCTTGTGTTCCTCCTGCCTGTCTGCTTGGATCTCTAGGAAAAGGTGAGTTGTACAGTTATTTCCTTGAGGCTGCATGGAGTGCTAGGGAGACGTTTAACTGCCCTGAAAGGTTTTGGAAGACGGGAAACACAGTAATTTACTACTGTAAGTGAAGACTCAGGAAGGCGGTTTGAACTCAAACAGAACACTTTTCCACTGCAGAAAATCTTTTTTTTATATATATTCACAATCTTTTTTTCCATTCCCCTTCCACTCTGTACAGGTTATTAACTGCTGACAAGAAATTCACATCTCATAAATAATGCTTAAGAGCCGTTGCTGTATAAATTGAATGTGTTACGAATTGTGATGGACCTTTTTGTAGCATTCGATGCCTAGAGCAGGAAGAACAGAGGATGTCATTTTCATTAATTTCTAATGAGGTGCCAATTAAAGACAGGGAAGACGCTCCAAAGGGTAGAGTGGCCAAGCTCCCCTGAATCCTCTGCCTGGGGCTCTCACCCAAACACTGCCAGCAAGCCTTCTCTAAAAATTCCATTAAATCACAGTCTCATCGAGAGCACACAGACACATTCAGCTCCCCTTTGATCTTCAAAAGAGCAATTTGTAAGGCGAGTTCTGAGTCTTCTCACATAGGGAACAGCTAGAGGTGATAGGAATTGTTAATTGCCAAGACACTCCAAGGGCTTTCAATAAGGAGGTGAATTTTGAAGATGAATTCTCCTCTGCCTCGCTGTGACTAGATAACCTTTAAATCAACAATACCATAGTAACACCCTTTTCCTGTGAAATCTTTCTGGGTGCCAATCAGAAAAAGCATGTGGTGAGGCTGGGATGATACCCTGCATCCTAGTGTATCTTCAGCGGTTTAACTTCTCAAGATGGAAAACAATTGCATAAAAATGGATTTATTTGCTTCATTTTCTACTCAGTAGGCAAATTGATCAGCTCGTTGTCTTTACAGGGGTCTTGTCTCTCCAAATGCCACCTGGAGGGTGTTCTTCTGAAATCTGGCCATCCTCATCCTATGTGGGCCACAGCACAGCCACGTGGATGCTGTGTTTTCTAATCAGATCTTGCATGATGCATACCACATGGCTTTTTAATCGCTATGCATTGCTTCCCAGAACCACAGAATTAATTTTTAAATACCAGTTTAAGAGCTTGCATAAGTTATGGCATGTTTTCAGTTGACAGTGACTTAAACTGTAAGCTGATATGCTCCCTTTTGGGACAACAGTGCTTTTACTAACCTCTTGAGTAATCTGACTTCGTTTACTGCTTTCAAAATAAATTTTATATTCCCTTTAGAAACTCAGAGTGATGCTTTAGCTGGGACCTTTAGTTTATTGACTTAAAGTGCCTCAGTGGTCATTTCTGCCTTTTCATTCACTGTCAAGCTAAATTCAGCTAGCATTTATTGAGATGTGATTTTGCATAAAGCATTTTGCTAGGTTTTGTGGGGAATATAGGAGGTAGAATACAGAATGTAGGAGCTCATAGTTTAGGTCAGTGATTTCAGACTTAAGTGGGCCTCAGAATTGCACAGAGGGCTGTTAAAACACAGTCTGCTGGGCCCACCCCCAGAGCTTCTGACTCAGTGGGTGATACTGATGCTGCTGGTCTGAGGACCATGCTTTGAGAACCACTGCTCTAGGCGCTTCCCAATCTGGGAAGCCTCTAAAATATAGAACGTCTGGGCCTCACACTTAACAATTAAATCAGAAAAGGTTTCTGGGTATTGTTTTTTTTAACATTTTGGAAATTAAAAGTTTGTCCTGGACCATTTGAAAGTAAGTTGCAAACATTGTGACCCTTTATCCCGGTAAAATTCAATGAATGTTTCCTGAGAATAGTTATTTTATATAACCGCAGCACAGTTATCAGCTTCAGTAAATTGATACTGATAAATATTTTTATCAAATCTGTTGTCCATATTCTAGCTTTGCTAGTTGATCCAGTAATATACTTCATAAAAGCATTTTCCCCCCTCTAGTACAGAATCCAGTCCATGATCAAGTGTTGAATTTAGTTGTCATGTCTCTTTAGACTCTTAAGCTGGAACATTTTCATTGCCTTTCTTTGTTTTTAATGATATTGACATCTTGAAGGCTACATTTCTCCACCCTCCTCTGCTTACCCTTCCCAGCCCCCCACTTTTTTAAATAGAGCACTCCTTGTTTGGAGGTTGTCTGGTGTTTCTTCATGATTAGATTCAGGTTATGTATTCCCAGCCAGAATGCTACATGGGTAATGTTGTGTCCCCCTCAGGGTTCTTCATTGGGAGGCACGGATGTTTATCTGCCTCTCATTATTGACGTTCATTTTGCTTCATTCACCCAGTCTAGGTGTTGTCTGATGTCTCTAAAAATAGTATTTTTGCCCTTGCAACTAGTAAGCAATCTGTGGGAAACACTTGGACTGTACAAATGTCCTGATCATCATCAAAAAGGTCTCCTAGATTTAGCATCCATTGATGATTCTTGCCTGAACCAATCTTTACTATGATGGTTGCAAAATGATGCTTTGCTAACTCCAGTCCTTCTCCTGCATTTACCATTTGCACGGAGCATTCTCCTCCCCCATTTATTTATCTCATTGGTTTGGACTCATTGGGCTCTTATATTTTTCAGTGGTTTATAATTCATTACTATACTTAATTATTTTGTTGCTCAAATTGTCTCAGATTTGGCCAGTGGAAGTTCCTTCAAGCTGAATTCTGTATTTTTGTGACATACCTCCTGTTTTGTTGGTTTTTTTTTAAATTAATTAATTTATTTATTTATTTATTTTTGGCTGTGTTGGGTCTTCATTGCGGTGCACGGGCTTCTCACTGCAATGGCTTCTCTTGTTGCGGAGCACAAGCCCTAGGTACGCGGGCCTCAGCAGTTGTGGCACATGAGCCTAGCTGCTCCATGGCATGTGGGATCTTCCTGGGCCAGGGATCGAACCCGTGTCCTCTGCATTGGCAGGTGGATTCTTAACCACCGTGCCACCAGGGAAGTCCCTGCCTCCCGTTTTTTAAAAAGCATTTTCTTACTCTCTGGCCTAACATGATGTGTTCTGGACATATCTTGTACTTGCTTAGTCCTGGAATCAGCCACTTTTCCAGGGTCCCCAAGCTGATTTAAATATGCATGCAGAGTAGGAATTTGCTGGTCCTGAGTGGAAGGCAGGCACATGCATGAAATAAGTGGCATCCAGGGCAGCCTACCATAAGAGTTTTAATCAAGGTACAAGACATATGTTATAGGAATATGGGGAGGGAGAGATTAATTCCAACTGGAAGACTCTGGACAGGCTTCCACAATAGGGGCATTAAAGGAAGGGTGGGACTTAGAAGTGCAGAAAGAGGGGATGCTTGGACCAAGCTGGTGTTCTGCAGGTGACCTCTGTGCAGCCCTATGGAGCCTTGGGGTTGACTGAGGAGAGACTGCTAGAAAAGGAGGGAAGGGATTCCAGATTCCAGGCTGTAGGGTTTGGACGTTGGTTTGCAGTGAAAAGCTATCAGTGGTTTGAATGTGGTCAACACGATCTAATTTGACTTTTTTTTTTAAATTAAGCCCACAGGAAAGCCCAGGAGGCTGTTGAATCTTCTTAGAGGAGTGATCTAGGGAGAATGTGATCTGATTCACAAAGTGGAAAGGAATGTGCACGTGTCACAGCCGTCCCCATCCACTACAGGGGACTGACTGAGCGGTGAACAGATAGTGATATTCTGAGGTCGAGTGTGGGGCGAGGAGCTGTGGTGATTATGAAGCATGTGGGTGACGTGAAACTACCAGGCTGGTCCATTCCACCAGCTTCAGAAACCACCACAAATAAGCCCACGTCTAGGCCTTTAAGTCTCTTCCAAGTGTGATTTAAACCTGTCAGGGACATTTGGCATTCTGTCCTATGTCTCAAAGAAAGCGAGGCTATATTTTCTTATAAAAGGTCTTATTCTGTGTACAGAGTTCTAGCCTGGATCTGTCAGAAAACCCTACTATCCATGGAAACACCTGAGATCCTTTATCATGAACAAATTGGTTTCGCCAGTTAGGTGTTATCATTACTGCCGTTGAGTATTGAGTCCATGCTCTGCATTGTGTTATATAGAGAGTGTGGTGACCAAGGTCCCAGCCCTTTAGGATCTCCTGTTGTTTTATGCTGAGTCTGGCAGTGAAAGGCTAAAGTTTTTCCAGCACTTCCGAGACAGCAGCTGGGTGTTATGTTACCTTATGGCTCAAGAGGAGGAGGTGCCTGCCCACCCTCCCAAAAGCAAAAACAAAAACAACAGCAGCAACAGAAAACCTTTGATGGGAGTTACTGTATATATGAGAGCTAAGAGTAATTGAAAATCTTGAGGCAAATTGAGAAAATTTTCTCCCTTTGCTACTCTCTTCCTTTCACTCTCACTGTACTTTCACCTAAACAAGAGTATGCTTATTTGTAGTCCCCATTTAATCTTTAATGTGTAGGAGTTCTGGTCTAAAACCAAACAGATTAGCCCCTCTGCTGCCCCTCTAAATTGCAAGTTGAGGAGTTAGAGCAAAACAAATCAAACCTTTACTGAACACTAGCTCCACATATTTGGCCCATTAGTTTACCACGTCCCAGAGATCCAAGCTACCATATGTCCTTTAACAAGGCTGTAGAGAGAGATTAGAAAGATGAAGAGCTCCCCTCCCCAGCAAAGGAGCATCAAAGACCAAGCTTTTAAAATACAAAATGTGCAGAGCACATTTACTGAAGCCTGTGTCACTTCCCCACTCATACCCTACTGACAGGCAAACCAGCAGACCCTTGTCCCATGAAGTGAATATTTTCCGTCTGGATAGCAAATTTGCAACTATTTCTGTAGTCCAGTCTTAGCAATAACAACACAATAATAATTTAATCGAAACTGTTTGGATAGATTACCCTGTTTAGGATATTTCTTTATGGAGAGGAAAAAATGGCTTATTGTAAAAGGAAATGAATTTTTTAAATTCTAAGAGTAAATAATTTCAGTCAGTTCTTTGCCTAGCCAGGTGTGTGTATATGTGCGTGTTTTTTGGATTTTTTGATATATAATTTACATACCATAAAATTCACCTGTTTTATAGTTCAGTGAGTTTTAGTAACTTTAAGTTGTACAGCCCTCACCAAATTCAAATTTTAGAATACTTCCATTACTCCAGAAAGTTCCCACGTGCCTCATTTTCAGTCAGTCACTACACTCTCCTACCCTAGCCCCAGGCAACCACTGATCTGCCTCTGTTGGTATAATTTTGCCTTTTCTAGAATTTTAGCATCAGTGGATTCAGACAGTATATATATACAGTCTTGTGTGTCCACCATAGTATGTTGTTTTTGAGATTCATCCCTGTTGTTACGTATCAGTAGTTCATTCCTCTTTAATGTTGAGTATTATTTCATTGTATGGATAATACCACATTTGTTTATCCATTTACCATTTTACATACGTTTGGGTTGTTGCCAGTTTGGGATATTATGAGTAGAGCTGCCATAAATATTCATGCAGAAGTCTTTGTATGGACATATGTTTTAATTTCTTGGGTAAATACATAGAGGTAGAATTGCCAGGTTGAATGGTCATTTTCTAAGAAAATCCCATCAGCAGTGTATTAGGGTTCCAATTTCTCCATAATTGGCCAACATTTAATGTTGTCATTCTTTTTAACTTTAGCTATTCTAGTGGTTGTGTGGTACCATCTCACTGTCGTATGTTAATTTTCATTTCTCTAATGAACAGTGACGTTAAGCATCTTTTTCATATGCCTTTTGGCCACGCATATATCTTCTTTTCTGAAGAGTCTGTTATACTTCAGATATCTTGCCCATTTTAAAAAGATTTACAGAATTGCCATTTTAACAATATTCCAACCTATGAATATATGTCTCTCCTCTTATTTAAGTCTTCTTTAATGTCATAGCAGTGTTTTATATTTTTCAGTTTCCATTCTTTGTTAAATTTATTCATAAGTATTTTAGTTTTTTGATGCTATTGTAAATAGAATTTTAAAATTTTATTTTCAGATTGTTCTTTGCTGCCACTTTGAAGTGCAGCCGGTTTTTGTATATGATCTTTTATCTTGCAACCTTACTAAATTCACTAGATTCCCTTAGGGTTTTCTGTATCCATGATCATGCCATCTGCAAATAAGGGCAGTTTTACCCCTTTCCAATCGGTATGCCTGTTAACTTCTTTTTCTTGTGTTACTGCACTGGCTAAGACCTCTGGCATAATGTTGAATAGAAGTGTTGAGAATGAACTTCCTTGCCTTTTCCTTGATCTTACGTAGAAAGCATTCAGTTTTTTACCATTTATGTATGATTTAGCTGTAGATTGTGCATAGCTGTTCCCCATCCTGACAAAGTTTAATAGTTGTTACCTGTGGAATACATTGTAGGAAAACATTGGAAATGTTCGAATACATTCTCCCAAAACAGCTGATACAGCTCATGGTGAGCTACCATGTGACCTAAAAAAGGTGAACAAAGGCGTGTTTTAGAGACTTCTCCTGTCCCATGCTTACGGTTGAAACACATGCCCTTTGTTCAGAGTCATAACGTGTCTGTCCAGCCATAGTGGGGAAAGCCTGTGACCTGAGGGCACTCTTCTTTTTTCAAAACCAAAATCAAAACAGACACCCAAGATGCTGTTCTGGGTTATTCTCACTTGAGATAATGAAAGCAAACCACACTGAGAAATGCTTTGTTTGAATTAAATGCTTTTACTACAATACAAAATCACAAAAAAATTGTGGGTAGATAGGTAATAGAATCACGTACCACCAAGATGAGAGGGAGCCTTAGCAATCATTTAGTCCAACGCCCCCCGCCCCTATTTTTTTGTTTGTTTGTTTGTTTTAAACGAGGAAACTAAGGCCAGAAAAGTTGCCACTAGCCTCATATCACACCTGTGTGCTAAATGTTGGTATTTCACGCAGGCTTTGATCTGAAACTCAAGGACTGCTGAAGAGTTTCTGACCAACATGACTGCTTACAGCAGTGCCCACTCTCCCTCCCTCGAGCATAGCTTTCATCCCCCACTGACTACAGCTTCTTGTCACATATTCTTGTCCATCCCTGGGGGACTTCTGCTCTTATCTCCTCTGAAGTACCCAGAAGATTTCTTGGTCTTTCCTCCAGATTAATACACCTGACTCTCTTAACCTCCTCTTAGTTCAGCCTCCAGAACCTTGTTCAGGACTTGGGACTCTTACATGGACCCTTCACAGCAAAATGTCACCAAATTAGACCAGTTGTGGTAAAAATAGTATTTAGTCAAAATAACAGGATTAAAATATTATTTCTTTCAAAATTGATATCAAATTGTTCTCAAAGTGTTGCTAAAGAAATGTCCTTTCTTGCGCCTTTTATGTGTGTAGTTGAAACTAATTTGTGTTTAGTACATTGTATGCAGATATCTGCTAGTAAACACTCTCTGTCTTCATACTAGATCCTTATGTGACTCCCTCTTGAGTAGAACTTCTTAAAAAGCGCGGGCCTCAGACCAGCATTTCAGAGTCCCTGAGTAGGTGGGGATGCGTCTTTGGAAAGCAAAAATGCAGTTGCTCAGGCAATTCTAATATACCCCAAAGTTTGATATACTGCCTATATACTTAATAGCTCATTTCTTCATAGGAAATGTAAAGGTAATTTAAGACAAAATAGAGTTACTGGAAATTTCCAATGAGGTCATGCACATCAGAGGTTTTATGTCAGATCTGGGCAACTCCATTCTCTTTCACTCAGAGATTTACATCCTCTGAGTGTTTAACACATGCCTTCCTCCACTGGTCTCCTCTCTCCTGCTAGATTCTAAAATACTCAGAGAGCAGGACCATGTGTTGTTCTATAGCTTCCCACTGCCCCTGTTAGAGTTATGTGGCCTATAGTAGGTACCCCATCTGTTATTATTTCTTGTAATAACATACAAGAAAAAAATTAGAAGTCAAGGAAATGTGGTGTTCTGGTGAGCCTGCTGGTTTTCTTTAGGGGCACGTCCTTTTGTGGTAGTGTTTGAAGGCAGGCCTAAGCAGGTGAATGGGAGAATGTCTGGCCCAGTCTCCATGGAAATTCTTCTTTTTTTAAAAAATAAATTTATTTATTTATTTATTTATTTATGGCTGTGTTGGGTCTTCGTTTCTGTGCGAGGGCTTTCTCTAGTTGCGGCGAGCGGGGGCCCCTCGTCCTCGCAGTGCATGGGCTTCTCATTGTCGTGGCCTCGCCTGTTGTGGAGCACAGGCTCCAGACGCGCAGGCTCAGTAGTTGTGATGCACGGGCTTAGTTGCTCCGCGGCATGTGGGATCTTCCCGGAACAGGGCTCGAACCCATGTCCCTTGCATTGGCAGGTAGACTCCCAACCACTGCACCACCAGGGAAGCCCTGCATGGAAATTCTTTATGTCAGCGTACATGTACAACCTGAGGGTTTCCCAATGGAATAATTGACTTAAGGAATAAGGTTTAGAGAGGAAACCTTAGTGTTATTTATTTTTACATACTTTTATCCGCCTTGAATTTTTATTGGTAGAGGGGGAAAAAATCAGGCGAGACAGGTATGCTATCAGAGCAGCATTGCTTGCTTGGTCTGATTAAAATTATTTGATATGCTTTTGGTTTAATTAAATACTCAACTTTGGGGATGGGTGTATTTGCCTAAATAAAACCTGTGATTCATCTTGCACATGAATAAGATAGGCTCTTTGGGGGTCACAGAGACTGCCAGGTCACAGACCTACTGTGTATAACCACACCAGTCTCTCACTCCTGCCTAGCAAACCCATCACTCTCTGACACAGAGTCCAAGCACTTAAGGGACTGAGAAGTTATCCATCTGGTGCCAGTCCAACTCCCTGAACTAACGCTGCAGAAACGACATCAGCAGTGCCCTGCCCTGGCAGGTAATCCAGCTACCACGTACATCTCCAGCCTGGAGGGACTGAGGCCTGTCTTGTTGCAGGCAGCTTAGACTGACTAGGTGCTTCCTCCGTTGAACTAAAACCAGCCTCCGTATATGACATGTCCTCATTCCTCCTCACTCTGCCCTCTGGAGAGACCTGTCACAAATCATCTTCCTCTCCTGCAAGGCTTCTCTTCAGATATTTGAACACAGTGGCTTTGGCTTTCCAGTACCCCAGTTCCTCCAGTAGCAAGTTCATTCACAGGGACTGAAGAATAGTGTGGGGACATCAAGGGCAGGGTGGGGTACAGGAATGCCAGACTGGGCTCAGTGCTTGTCTCCATAGTTTTCCTCATCAGAGGCCGTCACAAAATCTGGGAGTCTTTTTAATAAAACCTTTCACCTGCAGATCTCCTTGTGGGACTGCTCAAAAGTCTTCTGTGGAGTCCATGGTTGGCCTCTGTTGCCGTAGTTCTCAGAACATACTGAAATTGACTGCATGTCTGTCCTTCCTCCCAGACCATAAGCACTGGAGGACAGGGACCATATTGTGTTCTTCAGTAGCTCTCCGCCCCTGCTATATAGTACCTGGTGTGCAGTGTTGCCTGAATGAGTGAATGGGTGAACCCTGTACGACTGCAGTGATCCTCTGGATGAAGGAAGAAGAATAGCTTTAGGGCTTCCCTGGTGGCGCAGTGGTTAAGAATCTGCCTGCCACTGCAGGGAACAAGGGTTTGAGCCCTGGTCCGGGAAGATCCCACATGCCTCAGAGCAACTAAGCCCGTGTGCCACAACTACTGAGGCTGTGCTCTAGAGCCCGTGAGCCACAACTACTGAGCCCGCGTGCTGCAACTACTGAAGCCTGCTCGCCTAGAGCCCGTGCTCTGCAATAAGAGAAGCCACTGCAAAGAGAAGCCCGAGCACCGCAACGAAGAGTAGCCCCCACTCACCACAACTAGAGAAAGCCTGCGCGCAGCAACAAAGACCCAACGCAGCCAAAAATAAATAAATAAAATAAATTTATAAAAAAAAACCCAAAACAATAATCTTTGAAGAACAGCTTTATTGAGCACCAGCTATGTGCTGGATGCTTGCAACTGTGTTATATCATTTGACCCCTTACAAAAGCATGGTTGGACAGATGGTACTCCCTTTTTACAGAGGTGAAAACTCAAGCTTTGAAGTTAAGTAACTCAGAAATATTAGGGAGCACTTGAACCCAGGTCCGTTGAGCTGCCAGAATCCCACCACTTCTTCATGTTCCCACACTGGCCCCTGGGGTGCCCTAAACAGGGAGGGTATGGCTGCAGCATGAGTTGTCTCTGTTTTCAGCTGTACAGTTCTTAGCCGTTCCTTGAGCACTTCCCCGTCCCAAGGAAACATTCATTGGTAACAATTTATGCGACCTACTCTCTGAGAACCACTGTTCCATGTGCCACTTGTTGCTCCATCTAGATGCGATGCTTCTGGAGGACAGGGTCCATGGCATTGCCTCTTTTTTGTTCCCCACTGTGCCTGGGTAATGAGAGGCACAGTGGCACTTAATTCTCATTGACGTGTTTGTTCCATTTTCTCCTGAGTCCTAATTCATGTCCTCATTTTCCTTGAAAACTTATCTCCTCCAGGATACCTTATGCAGTTGACCTCTCCTCAGCGCCCCCGATTTATTACACATAGCTGGATTGTATTGATTTTATTTGCAGTTGATTTCTTGCTTTGCTGCTTGTGTCCTTAAGCATTTTCCTCTCTGTGCGTCTCCAGCTGTCTTAAAAGCTGGGAACTAGTGACTTTTTTTTTTCCCTTCTCCTCCACCCAGCCCCTAGAATAGAGCTCTGTACACAGTGCACAGATGACCAATAAATACTCTTGACTCTTTGAGTCTGATAGCTTCTTTCCCTTCCTGGACTGACAGCCCAACACTGGAGCTTGAATCCTTTATTTATTAGATGAGATTTCTATAGCAGCTTTCCTCTGAAGAGATCAATATCAGTGAAGTTTGTTTTTGCTTCTGGAAGGTGCTTTTAGCTAAGCAGACTGAGGTTCTGACAAGATCACATGATAGTCCTTACTCCTCAACTCTTGGCCCCTGAAGATGCAGGCTCCAAGAAAAGCCTTGCCGCTTCAAGTTTTGCTGTTTTGTTGTCGAAAATGAGCCTGAATAAGACTGTGGCAAATAGCAGCACAGCTCTGCAGTGTTGGTTGACTTTGTAGCCAGCGTTACCAAAAGAGAACTTGCATTTGGGGGGCGGGGCGCTGCTGTCTTTTGGAAGGCAGATATGGAGAAGGCCGCCCACTAGCCAGAGTCCCAGGCACAGTGGTGGAGGGTTGTTGGCTCTCACACAGTGCCTGGTGTTGCTAGAACTGTTCAGCCTCTGAGACTCCCAAGTCACCCCGCTAGGGGGCTGGGTCCCTGGGACGGACCCACGAAGGGCATGAGACACAGAGACTGAAAAGAAACAAGTGCTGGGGAGGCAGGGAGGAAGTGCTGAGAGCTGGTGGGAGAGGAGCTGTCACACTGCAGATGTGGGTGGTCAAGACTGACCGTGAGATACTGGAGCGGAGTTCAGAGGCCACAAACTGAAAAGGGTAAGTGAGTCCGCCCTATCATTTATTGGAGAAGTGCCTAAAGTAATTGGATAAGCTGGCTTGTCTAGGAAATTTCTCACCTTTCCACGTTCCTTGTTTGTTAAGATGTTATTCCCATCCCTGTTCGGAGTTAGGCAGAACTCAGTAGGGAATGAAGGCATCTACTGCAGGCTTTGCAGAGAGGTGAGGGCAGCAGCATATAGAGGCTGCTTGGTGTGGATACTCAACATCACCAAATTTGACCTGCCCTCGAGCCTGCGGTCCAGAAAACACCCTCTGCTGTCAGATCAGGAGTTAAGGCAACCATAGTTACTGAGGCACAAAAAAGAAAAGGGAAGAGAGCAGAAGTTGAGGTGCGGTGGTATTGGAGAATCCCGGCATTGACTCATGGGGTGGTGTGAGCTTGGGAGGGGCCGCTGCTTATTTTCTCCTGTGATTTGAAAGGTGTTCTCTTTCTCTGTTGTCCCCTGTGGAGTTGAGAGGTTGGGCCACCGAACTGTCTAGTTTATTTTCTACCCCAGAACAGTGCCTGGGACATGGTTGGACAGAGGGGACGACAAGAAGTACCCCTCTTTGCTTTCGGGACCTCACCAACTGCTGTACGTGTAAAATGTACAGTGCCTGGTGGATACCTGAGAGACAGGTGACCCTGGCCTGTGGGGACCTCCCCCAGTGGCTCTGTTCCGCAGCAGGCAGCCAGGCCTGCTGTAGTTATTCCAGTGAGTCCTCCAGAAAAGTACTCCGGGGCTGCGGGGAGCTGGGGGAAGTGTTCATGCAGGTGTCAGATGCTTTTCTGTAGCCAAATGTTCTGTTAGGTATCGGTCAAGATACTGCTTGTAATGCAGGAGCTGGGTTGTTCTTAGGCCGTAGAGTGGGAGGCAGTGGCTGTGGCCGTTGAAGACATTTGCTGTGGGTCAAGGAGGCTTAATCTAGTGACAGCCCATTTGCTCCTCAGGGAGCTGAGCGGGCCCCTCCCTCCCTGGACTGCCGTGGGGATGCCCGCCGAGCAGCAGCAGGCGGTTGCCCTCCAGTGGGAGACAGAAGCTCTGAGTCAGCACGTGATGGAGTTTGTGCGTCCTTGTGATTAATACATAAGATGACATGTGTTCTTTAGAGCTGTGCACCTTGGTTACAGATTCACCCAGGAAGGGGGAAAGTTCCAGACTCACAGATTAAAGGGCCAGCTTTGTGTTAATTCTCTTGCATCAATTAAATTGCTCTTCCCTTGAACTGAACTGCTACCCCAGGATTAATTTTCCTTGGAATCTGGAGTAATTGACCAAAATACTAGGGTAGAGTAGGAGATGAATGCAGTGGGAACCTGTGTGTTCAGTTCTTCATTATCTGTACTCAGCACATTGTGATCATGAGTTACAGCAAAATTTTAATTCCAGGAAAGCATCTAATGCCATCTTGGACATTTCTGGGTTGCCTCTCAGAGTGAGCTCAGCAAATATAGGCTCATATTAATAATGGCAATAGAAAAGCATAATTAGGAAAGTAAACTTGCTACTGCAAAAAAAATTTTTTAAGTACATCCAAAGCCAAAGCCAGACAATAATCATCTTTACATGGTGCTCGCTGTACCCTGTTCACCCAGGTGGTTGGAAGTAAACTGTGTGGTGGTGGTCCTCTCCAGGAGAGGGGGCGAGGGCACAGTTACCAGCAGTAAATGTTCTTTTATTTTTATTTTTTATATATTTTAAAATTTACTTTCTTCTTTCCCTCCCTTCCTCCCTTCTCTCTCTTTCTCTTTCTTTGGCTGTGTCGGGTCTTAGTTGTGGCACGCAGCATCTTTCGTTGTGGCACACGGGCTTCTCTCTAGTTGTGGCGTGTGGGTTTTCTCTCTCTAGCTTTGGCCACAGGCTCCAGGGTACATGGATGGGCTCTGTAGTTTATGGCACGTGGGCTCCTTGAGGCGCGTGAGCTCAGTAGTTGCAGCACGCGGGCTTAGTTGCCCCATGGCATGTGGGATCTTAGTTTCCCCACCAGGGATTGAACCTGCATTGGAAGGCGGATTTTCTTTGTGTAAAGAAATTTTCTTTGTGTAAAGAAATTTTCTTTGTGTAAAATGTTGTGTAGCAGAAAGAAAGCCATGTGAGTAGGGGGAAGGAGCAGGGAAGGAGGGGGTGCCCAGCCTTGAAACCAGGTGAGTGAGTTGTACTGTGTAAGGTGCGAGGGGTGACAACAGCTGGAAGAGCTATCCTGGTAACAGCCAACCTTCCTTGGGTCGAGGCTTCAGCTGCTCTAGTCTTTAATGCCCGTAACAACCCCGTTTATAGGAGACACACCTGAAGGTCTGAAAGGCTAAATGGCTTAGCAGCAGCCACACAACTGTCAAAGCAGTGCAGCTGGAACACGAATCCAGTACTTGGGCTCCAGAGCACAAGATCCTCACTGAATTATCCAGAAAGAGAACTTGAGGTTCCCCTAAGGGACATGCCATAGCAGCAGGGGTGGGACTAAGCCAGAGGTTTCTCCCAATGCCGGTCTGTCATCTCTGTCCTCCCCTGTGACCCCAGCATGTGGATTGATGAAAGGCCAGCAGAGAAAAATGGGGTAAGTATTCCTCTCTTTTCCAGGTGTTGTTCTAGAGAGACACATGGCATCTGTAGTCTGGTGTCCCCCGATGGCATTGCCACTTGGACATTCTGGACTTGGATGAACTGGCTCTTGCCAGTGTAGCCTTCAGGGGTGGCGAAACAGGCCACAGTTCTCTGGTGAGCCGTGTGTCAGGAGCCTGTCTTTAACTAAGTTGCCCCCGTGGGCCCAAGCTTTGCCCTCGGCGGCTCTTGGGTAGGATGGGTTTGGCCCTTTTTTTGCCTCCACTGCAGCTTTGGAGTTGGTTTTCTAGGAGACCTCTCTGAGAGGATAGTCTTTTACAGGACAAGGAAATATGGAAAGAGAAGGCCAACAAATCAGGAGCCTGCGGAGAGGAGGATAAGGTCTCCCCCAAAAAAGAAGTTTCCTGCTGAGTACCTCACTATTCTCCTGAGGCCCCAGAGAGGTGGGGGTGGGCGGAGGAAAGAGGAGGCCAGGAATGCAAGCACCTTCTAGGGCTTTTGGATGCTAAAAAGTGCCCCAGCTCCTAAGAGGCTGACGCTGGCTGCCTGCTTTCAGCTACTGAAAGGAAATGTTTGAAAGAGCAAGTCATTATTCCTGTGGCAGAAGCTGCCTTGAGCCATTTTCTCTGAGTTTTTAAATATATGTTCATCTCTAGATAAAATAGCCTAGCACAATGTGAGCCTGCAGCCAGCCCCCTTCTCCTCGTGCACCGAGGGGTTACAGAGCTTGCTGGGGGAGGGTTCTCAGGTCAAAGCTGAGGGCGCAGTTTCCTTCCTGGTGCGGGCACCTAGCCCCCAGGCCCGGCCCACCCCTACCTCCCACACGCACCCTGTGGCAAAAATAGGGTAGCCTTTTCCTGGGTGGAGGCAGGAATGAAGGGTGGAAGACTTGTTCTCTGGACGTCGGGTGGTAGAAGGAGATGTTCCTGGGACAGGGTGAACATTTCCCACGGACGAAAGGAAAGAGGTCAGAGTTTTTGCAAGAATGGGGCAGTCTGAAGAGACGGCAATAAAGGACACCAAGAATGGTGGATTTTTCTATACTTGGGAACTGACGTGTGCACGCACCGTGTCGGGAGCTTCATTAAGCTGGGCCGTGACAGCGCGGCTCCCCCTCACCACCGGCTGCTCCCAGGGCCGTCGCGAGTGCTCTTTGCACGGGCTTGTGTATCTTTGCCTCTGTCACAGTGCTTTTTGTTGTAGTGTTTAGCTTGTATCTAACTGATGTTTTAATTGATTTGGGGAAAACAAATGATTGCTTCTGTTTTAGAGCTGTCTTGGTATTGTTCCCTGGTTTTTACTAAATTGTTGAGTACATTGGGCTCTTCTGAATTGCAGGTTCTCCTTCCCCTTGGAAAACAGACTGATGCCTGCTTGGTGGTTCACTGTGGCTTTGGTTCCAGCTCCTTGGGCAGCTGACTCTGTCCATCCACCCATTCTCTCCCCCAGCCCAGCCGAGCACTGTGTCAGCTAACTCAGTGAGCCGCGATCCAGTTCTTTTTCTTGGAGTGTGATTGCTTTTCTCTCCTCCATGCAAAGTCAGGGATGGAGGAGAATGTAAAACAGACGTGTTCCATTCCCGAAACACCTGCAGCTGCTTTGCCTGTACCGTGGGCCTGATGAAATAAAATGCATTAAGATCCTTTAATGCATTTCTGTGCTACAAATTCTGCCTTGGGCATTGATTGGGTCAGCGAATGTGGTGTAATCCAGGGATTGCTGCTGGTGGGAGTATAAATGGTTAATGCTTTCCAACAAGCTTTCCTGTAGCCACCTGCTGTTCCCAACGTGTACTTACAAATGAGCTATGAGGTCAGTTAGCTGTCCTGAGTTTTAAGAAACTTTTATGTTGTTGGAAAAATGTGATTCTTTTCTTCTAATGTGCTTGCCCGGTCATTTCAGACACGAGTCAGGTATATTTGTTGTTTATGTTTGAAATAGACACTTCAGATAGCAAATGGTACCTACTGAGCTGAGATTTGGAGGCTCTGTTACCCAGGTTTCTCAGGGAGCTTCGGGAGGTCTTGGGTAGGCTCTGTTTGCTGTTTGGATAAAAATGTCAAGGTGCAGTCTCCGATTTACCTCCTACCTGGACATACCTGCCTGGGGCTTGTTGCTGGTGGGCAGGCACCGGGAACAGACGTGTCAGTGTGGATAGCGCGTACACGCACGGTGCCGCCTGAGGCTGCACACCTGGAGATCATTTTACAGTGCCTCGGTCCCCAAGGCTTGTCAGTATTTTTAGCTTCTGCTTGAACCTTTGACAATCTGAAATTCAAATGAGCAAGAAAATGTAAAACATTTGTTGTGAGTGAGGTAAAAACACCGGAGCAGCTGGAGCCGAGGCCCACCCTGGTCTGAGGCGTCACTGAAATGGCCACTTTGGGAGAGCCCCCGAGTGGGGGGATCTGCAGGAAAACAGATGTTTAATTAATTAAAGTCCACAAGTATCCAGAGCTGCCCAGTTCTGTCAACTTTTAAATGGTGCTTTTTTACTCCAAGATAAAGCCAATAAGCAACATTTCTGTCTGGCAGGGATTGAATAAAAATGTCAAGGGCTCAGACTTTGTGAATTTTGGCATCACTTTCTTTGTCTCCTTTAGGAAATTCCATGGAAAAAAGACAGTTCCAACCCCTGCTCAGTTCTTAAGGTTCAGAGGGAAGCACTGGCCTGGGGATCCGGGGCCTCAGCCAAGGGTAGGGGCTGTACTGCCTTCGGGATGACAGGTTGGCTCCGCCCTCGGTCCTCCAGCTCCTCCTCCACACACCTTCCCCACCCCCAACACCATAGTGGTGCCTGAGGATGGGGGAGGAGTGGAGGGAAAGGGAACTGGCTGATGAGGCCAATTATCTGGTTCAGCTGCCCTCAGGGCCCCTGCCTGCCAGCACGGCTGAGAGGTAGTGGCCCTTTCTCCTCAGGCCCTGGGTGTTCCCCTTGGGCAGTGATTGTCAATGATTTTTGTCAACAAGTAAGTGAAACGGGAAATATTATTACAACTTTATAGCACTTATAGTCAGGTATTGGGTGTTAGTTATATCATCTTTGCTTAATGATGGCATTTGTCAGACTGTTCTCAATCCTGGTGTATAGTCTCAAAATACCCACACCCGTCTCTGTGTGAGCAGAGGTGAGATTTAGCTATGGATGAGGGCGTCTGAATGAAATGGATGACTTTCAGATGTTAGCTTTAAAAGCTGAAGTTTGGTTCCTACCAGATGAGCATTTTTAGAAACCTGCATGTCAGACCCTTATGAGTCTTGGAAGAGTGAACCTTGGATCTATTTTCTGCTGGGAACGTGTTTTTAGGGACTTAAGGTGTCGAGCATCTCCAAGTCTGTGTGGCCTGTGGCTCTACACCAGGAGGGCCGAGTCCAGGTGTGCTTGTTTATAACCGTGAGCGGCCTGCACTGAAATGTTTGTCCTCCCACAGGAATCCCCCGGCCTCTCTGCTCAGGGTGAGGGTGACCTGAGTGTGCTGCCTCTGCGTTCCTCATTCACATGGGATCCTTTCAGGACAGAGGGTTAAGATAGGTCTTGAATTGTACACTTTGCCTTTTGCCTGCTCTGCCCCCTCTGTTGCTGTCCACAGCCACAGCACCCTGGGAGGAGCCCACCACGGTTCAGCCACTGTGGCTCCCTGGGCAGGCCTCTTCTTCGTCCAGCCCTGAGGCTGCCTGCTCGGTTGAAGGTTTGTTCGAAATGAGGGTGTAGCTGCCGGAGACCTTGCAGCGTAGCTCACAGGACGGGGGCAGGACGGCCGACTGGTCTCACCTGTGCTGGTCGGGCCTCCTCTCCTTTCCGCATGCCCAGGATGGCCTGTCAGCCTGTCAGGAGCCAGGCAGTGGCAGGTGGAAAGGGGCCTGGAAGGTGGGCCGTGGGACCCAGTGCTTAGACAGCTCTCTGCCCCCTCGCCTTTTAATCAAGGGCTCATCCCAAATTGCTCTTCTGCGCTGACAAAGAAAGAAACACCCACACAAGTTCTTGAGCGTTTTGTGAAATTTACTGAAAACAGCTCCGCAGCCTTAATGGAGCTCTGCGGCTTCCTCCTAGCCAGTATTTCATGGAAAACCAGTGATCCGGGGCTCCCAGGAGCGGGCAGCAGTTGTGTGATATGGCAGGGGAAAGGGCTGAGGTTAAACCACATTTAGTATTATAGGCTGATCTTTTTTCAAAAACTTTTGCCTTGGGTGTTTTCCTCGCTTTTAGGGGGTTGGCATCCTTTTAATCATTATCCTACTGCTTATCTCTCCAAAGCACTGTATGTATATAGCTATCATAAGCAAAAGTATATTGAAATTGTTTTTAATACTACGTGATGCTGAACTATGGGACCATAAGGAGGGTGTAGATATGAATTGTACATATGTGAGTGAGTTTGATAATGATATATAACTTTTTAAAATCGGGGAGAAAGAATTTCATGATACCCTGGGTAATAATACCGAAGCCCCTGTCGCAGCTCTGCTGATCAGTTCAGTGTCCTTTCTCTTTTCTTTCCCTCTGGACACTGCCTTGGCTGACTCACCCTGGAAAGGCCCCACTTGGTTTCTAATAAACGGCGTGAGGAAGTGTTGAGGCTGAGGCTGTAAATCCCCTTGTGCTCTAAAACTGTGTTCATCACTGAAATGAGAACAATCTGCTTCCCCAGCAGCCTAACTCACTTCTCTCCATATGCCCAGCTTGGTCTCCAGATTTCAGAGAATAATTGAACGTTCATGATACTTGAGTGGTTTCTGGAAACAGGTCTGTGGGTATCGAGAGAAGAGAATAAAGATTCACACACACACACCCGCCCCCCGCCAGTCACCCCCGAATGCTTTCCTGTATCCAGAACAGCCCACCCCAACTACTGACACCAAAGTACATTTAGCCAATTGGCTGCTGTCAGTGGATAATACCTACTCAGCATCTGGGACAAGTTCCAGCATGTAACTTCCACTTGGTGAGTGAACTTGACAGGAGAGGGAATTGAGCTTAATTTATATCATCTAATAACCTCAGTGCAGCAACTTGGGAAGTTAGCCTTCCAAAATTTCCCCCAGACTTTTCCCCAGTGAATTACAATGCCATATATTGTAATTTTTACCAGCTCTGCTCCCTGCTGAACTGGTGAAAGTTTACCTGCTGTTCAGTGATTTTCACCTTTCAAAAATCAAAGGCAAGTGTCAAGGTGTGTCTGACAGAGGTACACAGAACTTGAGTAGAGAAATAAGGTGTTTTTGGCTGAATGGAGAATCCTTGGGTGGGTAGAGTTCCTGTGGTTGTCATGCCGTTTCCTTTTCCAGACAGAACCTGGGGCTCTCAAGTCCACCCACCGAGTTGGTGGTCCCCAGGAGTTGGCGCAAGGCAAGCTAAAGCAGAGTTGTCAGGGGCGTAGTGAGGGCAAGACTGGAGCCTCTTCCTTCCATCCCAGTCTACCTTTGACTAATGAGGTGTTAGACTGAGCCAGGGCTGAGTTAATTTCAGGGGTAATGCATTTCCTGCTACTTTTATTCAGCCAGCACCATTCATCAGGAGAGGAGAGCCCTTGGGACCCTCTTCTGCATCATCCCAATATCTTGAAGGAAGGGAAGCAGGGGTCTTCCCAGCCCTAATTATAGATGCTGAAGGTATAGAAGTATGTCAGGACTTGGTGACAGAAATGCCTCCACACACTTCCTGCTGCCACACAGCTGGTACCCCTACCCCAAACCCCGACCTGACAGCAGGTTCTCCCCGACCAGGTGGGCTTTGCTCCAAAAAGATGATTGTGCTTGTTAGATGCAGGATGCATATTGAGGCCATCCACGCTTCTGCTGTGAAATCCTTCAGGAGAAAGACAACTGGTATCCAATATCTTCAAGTAATGAACTTATCAGTAAATATAACACACGAGCTCATTAATTTTAACTTCGCTTTTGAGCCAAGTGGGAGCTCAGCTTCTCAGGAGACAAAAATTTCATCTCTGTTCCTTTCCTTAAACCTAGTCCTAATTTAGAGTCAAACATATTGCCCTGCTCTCCCTGGGAAGCAGTTAATAACGTGTTTTTTTTCCTGCACAATGGATGGTCCAGGCTCGGCCTGGTCGCTCAGGCCGCCGTGGGCACCTGTCCGTACTCAGCATGAGCTGAAGGCATCAGAGCAGGGCTGTGAGTGTCAGCTGAGGAATATTCTCTGGGTAAAGTTGATCTTAAAAGTTAAGGCTTTTGAAATTGTTGTCCATCATGGCCAGTCTTTGCTTCAACTTCTGATATCCTTCTAAAATCACTGCCTCCACCCCTCTTCTCTGAAAAGAATTGAGGATGGGGAGAGGGATGAATCACAGTTTGCAAGTGGTGGCTGTCCATTCACTCTGGCTGCTGCGGTCTGGGCTTAAAAGAGAGAAATCTCTGAGAAAGGATGATGTTTGCTTGGAGAATAAGTGAGGAGAGCATTGGCCGGGGGGCGCGGCTCTGGGATGCCTGCCCCAAGTGCACAGGGAGAGGTGGTTTAGGAAAGGATTCCAGCCCACTATAGGTCAGTCCTGTGGACCTGGTCTAGGCCTGTGGAACCTGGAGGTATGACCAGATGCAACTGGTGGGATGAGGTGATGGGGAGGAGCCAGCCCAGATCTCATGCCCCCTTCCCTGAAAGAAAGGGCCACACAGACCCAGGGAACATTGGATGACTGTCCTCGCACACGTCCACACCCCCCCATCAGCACTCCTAGAATTTGACCAGAAGGGGAGAATGGGCCACATCCTGACACAGCTGTGTTCCCTTTGTCCTCTGAGCCTCTCTGCTGACACCCTGAGGGCCTCCTCTCATTGTTTCCTACCAGAGGGGTTTCATCTGTGCCTCTACCTGCTCTGCCGGCCTCTCAACTCTTTGTCCTCTCAACTCTTTGTTCTCCAGCGTTGTGCTCCAGAGGCCGCCCGGCAGCCTCCTCCACTCCCAGGAGGCCTGAGTGTGTGGGCCTCACCTCCTGCCCACCAGGTGGGGTTGGAAGCATCAGGCTCCATTAAGATGCCAGTCGGAGCTCGACATTTCTGTTCTTTCCTCTCTTTAAATGTAATACCTTGTCCAGTGCTTGAAATAACCCATTTTCCTCTGAGAGCCCCCATTCATGTGTCAGTTTCGGTTTGATCACACCCACCGTCCCCATAATCATTTCTCCTAGCAGCAGTGTGTGTCTTGTGGTAGATACTGAGGTTTGTCCAGGCCGGGGAAGCGCTGAGCTGCCAGCTCTGGGCTCTCCCGCCTGCGTGGGGCTGGGAGGAAAGGGGCTCAGAGCCCACTCATTTCTGAGGCAGGTGCTGCAGAGTCACCTTGGGGTTCCACCCTCAGGGTCCAGGCAGGAACAGCATTGAAGGCAGATGTGCCCCTTGGACGTTCTGAGGACGTCGGCGGACTTGCGTGAAAGTGCTGGCTGTCTTGTTAGAGGGGGGATGTTGTAATAGGCTCTTCAGCCGGAGCCCCTGCTGCAACCACTGTCCACTCACTGGACCGCCCTCCCGCTCTCTGGACCCGAGGGAGAGCTGGGCTCTGGGCACGTGGAGGCCACCCTAACGGTCTGTCTTCTCTGCTTCCCCCACTGCTGCAGGTTACGTGTTCTGTATGTTGCATCGCCTCCCCGAGCAGCATGACTGTACGTTTGACCACATGGGCCGCGGCCGAGAGGAAGCCATCATGAAAATGGTGAAACTGGACCGGAAAGTGGGGCGCTCTTGCCAGCGCATCGGGGAAGGGTGCTCCTGAAGGCCGGCTTGGCCGCTACGTGACGCTGTTCTTAGTTCACTAATGTTAGCCTTATTTAGGACAAAGTCAGCCAGACACCTTGTACTGGGCACGCGTCAGACTACAGCCAGTCCGTTTCCTTTCCTTAGCCAGCCATCCTGGTACTGTAGTTTAGGGGTTGATGGTGGTTGAAATTGATTTCTGGCTGGTTACTAAGGTGCCTGCTAGCCATTGTATAAAATTAAAACATGAAGAATATTTTTTTTTGAGCATGGCTAGTGGATTTAAAACAACACATACCTGTCACTGCTGGAGTCAAACTTACAAAAAGCCTTAAGTGGAAAGTGTTCCAGACGGAGACTCTGAGTCAGTAGAGGAGGAGAAGCTGGTGTTCAAGTCCCCACGACGCACGTGGCTTTGCCGGAAGCTCTGGTTAGTGTTCGGCCTTCACCTCTTCACTATCCTTAGTCCCAGTAGCCAGGATACCTGATGGCCACGCGTGCCCGGGCCATGGGAGGCTGTTGAGACTGGCCCCGTGGCTGGGCTGGGTGGTGGCCTCGCTCTCCCACTGAGCAGGAAATGGGGATGGGGACAGGTTAAGAAAACTTACCTGACTTGCTATGAAGAAACTCTCTCATCACACGAGAAGAGAAACAGTAACCTCACTTTGAAAATCAGCTCCACTCAAGACTAGTCCACGAATGAGAACCACCTTTTCTACACAGGACCCTTGGTCATGAGAAGCGACCACAGGCGCGCCCTGCCCCCGCTGGCTCTGGTTTGCCGTTTGCCGAGTGCAGGGATCTGGCAGTTGATCAAATAAGGCTAATTGCAGCACCGCAACTGTGGCCTACACGCTGGCCTCTGCAGCTAGATTTCTATATTGGAAGTTTTTTAAAAAGATGTTTCATAGCCAACAGGAATCAATAGAAGAGCTGGGAGCTGCCTGCAGCCCCGTCCCTTCCAGCAGGAGCCTACTCAGCCCCTCCAAGGCCACGAGGACAATGCCTTGGCCTCGCCTCTCATGTCCGTGCAGCCCCATAGTCCAAGGGCAACCAGTCCACTTCTACCACATAGCAAGTTTAGTAAGGGGGCAGCATATGTCACAGGGGCAGAGGTTGACCTGTCTAGAACAGTGGTTCATGGCCGTGGCCCAGCTTGAGAGAGACACTTGCTCGGGCAGGTGGGGGGAGGGCCTGTTTCTCAGTGTGTTTCTCTTCAGAGAGGAGTTGAGTGGAGGCAGGAGCTCAGGCCTGGTGGGGATGGGTGGGGATGGGCCTGTTTGCCCGTGTTAGGAGATCATCACCGATCAGGTGGTGGTGGTGGGGTAGACAGGAGAACGATGCCCTTGAAAGCCTGAGCGGGGGTGAATGGCCCCAGAGCCCCATCTGATCCAGGCCGGTGAGGGTCAGAGGCTCCTGCAGAGGCAGTTTGGATCTGCCCACACACAGGCTACTGGAATAGTTTAACCCAGCAACTTACCCTTTTATACCACAGCAAATGTTTGCTCAACTCTGTCTGCAAATTAACAGTTAATACCTGCAACTACAAATGTTTTTGGTCCAGAATACTGAAATTGGAAATCATGCTCTTCCCAACCTCCTCTCCCACCCCACCCCCACCAGAGTGGAATCCGCTGCAAAATCTCCAGCCTTAATTCTTGCTTCAGGACCCAGACCGGCGTCTTGCTCTAGGGCAGCCCAGGGCAGAGGGGCCAGGTCTGCCCACGTTTACCACTGTTACCAAGCCACGGCCCTCTGGCCAGTACCTGGCCATCCTCAGTGATGCGGCCCACCTCGGCCCCCCATAAAGCTCTGATCATGAAGAGGCCACCAGGCGCCCTTCCGGCCCTCCTCAGGCCCCACCGGCTGCTGCTTCCCGGCAGCGATGGGAAGCAGGCTCTCTGGGGAGCCTGGCCGCACACAGGGCTCGCAGCCCATGGTCACTTCCTGATGGTAGAGCTGGGGGTGGGGTGGGAGGGCTTGTTCCCCGGCAGTATCTGTTCTGTGAAGTTTGTTAAATGTAAGGAAAGCTTAAATTCTTGTATCTTTAAAAGAGAAAATCTTATTTAACCCTTTTGTGTTCTAGATTTACTTACACACATAGCCTAGAGCTCAGTTTTAGTTTTAACATTGTGAAAATATTAAAAGAATCTTGTAACTTTATTCTTTTTTCTCCTGCTGGAAAAAAAAAAATTAAACCAATCGTATGAAAGTTTGGATTTCTCTGTTTTGCCGGTTCTCCTAAGTGCCACCTGGATGACCAGAAAAATAATAAAAGGTCTCCCCAGCCAGAGGTTGGAAGAGATGGAGGGCTCTTGTGTGCACTGTCTGGGGCTCACTTGTCCTGTAAGTAAGTGTCCAGGCTCCACAGTTGCTCCACTGGTTTCTCTTGTGTGGTTCCGCCTCGGGAGACCCTGGGGTAGAGGTGTGTCTGCTGGGCCCAGCCTTCTCTGGCAGCAGGGAGGTTACGTACCTGGGGGAGATGGGAAGAATGAGCACCAGCCCAGAGGGCCCCCAGCTGTGCGAGGGTTGGGTGTGCCTGGGTCCTGGCACATCCAAGACCCGACTTAACCAAGGACAGGCCTGGAGGAGAAAGATTCCCGGAGGGGACGATCAGAATGATGTAAATGCTGTGTAGAGGATCACCTAATATGCCTTAAGATAGACTAGGCTATCTATCTCAGGATGGAGAGGTTGTGACTGGGGTCTGCAGTACTCAGGGCCTGGAAAGGAGTTCTGAGAAGGTGCTTTAGAGCTGTGGTCACAGCGTGGGCCCACATTCCTCTTTCTTACCATCCTAGAGCAAGTCAGCCACACCTCACCATCCACACATGTACAGGGCGTGATACTCAGGCCCCACAGAGGGCTAGCTGAGATCACAGGAGACGGGCTTGTTTGGATGCTGTCTGCCTCCTGCCCAGAGGCAGAGAAAGCATGGAGCCGTGGGGCAGGGACCACAACGCACAGGAGTCTTCGCATGATTTCTGAAGGGAAGCCACATCGCAGTCTCACAGCTGTCAACTCAGTTGTTGTGAACACACAATTTGTATGTTTGCTCACCTAGGCTGCTATGCAAAATGAAGCTGCATCCTGCCCACAAATGAACACGTATTCCAAACAGCAACACTGCCCTTTGGGCTTCTGGATGCAGCCCTCCTTTACAGATGGCTCAGAAGAGCTGTTCCCCAGCCCCAGCCCAGCATGGCCCCTACCCTCCCACATCAGAGGCCCTCACCAACCTTTACAGACCCAGAAACCAAAGATAGATAGAGGACATCTGCGTTCTTGGGTGAGTTCAGGTTATACACGTTTGGCAAGAGTAGCTCGTGGGCCAAGCCCCACGGCCACCCTGAGGTGCTCCTGCCACCCCTCCCTCCCCACACCGCAGTCCAGAGGCTGAGTCTGGTCCTCACCTCCTCTGGCTTTTCTAGGTGTGAGGGTACGGGTGGGGTGGCCTCGGAACCTTAGTGCTGGGAGAGCCTGACGGGAGATTCCTGGCTGTTCCTCAGAGCTGGTGCTCCCTCTCGGGTCCCTTCTGGAAGGGAGCTCTGAGAACTGGAGCTGCCCTCTGCAGAAGGAGGCCGGGAGAAGCTGGGCCCCAAAGCCTGGGGAGCTCTGAGCTGGCCTGGGCTGGTCAGCGGCTCTGTGCTCCCTGCCATCCCTGCCCACAGGCTTCTGGATCTCACTGTCAGCACCCAGGGCCACTGATGGGGACCCACTGCCGGGGCAGGTCTGGGAGGGGAAACTCCCGTAGCAGCTGGGAGTAAACCAGGAACGTGGCGCTAGAAGCGGCCATCGGGGAGGACAGCCTGCCCCCTACACGCAGGGTGGAAAGCAGAGGCCGAGGGGCACAGCGACCTTGGACAGCCTGGTCCTCTCTACCCCACTGCTGCTCAAGTACCGTCCCTGTCCTGAGCCACAAGCCCTCGGAGGAGGCTGGCTGGCAACAGATGAACAGGCTGTAGCAGTGTCACCAGTGTTCCCAGGGCATCCATGGGAACCCAAGCCCTGGGCCCCAGATCCCGCCTTACAGGCCTCTCAGCTCCTCCTGCCGCTGGCTCTCAAAGGTGGCGGCCTCCAGCTGTCCCAGCCGCAGGGACAGCCAAGAGGAGACAATAGTGGAGGCAGGTGTAGGCAGCCACCGCCTCCTGCTCTGGGCTCAGGGCTATAAATACTCAGGATGCACGTGGTAAATGCGCGAGACATTTATCATAAATTACAGGTGGATGATTGTGGGTCTTTAGGCCCTGAGGCCTCTGGGGGAATATTTGAATTCTTTAAGGGGGGGGAAAAAAAGCAGAAGCTAACTTGGTGGGTTTGGAGGGCCCCTTTCAGAGTCTGCCTTCTGGCTGGGAGAGGACAGCGTGTAGGGAAGGACGGCTGGGGGCCAGGGGCTCTGCTGCCCGTCTGGATAGTCAGTCACAGAGGAAGCAAAGGACCAGGCCCAGGTCAAGAGTGGCTCAGCCAGATGAAAGGGAGGGCACCCTCACCCCTCTGCTAGGTTATTCCATGAGCATTATTACTTCAGTAATTTTTAAAAAATAGAACAGTGATTTTCAAAAGTGTGCGCCTGTCCTCACCTCTGCAGAGGAGGCAGGTCCTGGCCCAGGTCAGTCCAGCAGAAAGTCCTGCCTGAAGGCACGTGGGGTGTTTGGTGGGGGACACGCAGCTCCCCGCGCCTGCTGAGGTGCGACGGCTCCTGCGGCCAGTCTGATGGAAACCAGCAGAACCCCCAGGTCCTCTCCCCACACCTCAATACAGGGGCGGGGCTGGGGTGTATCGGAAGCTGGTTTACTCTCCGACCAAACCCTCCCACCACCGTTTCCACTCATTTTCTGCAAAACACCAGGGCCTCAGGATCCTGTCCAGTAACCAGGTATGACCAGGTCAGCTTCCAGGAGGAGAAACGGGCGCGTCCTAGTTGCCCTGCACATCCCTCCCCCTCCTCCAAAAACTCCTGTGCAAACACCAGGCCCCAGGACAACTTCTCATTTAATATTAGAATAATAAAAACCATGGTGGCACAGAACCACGAACTGCATTTTAAATTCCTAGGGCCACTAATGAGCACTGAACTCCTGCTGGAGCTGTTGTCAGGACAAACATGCAGAATGGATGGCTGCAGCCACAAAAGGAAGTGGAGCGTGGCCTGCACCACTGCAGCCACAGCTGCCGCCTGTCCGGCCGCCACCCTGACCACCTCAGCTGCACCCAGAGGAGCTGGCCGCCCATGTGGAATGCAGGAGTGACACGATAGCACCAGAAAACAAAACAAAAACTCACTAATGAGGAAAAACTCCTAGAAGGAGACACATTTAATTTTCTTTTCCTCCTTTGACACCTTCTCTGTCCAAAGGGAGGTTCTTAATTGAAGCCCACAATGGGGAACGCTCCCTTTCTTTATTATCAAATGGCCTCAGCACACAGGATGCTCTGCTTTTTATTACAGATTAGACCTTCCTTTTTTCCCCGTGGCTCTAGAAAGGATAAGTGATTACAATTTTGTTATCTTCTGAATTAAAAACAGGTGAAGTTGACTGGGTCGGCACTGTCTGCACAGCAGTTTGACAATTGGGGCGACAGCGTAACTACTGAGCAATTTTTTGCACAATTCAAAAGCTACTTTTTTCTTGGCCAAAGAATTAGTCTAACAAACACATCCCACTCTTGCTGAAAATAATTTTCTTTTCCCAACTCTTCTAGGAATAAAACACTTTTAATGTATTTGTCAGGAATCAACACTTCATTTACTAAGATTAAAGAAGTGACAATTTAAAGAGCAATTGAGAAGAGTCCCACATCCATCGTGGGCTCATGGTTCTAACTAAAATCAGAAGAAAAACGGAAAAAGCACTGAGAATATGGGAAAACGTGTGTGCGTGTGTGATACTGTTACACCTGTTTCAAGTTCAGCGTGCTTGGCAGCAGCCCCCGCCTTTAAGTCCGCCTTGACTGGGGCGCCACGAGGCACACACCCCGCCCTGCCCGCCGTGCTCAGCACCAGCCCGCCAAGGAGCTACCAGAAGGTGACATTGAAGGCTTTCGCCAAAAGCCCCAACAAAGTGTGCATTTTACCCCCCCGCAAAGCATGACCTAGAATGAAGGGCAGGAGGTTCTGCACGTTCAATCTCTAGACCTGGGTAGTGGTTACACAGGTGTTGTTTCACAATAAAGGGCCAGAGGCCACAAGCACCCCTCTGTCCACCTCACCAGACCTCCTCAAAGCAGACGCCGTGGGGCTGCATCCTCACGGGGTTGGAGGGGGGAGCCACGGGCCCTCATCTGCCGCTGCCCCCCTCACAGCTTGGCCAAGCCTGCTGCCTGGCGTCCCACAGCTCCCAGGGAATCAGCCTCCACCCTGTGCTGGGCTGAGGGCTCCACGGGCATCTGGGGCTCCTTGGAGCTGGGTCTCATCAGCACTCCCGTTTAGCTCTATTGGTCTGTCCCCAAGTTTTGGGGCCATCTTGGTCCAGCTGGCTCATGGCGGGGGAAGTCCCCTGCGGGACCAGCCAGGGCTCTGGAGAATGCCAGGCACCTGGGGACTTTTTCTTGGCTGCCCACTCATCCCTCATCCCCTGGCAACGCGTCTGATGTGTCGCACCTCGACTGGGGTGTCCAGGCCCCTCCAGCCAGGCCTACAGAAAGAGCCCCCATTCCCCAAACCACAAGGCTCATCAAGGAAGGCAGAGCCCCTGCCTGGTAACAGGAGGCCGACCAGAGCAGGCTTTGCTGAGCTTCATCAGTGTCTGCTGGGGTCCAGAGCAGGCTTGCATCCAAGCAAGGCCTCTAGACCATCAGGGGGCCTCAGGGGAGGCAGCTGCGGGGGTAGGGGACGGCGATACCGCTGCACAGAGCTGGCCTCAGTCCTCCCCGTCGTCAGCACTGCCTCTCAGTCCCCTTCCTTCCCTTTATCTGATAACAAGGGGTGTCTGAAGTGCTGGAGGAGCACGAGAGAGACAAGCTTTATTCTCTCCAGACAGACCTCAGGGCAGAGATCTGGAAGGAATGAACACCGAAGAGAATTCACAGAGGACAGGAAGCAGAGGGTGAGCCACTGGCCACGCAGGGCACAGTTCGTGCCTCTTCAGGTGTGAAGCTGAGTGTCCAGGAAGCATTTAGTTACCTGTGCCTGGATGGAGAAGGGTGCTGAAGGGCTCCAGACCCTCCCCCAGCCCACCCCCCACTTCCCCGGGTCAGCAGTGCTGGCCTCCAAGCCGGGATTCCTCTCTGGACAGGTGACTTCAGAGTTTGAAAAGAAGCCCTTGAATAGATGATACTTGCAAAACATTTGAACCCTGCCCTCTTCTGACTTCCCTGCTCCTCCTGCTCCCCTGTGGGCAGTGAACGCACCGCTGGAGGAAGTGCCGAGTTGTCAGGAATCCTCAGCTCTAACTGGAGACGGGGCTGGATGCTGAGGGAGGCAGCGCCAGCCACAGAGCGCGGCCAGCCACCCGTGGCGAGCAAGCGAGCGGCACCGCCATTCGTTACTGGAGCCCCTCCCATTGTGAAAAGCTGTCCCCCTCAGGGGGTTCCACTCACCCCACGCAGGGGGACGCAGACGGAGATCAGAGTCGAGGGCACCGAGGGAGACTAGCAGAAAGACAACCTTCCCGTTTAATCATGCAGCTTGAAGCTACCCTACTATTCCAATACTGATAAATCACAACTACATCACACTAGGAGGAAACAGCTGACCCACTGGCTCTTTGTACACCCACGACCAATGTGTCTTTAAGACAGAAAGGACCCCCCCGTCGGCCCCACCCCTCCTCCAAGCAGGATGCACAGAGGACCTGATCGTGACAGCCAGCCAACGGAAGAATCGGGGGATGAGCAAAAACTGGACACAAGCTGATCAAGTTACACAGGGCAGTTAGCACTGGGATGGAAATTACTCAGACACACAGAGCCAGATCAAGCGACAACTGTCAGATGAGATCGTTTCAATGAGGATTAAAAGGAAAGCTTCTTAGAACTGATTTTTTTTTTTTTTCAGTCCCTGGCTGAGTATTATGGTCTGGGGGAAAAACAGCAACCACCGATCACCACCACGTGGGAAAGGCCCACTTCTGCATTCCCGACACCGACTGGCAGGACGGCTGCCTCCACACGGCTCCACTAACCTGTGGCAAATGGAGGATGGGTCCAGCCCAACTGGAAGTTGGTATACACTCATACGTACTTCTGAACATTAAATTAGCTGGTGGCATAATCACTGTTTCCTTGTCAGCCTCCCAAGCTTAAAGGCTGGATACGTTTCAGGAATGACAGGTTAATAACTTGGCAATTCGAGTGATTATTAACTCCAGTGTCCACAGATTAATTTGCTCCTTGTGTATTTTGTTGATCTTCCTCAAAGGATTCTCCTTGTCAGACCAGGTGCCATGATGAGCTGCATCTGAGCCTCATTTAGGAGACGCGCATGATAGTTCTCAGCTCCACCCCACGCCCAACCGTTCACAACTAAGGAAGGAAAATTACAGCGTCAAAAGGGATTAAAACCAGTGATTTACTGTTTGAACCTTTCATAAAGATCTGGAACACCTATGATTCAGCAAATGGAGAATAACTAAAAGAAATAAAAAATCATTTAGTTGCCAGGGCAATGTGTTCCATAAAAGTAAACACTCTAAGGAAACCCATTTCCTACAGGGTGCCTCCAGGTAATGAAGGCCTAATACATTCTCTTCCATTCCTGTGTTCATGTGCCATCTTTGTATTCTGACTCAGGCCTATTACTTCCTTCTGTGGTCTTTGCGGGGTTAGATTAGAGAGGTAGGGTGTTAGTGGACTTGATGAAGATTGAAGACCCACTTTCTCCCCCTGGAGACCAGCCTGATTTGAACAAACTGAGGAGAACAAAGCAGCCCCTTTGTGTCCTCGGGAGGAAACCTGTCCTGTGTGTTTCTGCAGCCAGGTCTGTTTCTCGTGGGGCGGGGGTGGCGGGGGGAGGCGTCCACAGGGATCCCTGCTTGGGGAGGACACGGCTCCTGTGCCACCTGGGCCCAGCCGAGTCCCTCCACACGTGCACCTCCTTCATTGGTGCTGCCGGTTGGCTGAGTATGAGTTGGAGCCTGGGCTGGAGTGCAGCGAGTTGCCGCTGGGGGCCTGCAGGGCGTGGGGGTCGAGCTGCTGACTGGCTGGGCTGGTGTCCCGTGTCCCCGATTCCTCGCCGTTTTCCTCCTTCTGGTTGCTCTGCTGCTCGGGACACTCAAAGTGGACGCAGTGGAACACCTGGTGAGAGGAAGGAGAGACCCGGTGAGCGATGGGTCAGTGTCGGACCCCAGAGCTGCCATGAGTCGGGACACTGTCCCCACGGGAGTGACGGCAGGTCCTTCCGCTCCCCCCCGCCACTGGCACGGACAGGCAGCAACTAGAGGGTGGTAAACGCATTTCAATCAGTCAGGATAAAAGTGAGTGGACCGATGAGTCTAAGAGTTGCAGGCAGCACAGCATGGATTCCTATAAAATGTTCCCACTGGATTTCTCCAGTTTGGGTTACTTTTGTCTCATGAGCTTTTCTTTCTTTTTTAATTAATTAATTAATTCTTACATCTGGCAGTTGGGTTAAAAGTCAGTGGGGTTGATGGTGGCAATGATTGCATGATTCTGTCAATATACTAAAAACCACTATGCTTTAAATGGGTGAGTTGTATGACATGTGAATTATACTACAATAAGGTTATTTTCTAAAAAAAGCCTATAGGGCATTACCCCAGGGGAGGACCCAGGCTTATCTCCAAGGATCCAAAGAGCCGTTGCTCACCTCCTCCTGTGCCCTCCGGAAGGGAACAAGTCCTTGGTGGGTAATCATCCTCTGGGCAGCAGTGCTGGGGAGGGAACTTCAACCTGAGGTGACCTGGGCCAACCGGGAACAAACACCCTCACGTGGAGGAATGGCCCCCCGCAGGAGCCAGGAAAAGCCTGCCTTCCACCGTGACTCACTCAGGAAGCACCACTGAGCAGACAGGGCACCACTCAGAGCTCGGCAAACAAGGGTGAGCCTCCGCCCTGACCCTGAGAACACACAGCACGGCTGGGGCTTGGGGGTGAGCCTGCCATGCCCGGAGCAGGAGGTAACTGCTGGTGTGTGAGCCGGGGGCGCGGGGGCAGCCAGAGGAAGCCCACGTCAGAGGAGGGTCTTTAGGGATGACCTCCCCCCCACAGAAATTCCTCTCTCCACTACCAGCCAAGTCCTCCTGGGGTCCCTGCCCTCTGGTGCCTGTCCTGAGCTCTTTGCACAGGAGAATCACATCCTCTGCTGTGGGGGTCTTCAGTCTGAAGCACACAGATCGACTTTCCAAGGAGCATGCTGGCAGTTTTAAGGGAATCAATTTCCAGATCCTCAAATTCAGTGTTTTCTAAAACTGCCTGAGAACATGACTGAATTCACAACACCCTTCCCCACCTCACAGAAGGAAAGCACAGCCCTCGCCTGCCCGTGCTACAGTACGCACTGGGGCACACCGACCTCCCTCACACGGATGCCAAGTCCTGGATGGGGAGCACCCTACCATGAGTCATGGGCCCTGATGCCTTCCGGGTCCCCATGAGAGTGAAATTTGGCCTGAGTGAGATGTTCTGAATTCAGAACCGAACTGTATATGTGACTCATGTAATTCTTTTAAACATAACTGCAATTTTCCCAGAATTATAAAAACATTTTCAAAATACACTGGCTAAATCCCATGAATAATTCCACAATTACTTTCAGATTTGGTGTGGCTTATTCAACGAGTTGGTTAAAATCTATTTTACCGGGGACTTCCCTGGTGGCGCAGTGGTTGAGAATCTGCCTGCCAATGCAGGGGACACGGGTTCGAGCCCTGGTCTGGGAAGATCCCACATGCCGCGGAGCGACTAGGCCCGTGAGCCACAATTACTGAGCCTGCACGTCTGGAGCCTGTGCTCCGCAACAAGAGAGGCCGCGATAGTGAGAGGCCCGCGCACCGCGATGAAGAGTGGCCCCCGCTTGCCGCAACTGGAGAAAAGCCCTCGCACAGAAACGAAGACCCAACACAGCCAAAAATAAACAAATAAATAAAATTTTAAAAAAAAATCTATTTTACCAAATCATGTCATCAAATATGTATTCCTAATAATTAGTCCTTATCTTCCGTCTTTTAAAATGTTTATTTTTTTCTATCTCATATTAACAAAAATAATTGTATTTAAACTTATGAAGAAATTTTTACTTCTCAACCTTAAAATGTTCAAAAAATTACACTTTTTTTCCCAAAGCTCTTTTAGGGGATATGCAAACAAAATGTTTGAAGGCCATTGCTCATAGCGCTTAGAAGACTCTAAGCCCTCAATAGAGTCCTTTTAAAAGTTAACAGGCAGGAATTCCCTGGCGTTCCAGTGGTTAGGACTGTGCGCTTTCACTGCCAAGAGTGTGGGTTCGATCCCTGGTTGGGCAACTAAGATCCTGCAAGCCGTGCGGTGCGGCCAAAAAAAAAAAAAAAACGTTAATAGGCAGACTTGCAGCCACATGGATAGATCTAGAGATTATCATACTAAGCGAAGTAAGTCAGAAAGATAATTACCATATGATATTACTTATATGTGGAATCTAAAATACGATACAAATCAACATATCTATGAAACAAAAACAGGCTCACAGACATAGAGAACAGACTTGTGGTTGCCAAGGTGAGGGGGGGTATGGAAGAGGGAAGCATTGGGAGTTTGGGATTAGCAGATGCAAACTATTACGTACAGGATGGATAACAACAGGGTCCTACTGTATAGCACAGGGAACTGCATTTAATATCCTGTGATAAACCATAATGGAAAAGAATATGAAAAAGAATATAATGTATGACTGAGTCATTTTGCTTAACAGAAGAAATAAACACACATTGTAAATCAACTATATTTCAATAAAATTAAAAGAAAAGTTAATAGGCAGGACCTGGAGGGAAGGCGAGGACATTTTAGGGTTAGAAGTGTTCCAGGCAAGGGGAATAATATGGGTGAAGACCTTGAGAGGAAAGAGCCAAGTGATGTCTGAGAAGATCTGAGTGGCAAACCGTGAGGAGAGGGGAAAGTCGGCAGCAGGGCCAGTGAGAGCTTTGGAGCAGAAACATTCTATGATCTGCTGGAATAGGATTTAGGGGTGAGTGCCAGTTCCTGAGGGGCCTGATGGCACAAGACAGTCTTAGAGACACTGGTGTGGTAGGCCAGTAACATGACAGGAACTGAGGCTGAGGGAGCCGGAGGCCACCAGTGGCTGGGGGACCAGGAGGCAGAACCAGCACCCTGGACAAACACCTGGTAGGGCCCCGGCTCTCCTACCGGTGCTACTGTATCCCAAGGGTTTTCTCCCTTTGGCCTCCAGACTTCTAAATCAGCCCTAGATAAGTAAGATGATGCAAGTTGTTGTAAAGCTGTCATCGAACTTAGGCGCAAATGCTGAGGCTAAACTGTAAGCATGTAACTGGCGTGTAGTGATGCGCTTGGAAAAGACTGGTGGGTGCCTGGGCCTGCGTGGACAGCTGTGAGAGGCAAGCCATGTGGCACAGGGCCAGGGCCAGGCTCCGAGCCCTGGCCACCCACTGCTCCCAGGAGAGCTCAACCCTCACTCTCCTTGGGTTGGGCCCACTCTTTCCTTCTGAGTGGCCTGCTAGCTCAGAGGACCCACTGAACTTGGATCTGCCCATGTTTCCTGAGTCCCGGATAAGGGCCTGTCTTTAGAGGATAAGGCACTGGTACCCCAGGAGTGGGCAGGATGCAGCCAGGGCTGGACACCTGCCACTCTCCCTGAGAAAGGATCAGGCGGAGGAGACCGCAGGGGGCTCAGGAAGTGCAGAGAGCCAGGGGGACGCGGCTGCCCCTGCTTCCTCTTGGGAACTCTACAGCCTCCACAGCTCGAGCACACGCACCGTGCACACCCACACCACGCACACAGGCACACGTGCACTATGCACGCATACACATGCACCCTTCTTCTGCAGAATCAGGTTCACAGAGGAGAAGACAAATGTAGTATCAACTGTGAAATTGTACTTAAAATATAAATTCCATGCTTACCTTCCTGCATCACTATTTCTTCCATATTCCCACTTCAATTCATTTATCTACCACTGTTTCAAATTTCACCTTTCAAACTCTAATATGAAGCCCGAGACCACGCGTCCTCTTTGTATGGGCAGAGTCTATTTTCTCTTAGAGCGGGGCAGGGTCCGTTTTCTCTCGGAGCGGGGCAGGGTCCGTTTTCTCTCGGAGCGGGGCAGGGTCCGTTTTCTCTCGGAGCGGGGCAGGGTCCGTTTTCTCTCGGAGCGGGGCAGGGTCCGTTTTCTCTCGGAGCGGGGCAGGGTCCGTTTTCTCTCGGAGCGGGGCAGGGTCCGTTTTCTCTCGGAGCGGGGCAGGGTCTATGAGACGATTTCTTTCCTTAAAGCTCAGGCTGGTGCTGCTTCCTGTGGACCCGAGTCAGCCCCCAGTCTCTCCTTCCTTTTCTTTCCTTTCCTTTTATATCGAATCTCGCCCCTTGGGCCCACCTGCAGGTGCTTACCTGTCAACAGCCATATGGGGGGGCCTTTTCTGGGGATTTAAAACCTGTTTGGGCCGTCAGCTCTCACCTGGGCTACTCAGGGTGAATTTGAAAATCCTCTTTTAAGTAGCAGCTATTAATCACCTTTTCTCCATCAGCTCCACATTCTTTGAGCTTCTGAAGTGACAGGACCACCTTCTGGGGGGTTATCAACAGTCTCTTGCTTTAGGAGCACCCGTCTTTCCAAGCACGGGGTGGGGCCATGGAGACAACCCCCCAGAACACACCTTGGCTTCCGCACACCCCCCGCCGCACTCTCAGTGGATCCTCTCCCTAGACCTCCTTGTAAGTGAACAAACATCCTTCCCTTTCTCAACACCACCCAGAGTCATCTTTCGTCCCAGGCGCCTGTGTCTCCATCTGCTCTGAACGATGCACTTTACGGCACCTTCCCTATTCTGACCTGACCTCCTTATCCTGCCCCATCATGCCCTCAGTCGGTTATGTCACCCCGCTCCCGTGTTCCCCGTCAGTATCTCCAAGGCTGCTCCTCAGAGCCCTAGGCTGATGCTAATCCTTCAACTGATTTAACACTGTCCTGCTGCATATTACCTTTCCCAGTGAATGGGTTTTCTCTCCTTGTGCTCTCACGAACCTCCCTTCGGGTCTCTTAATTTCTAGGCCAGCCTGTGAGGCTCCAGGGCCCAAGGCCCAGCCCCTCCTCTTGCCTGTGTCCTGACCTGTCAGTTCCCATCTGACTCAAGGACTGAGGCATGGCCATCCTTTCTCCCACTCAGGGCCTCGCACAAGAATAAACAAATCAATAAAAACCCTGGATTGAAAAATAAAGTTAAAAAAGATGTCAGTGCAGCCGGCCGCTAACTAACGTCTGGCTCTCACCTAAGGAAGGGTCCCCATGGGTGACGCAGTCCAGAGAGGCAGGGTGGGTTTCTGCTCCACACTGTACCGATAAAGAGCCTGGAGGACGCGACTACAGTGAGCACTCAGTACTGCTGGTAGCCGGACCCCTGCTGTCGCCCCGTTCCCACCATTACCCCCAGTCCTCTAACTTGGGTGACTTAACTGCACGACTGTCTCTAGCCAACTTAACCAACCTGTTTTAAAATAGTAACTCAAATGGCCATTATTCCCAACATACCTAACGGTACTGTTTTGGTGTCCTTCTGTGGATGCTCCTCCTTGGAGAAATCATAGCCATGCCTCTCCCTGACCCTGCGGAGCTCAGCGTAGGCTCTGCCCTCTAAGCTGGGGGAAACCAGGAGCCTCTGGGAGCCCCGGGAAGCCCTAGCCGCCAGCAGCCTGGCTGAGCCTCCACAGCCGGATGTGAGGAACCAGGGCTGTGTCAGGGCTGCGCTTCAGGCTGTGACCCCGGAGTCCCAAGGGTGTCACTAAGGGACCAACTAACTTTGATGCGGGTTCCCCGAGCATCTCCAGAGCCAAGCGGGCTCTGCCAAGTCAAAGGCAACGCACAGGAAACAGTTAACTTTGTTAAGTCACAAACCATGTGGTGAAGATTCCAAGTGAAAAAGGGTGTTTTACAAATGGAAAGATGGGTGCGGAGGTAGAGCGTGCAGCGGGGACAGAGCGAGCAGGCTAAGGGCGGCAAGTTGGGGAAGGACCGGCGTCTCCATGTTCCACGCTCAGGCTGGGGGGCAGGACACGGTGACACCACACAGTAAGTGTGGCCAGAGGAGCCAAACACGTGAGGAGGGTTTGGAGGTCAGGAGGTCCAAGTGCATTCTTTCATTCACTCACTCATTCATTCATTCCAAAACACGAGACACCTCCTGCACCCCCTCCTGTGAGTCCTGGCCCCCTCAAAGGGTGAACCACCCAGTAAGGATAGAGACACGTGAGTGGACAGGCTCTGGCCACCAAGGGAGCCATGAGGGTGTAGAGGAGGGGCCCCCAGTCAGCCAGTGGAGCAGGGGATACCGCCTGAGCTGAGTCGGGAAAGATGAGGCAGTCAAGCAGGACTGGTCAGAGGAGGGAGGTCTGGTGCAAGAGGAGGGTGACCACTGTGGACTCCCCAGCCAGCGTGATGACAAGGAAAGGCGGGAGCGGGGGAGGTGGGGAGCAGGGCAGCAGAGGCAAGAGGCCATGGCTCAGAGGACTGGGCGAGGGCCCGGTCTGGACCTGGGAAGGGAGCCAGGGTCGCCAGACAGAGGAGAGTCTTAAAAAATTAAGTATTTCTTGAATTAAAAATATTACAAAAAGAATACATTTGTGGTGACAAATAATACAAGTGCCTGAAGAAAGAAAGTAGATGACAACAAACCCTTAAACTTGACATCCCCTGAGACAGAACATAGCAATTTGGGATAAACAGGAAAGAATCATTTTTAAAGGATAAACAACAGAACCTGATAACAGGCTTGTTAAGACTGACACAGGAGAGGGAAGGATTCTTCACAGCCTCTAAGGATCCTCTGGGAGGACAGAGGCTGGGGGACTATGGTGCTGCAGCGGGCACAGCAGGGGGGTCCGAGGGGACTCCAGGCCCAGCCAAGCACCGGGCACCTGGACTCATCCTCAGAGCCTTCCTTTCACTGCTTTTGTTTTTTAAACGTCAACGACCTCCCTGAGCATGAACACTGGCCTGAGGCTAGATCACACAGTCCCTGCTGTCAGGGCCTCTACCAGATGGAACTCAGCCCCAGAGTGGTGAGTGGGATTCAACCTCAGGGTGGAGCAGCTCCAGAATCTGTGCTCTCTCCATATCAGGATGCCTCCTCACACAGACAACATAATAGCAAGTGAGAAGGAATAGGACAGTGTGAGAAATTCATTTCACCTGGAAGGGAAGATCAGGGAGGAAGGTGTGCATAAACTAGGCCTTGAAGACAGGGCGGGAGTGGCCTTCCAGGCAGAAGGGACAGGGAGAACTTCCAGATAAAGGCTGGGGGCCTCGCTCTCGCCTTCTGTACAACAACGTGCCAGCTCAGCTGTCTCAGTCGATAATCCAACCCACTGGCCTTGAACCTAACATGACAACAGTGCGAAGTCAACACCCAGCCAGGTCCTGGACCACTGCAGACGAGGATGAACATCATGGTGTCTGTACCTCACCATCATCATCTTGTGCAAGGCTGGGGTTCTTCCCTTAGGACCCTAGACCCCTTCGGATGTGCACCCGTTGCAAACGGGCATCCAGAGAGGGGGCCTGTGGGCGGTCCTGACTCTGTTCATGGGAGCAGGGGTGGAAAGTGAGCCTGTCCTGGAGAAACTGGCACCTTCTCTGGTGGCCAAGTGGTCGGAGCTGGCCCGAGATGCCTGCCGCCCCTGCAGAGGTGCGTAGGGAAGAGAGGCTGGGATGCCTCTGCTCTTTTCACACAGACACTGGAGGACGCTGTTGCCTGGAGGAGTCGTCACTGCCACGAGGGGCGGTACCGGGTGCCATGTGGAAACTGCCACTTGTCCCTTGCACCCCCAAGCTCCTCTCCCCACCGAGCACCTCAGGCCTCCCTCTCGGTGGAACAGCCAGGTCCTGAGTTTCTCTTCGCTCAGAAGCTTGTGTGATTCAATTTCTGTCCTCCGAACCTTCCCAAGACTGCGACACCCCTTGGAAAGGATGTGACCAAAAGTGAATGAGGCATACAGGGCAGAGTCACACTACTGATTTATGCAAAACCATTACCCCATTCGCCGCATCATTTTCCCTTCCCTTCTCGGCAATCATGTATCCCATTAGCCTGTTTGATTGCTGCTGCTCACGAAGGGGCACCTTCGCTGAACCAGCTTCAGTGGCCTCTGGATCTGTCTTCCGAGAGGAGCCAGTTAAATTGGAATGTAGTCGTGTGTATGAATCCGACGCAGCCTGAGTCACATCCTTGTGTCCTTTTTCGTAGCTGCTGTTTATTATCACTTTGCCTTTCCTCTCTGGGAGCCATAATTCTTGACATGTTTGAGATAGTCTGGGGTGAACCCTGGAAAGGATGTACACAAATGTGCTGGTCCCTTCTTGGCAAACAGGCGAATTCCTCGGCTAGCCACTGTTTGCTGCCTTTCATTAGAGGGATTCCCTGAGCACTCTTTGTTCAACGTGTCTTCAAGGTTTTTAAAAGTAGAGAAGCCTCTGCTAATTTTCCCAAGTTGGGCTAAGAGTCCACCGTGAACTGTAGCAGAAATCAGGAAAATTTAATAAATGTTGATCAATGATTCTACCTTGCCTTTCTGGTTTCTCCTGAGTAATTTTCACAGATTGCTTTCGTGCCAACCAATACAAATAGGATTTGAGCCAAGCTTTCAACTTACATTTACATCTTTATAAAATAGATACCTACCTCTCAATGATATCTGCCCAGAAGTCAGACACAGAGACGTGGCTTCTGAATTATACACCCTGAAGACTTCCTCTCTCCTTTCGCAATGTGTGGTGTGGCAGCCTCACACACACACTCAGCACTCAGCAAATATTAACTGAGCCTGATGACAATGACAATTACATCTTCTTACACTCATCTCAGGAACAAGTTACGAGTCCATCTTTAGATTGTAGAGATGTTTTATTTTTGTTCCTTTAAAAATGAAGACCAAGGGCTTCCCTGGTGGCACAGTGGTTGAGAATCTGCCTGCTGATGCAGGGGACACAGGTTCGAGCCCTGGTCTGGGAAGATCCCACATGCCGCGGAGCATCTGGGCCCGTGAGCCACAACTGCTGAGCCTGCACGTCTGGAGCCTGTGCTCCGCAACAAGAGAGGCCACGATAGTGAGAGGCCCGCGCACCGCGATGAAGAGTGGCCCCCGCTTGCCACAGCTAGAGGAAGCCCTCGCACAGAAACGAAGACCCAACACAGCCAAATAAATAAATAAATAATAATTAAAAGGTGCTAATAATTAAAAAAAAAAAAAATGAAGACCAAGTGTTTCTAACAAAACATTGCAATTTAAAACCAAAGTTTCACGTATGTACATCTGAACAGCCCAAAACATGGTTTTCAGTTAAGGAACCCATTTCATAGGGAGACACTTCCAGTTTGTGAGCAACAACTTTTCAGCATTGCTTAGGGGTGACAGGGTAATAACCCAATAGTTTTGCACAAGTATTTATTCCTACTAGGTATGGGAGTAAGCTTCTTGGTGACACTGCTTATATATGGCAACAGTTTTTTTTAACTTTCCAATGTCACTTTCCCATCTTCACATAGGCCAGGGCACTCACAAATAACTGGAACTCCACTGCTTGGAAGGTTCTGGAAAACAGCCTTTCCAAAACATATCACAGGGACTTCCCTGGTGGCCCAGTGGTTAAGACTCTGTGCTTCCACTACAGGGAGCGCAGGTTCAATCCCTGGCTGGGGAACTAAGATCATAAAATCCCACATGCCATACGGCCAAAGGAAAAAAAAAAGAAAGAAAGAAAACACATCACCCCAGGCAGTCCCAGAACTCCCGACCACCGATTTTTATGTGTGCACACTCAAGAGTTCCAGGGAGTGATTCACTCTCTTGTCTTAATTAATTTGGCCCTAGAGTGGTAGAGGTATCTTTTTATTTTTGAAAAACTAAAACAAAAAAGGAGAAATATTCTAGTTCCCAGGTAGAACCGGGAGACATGGCCTCACCAGGGCTCCTGCTCTCCCCGCAAGGCCGCGCGGGTGGCCCCACTGCCCTGGGCAGCTTTTCACTTCATCCAGGCAACGTGTCTGCTTTGTCTCGAAGGCTTCCGGCTGCAGGGAGACTGCAGGCCTGACTCACCGCTGGCTCTGCAGCAGGACGTGGCTGGACATCATCCTCACCAGCTGGTGCCTCTATCCATCCCGCTGCCTGGCAGCCCCCAGGCCTCACCTGCTCAGGTGCCGTGTGCACCTCCTCGCAGGCCGGTTGTTTGGTGCAGAATTACTGCTGCTCTACTACAACAGGTATAAGGCTTGTGGAGTGTCTGCAACAATGACGTGCTCCCTGTTGTGTCACTTTCCCTCTCTTTTTCCAATAAAATCCTTCCTAATAGACATTTAAGTATAAAGATGTCTATAAAAGATGCCTTTTTATAATTGTGCTATAAATTAAATATTTTTCTGCTTTTTTTCTGTCTCACTGGGAAGGAACCTTTAAGATCTAGTTCACTCTCCTTATTTTAAAGACAAGGGTCCTGAGAGCCAGGGAGGTGAAGGGACTTGCTGGGGGTCACACAGCTGGTTGGGCGTGAGGCTGGCACCAGTGCCAAGGTCTCCTGGTCCACACTGGACAAGGCCCCTCCCCCTTCCTTCCACCCACTTCTCTCTCCTCCTCGGCTCATTCCCTACCCCCCTGCCCTGTGCATTATGGCTGTGTCTCAGACGACAGCCTCTGGAGGACACTGCCAGGGAGGGAATCCTTGGGGACTCAGACAGGGAGTGACCAGACCTGGGGGGGTGGGGCCTGGGAAATAACGGTCACCGGGCCAGGAAGGAGCTTTTTTTTTAGCAGAGTCTGTTTCCTTCTTTTTGTTTTTTCTTCACTAGAGCTACATGTTGCTATGGGAACAAGGATGGCACAGGGAGCCCAGAGCCACTCACCAGCCTGACAGAGCCTGTAAATAAATTCTGCCTCACTCCAGGCTCGGCGCTGAGTGGTCCTGGAGGGCAGCTCAAGCAGCCACTTACAGACTCTCCATTCTGCTCGTGCCGGCGGTGCAGACCCTCCAGCGGCAAGCCCCCTGGAGCTCACGGAGGGTCTGCACTCGCCGCCCTCCCAAGCCCGCCACAGCACAGCCTCATCCCTGTCTGCCCATCCCGGGCCAAGATGACCTGATCCACTTTTCAGATGTCGAAACCCCTCCTCAGGACCATCCCCGTCAGCCGCCCCTGCTCCGCTCACTCCATCACTCGGCCTCCACCAGCGCTGCTCCTCACAGCATCCCCCCACCCCCACTCCAGGTGAAGGCGGTCTTCTTGTGGGTTGACTTCTGTCAGGCGCTGCAGCTGCAACACCCCCAGGGAAGGGCCCTGCCTGGGTTTCTCTCCTGGTTCCAGCCCGGGCTGGTGCACGAAGCCTGCCCGCAGGGACCGTCTGCTCACCAGCGCCTGACTCGACGACCTGGCCCGGGCAGAGCTGGGCTCATTTCTGAAGCTTTACCATTTATTATGCCTTTTGGGGAGACAGAGCAGCCTAGATGTTAAGTGCCAACTGCCTGGATTCAAACCCTGGCTCTGCCACTCCCCAGGCATGACTGTGTGCAAGTCACTTAACATCGCTCAGCTTTGGTTTCCTTGTCAATTTATCCCTTTTGCTTAAACCAGAACATTTTTATTGTGAAAACCATGCACTAAAAGGTGCATGAAATTCAAATGTATAGCTTGCTAAATAACTATATAGTCAACACCAGCCGTGTAAACCACACGCAGGTCGAGAACCAGAAAAATCGCTGGCGCCCTGTGGTCCCTCCCTGATCGGAGCCTCCCCCCTGAAGACCACAGTCTGGCTTTAATAATAATCATTTCTTTTCTGTGTACACATCCTTAGATGTTACAGCTTAGTTTTGCCTGTTTTTGACGACTGTATGAACATAATCCTACTACATGGATTCTTCTGTACTGGCTTCTGTCCTTCAACATACTGTAATGTTCATCCCCGTGGATCGCGGGGATGAGAAGTTGTTTCACTAAATCTTTTCCTTTATTTGGCTGCCTGATGGGGAGAGGGAGAGATGGACGGACAGACCGAACGATTCATCTGTTCACTCAGGCAGCAGGTACTCTCTGCTCACATGCGCCAGGCCCAGGCTAAGGCTAGGATACAAGACAAATACCACATAGCCTGTCTCCTCAGCTACATAAATTCAATATGTAAATGGAGACCTGAGAGCTGCCTACAGACTGTCGACCCCATCCTCACTCTCTATTACTGACTCGGCAAAGGCTTTCCCGCGGGTCTTTCCATATTGCAGAAAGTTAGCTTTTCCTACAAGTCCTTTCTAACCCGTGGGGCTGCTTGTGCCCCTGAGGTCTCTGCCTCCTGAAAAATCACTCCAGAACCCGCTCTCCAACCCAGGTTTCATCAAAGCCATAAGAAGAAACAGGCGTAACTTCTATTTCTTTTAATAGACTGACGGATTGGCATAGGTCCACAGACAGACCTCATTTGGACCCAGCCTGACCTCCTTAAGGACAAAGCAGTGTGCCTTTGCGGCTTTGCTGTGGTAACTAGTGAAATGAAAATGAAGGGTGTGTGAGAGGAGCTGCATCAGAACTAGCACGGCCGCTGCACGGCACGAGTGGAAACTTCAGATCCACGGGGACCTGAAGGTGGTCCTATTGACAAGGCCATGTCCAACGTCCTTCAGACAGGAGAGCCTTAGAAAGGGAAGCAATGCCTGCCTCTCGAGTAGCTCGGAGTCAAGTAGCAGTTGAGGCAGGTGGGCTGGAATGACCACGCGGTTGCACTGGTGACTGAGACCAAGAGAAAGTGATGGAGGAAACAGCCAAGGAGACCTTTTTGGCTACAGGCACTGGGAAGATTCAGATGAATGAAAACAACTGAAGGAGAGCAGGACGGAGGGGGCACTCGCTGAAAGACAAACTGACATGTGCCTGCCATCTAGTGCTAAGCGTGAGAGGAAGACAGAGGAAAGCAGCCTGTGAAAGGGCAGCGGGAGGATCGTATCCAAGGGCAGAGCAGAGAAACGTGAGAAGCATGCCCCAGGGAGGATTACAGAGCAGAGAGGAGGGGCAGGATGACAAACTCGCTGGTAGGCAGTGAAAGGAAAATGTTCTAAGAAGTTAAGATAAATGACAAGGAAATGCTGAGTACACAAGGAGCAGGAGGTCACTGAAGCAAGTGGTGGAGTCTTTGGGAGGTAAACATTAGGGGAATTTATTGACAGAAGTTGTAAACGTAGCTAAATTAAATGAATTCATCGCCATGGTGCTCACAAAGGAAAATGAGAGACAGATGCCAGGAGCAGACACGCAGTTCCCGGAGGAGATGGATGAAATGCTGAGGAAATCAGAAGCGTGCCCAAACAGGTGATCAAGAAATCTGAACGTCCGCAGCCCTCCTCGGCTGCGTCACCTGAGAGCCGGCCCTGATCCGGGGTCGGCTGGGGATCAGCGTGCAGCGCAGACGCCGAGCCTGACGCGGGAACGCCTGGCCGGCTACGGCCAAACAGACAAGTGCCCGCATCGGGCAAGAAATCCCCATCAGTTTTAGCTCTGGACACCTCTGCTATCCCACTAGCAGCTGGGATGTCTGCAGGTGGGGGCAGTTCCTGAGCCGCCGGCAGCTCTGGCCACATACGCAGGCCACTTTCCACCTGCTGCCCGAACAGCCTCCTGTCTCTGCTGAACGCTCTCAACTCTCAGGAGCTCCAAGCTGCGCTTCCCCACCGCGCCCTGCGCTGACCCCCCTCTCGGGCGGGGCAGTGCCTGCAGAAACCAGTCTTACCTGGGAGATGTGGCACATTTCTCTTTCCGCTATCCACACAGACCATCTAACCTTCCCATGCTAGAAACCAATTCCATCTATGCTTCTTGATATTCGCACACAGTCTTTGGGCTGGTAACATTTGGCATCTAAAGGGAAAGAGGTCCTGGCTCTGACTAAACCAAGGCCACTGATGTCACTCAGCAAACAAGCAGGGCCAGACTGAGGAACCCCTGCCTCCGCTCCACTGTGAGGAAGAGGCTCCCTGACTGCTGTCTTCCCATGACACGGTTCTGGCTCCATGGGACTGGGGACCAGGGTTGTCCTGGACCCCCGCCTGCCTTCCCCGGCCGTCGGTGCCATCACGGTTCCCAGGCCTGGCCTCCCCAGGAGTCCTGCCCGACTGACCCCAGTCACCCTCCTTCCCTCACACCTCTGACCTTTGCCCCACATCCTTGCCCTTCTCTAAGAATGGGGATATGACGCCCAGAACCCAGTGTGCTGCAGTAAAGAACGTTCTCTTTGAGGGTTTACTACATCCTTGGTGCTCTGTGAAATTCAACTCTTGTGCCTTCTTGTTTGCTCTGAGAATGACAGTTTATGGATCTTGCCTTATGATCCTGGTCATTGTTTATTTTATGATTTGAGATGTTCCCAGGTTGGCAACACTACACTGAGGCTTTTTTTCTTGATCAATAACCCACTCAAGAAGGCAGCTGAGCAAGTTGCTCATCTGCCAAATATGACGGGTCAGCCGTTAATTAGCGACCTAAGTCAACCCATGCAAACTGGCTGGTCCAGTCTCCAAACTGGCAGGTCCAAAGTAGCTGGGGCTCCGTGCACCGATATTTTTGTAAACTCATCAGGGAGAGGGGATCTTGCACTCCAGCTTTAGAGTTCTGTAAGGGGAAGTTATTTTTCATCTGGTCTCTGAGGTGATGGGCTTGGGGCTGAGGGCTGGAAAAAGACTCTGACCAGACTTGCTCCAGTGCTTCTCAGCCTTCTCTGACTTAAGAATTCCTTCTGTTGTAAGTGATAATTACAGAGTCCCATTTAGGAATTAAAGGAAAACATTTGTCTTTTTTTTAATGCATTATATAAGAAACAAGTGACTGTAAATAAAAATATTTAATTTTAGCTTCATATACTATTATGTAAAGATAAGTTCAAATTGTTTTCCAATTTAGTAAGTAATACATACATAATTAATTTAAGTGGTAAGAAAAATTGAGATTTATTGGCAAAATTTAACAACTATGATGTTTGGTTTGGGGCTCAAATATATATTAAAATGCAGATTCAAATTTACTTTTGTTCCATCATCAAAAAAAAAAGAAAAAAGTGTTTTTATGACCTGATGTTTAGAATTCTTTAATTTTATGCTTTAAAAAATATCAGTTGCTTTACTTTTATAATTTTCAGGGTTTTTTTGAAATGAAGAGGTAAGAAAAAGTTTCAGGCTTCTGTTTATAAGCTCTTTTCTGCAAGAAGCACATTGTGGGCGTGTATCATTTTTATTCTAAATAAATAAAAAGGCAAAATGAATATAAATTATCACAATATTTGCACTTCTTAAAATGCTTTTTGAAGTACCAGAAGCACCTTGATGTGCCCTGGAGGATTCAGACTCGACAAACATAATGCATGAATCCAGGGCCAGCTGCATGATGTGTGGGGCTCAGTGAAAAATGAAAATGTAGAGCCTCTTGTTCAAAAAGGCAGGAAAAAAGCTTCTCCTTTGCTCCCACAGTGTCTCTCCTGACGTGTCCTGGGGTTTTCATTTGCTTTTTGATGCTGCGCTCGCTCGGGCTCAGGTTTGGGGGAGAGCCTTAGGTCAGGGCAGACGCTCACGGCACCCAGGGCCCTATCCTGGGACTCGCACCAGATCCTGACTCTCCCCACAAGCGTGCGGGGCCCCCACTGGGAGTGGCGGGTGGCAGTGGCCACAGGGCAGGCTGAGGAGGGGGAGGCTGGGCAAGTCCATGCACCAGGGGTCAGGGGGTGGGTGGCTGAGGACCTGTCCCAGGAAGGTGAGGAGTCGGGGGGCTGGCCTACAGGTCAGCCAAGGCTCCGAGCCCTGGTGGGCGCTCCACTGTCCCATGGGGGCTTCCCTTGTAAAAGAAAATTCAAAGGTAAAATTGCCAAGACTATCAAGAGGATGCTGGAGAGCATTAAACCCTAAGCTCTGAGCCCCCTTCTGGGTACGGAGCCCCACGCAACGGCCCTGGTCACACGCCCAGGAAGCCAGTCCTGTACAGATCTGAGAAAGTTCATGTTAAGATGAAATTGCAGGACGGTTACTATTTTTATGCCTTTCATTTATTACCTCGAGTTTCAACCTTACTGTTCCTTATGACTGCGGTCTTTAACCAGCGGTCAGGTCTTCAGGGGTGCACGCTAAGCACATCTGACTGTAAAAGCATGAGCCTGATGAGCACATGGAGCCCACTGCCGGACTCCAACCCACCAGCACCAGCGCTTACTCTACGCCCACCTGAGAAACAGAAAGGCGAAGTAATAATTAACTTACGGATTGATTATTTTGTGCTCAAAATGGAAACAGATGTTCTTCTCACCTTAAATGGTGTGAGTGGACCCTGAGGTGCCTCTGTGAGCCCAGCGGGGATCCACCTGCTGAGGGCGGCAGTCCCGGCGTGCCTGGCGCGGCCCTGGGCTGCACTCGCGGTCCTGGTGCAAGCACTCAAAGCGCCCTCCCTCACGCTCTCGACTCACTGCGGGCACTGTCCTCTCCTCTCTGATCTGGAGGAACCCAGTGCACTTCTCCAGAGAAAAACAGCATGTTTGAGGCCCAGGAACCTCACCTGCCTGCTGCCCTGACCGCAGGAGCCCAAAGTGGGGAGAATAACCTGCCCGCTCTTCCCTCGTGAAATCCAAAGGTGACGGAACATCCACAAACACTGCAGCCCAATGGCATGGCTGTTGCCCCGGGATCCAGGCCTGGGCCCAGGTGAGGAACAGGCCAGGGAGGAAGAGGCTCACCCAAGAACACTTATGTGCAGGCTGGCACAGGACCGGGTGGCCGGACAGAAGAAACCAGCAACTGTGCGCCTCAGCTGCCCCGCGGGGCTGGGGATCCTTGCACACCATGCTCAGAGGGCCCAGGGACCACTGAGACAGCTGACGTCTGGGAGGGCGGAGGACTCTGAGGACAGGGCGTTTGACCTCTCCAGGTCTCTGCAGAGTGGCTGGTAGGCGGAAGCAAAGCCGCAGGAGCTGGCTTCCATTCGCTGGTGAAGAGATACCCAGAAATGGTAACGATGTCCCCACTATGCAAGAGCAGGACTTTCTTCTGTCCCAAGCTGTCTGAACAACAGGCCATTAGCGGGTAGAACAAACAGCTCCACTTAACTCAGGATGCGGCATTTACCTGTACACCAGGAAATATCACCGTGTCTTTCACGAAAGGGGACCCTTACCTCATTTGCTGTGTTGTGTGTTCCAACGATTCGAATGAAGGAGGCCGGCCGTCTTTCAAAAGTTACTGATTGCCAGGACCTGTGAGAAGCACAAGCATTGCCTGGTTAGACCACCCAGTTGACCCTGCTGACAGCACGGGGCCAGCAGAGCCCAGTACGTGGATGGGGAGGGCCTCCTGTGCCGTAGGGGGGCGGGGACAGGGCTCCACCCACTGTGTGGAGAGGGGGCAGGAGCACACGGTGTTCCCCTACAATCTCATCAAAGAAGGCGCCCTGCCCTTCTGCGAAGGCGACGGGATTCTCATAAAGCTCGACGTAAGCGTGAAGGGCAGACTGCGTGCACGCAGTGACAAGAGTGTGGCCAAACAGAGGAGTGACCAAGGCTGGTGGAGTTCATGAAGTAACAGGGCCGCGATGCGGCTGCCCTCAGAGGGCTGTGGGCTGAATGGATGCGTCCAGGTGGGCGCAGTGACTTCGCTGGAGGGTCCTGGGAGGAGGAGGAGCTGAGGCAGGGCAAGGGGAGGACGGGGCTGGGCGGCACTTGCTGCAGTGTGAGCCCCAGGCTCCTGTCTGAACCCCTCACCCCACCGCCTGCGAGTGGTGGCACCTGGGGAAGAAGAGGCAGTTTCTCCACAGGCCTCCCTCCAGCCCTCCTTTTCCCACTTCCAAATATGTCCCCCAAACAGTTTATTCTCTGGACCAGCCAGTCTCCGGGCGGGCTCAAAAGCAGCCCCACTATTTTAAAAGCCATTCCTCAAGGATCAGCAGGGGCTGGGCCAGTTCATTTAAAGCCCAGCCGAGCGGGCCCCAAGCCGCCCCTGAGAGGAGGCAGTCTGCTCCCGGTTTACCGCCCAGTTCATCAGAACGCACGGGGAGCTCAGCATCCACAGCTGCAAACGCCAGTAATACTTTCATAAGAAATGTGAGGCGTTCCCAGTTGTTGCATCCCTCCTCTGTCCACACAGTGGAAGTGCCAGCTGCTGGGAAGCTGTTTCCTGTAATTGTCTAATTACCAAGTAATGCTACTAAAGAAAATACACGTATTTGCGGTTTGTTTTTCCCCCTTTGCTTTCAGGTGTTCCATCTTCTCTCTCACTGTGAGCTTCCCACTGAGACTGATTCACTGCTGCCTGGACACCAGGCCCCTTAAGGTCATTAAAAAGTCGTTACCATCCTGTGTGCAAAGTCTATGCCTCTGGAAGCATGTTTCTGGAACAGCGTAAGAAAAATCACTCTCTTTGTAAAAAGGCTATTATTCATACATGAAGGTGATGCCATCTGACCATCCCCAGGGCCTGCACTCCTGGCCCATTTTCTCAGTGTTTTGCTCCCAGACCCATGCAGCTCCCTTGGAAAGCCTGTGGGGCTTCAACTCTGGGCCTGGGCTCGCTCCCACAGGCCTCGGGGTCACTTCTCAGCTAAGCAGGGTGACTGAGCACAGATCTGCATCCTTCCTCCGGCAGGTCAGGGGAAGCTGGGGTCCACGCTGCGAGGGCATCAGAGTCCCATCCCTGCTGCTAATGCAAGAGGCAGCACACACCAAAGCTGGTCCACGCTGCTTCTCAGACCACCCCTCTAGGAAAGGGAAACAGAACTAGGGCAAGTAACCTCAGCCAGTGACAACTATTAGGTTCAGCCAGTTTCACAAAAAGGACTGGGGTAGAGAAGGGGGCGGGAGTGGAGCAGACAGAGTAAAGACTTTTCTTCTTAGATTTCTAGTCCTATGCTAATCCAAAAAATCGTCCGGTGCTTCTGGACGTGAAGGTATAACTTGACTCTCGTAAGCTCACGGCCCTCGACAACATGCTCAGGGCTCTGAGAGTGCAGACAGGCCCCTAATCACGCCCTCTGGAAGACCCCTCCTCCCTCCGCAGTGTGGAGTGGAGGCCAAGGCCCTGAAGGAAGTGAGGGTTCACTGTGAGTCATCCTGGGCAGAGCCGGGCCTGAACCCCGTTCTCCCTTTCCTCACCATGGCCCCCTCGGCTCCCGTCTCCTGCCCCAGCCTCCGCGGCGGGCCTGGGCTCTGGCACCACCGGCCCCCACCTCTGCTGGGGGAAGCAGGGCTGGCAGGGCAGCAGCCTGAGAAGGAGGGAGCATTTGTGGAGTAATAAGATCAGAAGGCTTCAATTTAATGCCAATCCTCCATTACCCTGTGTTAATATCTAATCACATTAGAGTTCATTTTCACTAACACAGCCCAAGAGTTGAACAGATGATTTCATTTTCAGCAAACTGGATAACAATCCCAAGACCAAAATACGAGTAGGAAGGGAAGCTGGTTAGGATGAGATAATGAGCATCTCTCCCTCCAAAATATCAGATTCCATTTCCCCTGAACTTTTTCAAAACAACTTTCAGTGCTGCCCAGTGGGGAAAGGATAAGGCGGCATCAGGACGTTGTCACATCAGAGCCACATTTGTAATCAGGGTGCAACCTTGAGGAGGGTTCATGCTTCACAGGGCCAGGACACCATCACCACCACTTAGTCTACACAAAAGCTCGACTGCCATTTTTATTGAGCTTACAGAGAGCTGTATAAATATTCCTACTCGCCCAGGACTCGGAATCTCTTTAGTAGGCAACACTCCCAGGAAGACAACAGAACAACAGGGGTGTAGCACCACTCAGTTCAGAGCCGAGACTGGGTGCCGGGAGGAAGTGTCTGAACAGGAACAATGGGTGTCAAAAAATACGTGCGGGTCTTTACTCTGAGCACCTACCCCAAACAGAAAAACCCACACGGGACTGAAGTCCCAACTCCGGCACTTGCCATCTCTCCAGCTGACAAATCACGCCCGCTTCCTGAGCTGTAGTTTCTTCATTTGTCCAATGCTGACAGAAATAATACCACTCCCTTGGTTACAAAAGTGCATCTAGAATGAGGTCCTGATTATGTTAAACTGTAAATATCTATACACACACGCATTCAAAGAGGGATGTCTACAAGAATGTTTGCCAAAATGTTTGGATGGAAGAATTTCAAGAGACATTAATTGTACTTTTGTACTTTTCTGTATTGTTTGAGTTTGGTAGAATGTATATGAAAGCATTAGAAAAAAGTACCTATCTTGCCTACCGCCCAAGGCTTTAACACAGATCGTGTGACGTGAAGCAAGTGAAAATGCCAGCACTGTATTATTACGTAAAATATTTCCAGTTGAGAGGATCACTGGGGGACAGTCAAGACAGCAGGTTTTAATCATGGCCTTTCATGAACTAGAGGTAGGATGGCAAAGTGGTTGACAGCATGGGCTCTGGAGCCAGGCTCCTGGGTTTGAATTTTTATCAGCTCTGTGACCTTAGGCAAGCTGCTTAACCTTTCTGGGCTTTAGTCTCCTCTCTGTAAAATGAGGATAATAAAAATACCTATCTAAATTTTTTGTGTGTGAAGATTAAATACATTAACAAATGTAAAACACCTAGAACAGTGCTGGCATACACTAGGCTCTAAGAAAAATAGCTGATATTGTTATTACTACTGTAATTACCAGCCAGCCACGTGAACCTGGACGAGACACACTGTTTCCCTGGGCCCCATCTGTGAGTCACTGAGTTTGATGGTGTACGATTTAGTGACTACTGCAGAGGTTCCCACCACCCTCCCATCAGCACCCATTTCCTGGAGGCAGACAAGGTAGCTGGGTTTTGAAGGAATTAAACAAGCATTTGTTGAATACATTCTTGAGGTTGGTACCTGCTGGGTGTTATGGGAAACATGCAAGATGTAGTGCTTGCCCTAAAGAAGCTTAGGATCCCTCTGGGGAGATTAGCTATCCTTCCATGAATTAGTCAGAGAACAATGCAAACGGTACTGTGGTCCCAACTCATAAACTGGTGGTGTTCCAAAACTTCCCTGGTAATTGGCTATTTGAAGCTTGGAAGCAATTTTTCCAGAGAAATGAAGCTATACATTTCGATTGAGTTACCCGGCCCACCCATAAAACTCAATTTAACCCATAATGAGGCTGAAATACTATGTATATGAAGTTTAAAAAAGGAAGGAAAAAATGTTGTTGTTGCCATAGTAGTAATTAAACAAGCCAGAAAAACAAGTGATTTAAAACAATCTCTCTAAAGCTACTGCTTGAGGAATGAGGATTAAATACTGTAATGCATATAAAATCCTAGGGCTGCAGCTGAAATATGGTAGGTGGTCTGTTAATAAGCAGAGTGAAAAAGTGGGCCAAGAACTGTCCTCCTAAAAGCCTATTCGGCCTGCAGACCACTGTGTGGTTTACAGAGTGCTTCACAATCGCTGTGAACATGCTACTCATGAAAACATACATGCTTGTAAAATGTTTTTTTACTATTCTGGAAGGAGAGATGCTGAATTCATGATAGCGGTTGTCTCTCAGGAGAGGGTGAGGAATGGGGTTTGCTGATGGGGAACAAAGGATACTTCAACACCAACTGGAATGTTTTATTTCTTTGATTAAAATAAAAAGACAAAGTGTATGTGAAAAATATTAACTACAGTCAATTCTGGGGATGAGTATGTGAGTGAATGTTATAATACTTTTCATTCTTTTCTGCATTTTAAACAGTTCTTAAAATAAATAAAAAGAAAGAAAGAGAAGAAAGGGATTAAAATGGTATCTGTGTTTATGTCAGGGGAAAGGTGGAGTCAGTCCCTCGGTGGGGCTGGGGGTTTGCCGGGTGGCGCCAGGTCCCAGGACAGCGGAGTCTTTATCCGAAGCAAGCAGAGGACCAGAGAGCTGCCTGGCTGCGGGGGGAGGGTGCGGCTGCCCTCTGTGAGTGCAGGGCTTGTGAGAGCAGCTCTGGGTGATGAGAGCACCACACAGGCCCTAAGGGCTTGGCTGAGAAGGGCTTCCCATCCTAAGTCTCATCCTGCCTTCTCTGGGGATCCTGCAGATCCTATGGCAAGGGTGCCTGGTCTTTTCAGCTCTGAAAAATTACGTGACTTTGCTGCCTACGCTATAAAGGGAAAGCAAATGTCAGACTTTTTCTGCAGCACACGTGGTGGACACCAGGGAGATGGCCAGGAGTGTCTGGCCAGGGCCAGACTGGCAGTTAAACACAGCAAATTGAACACATGGGTTAAGCTTTGCTCCCTCCACTAAAAGGGCAGTAAGAAAATTTAATGTATGTTTCATATCAAATATATGTGTTACAATACACACACACAAACACAAAACAAGCACAAAGAAAGCATGAGGAGATGTCACCATCTTTCTCTGCCAACACCTCAGAGGGAAACACACAGGAAGCAAGTGAGTTCACACTGCAGACCCTTGAGCCACCAGCTACTTCTGAAGGCGGGGGGCAGGCAGGGGGCTGGCTGAAAACAGGTAAAAGGAGCAGATGGGCTCCTCAACGCCCTCTCCTTCTTCCTGCACAGCGGGGATGAGCCCTTTCCCACCTCGGCAGAGACAGGGATTGTACAGCGGGGATGAGCCCTTTCCCACCTCGGCAGAGACAGGGATTGCACAGCGGGGATGAGCCCTTTCCCACCTCGGCAGAGACAGGGATTTCACTCTGGAGTCTTTGAACAGAGAGGGTCTAGACTCTGGGACACCATGCACAGCAGAGGGTGGGACCCTGCAGGGGCTGAGAGCGAGGAATACACGGAAGTGAATATCCCAGATGGCAAGACTTCCAGCCCCCTTGCCTCCCTCGGCTTTCAGGCCGCCGTGATCCAGGCTTAACCCCCAGGCAGGGGACTGGAGGATCCCTCTGAGACTCTGACCAGCCCAAGAGGAAAGACCTAGAGATACTGATCTACCTTCCTCCTCTCTGTCCTTCCATTCTTCCTTCTGTAAATATTTATCAAGTACTTAATGAAGAAGGCCCTATTTCAGACTCTGCCCTCAAGTAGCTTACCTTCTAGTGGGAGAGAGAGACAAATAAAAGAAACAAATATATCAGAGTTAAAGAAGGGCTATGGAGAAAAATAAAGCAGTGTAAGTAAATTGAGAGGGTCACGCCTCTTTAGATAATGTATTTAAGGAAGTTCTCCAGTAAAGTAACAACTGAGCTAAGACCTACACAATGGAAGAAATGGCCATGCAGATCTGAAGAGCATTTCCATGAGAAGGAACCGAAGGTGGCCAGTGTGCTGGATCTGAATGAGTGGGCAGGAGTCTCCCAATGAAACGCCTAAGCCCTGTCTGATAACCTTGAATGAAGTCCACAAACCCGCCCACACTCAAAAAGCTTTTTGCCTGCTTTCTCAGTGCCTAACGCTTAATGGTAAACAACCAGTCAAAGATCGCCAAAGACTCTAACATGAAAGATAGAGACCAAACGCAAATAGAAAAGAAAAATATCTCAAAGGATATAGATATAGTTCAGTAAGCAGAATAAAACTTCAGGGAAACTTATATTACCACCGGAAAGATAAAAGAAAACAGTACCACACCCCTGAAATAAGAATAAAATACGTGAAAAAGAAATATTTGGAGAACAAGAAAACGCTCTTGTAAATTAAAACTATGGGGCTTCCCTGGTGGTGCAGTGGTTAAGAATCCGCCTGCCAATGCAGGGGACATGGGTTCGAGCCCCGGTCCGGGAAGATCCCACATGACGCGGAGCAACTAAGCCCGTGCGCCACAACTACTGAGATTGCGCTCTAGAGCTGTGAGCCACAACTACTGAAGCCCGCGCACCTAGAGCCCGTGCTCCGCAACAAGGGAAGCCACAGCAATGAGAAGTCCACTCACCGCAACAAAGAGTAGCCCCTGCTCGCTGCAACTAGAGAAAGCCCGCGCACAGCAATGAAGACCCAACACAGCCAAAAATAAATAAATAAAATAAATTTATATATAAAAAAAAACTATGAATTGAAATAAGTAATTCAACAATATAGTTAGAAGCTTAAGTTGAGGAAATTTCCTAGAAGGTCAAACAAAACGACAAAGATAGAAAATAAAAGAAAAAGGATAAGAGAATGAGATGATCAGACCAAGAGGTCCACTATCCAATTAGAGATGTTCCAGAAAAAAAGAGCAGAAAAGACATGAGCTATAAAATGTAAAAGTAACACAAGGAATTTTCCCAGATATGAAGGACATAAGTTTCTAAGTTAGAGGCCACTGAGTGGCCACCACAATGAATGAGAAAGCAAAGCATATTATTGAGAAACTTTAGAAGATCTAAATGCTTCTGGAGGGGAAGACAGAATGTCAGCACAAAGATGTGGGAACCAGAATCACATGAGATTTTTCAAAAGCTTTAGCTTAGATGTGCTCTGAGCGCGGGAACAAGGCAGTAGCATCGTCTGAACAGCACGAGAACAGAAACAACCTAAACGCTCATCACTTGGGACTGGTTAAGTAAATTGTGGTACGTCTCTATCCCTACCATGAAAGACTGTGCAGCTGGAGAGACAGGGAGGGAGAATTTCTAGAGATATCCAAGGTGTAGAAAAAGTTGTGTTAAAAAATGGGGAAAATACACACATTTTTATATGTTTACGCATTAACTATCATCTCTGGAGGAAGGGGTGGGTGGGAAGGAGACATTTCACTGTCTATAGTTTTACATTTTTAAACCGTATTAAATATACTTTCTTTGAATGTATTGTCTTTTCAAAATATTTTTTAAAATTTTAAAGAGAAAAAAGGAAAGCAGTTGCCTCTGGAGAGCGGGGTCTGGGGTGAAAAAGGGTGAAGCAGGGGGTTGTTGCTTTTTTGTTATAAGCCTTGTGCTCCTACTTGACTTTGAAAGCTGAACAGGTATATCTTTGATAAAAATTTAAAAGTTCAAAACTTTAAAAAAAAAAAAAAAAAACAGAGCCAAGAAAGGGAGAGAAGCCTGTGGTGACGAGGAATGGCAAGGATACGTGGGGAGCGTTTTATTTACAACCTTTGGGTGCAGGGCTAGAAGGCAAACGTGAACCTTCAGAAAAGATTCTCGAAAAGGGAGGAAATATTAAAGGCTGTCTGCTGTCAACTGAGCGTACGCAGTGGCGGTGGCGCCTACTCCCAGCCGTGTGGCACCGAGCAGGGCCGGGTGCTGAAGGTCTTGAGTGAGCCTCCAGGCCTGCCTGGCCTGAAGACCCTCTGACGGATCTTTATGAACTCACCTCTCGCGCTGGCCCCCCAGCTGCCTGACGCCCCTCTGTCCCTCTGAGCTGTTCTTCGTCTGCCTTGCCGCTGCCATGGGCCAAGGACCACACTCATCTCTTTAATCACATCTGAAGACGCTCCGTGGACCGGGCACGTGAGGGAGAGTGCATCTTCCATGACGTGGCGAGGTGGGAACCCTTGCATTGTAACAGCCTTAAAACTGGGCCCTGCACGCACTCCCGCTGGCTCCCAGCCTAGCATGTCCTGCAACCCGCTCACTTGCTCAGATCTCTGGCGCCAGGCTACACTGAAGCCTTCCTTGGCGCAGGCTTCAGCGACCAATCTGGCACCTGGGAGTTAATTCTTTTGTCTAGCAGGATGCTTAACTGGATTTTATAGCCAACTCACTGCCCCGACTTACAGGGAATTCTGGGCTTGTGCCATTCACTCTGTCTGTCCCTCCATTCAACAGCTATTTATTGAGAGCCTTCTATGTGCCAGGCTTAGGAAAAACGGTGCCAAGTTTGTCTAACCTGACTGCAGCCCTGAGGTGGCAGGGAAACAGCTTGTCAGGAGCCACCGGGATTAGTGATCATTTAGTCATATGCTGATCAGCCAAATGCTTACTGAGATCAAAGGTCATGCAGGGAAGGCTCACAGACATACTTTGCTGGTTTACTGAGTATTTTTTAAAAACTTAAGTTAGCTGCCACTTACAAATTAGAAGATTTCACATAAAAATACAAATTTCTGGTTTCTCTTGAAAACGAGATGATCTGGCATCCTGGGGTCATCTTGAGAGGACACTGGCTAGTTCCGAAGTAAAGGTGATGGACTCAGCCCCTCCAGCCTGTGGCGTCTCCCTCATGCCCAGGAGCCTGCCCTAGCCTGCCTCATACATCACCCACCTGGCCCAGGAGGTGGCCAGGTTTCTACCCCAGCCTTAGACAGAGCTCAGGCAGTGTTAAATGGAGGGAATTAAATTTCTAACTCTTACATAGGAATCCCAGAAAACTCAACACTTTGGAGATCTAGCAACAGAACTGATACACAAATTATGTTTCAATTAAAAAAAAAAAATCTATCTATCATCTTACACTGATCTCTTCTTTGCCTCGAGACAGGCAGAACCGGGGTTCATGGAAAGACGCTGCAGCTGATACAGTCCCCAGTAGCTGCTGCCTGCTTCCTGTGACTAGCTTAATGGAAGTTGGGTCCTAGCTGGACCAGCGGGTTCTCAATCTTGGTTGCAGATCAGAGTAACCTATGGAGCTTCTAAACCTTCCACCTTCCAGGCCACACCCCAGACCAATTAAAACTCAGACTCTCTGGGGGTGGGCCCTGCATGAGTCTCATCTGAACTCCTCAGGTCATGGTCAGTTTTCAGCCTTGGTGGAGCCCCTCCTCAGGCTGGGGTGGCTGGTGGGGAGCAGTTTGCTAGGACGACGCATGTCATCTTCTGTCCTAATTATAGTCCAGATCAGTCTTCCCCTAGCTTCCTCCCGCCCCTGGGATTTCTGGACCTAGGGGGGGCTTTTTATACTTTCTGACCAAGAGGGATTTCAGGCCTCTCTGGTGAATGCACTTGCATTTACTGCTCCAACCTGAGCCAGTCTTGGCTTTACCTTCCCTGCTCATAGCCTAATTTTCCCTTTTAGAGAAGTTTCCTTTCAAAAAGAAGGTCGGGACCCTCCTGCCAGCTCCTCCTAAGAGTTGAGCTGAACGCTTCTAACTCTGTGACACCTACAGAAAGGTATGTGTCCTGGGACCTCTGCGGAGTGTTTGAACGAGAGTGCGGGGGAGACAGACGAGAGGGGGCTGTTTCCATACTCCACATTTCGCTCAGCCCCCCATCCCCAAGCTCCCCACTCCCACTCTCTGCCATAGAGCTCTCCTTGATTCCCCTAAGGGGATGCAGTAATTGATGATTAGCATTCCAAAGCTTGGCTTACATCCTGCTAGCCCGTCATATTTAATTACATTTTAACTATATTCGTCTTCGATAATAGCACGAACATAATTTAGATAATTATCTCTCTCTCTCTTATTCTCTGACTCTGTCTGTCTCACTTAGAGCTCCTGCAACAAAAATCGCTTTCTTGGCTCAAACACATAAACAGACTCTGGGGCCAAGTGCTTTTCTCTCTCTCACAAGCAGCTGTTCTAGAAACACAATGGTTTTGAGTATCATGCAGAAAAAAAGAAAATTCATGTTTCCTTCTGCCTCTGTATTCATGTTTGTACACAGCTGGTGGTGGGAGTTGCTGTGTGCTTGTGTGCATGTGCACGCGCGCACACACACACACACACACACATCTGCATCTGGGCAAGAGCTTTTGTGTGGTGTAGAAACCGGGGAGGCCTTGTCAATCCAATTAGTGTCTATAAAGCACCCTCTTGGTCTGGCATTTCTTTCTTACAAGGTTTAATGGTTTCCCTCGCAAATTTAAACTCTGTTGAAACTTTTAAATGTCTGGTAAGTCTTTTGAAGAGATGCATTCTTTCTAATAGGGTTTCTGTCACACTTGGATCTTATAATTAATGACCCTTACCCTTGCCTATTATCTGCCTTCTCCAGGAGATGGTCAGGAGGAGAGAGAAAGCTGGAGCTCTTCCAAGGGAACGTGTGTGTGTCTTAAGCTTACTGCTCCACAGAGTCAGGAGTCCCTATAGACCCTCCCAAACACCAGCTGGGTCACCTGCCATCCAAGTTTCTGGCCTAACAGCGCCCCTCCTCTTCCCCCTCAGGGCAAAAGGTATTCTTCAGCAGCCTTTGTTCACTGGTTTTTCTGATGAAGCTGACCAATATGGCTGAGCTTTTTAGGTACAAAGATTTTATGCTACAAAGTTCACACCTCTAAGGAGATTTATGAACATAGAAAGGGAATAAGAAATAGGTTCAGAAATAGCTACTACCCAAGATAACCTTGCTCAAAATGTAGAGATCTAGAGCCTGAAAGAATTTCAACAAACCAATTCACAAGACACAGTGTGGAGATTGGGAGGTCCTCACCCACAAATTCTCCACGTTCTGTCCATTTCTTTGGAGTTCTAGAAGGCTCCAAAAATAAGGATTTTGTATAAAAAAAATCACTCTGGCTCAGCTTTGTCTGATATTGAAGGATCATCCATCATCTTCTTCAGACAAAACTCATTACTCATATGGTTCTAGGTCCACATCACAAACAAAAATCTTTTTCTTCCTCTGAAGAACCACCAGGTTGTCCCTGCACTGGGGGGATGGGCAGGAAGAGGCTGAACAGGGCTGTGTCTGTGAGTTAACAAGGGGACTCTTGCTGCCACTTGTGAGAGGCCAAAAGTCCTCGCTGTCCCTGGAAATAAACACTCAGACCAGACTTCAGGAGCCAGGCAGTGTCTAGACCAACCTTTTGCCATCCTTGGGCTGAGTCCACCAACCGCCCCTCTGGTGTGACATGGTCCGGTAGTGGCTGATGAGCAGAAGGGAAATCAGCAAGCTGCCCATTCTGGCCCCTGAGTAGTAACTCCCGGCACACAGGCGAATGAGAAGCCAGTCAACGTGGTAACCTGGAGAGGTTGTGGAGTGCTGTCCTTGGTGGTGGTAAAGAGGTGCACAGATGTGGCCCTCCCTTGGAGGTGAGGAGAGCAGAAGAGCAAGGGCTCTTCATGCAGCTGAGGTTTCACATGTTGTGACGTTCCTTTCCGTAACAGACTGGGCCAAGCTGAGCCAGGCCTCTGGTGGGGCTCAAGGGGCTTGAGAAGGGGTGAGGGAGGACTCGCCTCTCTTCCCTCGTGGCCCTGAACAGGCTCCAAATACCTTGATTTGCTCCACGTTGTTCGTTAGGGATATTCCTTCGTTTGATCTCTCAGTGTCCAGCTCAGGCGCTTGGAAATTTTGCTGAAATTTTCATGGAATACAATCACCACCTGGGTCTACGTCTCCACGGAAAGGATGGAGGAGCTGGCGGCTCGGCCGCACTTTCTGCCAGCAGGTAGCTCTAGGGGCTGGTGGGGAGGGCAGAATCGGTTGGCTTTCCCCGGCAAGCACAAGGCTCAACGGAAGTGTTGACTCAATGACGTGAGTGGCTCTCGCTCCGAGAGGCTTGCTTCCTCCAGGGCAGCGCCGCCTCCACATCTCCCCCAGAACCCTCCCTCCCTGACGTGCACGCTGGAAACGTGAGGACCAGGCGTGGGCAGGAGCCAATTCTCAAATGTTAAGAATTTGGCAATTTCATTTCCTAGTGTTTTAAATACCGAAAGGACTTAGAACACAATGAGGACTAAATGCCCCATGAATTTCAGATTTAATAAAAAAGGCTGCTTTTATGGAAATCCATGCCAAAAGCCTGTGCAGAACAAAGCCCAGCCCTGACCTCAGCAGCCCACAACAGTACACACGGCTAAGCCAGCCAGCGGCCTCCAGAAGGACCACCAGGCATTCTCTGAATCAAACCTGACCAATTTCATACCTAAAAATTACACTAAGCCCCTGCAGGGAGTCCAGATCTGATGACATGCCAAATTTGTTCAGCACCTCACACTGGGGAGATATTCAGTAAAAACTTAAAAATAGACTCTCCCTCTCCAGCCATTAAGGGCCTGATATTTGCAACTTAACAGGTAAGATATTGGGGGCACTGGGGAGAGCTTTAAAAATCTCTAGCATACAAAAAAAATGTTTCTTTATGATGAAAACTATTGCTCTTAGCACGGAACTGCCCAAGATTAGCCTAGAGCCATTTAATGCACTGAAATCTCTGTGAGTTCTGTAATGAAGAGGTGACAGGTGTTCGTGGCAGGCCCCATAAAGGCCTTTTCTGGAATTTGCATAGGCTGCCACAGTCAACACAATTAAAGCAAGACAGTGAATGACCCGCAAGCAGATGTAAGGCAGTACGTGCATGTGACAGCCTTTCTTCTGGGACATTTTCTGATGGTAAAAAAGTTGAATTAAAAAAAAAAAAAGCATCTCTTCCTCTTTTCCAGCACTTTTCTTGATTAAAAAATCCCGCCACCTTCACCTGTTGGTGACTTTCTGGATCCAGCCTTTGTTGGCCTAGACCTCTCTTAAGACTTAGAAGAGGCACATGTTCTCTTGCAGGCCCCTTGCTCTCCAGGGCTGGTTCCAAGTCATTCTCTGACCCCTCCCCGGATTCTTGCTGTACGCTGGCCTAGACCCAGGCAAGAATGAACTTCCTAGAGGGCAGACAGCAGAAGCAAGAAAAACTATAATCCTGCAGCCTGTGGAACAAAAACCACATTCACAGAAAGATAGACAAGATGAAAAGGCAGAGGGCTATGTACCAGATGAAGGAACAAGATAAAACCCCAGAAAAACAACTAAATGAAGTGGAGATAGGCAACCTTCCAGAAAAAGAATTCAGAATAATGATAGTGAAGATGATCCAGGACTTCGGAATAAGAATGGAGGCAAAGATCGAGAAGATGCAAGAAATGTTTAACAAAGACCTAGAAGAATTAAAGAACAAACAAACAGAGATGAACAATACAATAACTGAAATGAAAACTACACTAGAAGGAATCAATAGCAGAATAACTGAGGCAGAAGAACAGATAAGTGACCTGGAAGACAGAATGGTGGAATTCACTGCTGCGGAACAGACTAAAGAAAAAAGAATGAAAAGAAATGAAGACAGCCTAAGAGACCTCTGGGACAACATTAAACGCAACAATATTCGCATTATAGGGGTCCCAGAAGGAGAAGAGAGAGAGAAAGGACCAGAGAAAATATTTGAAGAGATTATAATCGAAAACTTCCCTAACATGGGAAAGGAAATAGCCACCCAAGTCCAGGAAGCGCAGCGAGTCCCATACAGGATAAACCCAAGGAGAAACACGCCGAGACACATAGTAATCAAATTGGCAAAAATTAAAGACAAAGAAAAATTACTGAAAGCAGCAAGGGAAAAATGACAAATAACATACAAGGGAACTCCCATAAGGTTAACAGCTGATTTCTCAGCAGAAACTCTACAAGCCAGAAAAGACTGGCATGATATACTTAAAGTGATGAAAGGGAAGAACCTACAACCAAGATTACTCTACCCGGCAAGGATCTCATTCAGATTTGATGGAGAAATCAAAAGCTTTACAGACAAGCAAAAGCTAAGAGAATTCAGCACCACCAAACCAGCTCTACAACAAGTGCTAAAGGAACTTCTCTAAGTGGGAAACACAAGAGAAGAAAAGGACCTACAAAAACAAACCCAAAACAATTAAGAAAATGGTCATAGGAACATACATATCAATAATTACCTTAAACGTGAATGGATTAAATGCTCCAACCAAAAGACACAGGCTTGCTGAATGGATACAAAGACAAGACCCATATATATGCTGTCTACAGGAGACCCACTTCAGACCTAGGGACATATACAGACTGCAAGTGAGGGGATGGAAAAAGATATTCCATGCAAATGGAAATCAAAAGAAAGCTGGAGTAGCTATACTCATATCAGATAAAATAGACTTTAAAATAAAGAATGTTACAAGAGACAAGGAAGGACACTACATAATGATCAAGGGATCAATCCAAGAAGAAGATATAACAATTATAAATATATATGCACCCAACATAGGAGCACCTCAATATATAAGGCAACTGCTAACAGCTCTAAAAGAGGAAATCGACAGTAACACAATAATAGTGGGGGACTTAAACACCTCACTTACACCAATGGACAGATCATCCAAAATGAAAATAAATAAGGAAACAGAAGCTTTAAATGACACAATAGACCAGATAGATTTAATTGATATTTATAGGACATTCCATCCAAAAACAGCAGATTACACTTTCTTCTCAAGTGCGCACGGAACATTCTGCAGGATAGATCACATCTTGGGTCACAAATCAAGCCTCAATAAATTTAAGAAAATTGAAATCATATCAAGCATCTTTTCTGACCACAATGCTATGAGATTAGAAATCAATTACAGGTAAAAAAACGTAAAAAACACAAACACATGGAGGCTAAACAATACGTTACTAAATAACCAAGAGATCACTGAAGAAATCAAAGAGGAAATCAAAAAAATACCTAGAGACAAATGACAGTGAACACACAACGATCCAAAACCTATGGGATGCAGCAAAAGCAGTTCTAAGAGGGAAGTTCATAGCTATACAAGCCTACCTAAAGAAACAAGAAAAATCTCAAGTAAACAATCTAACCTTACACCTAAAGGAACTAGAGAAAGAAGAACAAACAAAACCCAAAGTTAGCAGAAGGAAAGAAATCATACAGATCAGAGCGGAAATAAATGAAATAGAAACAAAGAAAACAATAGCAAAGATCAATAAAACTAAAAGCTGGTTCTTTGAGAAGATAAAGAAAATTGATAAGCCATTAGCCAGACTCATCAAGAAAAAGAGGGAGAGGACTCAAATCAATAAAATTAGAAATGAAAAAGGAGAAGTTACAACAGACACCGCAGAAATACAAAGCATCCTAAGAGACTACTACAAGCAACTCTATGCCAATAAAATGGACAACCTGGAAGAAATGGACAAATTCTTAAAAAGGTATAACCTTCCAAGACTGAACCAGGAAGAAACAGAAAATATGAACAGACCAATCACAAGTAATGACATTGAAAATGTGATTAAAAATCTTCCAACAAACAAAAGTCCAGGACCAGATGGCTTCACAGGTTTGAATTCTATCAAACATTTAGAGAAGAGCTAACACCCATCCTTCTCAAACTCTTCCAAAATATTGCAGAGGAAGGAACACTCCCAAACTCATTCTATGAGGCCACCATCACCCTGATACCAAAACCAGACAAAGATACTACAAAAAAAAATTACAGACCAATATCACTGATGAATATAGATGTAAAAATGCTTAACAAAATACTGGCAAACAGAATCCAACAACACATTAAAAGGATCATACACCACGATCAAGTGGGATTTATCCCAGGGAGGCAAGGATTCTTCAATATACGCAGATCAATCAATGTGATACACCATATTAACAAATTGAAGAAGAAAAACCATATGATCATCTCAATAGATGCAGAAAAAGCTTTTGACAAAATTCAACACCCATTTATGATAAAAACTCTACAGAAACTGGGCATAGAGGGAACTTTCCTCAACATAATAAAGGCCATATATGACAAACCCACAGCAAACATCATTCTCAATGGTGAAAAACTGGAAGCATTTCCTCTAAGATCAGGAATGAGACAAGGATGTCCACTCTCATCACTATTATTCAACATAGTTTTGGAAGTCCTAGCCACAGCAATCAGAGAAGAAGAAGAAATAAAAGGAATACAAATTGGAAAAGAAGAAGTAAAACTGTCACTGTTTGCAGATGACATGATACTATACATAGAGAATCCTAAAAATGCCACCAGAAAACTACTAGAGCTAATCAATGAATTTGGTAAAGTTGCAGGATACAAAATTAATGCCCAGAAATCTCTTGCATTCCTATACACCAATGATGAAAAATCTGAAAGAGAAATTATGGAAACACTCCCATTTACCATTGCAATAAAAAGAATAAAATATCGAGGAATAAACCTACCTAGGGAGACAAAAGACCTGTATGCCGAAAACTATAAGACACTGATGAAAGAAATTAAAGATGATACCAACAGAGGGAGAGATATACCATGTTCTTGGATTGGAAGAATCAATATTGTGAAAGTGACTATACTACCCAAAGCAATCTACAGATTCAATGCAATCCCTATCAAATTACCAATGGCATTTTTTACAGAACTAGAACAAAAAATCTTAAAATTTGTATGGAGACACAAAAGACCCCGAATAGCCAAAGCAGTCTTGAGGGAAAAAAACGGAGCTGGAGGAATCAGACTCCCTGACTTCAGACTATACTACAAAGCTACAGTAATCAAGACAATATGGTACTGGCACAAAAACAGAAACATAGATCAGTGGAACAGGAGAGAAAGCCCAGAGATAAACCCACGCACCTATGGTCAACTAATCTATGACAAAGGAGGCAAAGATATACAATGGAGAAAAGACAGTCTCTTCAATAAGTGGTGATGGGAAAACTGGACAGCTACATGTAAAAGAATGAAATTAGAACACTCCCTAACACCATACACAAAAATAAACGCAAAATGGATTCGAGACCTAAATGTAAGACCGGACACTAGGGCTTCCCTGGTGGCGCAGTGGTTGAGAATCTGCCTGCTAATGCAGGGGACACGGGTTCACGTCCTGGTCTGGGAAGATCCCACATGCCGCGGAGCAACTAAGCCCGTGAGCCACAACTACTGAGCCTGCGCGTCTGGAGCCTGTGCTCTGCAAAAAGAGAGGCCACAATAGTGAGAGGCCTGCGCACCGCGATGAAGAGTGGCCCCCGCTTGCCGCAACTACAGAAAGCCCTAGCACAGAAACGAAGACGCAACATAGCAATCAATCAATAAATAAATCTTTTAAAAAATTTAAAAAATTAAAAAATAAATAAATAAAATAAAATTAAAAAGTCCTAGTGATGAGTAAGAAATCGGACTATAAAAAAAAAAAAAAAAAAAAAAAAAAAAGACCGGACACTATAAAACTCTTAGTGGAAAACATAGGAAGAACACTCTTTGACATAAATCACAGCAAGATCTTTTCTGATCCACCTCCTAGAGTAATGGAAATAAAAACAAAAATAAACAAGTGGGACCTAATGAAACTTCAAAGCTTTTGCACAGCAAAGGAAACCATAAACAAGACGAAAAGACAACCCTCAGAATGGGAGAAAATATTCGCAAACGAATCAATGGACAAAGAATTAATCTCCAAAATATATAAACAGCTCATTCAGCTCAATATTAAAGAAACAAACAACCCAATCCAAAAATGGGCAGAAGACCTAAATAGACATTTCTCCAAAGAAGACATACAGATGGCCAAGAAGCACATGAAGAGATGCTCAACATCACTAATTATTAGAGAAATGCAAATCAAAACTACAATGAGGTATCACCTCACACCAGTTAGAATGGGCATCATCAGAAAATCTACAAACAACAAATGCTGGAGAGGGTGTGGAGAAAAGGGAACCTTCTTGCACTGTTGGTGGGAATGTAAATTGATACAGCCACTATGGAGAACAGTATGGAGGTTCCTTAAAAAACTAAAAATAGATTTACCATATGATCCAGCAATCCCACTACTGGGCGTATACCCAGAGAAAACCATAATTCAAAAAGACACATGCACCCCAATGTTCCTTGCAGCACTATTTACAATAGCCAGGTCATGGAAGCAACCTAAATGCCCATCGACAGACAAACGGTTAAAGAAGTTGTGGTACATATATACAATGGAATATTACTCAGCCATAAAAAGGAACGAAATTGAGTCATTTGCTGAGACGTGGATAGATCTAGAGACTGTCATACAGAGTGAAGTAAGTCAGAAAGAGAAAAACAAATATCGTATATTAACGCATGTATGTGGAACCTAGAAAAATGGTACAGATGAGCCGGTTTGCAGGGCAGAAGTTGAGACACAGATGTAGAGAACAGACATATGGACACCAAGGGGGGAAAACTGCGGTGGGGTGGGGATGGTGGTGTGCTGAATTGGGCGATTGGGATTGAGATGTGTACACTGATGTGTATAAAATTGATGACTAACAAGAACCTGCAGTGTAAAAACAAACAAACAAAACAACTAATACTAAACTTTCATTGGGTTATTTGTATGGAAATATGTTAATATAAATGTTTCAGACATTACATGAAATTTCTAAAAATCTTATATGTTCTGGTATAATGTTATAAGTCATAATTCTAGTTATTACTTTAAAATGTATATCTCAGAAATAAAAAAAAAAAGATTAACTATGAGTTGAACCTGGATGATGGATACAGAAGAGTTCATTATACTGCTATTTTTGTTTATATTTTATTGTTTTTATTGTTTTCTATAATAAAATGTTTTTAAAAATTAAAAAAAAAAAAAAGAATGAACTTCCTCCGCGACCTTGCTCTGCCCCTCTCAGCACCTTCAGCCAGGCCTCCGGCCGGCATCATACCGGTGCCATCTTAGAAAGAGGCAGCCGCTGGCTCCCATGAACTCACAAAGCACGGTGGACAAGGAGACAGGACAGGAGATGACCGGGGCATGTGCTAAACACATAAATTGAATAATTTAGATAATTTATGACACAACAGTCAGATGCCAAGCCAGGTAGGAGGATTCAGCTGGGCAAGGAGAGAGGCTGGAGGTATGGCAGGCCAGGGTTTACCTTCAGATCCTCTCAGTTAGGCAAAGGAACAAAATCAGGGAGAAAGAAGCTGCACGGGAGGCACCTCGCTCTTTGTGACGAATCCTGACTCCCCTCGAGCCAGCAACCTCAGAGGTTCCCTCCTCATATTTTCTTTTTTGTTTTAAATAAGTTTTATTTATTTATTTTTGGCTGCATTGGGTCTTTGTTGCTGAGCACAGGCTTTCTCTAGTTGTGGCGAGCAGGGGCTACTCTTCGTTGCGGTGCGCGGGCTTCTCATTGCAGTGGCTTCTCTTGCTGCGGAGCACAGGCTCTAGGTGCGTGGGCTTCAGTAGTTGTGGCTCACAGGCTCAGAAGTTGTGGCTCGCGGGCTCTAGAGCGCAGGCCTAGTAGTTGTGGCGCACGGGCTTACTTGCTCTGCGGCATGTGGGATCTTCCCGGACCAGGGTTCGAACCTGTGTCCCCTGCATTGGCAGGCAGATTCTTAACCACTGTGTCACCAGGGAAGCCCCCTCCCCATATTTTCTGAACCTAGGCTGTGTGTGTGTGTGTGTGTGTGTGTGTGTATGTGTGTGTGTTTGCATGCTTAAGATTTGATGCAGTGTTTTTCTTAACATCTGCTTTGAATTCTGTTCATGCCCCCAAGGCTAAGACATCAAACAATGACTTCTTTACTACTTCATAGTAAACAAGCAACCATGAGACACAAAAATATGGCTTCCTTTCAGGTTGTGTTTCAATCTACCTCTAGTTATTCACTGTGCTAGTCTCCTGCCCTGAGGGTTTTGCAGAGTTGAAGGCAGATGCCAAGAAGTCAAACTGCATTCAACGAGATTAAAAGTTACCCTTGGCACGTGGAAATCTCCTGCCATAAAATACTGTAAGACCATTGCTGAAGCTAAATCAGCTTATTTTTCTGTATTATTTCTTGGGGAGGAAGGCTGCTGGGTGAAGGCAATGGGTGAGAAAACTAACCAGTAACTCTTTCTGATTCCATTGTCAGGTTTTAAAATCAGATAGATCAGCTATTAATCTCAGAAAGCCGGCAGTGAATGTGTGTAATAAATCTGTCATCATTTTATGTATAAACTCTTGGTCATGAGGGCTTACTGTCTGGCAGTTCACCTTTTCCATGATATTTTCTATCCCTTGTATTTTGGAGCGGCTTAGAAAGAATATTATTTGTGTTCCTGGAGACTGGAACATAAAAAGCCCTCTGAGTGATGGAGATGTACAGGCAGGCTTCATGTCTGCCCCTGGGCTTGCTAGGCAAACAGTTTAGTGATGCTCGAGTGACCAGCACCCGGGACAGAAATCACTCGTCCAGGCCCAGGAGCACACTCACCCCCCAACAGCTGCTAACGAAGGCCCTGTTAGTGCTGGATGACGTCACACACGCCCATTGGCTTTCTGTCAAAGACTGTCGAATAGAGCTGTTGGTAATCACAGCTGGCAAGTGGTTTAGTCAATATTTTTGAAAAGTTCAGCCAAGTGTGTGAAAGCACAAAGTGGATTTTCCTGAAGTTGCTAGATGATTTTTGCTCATCTCCCTGCTTTGTTATGGCTCTGCCCCCATCAGGATCTCACTGGTGTCCTGCTGAGCAGTCCTGAAGGGCTGTGGGGTGTGAGACGCTGAAATGGATGAAATTTCAGCTGTTTTGTCATTCAGCTTTTTTTTTTTTTTTTTTCCTTCAAGTCAGCAGAACTCTAGATCTGAAAATCTGTACTGAGAAGCCTTTAAACTAGAAATTAACAACAACCAAAAACCCTCCTAAAACCACTGCCACTAATAACAATTCCAGCCCTTGCCTAGATGCTGATCTGAGGAGAAGACCCCCTCAGTATCAGTTTTAAGGCTTTGGGAAGGATACCTATATTTTCACCCTTCACTCCTTGAAGGACCGTTGCTCTATTCTATAACTGAAGATGACAAATGTCCTTTTGGAACCATTTCTTCTGTATGTGACAAAACATCAAGAGAGGGACCCATACTAAATTAAGAATGCAACTGTGACACTGCACCACCTGTGGACTCAGTGCACGTGATGGGTGATAGCTGTACCTCTGGAAGATCCATCTTCGTTTTTGTGATTTTCTTATCTTCAATTTCATAACCTCTGTTGGAAAGATCATGACTCCCAACTTTGAGTCAAAATGTCCTGTTAGCAAGGGGATCTGGGACCCAGAAGACTGGTACAGGCTCTGCAGAATGCTTCTGAGAGCCCCTGGTTGGGACTCCTTTTCATAGCAAGTGAGTCTGGTTAGATGCACTAGTGTGCATTCCACAGAAATGCAGGATTTGGGAAACATAGGTTCCCTCTGAAAATCTAGATGTTGGGACTCCCAAGTCTGGGTCCACATGTATAGTAGCTGGTTTATGTGCCATATTCCTAAACTCTATTATTTCCCTCCAGCACAGGAGTGCTTAGCAGCTGGCAAATTCTGAAGAATTTGCCACGGCAGTGAAATTCTCACTGGTCCTCATAACAGAACCAGTACACAATGACCTGTGCTGTAGCTGTCACTAGCACCTTCACAGTCAGTGAAGAATAGAGCAACTACCTTCTGGAGAGAACAAAGGTGATGTTCTAGTCCATAGGAGGTGTGTCCCTAGTGATTCTGATGTGCTATCCCGGGGTCTCCAACCTGAGCTCCTCAGCATCGCCTGGAGGGTGTGCTGGTACAGACCGCTGGCACCCACCCCCCAAGTTTCTGATTCAGTAGGTCTGGAGTGAGGCCTGAGAATCTTCATTTCTAACACATTCCCAGGTGATGCTTACAGCCTGGGCACCACACTTTGAGACCCACTGTTCTACTCTATAACAAAGAGGATGAGCTTATGTTCCACCAGGTAGGAAGCAGCAAGTTGGAAAAGTCTAGGGAGGTTTTAGAATAAGAGAACCAGGAAGACTTCAGAAGATAATTTTAGTGGCAGTGAGGATGGGGGATTGAAATGGAGGTGATACTGTGGGCAGGAAGGTTCCAAATTCAGCTTTCAAAAGTACTCCATAGATACCCTGGTTAGGTGGAGAGGTCTGCTGGCCAGGGATTACCTCTGGGAGAGGAGCTGGGGTGAAGCAGGAACTCCACCAGACAGGAGCCACAGTGTCAGGGTCTGGGTCCGGGTTCTGCCACTCACTAGCTGTATGGCCTTGGGTGAATCACGTGCTCTCTGGAGTCTTTGCTGTCACACCTGGAGAACACCTGTCCTGCAGGTAGTCAGGAAAGTTAAACGAGGCAGAGGCTGGAAGAACACTCTATAAACTGTCACTGTAAGTGTCAGATATCCTCCGCTGTCACTAGCTGTGTCCATGACCAATTTCCTGCCTGCTGCAGCAGCCCCCTGACCCTCCCTTGCCTGTGGACTCTACCCAGGCCCTGGCCCAATCTTACCCCCAGTGAGCGGGGACACAGGAAGTCACTCAGTTGTTAGGTGAGCCCTGCTATAGGTCCTGCTCTCATGTACCTGGATCCTAGAAGCCGGCTCTCACTTCATTCCTGGTCATTCAAAAACCATGTCATACCCCTGGTTCCAGAAATTATTCTATACTCAAGTCTATGCCTACCCCCTCCAGGGTCAGCAAACTTTTACTGTAAAGGGGCAGATAGTAAATATTTTAGACCACACAGCTCCCTGTCACATATTCTTCTTTATTCTTTACAACCCTTTTAAAATGTAAAAACTGTTAACTTAGAGGCCATATAAAAACAGGCTATGGGCTGAATTTGGCCCCAACTGCTGCTCTATCCAAACCTTTCACTCCCTAAAGTCCTACAGTCGTGCCCTAACCTTTCCAGCCCTCCTAGGGCCACAGTCTGTTTCTGAACCCCAGTTTCCAAGGCTGGGTCCTTGCTGCCACTTGCCTAGACACTCTCTAAGCTGTGCTATTTGCCTTTGGTCTAGAAAAACCCCCTGGACCTGCTGACTTCCCCAAGGATGGCTTATCCTTACTTTCACCCCCTCCTATTACAGAGACCTTCCCAAATATTCTGTTCCATCGAAGTACGTTGGGCCCATGTCCACGTCTGGAAGTTCCTGGTCTAAACTGTCTACCACCAATTGCCTGGGCTCTAACCCTTAGATTGAGTGTGACCACGGACAGAAGCTCACGAAAAGGACAGCCACGCTGAAGCTATGCCTGGGCAACTTTATAAAGGAAACACTCATTGTGATCTTGACATCATCTTGACTTAATTTTTTCTTTTACAAATTTATTTATTTATTTTTGGCTGCATTGGGTCTTTGTTGCTGCACGCGGTCTTTCTCTAGTTGCGGCGAGCGGGGGCTACTCTTCGTTGTGGTGCGCGGGCTTCTCATTGCGGTGGCTTCTCTTGTTGGCGGAGCACGGGCTCTAGGCACGCAGGCTTCAGTAGTTGTGGCACGAGGGCTCAGTGGTTGTGGCTCACGGGCTTAGTTGCTCCGCAGCATGTGGGATCCTCCTGGACCAGGGCTCGAACCCGTGTTCCCCTGCATTGGCAGGTGGATTCTCAACCACTGCACCACCAGGAAAGCCCGACACAAACATTTAATGCGTAGGTACATATGACATTTAACTTCTATGTATATGAAATGTAATTTCTAGTTCTATACAGTATTTTATCTAATTGGGGAAAAACAATCCACTTGTTGAGTCTGGCTGTCTAGATAGACCCTCCTCTCTCATAGGGTTTTTTGTGAGTGCCCACCCAGACTGTGACCAAGTTTGGCAATACCGACAGCTACTGATGACTAACTAGCTCTTTGTGTAGGTCTAGTAAAAAGCAACACACATCCAAGTGCTGTTCAGTCTGTTCCTTCAGAAGGAAAATGAGGGCATTACTTTATTACTTTCTCTTCCTTAGACTAAATGTTCTCTCCTTACTAAGTTAGCCACCTAAGTCCACCTTCTCAAAATTCATCTTTCTGATTAATTCTCTGACTTGAAATTGTTCCATTTTTGTCAGACCAACCAGGAGTCTGTCATGCATCTCACATGCGACCTGACTGTGGAGCAACACAACCACAAAGTTGTGTTATTTACTGAGAAGAACACAGGCCAGGTGGTCTTGAGATGGGTGAGCGTTCCTACTGGAAAATTAACTCAGCAGTCACACAAGATGAAGAAGCAGATAATGTTGGCCGTTTTTGCCATATGAGCCACCATTATACATTTGCTATACTTTTCCACAAACATGATAACCTAAAATACATACACAAATACAAATAATCCCCAAACTGAGGAAGGCATTCAGCTATCCCTGTCATCTCAGAGACGCTCTCCAAAGAGCTGACAATTAGACCCTCTTTGGTTAATTTATTTTTAATATGGCATATCAATGGTATTTGATACAGTAGTATGGTATGTCAGATACACGAGTTATCATGGCTCTCTGTGCTTGAAATACTGAAGTCAACAACTGTGGTCATGAATTTGATAAACATCTAGATGAAGGAAAGGCGGTCCGTGTTGAAGGCTGCAGTGTCTGGCTCTCTGGGCCAGGTGCGCTGGCGGGTGGTCTAAGTATCCTAGGGGGTACTTTGCTTGCTCCTAGATAATTCCACACCTGCAGCATTCATGTTCTCTGCGAGGGAGGGTTTGGGGTAAATCGGAGAAAAATCGAAACTGATGGGCAGCTGAGGATGAAACCCCCGAATGTCCGCCACCGGCACCATCTGTGGATGTTAGCCGTTGGTTGGTGAAGGAACCCGTTTCCACTGTCATTTACGTGGGAACCTTGCCTCTGGGCAGCTGGGGAGAGACACTTTCACCAGACGCCCTGTTTTCAAGAGACACCAGTTTTATGTTTGGTGGAAAATGTTAACAGTGAGCCTGCAAGGCAACCGCTTATAAAAAAGCAGAAAAGAAAAAAAAAAAAAGTGGCCCCACCTTGCCTGGCACTGTGGTTCTGGGAGAGTGAGCTTTCCAGCCCCACTGAAGAGCAAGCTGTGTCCAGCGCCAAGCTGAGGAGAAAGATCCTTTGAATGGGAGCATATTCTTGACTTTCTCTGAATAAGCTACTTTGGCAGTGAGAAAAGCTCCTTACCACCCAGAAGTAGCTTGTACTTGAAATACTGCTAAGAAAGGGGTGGAACACCATCCGCGTTCTCACTGGGACTTGAAGCTATCCTTCTGCACGGTTTGACAATATACACTTGTACTGGCCAACAAGGGACGCTTTACTCAACTCTCATAAAGTTTTACAATGTATGATTCATTTCAGAAATGAGACTTGATAATGCAGATTTATCACAATGAGAAGCCTGCCTTTAAAATGTGATTTAATGATGCCTATACTTATTCACTGACATCTTTATAAAACTGTTAGTGTGGAAATATATTTGTCTTTTCGACAAATAATTCTTCCTTTTACAAGTGTCGTGCAATACAAGGGCCATACATTAAAGTTGCAGTGGAAAGGGTAGCCGTGGTCTAATTATGCCAAGGCAGCCTTGCATGGAGCACTATTGCTGTCTTCTTCAGATTCCGGGGACACCACCAGGCACACCAAACATCTCCTCCTTCCCTGCAACCCCTACCCACGCGTGAGTCCCCAGCTCAGGGCTGCTACTGTAACCAGAGAGAGGAGAAGGCTCCCCAAGGTCACACAGATGCAATAATGCAGTAAATAAACAAGCTTCTGATTATGATTTAATGCTGCTCTTCTTCCTACCTTAACTTGGTTTATGAGCAGATCTTGATGATTTAACCTTTCAGCCAATTAGAACAGAAGGTTTGATGGACAACAAATGAATAAATAACATTTTAGTGCAGGAGACAGAATCATCCTCCCCTATTAATCAGTCCCTCTGCCTGTGTGCAGGTAATGCGATATTTATCACGCCCTCTCTTACAGTCCCTTGGGGTGTCACTTCATGGCCTACCAGTAAAAACTTCACATTTACAGCAACTGCCCCTCTATTACCGTCGATAACATCTAATTGATATGTCAAACCTCCAAGGAGTGCAGTAAATTGAAACGCTTCCTCCCCAAAGAAAATAAACTGGCAAACAGGTAAATCAGCACCTGCCTTCCTGTAATCACCCAGCCACCCCAAGTCCAAAGCCTCCCCCTAAGAGGCCACTGGCACCATCTTTCTTTCAGTCTCAGATATCCAACACCTCAATGCACAAACACAGGCCAAGAGCACCATAGAGTCCTGCCTACAGAATGTCACAGTGAACCCCGAGCTCAGCGCACAACAAGCCACTGCACTGAAATCATTTTGCCAGTGAAAGCCCAGCACGACAGTGGCACCACAAGTATTAGGTGGGGTGTACTCTGGAAAAGAACAATATTAACGACTAACAACAATAGTGCAGACTTCCTCTGAAGAGTAGGCAGTGCTGTCAGAGATGTGATCTCATTTACCTTCCAAATATCTCCACAGTGCAGGGAGGAGCTGGAATAATTACTCATTGTTCAGAAGAAATGAAGCCCAGAGAAGGTAAGAGACCGGTCTCAGCAGTTACCGTGAATCAGATACATTTGACATTGAACTATAAGATTTGTCTTAAAAACAGGGCTCGTTGCCACTCAAATATAACACTTAAAAGTATTAATAAAAATGCTTAAGTATCACACTGATGAAGGGAGAAAGGACTAAATTACCACTGATAATTCATTCAGTTTATTTACTTAACAAAAGAGCTCTGATTTTAATCATGGACAAAATGAGATGTAGTATATAATCCCGTGGGGGCACCATGAACTGAAAAGGCTCTAACTGAAGAACAGATCACACTCATCTCTGTCTCTCATAGGAAAAACCACACCTAGCAAATGTAAACAGATAAGTAAAACATACATTTAAAGCTAGATGTGTTACACACACGTAAGCAGGTCATATGGCCACATGTGTTCTTTCTGGCATCCCATTCTAGTTTTCCTCCTACTGCTTTATTCACTTATTCTTTACCTCTTTTTTTGTCTTTTAAAAAAATAGATCTGATGTGGGCAAGCCAAAAGAAATGAGGTTCTAATCCTGAGTTTGGGGGAAGATATGTAGATTATCACAACGATTTTAAAGCACTCTAACAACTGAGCCCACCAAACTACAGTGCTAAGTCATCACCCTTCTAAGAAGGGGAAGGTGTGCCTGCACAGGAATTCTAAATTTAGATACTCAGTCACCTTTCTTCCTACCCAGTTCCTCACCAACCACAGGTCTGCCCTCACCCTGTCACCCTCCTCCTGCTCACTTTTACCATTTCAGCCAAACATTTTCTTTGTCCCCTTTGCTCCTTTCCTTTTTTTAATCTGTCACATCCAGCCCCAACATCTTTCCCAAACGTTCTCAATTTCTCATCTTGCTCTGGAAATCCCTGTCTTGGTTTACTTCTCCCTATGGGAGTTCTTAACGATTCTGAGGTATGGATAATTCAGTAATAAGATTCTAGTCTCATGGCCGCACAACCTCCTTTTCTACGTTGTCATTCCTCTTCTGGGATTTCATCTGTCTGCCTGGCCCAGCTGGCAGGCCCCTGGCCAAGTGTTCCTAATCTTGGATATGGCCATGAGCACACTTCTGGATGAGGGCCATCTCATAACGATGAGGGAAAAAAGGACTGTCAAAACCAGTGCCACTGCTTAGGGAAAAAGGAGCCTTGGGGCAAAACCAATGTTGGATGAAACACAAAGGCTTTTAGAGATTACCAGCCGAAGTTCATACAACGTATAAACAGTAGCAATGGAGAGACTCTGTACCGGAAGATCTGAACAGGGGTAAGGGAATGCCAATGAACGAAAGGTAAAAATGTAACAGAAAGAGCTTGTCTAAGACAAAGATATACAGGAGAGAGAATGATCCATCATTGAGCCAAAGACCAATAGGTAGTGGGTTCAAATATAAAGCTAACTTTTTCTTCCATTTCTGATTTTCATGATTTATATATTTAATCAGAGTTATTCAAATATTGTCCACTACACACTTGTAGCTTAACATGGGGCTTGTTTCAGAGTATGTGTCAGGTGGTGCTTACACTGCTTACAAGGCTTGGTCGTTCAGAATGAAATTGTAATTTCAAGGCAATAGTGAGATGTGATGCTGCAATTCTACAATCTAATTAGTGTAAAATCCATAAATGTGGGTCAGAAAGTCACATTTAGTTTAAGGTAACTAACTTCTGATGGAATTCCTGCTGGTACATTGTGACTGTCTTAATGAGCTCCCTTATGAGATGGGCACATACCACCACCATGGACAGAAGACAGGAAAGCACATGCTTCCTCTACGTGTGCCCCCAGGGCAGCCTCTGCATTTGTCCCTACATGCTTGGTCAGAAGTCCATTTACTCACTTCTCTGCATCTGGAGCCCTGAAGTCACCCATCCCTCCTCCCACGGACAAATGGAACAAGAACAAATCAGCTAAGGTAGCTGCCATCTCTTGCCCAGTGGTGTGCCCTAGCATCTCTAAGATCCATTTGAATTAAGTCACTGGCAGTCACATTCAGAGGTAATAGGAAGAGGCAGAATGCTCAGGGTACATTAGGAAGCTAGCCTAGCAGAACCTGAAGGTGAAGGCCAAGGACGTCCCCATTTGGTAAGATCTATGAAAACAGGGACATTCTCTGGCCCTAAAGTTGCTGATGTCCTCTTGGGGAACCATTCTTTTAGTAACTCAAAAAATATTGTATGTGCCAGGCATCATATGCATGCTAGGAACATAGATAGAAACAAAGCAGACCCCTACTGTTATGGAACTTAAAGCCTACTGGGAAAGATATACATAAATAAGTAAATTACAAATAACATAAAATTATAAGTTGTGACACGTATTAGGAAGGAAAAGAAATTGGTGCTATGAGAGAATAGCAGAGGAGGCCAATTCTAGCTTGGCTGGAAATGGTCATTTAACCAGCCAGGCAAAGAGCAGAGAGATTAGGGACTACCTATGAGAATGCAAAGAAGCCTCAGGGGCAACCTTGGCTTCAAGGAGCTTATGATCTAGTTGAAGAGATCTAACGTGCAGGATCTTAGCTCCCCAACCAGGATCAAACCTGCACCCCCTGCAGTGGAAGCGCAGAGTCTTAACCACTGGACTGCCAGGGAAGTCCCTAATGACATCTTCTCTTTGTTTAGAGTTTTACCACTTAGAGATCACCTCCAGTACACCAATTCACCTGAGGCAGATGACGCATAGATAACAAGAGAAGACTAACAAGATACAAGCACAGCTCAATCAGCGAACACAGTCCATTGGCTGGGACAGAATACAAGGCTAAAGATAAGAGGTGGATTAGCTTCTCCACTTCCCAGGAGTCCCAAATCCTAAGGCACAACAGCCTGTCTTGCCCCAAGGTACTGAGCTATTCCTGTGCCTGCCTGCTCCCTTATAAAAGCACCTGCTCTAACCTGCGCTCTCTGCTCCGTCCAAAGGAACGTTAGGCTTGTTCAGGTTACGAGAAAGAGGTCACCTCAGGTTTCAGAGAGGGGATGAGAGGGCAAGATCCTCTCTCTTGCGGAGAAGTGATAAGATGTCGATCCCTACCTAGGCAGTCGGACTGCACAATCCAAAGAATGGTGATCTGTGCATAAGGAACTGCCTGTGGCCGCCCTTCTCAAGACGGAGCAACAGGCAGGCCCTTGGACGCTTTCACACCAACTGAGCAGAGCACCACAGAGATAAGTGAGTGGGGGACCTTGCTTCTGCTGCAACCCTGCGAAAGGGAAGTCAGCAAACGGGGGCTGATGGCACACAGCACACCCTAACCCTAACCCTAATCCACCGCAAGGTGGTGGATGTGCGTAACAGATCCGTGAGTGGGGATGAGACGTGATCAAGATGAGTCTGGCTGGGCAGCTCCAACTGGCCCCAGAAAAACACACACAACAAAAAAGGGTGAGAAGAGAAAGGTTAAGAATCTAGGGGAGATGCCATGACTTTTGACTTTGGAAAAACAAGTATTAAAAACTCTCAAACCTGAGATGTGGGTCAAAGAACACTTAAAAATCTCATGGTGCTTGCTCAGGTGTGAGGGCACATGGGTACGCGTGCAAGCACACGCAGTCCCAGAATTATCCCCCCCCACCCCCGGACGTGAGAGGCTTCTAAAGACATTTGTGGTACCATGGGGATCCAATTAACCACAGTCTCTCACAAACATTAAAACACTAGTTAGACATGAAAAACTGCTGTGGCCCATCAAAGGCAAGCCTACAGCTGACAGAGCAGCCCTGAATAAAACAAAGACCTAAAGATGGCAGGGTTGCCTTGCAAGCAATCGACTCTCTAACCACAATTTGACCCAGGATTTTACAGCTGAAACAAGCAGAGGTTGGGCAGTGTGAGTGTTACCACTTAACAAGTGTGTCCTGGAGTGGCCTTCTCATTCAGCATGCGCCTCAGGCTCCCCCAGTGCAAAGTCACTTCCCAGGGAGACCAAATGCTGTACCGCAAGGAGACGCAGAGCATCGTCTAGAGAGGCGGTCAGATATTTCCTTTCTTCAAGTTTTCAGAGTTCTGGGATTCTGATTGCTCTCCAAAGGAGACCAATTATGGGGTTTGTGCTTTGACGTCCTGGCTGAAGTCATTAGTGTTGCCACTTAATGTTGTTTTAAGAGCACATATTTATTATCTGGTTCACAGTCATATTCTTCTACCTCCTGGCTTCAAATTCCTCAGATGTTTAATCCAAAGATTCTTGAAGGCCTAAACAATGAGCCTCTCAAAAATAGCTAAAGAATAAAGAGCCACACAATGAAGCCTGGCTGAACGCTCAGGAGCCGCCCCCGCTCCCCCCCCACCTCTGCTTCGGTTACTGTCCTTGTCCCCTCTGCTCTGATGGGCAGGAGGGAAGGAACATAATCCAACAGCAGAAAGTGGCCAGAACAGCACGGCTGGCTGGCCCCAGGGGCAGGCTGAGTTAGCTGCTTGGGGAATAGGTTTGAGAGCTTCAGAAGAGGCCACAAACACATCTGCAGAAGGTCACAGCTCCGTGTCTACGAAAAATGAGTGCTCACTTTCCCTCATGCTTGCAGCTCCTCCTGTTGATGGAGCTGGGGGTGAGAGTGTAAGGGAACAGGTGGCGTGGGGCTGGCAGTCTGTCCACGCTGAGAACCCAGGCCCCTCGAGTCTGATGAGTGGACAGACTTGAGAACAGTGGGTTCTGTTGCAACTGGCACTTCTGGAATGATGTGTGGTACTTTCCTCGGAAGAAGTCCCTCTGCCTCACCCTCTGGCCCTCGGCTGTCCAGCCTGCTGAATGGTTGCCCAACTCTGCTCCACTGTCTGCCTCTGGGCACCAGGGCACAGAGTTACAAAGAGTTTTTCCTGCCCTCCCTGAAGGGGCCCACCCCACTTCAGCTTCTCACCTGGAAGACTTCATGTCCCCACTGCAATGGCTCTAGCTCAGACTCCCATGACCTCTCATCTCTAACTGCTGTTCCCTGGCTTTCCTGTCTCTGCTCTCTCTTACTACCAATTCACTCTACTTACTGTTACAAGAACAATCTACCTGGATAAAGCACACTTTTATCACTCCTCTCTTCTGCCCAAAGAATGAGGTTAAACTCTCTGACATGGAATCCAGGGATTTCCACAGTCTGGTTCCAGTTTGTCCCTCCAGTCTTCTCTCCAGCTTGTTTCCTGTTGGCACACTAGACTTCAGGGGCAGCCTGGAGCACACTGTTGGACAAGCCCTCCTCATCCTCTAACCGAGAAAGGGCACTCCCTGGACCTTCCATCTGCTCTCCAATCATGCCAAACTGTGCTTATCACCTGAATGTGCCAAGCTACTTCACACCTCATGCCTTTGTACACACTCTTCCTTCTGCCTGAAGGGCCTCCAAATGCCCTTCCCCACCCTAGCTGGTACCCCGCCCAGCACCCACTCATCTGTCAGGGTTCGGCATAAGTGGTACTTCCACCCAGAGACTGTTCTCAACCCTTCTCAGGTAGAATGGTCACTCTCCCCACTGTGTCCCACACTTCTATGGTGGCATCAGGAATATTTTATTGCACTTATTTGTTTATATATCCCTCTCTCTGGACCATATTTTAACTCCATACATTCAGAGACTTTTTTTTTTTTTGATAGTAACTGGCTCAGAGTAGATGCTCACTAAATGTGCGTTCAAAGTGTGAATAAAAAATTTGAGTGCCAAATTCTCTTTTCCACAAAATAGCTCTGTACACATTTAAAGATAATTATCATGACCTCACAACTCCCTCAGTCTTGTCTTACCTGGTCTTGTTTTATCCCTAGTTCCTTCAGTTGATCCCCCCCTCCCCATGAAACAGCTTCAGCTTCCTGAACTCTCATCATCTGGTCCCCTTCAATGTACCTCTTTAAGCACGAACACATCTGTCCTGACCAGCACAGAGCACAATAGGAAGGTCGCATGGGCATATGGACACTACACAGTCAGTGCACACTAAGACTGCCCAAGGTCTGCAGCAGCCTCATCCTAACCATTACCTCGTACTGAGTTTGTGGCCAATTAAAACCACAGCTCTTTTTCACATGAACGTCTCTCAAGCTTGACTGCCCCCATACTGTACTTAATACAATTGATTTTCAGAACCTAAGTGGAGGGCATCACATTTATCCCCATTAAGTCCCATCCTGTTGGTTTGGTCCCACATTAGAGGCTGGAGAGATCATTTTGAATCTCATGTCTGTCATCTATCACAGTAGTCATCCCTCCTAGCTTTGTCTCATCTGTAAACCCAGGAAGCACGCCTTCTGTCTTTTTTTAGGGCACTGATAAAAACAGTGAAATGTTGAAATGTCCAGGACCAAAGACAGAGCCAGAAGGTGCATATCAAGACCTCTTTCTCTCCTCTCCCCCGTCCCCATCCTGGTCTCCAGTCCAGTCCATCAGCAATATGTTTTCCACAGCCAACCACTTCTCACCATATCCAGTGTCACCATCCTAGTCCAAGACCCTGTATTCTCTTTATCAGGGTTATAGCATCAGACTCCTTACTGGTCTCCCGGTTCCGTATTTATCTCCCTACAATTCATTCTCCACATAGCAACCAGAGTGATCTTTAAAAAGGAGAGGGGCTTCCCTGGTGGTGCAGTGGTTAAGAATCCACCTGCCAATGCAGGGGATGCGGATTCGAGCCATGGTCCAGGAAGATCCCACATGCCGCGGAGCAACTAAGCCCGTGTGCCACAACTACTGAGCATGCGCTCTGGAGCCCGCGAACCACAACTGCTGAAGCCCATGCGCCTAGAGCCTGTGCTCCGCAACAAGAGAAGCCACTGCAACGAGAAGCCCGCGCACTGCAGCGAAGAGTAGCCCCCACTTGCTGCAACTGGAGAAAGCCGATGTGCAGTAACAAAGACCCAACGCAGCCAAAAATAAATAAATAAATAAATTTTAAAAAAATTAAAAAAATAAAAAGCAGAAATCAGTTCATACCACTCCCTTGCTTAAAACCCTCCAATAGCTCCCATTGCTCTTAGAATCAAATTCATCTTCCTTACCAAGACCTAAAGGTCATATACAATCTAGATGCACAGGCCTCCTCATCTCCTCTTGTACTGCTCTCTGACTCCTTCTCCAAGCTTCAGCTTCCCTAGCCATCTTTCTGCTCTGCATACACACCAAATTCATTCCTTCTTCATGGCCTTAACTCCTCCTTAAATTCTCTTCCCCCCAGCTTTTGTGAGGTTGGCTTCTGTATCACTTATCTCAAATGTCACTTTTTCAGAAAGGCTGTTCTGACCTCCAGTAGCTGTTTCTTGCCTACCACAGTCTTGTCACTATCTACATACTACCTTGTATCATTTGCCTCATAGCATTTATCAGTAGTGAAAACTTACTTATCTGTTACTGCCTGTTTCCCCCTACTAGGATGTAAACTTGATGAAAGTAGGGATGTTGTCTGCCTTGTTCAGTGCTTAACACTTAGTAGGCGCTCAATTTGTTTATTTATTGGATGAATGAAAAATAGTGAGATTCACAGAATCAGGATAAGTCAAATATATTTGCTATGACTTCACTTGCATTAATAAAAATGGTCCTTGGTTCCATTCTTTCACCATTATTATCATCAACTTTGTAATTAATATTTTATGATGTCACCAAATAATCAAACTGAATTACTAGCATTGAGTTAGGTCAGACAATAATTGGTAGTAAAAATGCATTATGTAAGATAACACAGACATGCTACTCAAAAACCATGTACTATGAGAGACCTCTCTGATGTTGGTAGAGAATTAACATCTCGTATGTAGCTTTGTGGTTACAGGATTAGATTGTTTTCATCATCAAAAGAGCCATTTATGAGGGCTCTGCCTCAGTCAGGTCAAATGTCTCTAACTCCTGTATTTATATATACTTATATATATTCCAATATAACATTAGGGGCAGGGATCATTCTGACTTCAAAATCTGAATTTTATTGACTTAGAACCCCATTACAATGCCAGTGTGAGACTTGATTTACAGTAGGAACTCCTACTGTTGACCCAGTGGCCAACACACAACACAACACAACACAAAGGGACTGGACGACCCATCAAGAGCCACTGAAGACTGCACTAGCTCCCAGTGGCTTCTGTGGCCCAGTCACACGTCAGGAAGGTAGGATCATCCTTTTCACTGTGACAGCAATGCCCTCTGGTCTGTGCTTTGCCCTCTTCACACCCAAAAACCCCAGAATGAACTCTCTGGATTTGCATGTAAACTAAAAATGTGTTAAAGCAGTAATTCCTGGTCTAGCCACAGATCTGTGGGGAGACAGCCTTGAGAGACAGGGAAGAGGTGGGGCAGGTCAGGGAACCAGGAGAGAAGGGAAAAGAGAATCGATACCCCACGCCGCTCCCCTTCCTTCTCAGAGGAATCTCAAGGAAAAGGCAGAGAAGATGTCATGGACAGGAAAGTTCTGTTTCCCTGCCGCAGCTTTCGTCCAGCTTCCTTCCACAGCTAAGAACCCCACCAGTAGCAGTGTGGTCCTTCCATGAGCTGAAAGCTGCAGGGGTCTGTAACCCAGAGTTATCAAATCTGGACAAAGAAGGGACTTCCTACTGCCCAGAGCCGTCCCTGGTGCCCGACATGGAGAGTCCTCCTTGTAGGGCAGTTTTAGCTGTGGTCAGGAAATGTGCCCCAGGCTCTTTTTTTCTTTGGGAAAAAACCAAAAACAAAACACAACTTTACTGTGACATAATTCACACACCAGAAAATTCACCCTTTTAAAGTGTACAATTCAATGGTTTTTAGTCTAGTCACAGAATTGTGCAACCATAACCACAATCAATTTTAGGACATTTTCATCATCCCGAAAAGAAACCCCTTACCCTTTAACAGTCATCCCTTATTCCCCCAACACCCACAGCCCCTGGAAACCAATAATCTACTTTCTGTTTCTAGGGATTTGCCAATTTTGGACATTGCATATACATGGATCATACAAATATGGTCTTTTGTGACTGGCTTCCTTCATGTAACAAAATTTTTCAAAGTTCACCCATGTTGTAGCATGGATCAGTACTTCATTCCTTTTTATTGCTAAATAATATTCCATGGATATACGACATTTTGCTTACCTATTCATCAGTTCATCGACATTTGCATTGCTTCCAATTTGGGGCTATTATGACTAATGCTGTTATGAATACTCATGTACAAGTTTTCAAGTGGACATAAGTTTTCATTTCTCTTGGGTAGATACCTGGGAGTGGAGTTTCTGGGTCCCATAATTTCTTTTTAATGATTATGTTGTCCATGAGTTTCTTTTTTTTATAAGTTTTAAAAAATGTTTTATTAATTTTATTTTATTTTTATTTATTTTGGCTGCATTGGGTCTTTGTTGCTGCACATGGGCTTTCTCTAGTTGTGGCGAGCGGGGGCTACTCTTCATTGCAGTGCGTGGGCTTCTCATTGCGGTGGCTTCTCTTGTTGCCGAGCATGGGCTCTAGGCATGCAGGCTTCAGTAACTGTGGCATGTGGGCTCAGTAGTTGTGGCTTGCAGGCTATAGAGCGCAGGCTCAGTAGTTGTGGCGCACGGGCTTCGTTGCTCCGCAGCATGTGGGATCTTCCCGGACCAGGGCTCGAACCTGTGTCGCCTGCATTGGCAGGCGGATTCTTAACCACTGCGCCACCAGGGAAGCACTGTCCATGAGTTTCTTGAGTTCCAGTTGTGATTTTTAAGTTCTAGATTAGGAAACAGATGATCAGGATCATTCATGCACATTAACATGTACTGAGCTTCAACCAAGTGGCAGGAGTGTAGTAGTGAACAGACCAGATTCAGGTTCTCCCTCATCACTTAAGAGGAGGTGTGCAATTAAAATGGTTTCTTTTGAATCCTTTAAGTGGTTTTACCATCTAACCAGGCCTAAAATCCTCCCCTCCCTTGTCAAGTCTGTGAGTCTAGTTTCAGGATCGATCAAGGAAGAGCAGAAAGGCTTTTCCACATTTAGCCTGAGTTGGGGATTCTAGCTCTTCCAAGTTTAGTCTGGAGAGGTCAGGATAAGATTCAAAAAGGGGGTGCCACTGAGCTGGACATAAAGAATGACCCAGAATGCACCAGTCAGAGAAGGGGCAGGGGGTGGGGAGGGACAATAAAGACCAGCATTCCAGGTAGTGGCAGTGGCATATGGAAATGTCACAAAGATGAGAAAGCACAGACCATGTCCAGAGAACAAGTAGTAGCCCACAGCAGTGAAAGCAGAGTGGGTATACAGAAGCAATGAGAGGAGGTGGATATAAAGTTTGGGGTCAGACTGCAAGATCCTGCATGTCAGGCTGAGGCATCTGGATTGTGGGAAAGTGGGTATATGAAAGCTCTGTTTCACGGTGGTAACTCTAGAGGTAGACTGGAAGACAGACTGGAGGTGGAGGGAGGAGACTGAGGAGAGACCACCTAAGAGTCAGTGAGAGGACAGAAGCAGACAGAATCGACTTAGACAATGGAGAGCATGGAGTTGAGTATGACTAGATGTTTCTAGGTGGGGGAATAGATGGATGTGAATATAGAAAAAGGCATTAGATTGTGTGGGTCATTGTGTGAAGCTGGCCATGGAGGATTCCCTACCCCCTCTCGCTGGAAGTACAGAGCCCCACAGGCTGCCCTGTCCCTTGGTGATGGAGGCTCTCTTCATGGGCAAGAGTAAAGTGGAAAGCACCAGTGCTAGCTCTCCTGACTCGTTTCTACCAGAGCGTCTCAATCCTAGAGGAAACCAAAGAGACATTTTCCTTCACCATCTCTGAGAGACACAGAGACACATTAGCGGGGCTGGCAGAGTCTCTCCTTCCTAACATCAGTCATCCATGCATCTGGCAGGCATACCCCCTACCTCTCCCACCCCACCCTTTTTTTCCCTGAATGACGAAGTTCTTTTATTTAACAATATATTTTTTAATTGAATAAATATGACATGTAACATTGTATAAGTTTAAGGTATACAGCATGTTACTTTGATGCATTTATATATTATAATATAATTGCCTTTATGGCAATATTTATATTATATAACTATAGTATAATATTATTGTCTATATTCATTATACAGTGCATTGGATCTCTATGGCTTATTTACTACTCGTTACAAGTTTATACCCTTAAACACCATTAATCTTATTTCCCCCCACCCCATCCCCATCCCCTGGTAACCACCATTTTACTATCTGTTGTTTTTGTTTGTTTGTTTTTTACAGGTTTGACTTTTTTAGATTCCATGTCTGAGTGAATCACACAGTACTTGTCTTTCTCTGTCTGACTTATCTCACTTAGCATAATGTGTTCAACATACATCCACTTTGTCACAACTGGCAGAATATCCTCCTTTCTCATGACTGAATAATATTCCATTATGTATATGTACATCTTTTTTATCCACCAACTGACTAAGTTCTTAAGCCAGAGAACCTAACCTCTCTTATTGCTTCTGTGAAATCTGACTTTCTTATTTGTTTGTTAAGAGGCTGCTGAGAGTCTTGCCTCCCAAGAGCTTCCTGGGGAGGCCTATGATGTAAGAAATCCAACTTTCCAGGATGCAGGGAAGAGTGCAGTGAATTCTCAACCTGAGCCTGGAAACAGGACAATGAGTAGGAATGTAGCACTGACTCTGTGCCTCAATGCAGTGGGTGCTCACATTATTTGCTGAAAAAAGGCCCTTTTATAATTTCCAATGATTAGAGACACATAAATAGCTTCAGCTAGATGTATTCAAAAAATTCTGGGAGCCATCAGCAGCAGTTCAAAACAAGAGGCAACCGCAGTCTTGCGTGCCTGGGCTAAGGAGAATGCTAGAAGGAGCAAGCAGCAAGGGACCATGAATAGAACAGGCCTCTCGCCCAATCTGAATCCTCCTAGCAGGAAAGGAGGGTGGAAACTAGAGGAGAACAGCCTCCAAAAGTTTTCATCATATTCCCCAAGAAACCAGAGATAAATAAAGATTCAACAGAAACGAGATAAAAGATACAATAAAGATGTAGTGTAGCATAAAGCTCTTGGCAGAAGGGTCCTGACTGTCATTGGACTTTTGAGCTACAGTTCATTTAATGAGGCCTTTTTATTTTTTTTTAATTAATTTTTTTTGAATTTTTGAATTTTATTTTTTTATACAGCAGGTTCTTATTAGTTATCCATTTTATACATATCAGTGTATACATATTTTTGTTTGTATTTCCATTACTCTAGGAGGTGGATCAAAAAAGATCTTGCTGTGATTTATGTCAGAGTATTCCTCCTATGTTTTCCTCTACGAGTTTTATAGTGTCCAGTCTTACATTTAGGTCTCTAATCCATTTTTAGTTTATTTTTGTGTATGGTGTTAGGGAGTGTTCTAATTGCATTCTTTTGCATGTAGCTGTCCAGTTTTCCCAGCACCACTTATTGAAGAGACTGTCTTTTCTCCATTGTAAATCCTTGCCTCCTTTGTCATAGATTAGTTGACCATAGGTGCGTGGGTTTATCTCTGGGCTTCCTATCCTGTTCCATTGACCTATATTTCTGTTTTTGTGCCAGTACCATATTGTCTTGATTACTGTAGCTTTGTAGTATAGTCTGAAGTCAGGGAGTCTGATTCCTCCAGCTCCGTTTTTTTTCCCTCAAGACTGCTTTGGCTATTCGGGGTCTTTTGTGTCTCCATAAAAATTTTAAGATTTTTTGTTCTAGTTCTGTAAAAAATGCCATTGGTAATTTGATAGGGATTGCATTGAATCTGTACATTGCTTTGGGTAGTATAGTGTTTTTCACAATATTGATTCTTCCAATCCAAGAACATGGTATATCTCGCCATCTGTTTGCGTCATCTTTAATTTCTTTCATCAGTGTCTTACAGTTTTCTGCATATAGGTCTTTTGTCTCCCTAGGTAGGTTTATTCCCAGGTATTTTATTCTTTTTCTTGCAATGGTAAATGGGAGTGTTTCCTTCATTTCTCTTTCAGATTTTTCATCATTAGTGTATAGGAATGCAAGAGATTTCTGGGCATTAATTTTGTATCCTGCAACTTTACCAAATTCATTGATTAGCTCTAGTAGTTTTCTGGTGGCATCTTTAGGATTCTCTATGTATAGTATCATGTCATCTGCAAACAGTGACAGCTTTACTTCTTCTTTTCCAATTTGTATTCCTTTTATTTCTTCTTCTTCTCTGATTGCCGTGGCTAGGACTTCCAAAACTATGTTGAATAATAACGGTGAGAGTGGACATCCTTGTCTTATTCCTGATCTTAGAGGAAATGCTTTCAGTTTTTCATCATTGAGAAAGATGTTTGCTGTGGGTTTGTCGTACATGGCCTTTATTATGTTGAGGTAAGTTCCCTCTATGCCCACTTTCTGGAGAGTTTTTATCATAAATGGGTGTTGAATTTTGTCAAAAGCTTTTTCTGCATCTATTGAGATGATCATATGGTTTTTCTTCTTCAATTTGTTAATATGGTGTATCACATTGATTGATTTGTGTATACTGAAGAATCCCTCCATCCCTGGGATAAATCCCACTTGATCATGGTGTTATGATCCTTTTAATGTGTTGTTGGATTCTGTTTGTTAGTATTTTGTTGAGGATTTTTTCATCTATATTCATCAGTGATATTGGTCTGTAATTTTCTTTTTTTGTAGTATTTTTACCTGGTTTTGGTATCAGGGTGATGGTGGCTAATGAGGCCTTTTTAAATGAATCTCTCTGGAGCATGGATTAGCATCACATAAAGAGGTCAGGCTTCCTCCTAAAGCTCAGGCTGAGCCCCGCCCATTCTAGCTAGCCCTTCCCAGGGGATGCTCTGCTCACCCTGGGAAACCAGCCTCTTCCTGAATCCACCCACTGAGGAGCTGGGCCAACTGGGTTTTTAATTCAAATTTTAGGTAGGGTGGTCACACTTCCTTAGATGGGAGATCTCTTCTCTCCAGACCTGCAGGAGGGCTCAAGTTTTTGATCTTCAGGACAGAGAGCAAGAATTTGGTTTGGATTAGTCTAAATCTCTTTTTCCGTTCTACCATAGTGATAACCTTTATCTAATTCACTGTAAGTCTGAACAATCTGTTACAATTCCATTAAAAAATAATAAACTGCCCCCAAAATATAACCACTCATTCATCCGTAAGTTCATTCTTTCATTTGTATATGGATTATTTCTAAGCTGCTACCACATGTCTTGCTCTCCGCTGTTTTGGTGATTCAAAGACATAGTCCCTGACTCTTGAGGGGTCAGACAAACCTATAAATGTATCAGAAATCGTCTTTACAGCACATATTGAATTTCTATGCCCACAGCCTCCAGATTCTCCACATCAGCAGTGGGGTATTCTGGGAAGACCCCAAACCCCCCTTAACCCGATCCTGTTGCATCCAGCACAGCGCTAGGCAGAGAGCAAGGGCTAGATAAGAGCACACTACAGACTGTTTCAACAGGCCTCACTTTGCCTGCCCCAGCCTTTCAAATCTTACCTTTGGCAGGTAGAGTTAAACACAAAGCAACAGCCTTGCTACTAAATGACAAAAAAAGCACAATCCGAGGGTCGATGACCTTTGTATTCATTTAGACAACTCAACCTTTCTCAACCAGAGCAGTCATCCACCTTCGCTGTGAACCTGAATTTGGCTGCCACATTTGCATGCATAATGTACTGAAAAGCCTTCTTTATAATGTTTACTTCTATGTTTCTTCCAAATGAAATCACTGAAGGGCAAATTTGATTTTCAAATCAGTTTTAAAACATCTGCCTTCTAAAAACGTAAGAGTAAGGATAAGACTTTTAGATTACAGGCAAGGGCTGATTATTTTAACTGATACCACTGTATCCATGCTAAAAATACAAATATTAGGACTTTTTTTTTTTTTTTTTAATTAGGACATTTTTAATGCACACCCAACATTTAATGGATGTTAACGGGTTCATTAGGAAAAGGCTTCCAGGCAGGTATGTTCTCAGTGATTTTTGGAGTAAAAGGTGAACTTCCTGACCCTTCTTTCAACACCAACTCATCTGACCTGTGCTTCAGCACCTTTATTTGTTGTTCCACATTACTGTATTTCTTTCAAATATAATTTAACTATACATGTTACAGTCTCCATCTCCAGGAAGCTCAAAAGTATTTAATACATTTCAGTTTGTTGTTATTATCATTTTTCCACTTTCCAATAAGACTATGTGAGATTGTAAGCTTTTCTCTATAGATGGAGGTTGTTATGGCCGTCTAGGCCCAGGTATATGACAGTAAATCCTGGAGTCCATGCCTAAGGAGATGCAGAGCAGCAGCTACAGGGGTTGATTCTACCTCATATGTAAGAGTTAAAAGCTCACACACAGGGCTTCCCTAGTGGCGCAGTGGTTGAGAATCTGCCTGCCAATGCAGGGGACATGGGTTCGAGCCCTGGTCTGGGAAGATCCCACATGCCGCGGAGCAACTAGGCCCGTGAGCCACAACTACTGAGCCTGCGCGTCTGGAGCCTGTGCTCCGCAACAAGAGAGGCCACGACAGTGAGAGGCCCGCGCACCGCGATGAAGAGTGGCCCCCACTCGCCGCAACTAGAGAAAGCCCTAGCACAGAAACAAAGACCCAACACAGCCAAAAATAAATAAATAAATAAATAAATTTATTAAAAAAAAAGCTCACACACGTTTTATATGTATAGCACACATGTATGTCAGTATCTCTATATCTGTCCAAACAATACACTATCCAGTAGAACTTTAGAACAACGGTACATAAATATTAGAAGGAGCTTTAGAAAAGTATGATGGATTTTATGTTTTACATAACTGTTTCATGTTTTTATTGATAATATAACAATAAACTGTACTATTTTAATAAAAACAGCCCTGGGGGTCCAGCACTGAGCCTCATTTTAGGAGTGGTGTTTTACAGCTGTAGAGACAGAGGTACAGGGAGAGTGAAGGGCTTGCTGAAGGATGCTCAGCCAGTCAGTGACAGAACCAAGGCTGAGAGCCAGGCTTCCTGGTTTCTAGTCCAGGGATTTAAATTTTGCCTGTTTTACTTCACTCATGTGCAGTTAATGTTGCCATACTACACACTTTTCTTTCTGATGGCAAGATACTGGTAAATATTTCAAGAACATAATCACTAATATAAAGGCTGAGCTTGAAACCATTTTACATTTAAAACAAACAATTCCAACACAGGCTTTCACATCCATGCCTGTGTTATTTCCTCCACCAGGGTCAACTTTCCTTGGGGGTGGGGCAGTCACGTGGGGCAGCCACACTGCAAGCATCAGCCCACTCCTACGGGCTCTTGAACTTTGTGGTCAGGTGGACTTTTGTCTGGCATAGCACCAACCTCATAGTAGGAACAGTTGACCTTTGAAAAATGTGGGTGTGACCTGCAAGGGTCCACTTATACGTGGATATTTTTCAATAGTAAATACCATAGCATGACACAGTCCGGGGTTCGTTGAATCCACGGATGTGTACGAACTGTGGGTACAGAGGGCTGACTCTAAGTTATTTGTGGATCAACCCCCATGTTGTTCAAGGGTCAACTGCACTTCATAAAATGGGTTGAATGATAAAGGTCTGCACAAGCTTCCAGCAGGTAGATACTGTATTCTCCTGTCAGTAAAGAAGGAGTCCTGAAAGAAGGCAGGCGGGCCTGGAGGATCAGAGCGAGGGCTGAAGTGAAGCCAGGGGTGGCCGCATTTCCCCACCCCTGATCTCTTAGAACAAACCTTCAGGATTTCTGTGCAAATGCAAATGCAGCTCCAAAGAGAGAATTGCTTCTGAAATCTGAGCCTGGGGAGGAGGGCTCAGGTTCCACTGCAAAGAACTTCGTTTGGCTCCCAGGAACACTGGCTGAAGTGTAACAACTGAGGTCACTACACTTCAAGTTTAAGATGAAGAGGTCAGTGACAAAGATGAGCTTGACGTGCTCATCTTAGCGGCAAATGGCCCCAGACCTATGGTGCGCCCCAGATGGACAAGGTCATGGGAGATCAAGTAGAAATCAGGTAAGGAAAAAAACACGATAATAAAGATGTTTGTAAACCCGTGCTTCCTATTTTTTCAAAATGCCTGCTTTACCCAAAGGTTTTCATATGTGAGTATTCATTTGACACTTAGACCTTCCCTTTTTTTTTGTGCCTCGGATCTCTCTGGCAGTCTGGCGAAGCTTATGAACCCCTTCTCAGAATGGTTTCAAATGCATAAAACAAACCACACAAGGAAACCAATGATACTGATATGCAGTGCTGCCCACAGACCCCTTGGGCAAAATGACACTGAAAGATCCCTGCCCCAAGGGAAAAGGGCAGGCAGCCCTCAGCACTTGGCATAAGGGTGCTGCATGGGGCCCGAGACTCTGGATCTCTTTATAAGCCAGAATTCTCATTTCTCAAGAAGATGTAAGTTAGACATTCTTAAAGGAAAGGCGTGCCTCATTTAAGAAATAACTATGACAACGGCTTTCACATTGCTTCCCTACACCCTTTTCCCCATTCGCTCTCCATTATGTGCTTTTCCTCCTCAGCTCCCTTTCCAAACAGCACAGAGACCAGGAATTGGCAACAGTGGTACAAATTTTAGGTTCTCTCTTTGAAAATACAATTCTGAGTTTTCCATAGCTTTCCCCCCGTTACTTTACTTTTCACTGTACTAAAATTAACAAATCATGTGATGTATACATTTCTAAAGGAGAACATTGGTCTGTGACATCATTTCAAACAACTTGGGAAGCTATGCCCAAACCTGAAAGCCAAATACCCAACATCCTAACAGAAGCTAAACAATAACATTCAAATCAAATGTAGGGCAAACCACTCCTGCTTTGAAGTAAAGACCCTCATTCTGATCACGACTGACTGCCAACACACAATGTTCAATCTGCACCGGGGGGTCTCCGTGTAAAATTCCTAAGTAGAAGGATCACAAGACTATAAATTCTAATTTAATTACACCGATCTAAGTAAACCCCAAAGACAACCTGCTGGGCTAGATATCAAATCCCAGGAAACAACTGGAAAATGTGGGCACCAGTGATACCACAACTCCAGAGATTTCAGTAGAGAATGGTTTGTTCTATTGGTGTTTGATTAAAAGTCTGCTTCCACCTGAGTCCGAGCATTTATGTGCAGAGTCAATTCAGTTCCACATGCAGTGTAGCCTTTCAGTGGAAGGCCCCCAGGGAGGAAGAACACAAAACAATACCTCCCCAGACTCCAGAGCCATTGAGATGGTGCATCTAGATTCAGATCTGAGAAGCAAAGGGCTACAAGAGTATAGATGTACCAAATGGGAGAGAGGCACTTTTTCTGAGCGCCGCTGGAAATGCTGGAGTCTGTAAGAAGCCAGGTCCCTGCCCAAGCACACGTCTCCCACAACTCGCCGATCATCATCCTAACTCCGTAAAAGTGTGACTTGCTTGCTTTTCAGTTCTAATAAACTTTCTTCATAAACTGCACACTAATTCTTCTGTGATTTGAATGAATTTTTAAGCAGACATGGGAAACAAAGAATTATTCAACCTCAGTTTGCTTTTTAGGTGACACTTGGAAAGAGTCAGCTGATAGGAGAGTCTTTTTTGATGTGTATGTTGTTTCTGAACTAGACTACAGGCAAGTGGTCTATCTTCTCTTTTCTTTATAACCCCACACAGAGCTCTGCACAAGAGAGGATCAGTCATTCTGATGAACAAATCCAACTTTTTGTGCCAAAAAGGCATAATCATCTTTTAAGTGAGGTCAGCTCAAGCAAATTCTGCATCTTAGTTGCCACTGTTCACTGATATCCTAGTTTTAGCAAGTCAGACACACCAAAGTCCCAGGCAAGAAATCTGCAGGAAGGCCAGCTCTGTGACAGATAAAAGGTAGTACCCAGTGATCATGGAAGTACCAAGGCTCCCATCAACATGATTCATAAGACTTCCCTGATATCACAAAATCAACAGCTGCTGGTCTTGCTCAAGCCATCTGATAGGGGTAAGTGGTTACCAAGAGGCCTACAGAAATAAATGAATGAATAGATAATGCCCGCTGTATCTCAGAAAGGGAGAAGACAGTCTGATGAAAAAGCAGTCTTAATTTATTACAGAAAAACACTGAATTTTACGGTGTTCTGAGCATCAAGGGAAAGTCAAGGGATGACTTTAAATGGAGGTAAGAAGGTTTACAATGTAAAGTTGTGTCCATTTCTTTTCTGAAAGTATTTCCCAATGATTAAAAAAAGAAATCAGAGCAAGAACTCCAACCAATCTGGACAGTGTGTGACTCGGGGGAGAAGAGTACACAGCATAACGGCCTTCCTTCCTCTCTCCAGGAAGGGCACCAAAGTTATCTAGGGCGAGTTCACCTTATACTTAAGATATAATCTCTCACAGGAAATTTAAAACAATAACTTGAGACATGGCAGTTTTATCATCCAAGCTACTGGGCTAAGCTTCAAGCTACTAATCCCTTGAGGAAGAGCACAGCCAGCTAAAACAAGCTTAAGAATGTATATAGTCATTTTATTATAAATGGCTACTTCAGAACCATTTTATTTGACTTTGACTTTTTAAAGGCAAGATTAGCTATTACACATTTTGGACACACTTGGAAAACAATTTGTCAATCTAGCTTGTGAAAAAAGATGCCTCTGGAAATTCATCATATGGTGAGGGGGAAAAAAACCACTCACATTTTGGCTATCACTAAAAGCCAAGCAGAAAACTCCTGTTATCAAGGATAAGTGGAAAATTACTACTTATTATATGGTATTACACAGTTTACAGAAACTGCAAGTGCTCATTACAAACTGAACATCACACTTAGCATCAGAGAAGGCAGCCAGCGCACTGGCACAGGCACGCAGCAAAACATGCTCAATTTGCTCAGCCTCCCTACGACTGAGGTTATTGTTTCCAGTACAAAGGTAACAAAGAAGCGGATGGGCTGAGTGTGCAGGCTGCAATTCTGCCATCTCCAGGAAGATCTTCTCTGCTCAAAGGCACACTTGAACTTCCCTCTAGCAGGATGAAGGGAGAACGAGTGATCTTTATTTACCCACCAAGGCCAAGCTCACTCCCATCTATGTAGTACGTGTTTCCAGATTTAGCATGCTGCTTGCTCCCATAAATGTCACCCCTACTGATTCACTCAGAGAAGATTTGGTCTAGCTAAGTATGTCAGAATCCACAAATGCCTCTATTTACATTTGGATCAAGGCCCCTCAGTTACTACTGGTCCCAAGCTGACTGGGAAAGCTTAGCTGACAAGCCCATGAGAGGAGGGAAGCAGCCAGCACAGTGCCTGACCTAGAGCAGTGGCAAAAATATGTCTGCTAAGTTATGGATGGATCAGTAACACGTTTTTGAGTTAACATGGGCCTGTGTCCCACGAATTGGGGGTTTTAGCAGGGCAATGATTCAATATGAGTTGAATGATAATCTTACTTAAGGAAGCAACTTAAGGAAATAGTGCCCGAGAAAATCAATTGTTCCATCCACAAATACGAATGGCTTAGAAGACTGTGCCCTGTCCTCCCTTCTCATCTCCTCAGAAATTTATAAAGGTAATTAATATTAATGTAAGAATATGATATTAATGCAATGTGAAGGTATAAACTTGAAAACCAGACTAGAAATCCCAAATTGAATGAATTAGTAATTGTAGATCTCAGCACATGCCATGTCTTACTAAAAACTTGATTACTAGACGTTACTGTGGCTCTCTGTCCTCGCAGCACAATACAGCCACATATCTGAGCATTTGAGGTCTTCAATTAATCTACCTGAAGCACCTACCAACAGGCAGAGGCTGTGATACAGGGGCTCACTGGTACTGTGAGAACATGAACTTTGGAATCGTATCCTCTTGTTAGTTTAAACCTGGGATCTCAACATTAGATTAGTATAGGTTTGGATTTTTATTTTAATTAGGAAAAATGAATTGAAGAGTTTCAGAAATGTGAAACAAATAGCCGAGCTTCCATGAGCCCCTCCTTCCCCCACCCCCAGCACACCCTAGAGAAAAGACTATACATTTCAAAGCTCCGCAGTCAGAATTTCTATTAAGACTATGTATCCATTGCCAAATCCTACAGAGAATTCGGTAACTCCCTAGAGAATTAGGAAGGCAACAAGAACAATATAAACAAGTTACTTGCATCTGACAGCAGCAGTACCAACACATCTGCCCTCCTTTGCCTGAGCATCCCCCCAACACGTGAACTGGAGATGAGGAAGCAAGGGATGTTATCCAGAGTTTTTCACCAGAGGAAAACCATGAACATTCTGGGAAAAGTTTAATTGCAACTCTGCCTGGAGGTAGAAGGACAAACAAGGTGACTACTCACCACTCCTTCCTGGTCAAGACTGTGCAGCCACGTCACTAAGAGCACAAACATTCTTTTGCTCAGTTTAGGTTTTTTTTACGTGGGCTCTGAACTGTTGCATAAATTTGGATACAGAGGTGAAAAGTGTATGAGCAGAAAGCACTCACTAACTCCTTCCAAAACATCTGGTAAATGTGTGCAATTCCAGATGATCACCACTCTAAAACTACACTTTAAAACTTTGTAAGACATGTTTATTACTGACAAATCAGTACATAACTTACAACTGCCATGGTGAAATTCACTTACATTCCATTTCAAGGGATCATGAAAAGAAAATGTCAACTGTGGGGAAAATATGCTTCATGGATCTTGGCTTAAAACAGAGGAAAAACACACATGCAAGTCTCTTTTGGTAGAAGGAAACAGTCTAATAAATGGCTTAATGAACAATGTAATGATTTTTTTAAAAGTAGGCAATAGGGAGAAAAAGGGAAGAAAAACAGAGGCTAATAACTCTAAACCTGGATAATGAAGACCTAGGTAATCTGGTTTAGAGACTATACTTTTAAAACCAAGTTTTAAAGTATGAATTATGATACAAGTGCTCATTACAAACATTAGATTAGATTAAACATTAATAAGCTGGTCAAATTAATACTGTGTGGCAGAAGCAGTAGTGATAGCAAGGTAGGAAATTATATGAAAATGTAAGTGGATTTCTTTGTAATCTATAGTCCTCATCATACCTTCTTGAAGATGAGTCTATTTCTGACTTGTATGTCTATCTGATTTTTAAATCTGAAGTTCATAGGTCCCTTTGGTCGGGAAATTACCAGTTTTCCCAGCTACCATGTAGGCCAGTAGTAGGTGAGTAGGCTCAAATGCTTTTTTCCAGAAAAATTTCCCTAACCCCACGCCACTTTCTGACCATGTCTATGTTCTTACAGCCCTTATATGTCTGTTTTTTACTATGGTCTTATAGGCCATGCAAAATTCTGGGAAAAGGGGACTCAGAATCAGGAGATCTGGACCCTTTCATTAGATGAGGACTTGGGAAAGGCAAGTGTAAACTGAGAGGCTTGTGTCAACTGAGAGGCTTGGACTATGTGTAAACTGAGAGGCTCATGTGTAAACTGAGAGGTTTGAACTATGATTTCCAAGGTACTTTGAGTCACAATATTTTATGATTATAGGATCCTGTTTTATATTTTACATTCTGTGTGTATGTGTGTGGGTGTGGGTGTTGCGATGGCTCCCAAACATTCAGAAGTTGTATAGAGTCTGTAAGTTCCTTCAGAGGATAAATGTCTTCCTGGTTCCTCAGTATTTTCCTTTACAATGTAGTCTCTACCTACTAGGGTCACTCAACAAATATGACTCAATCAAAGTTGGTTGGGCTACGGACTTGATTACAGACCTATGAACTACTGTAGAGGCTACTCTGAGAAAATCTGGCCGTGTACTTCCGCGGGGGGTGGGGCGGGTGGGGGATGCCATTGTACCTTGAAAAATGGCTAGATTTTTAGAAAGCAAACTTCCTCCCAGCCTAGCCCCTTATTTCCTCCCTTCTCTGAAACAGATCTAAGAAAAAGTGAATGTTATCAACTTAGATGTAAACAAGTTACAGTGGGCATTCAGCTAATGGAGCAGTTACTTGCATTCGGGAGGAGAAAGATCAAGGAAGAACTCTCAGAGCATTTCTAGATGGGTCTTGAAGGGAACAGAGGATGGGTAGAGACATGAAGATCAGCCAGCGGAAATAAAGATAATTAGCTGATCTAAAACACTGACTTATTTGGCAATAGTAATTGGACCAGACTGAAAGTTAAGTAGGATACCTGTAAAGACAGAATTAAAGAGATAAAGGTTAGAAAGTTTGGCAAGAGTCAGAAAGATATGGTAATTATATATTTGAAATCTGGGCATGAGGTCTAACAGTGGGACAGAATATTTGAAAACAAGAAGTTTGGGGAAAGCTGGTCATACAGAAATAGAAGATGACCCAGGCAAGGATCTGAGGCTTTTCTCAGGCACTGGAGGTGCCTGTACAGGGGAATAAGGAATCACAGCCAGACGAACCCAGCAACAGTGTTCCAGACACCGGAACAGCAACGGATGCAGAGTATAGATCGAGGGAAGTCCACTCGAGGCCACTATAATATTCTGGGAGAGAGGTATGAAGGTCTGAATTAAGATGGAGGCAACATAGGGACTAGAAATAAAGGAAGACATGGTGTAAAACAAAAGACATGGTACTTGACTGGCTGTGGAAGGCAAAGAAGAAAGAATCAAAGGGGTAAGAGATGCCCTGGAGAAGTTGTACTACCACCAACATGAGCAGGGACATCAAGAGAGGGGCTGCTTTATGGGGAAAAATGATGATGAGCCTAGTTTTAGACAAACTGAGTTTGAGAAGCCATTCTAGAAGGGGCCAACATTTAATAGAAAATATGAATGGAAAAGACCCATGAAGCCAAGAAAATAAATCAGATAGTAAAGGAAGAGTGCCCTTTTAGCTCTAAAAATTAATTCTATGTGCATGCTGGACACCTGAATTCACAGGAACACTTTCCCCCCCTTTCTTTTTTTTAACCTAGGAAGAAAACACCAGCCTCTTAGCACTCTGGGATTCAGCTGAGTCAGCGTTAATCATGGCATGATTACCAAGACAGCACTTCTCATTCCAACCCAGGACAAACTGAGGCAGGTCATTCTAAGAAGATATGGTCAAAACTACACTGACTTTCCTTCCTGCTGCGTTTGTTCACTGACCAACAAATAGGCTCTGCTTTCCTTTTTTGCAGATCACATGCTGACCATTCATTTTAATAAATGGATTTCTATGACAACTGTTATTCTGGTGTCTTTAGGTGCCCAGTTTGCTTGCCTGCTCAGGGTTATGTGACTCTGACTAGAGGCCCAGGGGAGGGGGGCAGACTGCATTGCATTATTGGCAATGCCTATCTCAGGGAAGGGGTTAATCAAGGGTTGGTCATGGTAAGGGGGGGGTGCCTCCCAAGCACCTCTCTGGACTCTCTGAAAGCCATCCTAAAACCACGGGAGGGATCCAGAGCTCCAGGATTCCAGAGTGAGATCTGTTCTGTGGAACAAACTCTAACCCTGCTGGGAGAGGCACACGGAGTGCCTTACCAAGTGGTTTAGAGTTCTTCCTCAGAGATTAAGGCCAGTTTTTTTTTTTTTCTTTTTTCTTTTTTAACCTTTTACTCTGAAAATCCAGAGAAACAATTGAGACATCTTCACCTTTCAAATTTGGGATTTTAAATCAAATCAATTTCCAAAGTAAAAGGGGCACAGCTGGCAAACAGTTTTTAAAGCACTCAGCTCCTCCATAAAGAAAAACTTTACTCTCTCTGTGAGTGTTTAAAAATAAAAGTAATGGACTTCCAGCCAGTAACCAATCTCAAGCGATAAACTGTTACTGGGGGATCTAAGTCATTAACTTGAGGGGCAAGGATAGACGGTGGAGACCAGACAAACTAAACTCTGGCAATAATTGAAGCTGTGGAATAAGGTTATAAATGAATCAAGGATGACAGATCAATAATGGATTAATAACGGGATGCTGGGACACATTTCTAGTCTACGAGGACTACATTATCAGGGCAACAAGCAACTTTTATTTTCTCCCACAAACTCCTCCTTGTTCTATGTGACAGCATCTGAGCTGGGATGGACAGAAGTCCTGATTGAGCTCTGTGATGACAAGAGCTCCAGACAGAAGCAGGACAAAAGAAACCAACATGCATGCATGATTGGAGACAGAGTGGTAGCACTCATCCATTCATTCATTCAAACAATACAAGTGCTAGGTCCTTGCTAGGAGACCATGGCTAAGAGTGAGTGAAACAAACCAAATCCCTGCTCTGATGGTGCTTACATTCTAGAGGGGAAGAACAACCGTAATTTAATAACCTTGCTAAGCAAAGTGTCAGTGCAAACTGTAGTATCAGCTGCAAAGGAAAGAAGCTCGGTTCTCTGAGAGGGAATAACAAACAATGGTCGCCACAGGTGGTCAGGGCAGACTTTCTGAGAAAGTGGACTTGAGCTGAGAACAAAAGGATAATAAGGGTTAACCAGACAAAGGGCAGGGGTGTGGGCTCCAGAGAGAGGCCATGGCATGTGCAAAGGCTCTGTGGGAGGACAGAGTATGACATGTGGTGGGATGTGAGAGGAAGCTAGGCTGATGCGAACATGGGGAGCACAGGGAGGGTGATGCAGAATAAGTCTGGAGAGGCAGGAGGGGGGCAGGTTGTGTAGGCCCTCTAGGCCACGTGAAGAATCATGGTCTTTATCCAGAAAGCAATGGGAAGCCAGTTAAGGGTTCTAAGCAGATATAGTACAAGAGTTGTGCTTGAAAAATGCCACTCTGGCTACAGTAAGTGAGGTAAACTTGAGGGAGGGTACAGCGAGAATGTCGAGGGGTCAGTTAGCAGAGCAGAGGAGAGAGGAGACAGATGATGGTAGTTGGATTAAGTGGTCTTGACTTATCTTTGTCATCTGGACTATAATATTAATATGAAAGCTATTTCCATAAAAAAGAAAAATCTTTCTGACTATGTACATTTTAAGTGTACTCACACAGCTCACTGAGCAAGTTTTATTGAGGCATGCCTCATTTTTTTTTTTTTTAAATAATAGGCATGGAAAAATTATTATCCTCACAGAATAACATGGCTCCTGGGTTAAGCAAGGAAGAGGGAAAAGAGCTCTCAGCTTTTCTCTCCTGATCATTGGCTATCCAAGGGGACTTCATTTCCTTCCAGAGCCGTCACCTGTCAAATGTTCTGGGGGGGGGGGAGGAGCCGCTCCACTGGTGGTCCACAGAACCTGCCGATACCTCTAAACTTACAACTCAGTTCACATATTTAGCATCAAAATCTACTTTCCATGTGGCTTCCAACAGAGGGGTAAATTTTTCCTTAAAAAGTTTCTGAAATACAAAAGGTAAATCCCTTCTCTAGACATGCAGGGATAAGTGACTGACTCCCTTCTGATGTTTTTTATTCCAAAATATTCATCTACTCTGGCTACTTCATAACCCCATAAACAAAAGTATGATTAACAAGTGTTTCCAAGTCTGGTCTAACAGATAGATGCCTTCCACAGGGCAGGCTCTGATACCTCATCATTAACTCAGGGGTCTGCCTAGTACCAGACATATCCTCTGTGTTTTATCTGAATTCTGTTATTTTTTTTCATTTTTTTTTTGCCATTCCTCTTACAGATACATGTTTCTCTATCATTCAAGTTCTAAAACTCTTGACAAAATTAACACCAATGTTTGCCCTTTAAAAAAAAAAACACAGGAAAGAACATGACTAGCTTTTTTCATTGCTGTCAAATGCTGTGTAGAAAAATGGAATTAAGTATGAAAAGAGAAAAATAAAATCTCCATCGAACATTTTAAAAGTGACAATTACATAACCAGAGCCCATTAACGGGCTCACGCTTCACGAAGGAGCAGCAAGCACACTCCTCCAACTGCTCAGGGAAGGGGGTCTGAGGAGGGCAGCCCACCCGTGACCACAGCAGACTCACAAAAAATGGTAATATTTCAATACAGGACCTATGCAACAGCCAAGATCTGCAATCCCATCCTGGACACTAAAACTAGCACAATAAACAGGAACTTCTTCTCATCAGAGGTCTCAATGGTGAAGTTATTTTCTCCATTAAATCCCACTTTCTTTCTATTGCATCACATTAGTGACCCCAAGCCCTCTACACACAACCCCAGGTCACATGATTAGCAGTGACCTCCTGGAACCAACCCAAGATGTTCGTTTTGTTAAGTGCCAGCCTAAGAATCAAAGCTGGTGGAAAGGAAGCTTTCTCAACTTTATCACTAACAATGGCAAAGAAGATGCAGCAAGGTAAATAAACAGTCTAGGTTTAAATGTCCCATTTTTCAATCTTGCTACACTTTGGCAGAGTTTACTGAGGCTGTGACTCTCCACCTTTAATTTATCCCGTTGTCCTCAACCACTGCAGCACTTAGAGAAAGAAACATGACTTCTCATTCTAAGATTCCTAGTGAATAAATAGAAACAGACCCCAGAACAGAATGTTGCCCCTCCCCAGGACTAAATGACAGAACATTCAGCAAAGGGGACAAACTGCTTCTCAGATAGGAATACTGTCAGGCTGAAGTACAGGGAGCAGACGAGCTGTCCCTACAGAGGCCTTTCCAGGTGACACAGAGACTGTCAAAGTGCTTCTCAGGGAAGGCCCAGGGGAGAAACTTTCTAAAGTTAAGATGCTATAGAAATTGCCTGATCCAAGGTAGTGTTCCACGGTCTCAAGTAGGCCAGGCCCCTCTGAGTGGGGAAACACAAGTGGAAATGGACTTCTGAAGTCCTGGGGAAAGATGAAAGGAAGAAGTACTCTTGGAGAACTGGGCTCTGAGAGGCCCAAGGGGAGAAGCATAAGGAAAATGTGGCTCAGGTGTCCTTTTCAGGGAAGCACTTGTGCTTAGGGTAAGTGGCTTCAAGGTTCTGAAAAGCTACTACGATATTGCTATGTACAGCACTTATTTAATTTCTTTAATTTATTGCTGACAGTAAATAAACCATGCCACTCTGCCAGCATATGCTACTCAAATAATGTCAAGGGCAAATCTCTACAAGACATTTATGGCAGCAGCTAGGAAAAAAAAAATCTTTTTCAAATAAAGTTTTCCTTTTGATTTTAAAAGAAGTACATATAAATTGGTCAAAAATGTAGGAAACTAGAAATAATTTCCCTAATCCCAATATACAAAGTCAACCATTATTAACATTTTGGCATATTTCCTTCTGGCTTTCTTCTTCCATTGTTTTTTCTCCTACTTGTGATTATAATTCTATAATTTTGTATCCTGTTTAAAAAATCTTGTATAAGTATTTTCTTAAGTTATTAAAAACTCTGTTTCTTTTGTTTTTTTGGTTTTTCTTGGCCATGCCACATGGCTTATAGGATTTTAGTTCCCTAACCAGGGATTGAACCCGGGCCCTTGGCAGTGAGAGCTCGGAGTCCTAACCACTGGACTGCCAGGGAATTCCCTAAAAACTCTTTACAACATCATTTTAATGGCCACTTAGGCTAGGGAAGAAAACTTACTCAGAAGGAAATATGACTAGTATATCTGGCAAGCAGATGGACAGTCTGTGAGAAAATCAGCCTAAAATCTAGAGACACTAGGTAGTTCCAGATTAGGACCACAGAAATCTCAAGTGGAAAAAGAAAATCTTCAGTATTACCCAATTTTTTATATCTAATTTTTTATATTTGCCAAAATGTTTGCCAAGGGGGCACAGTCTTGGACAGATGATGGCCTACATTGCTAACACTTTGGCAGACAGAATTATTAGTCAATGGGACCAAGACAAAGTGAAGAAACAGTTAAAAAATGAACATGAAGGAGGTCAATATGTAAGGAGCACATGCTGGCAGGAAACAAGACAGCTGCATAACACAGGAGAAACGCAGCCAGGCACAAGGAAGGAAAGGGAAAAGATGCGGGGTCACTGGGGAGTATCAACAGCCCATGCAGTAGAGCTTCCGGGAATGCAAGTTCAAGATGGCCGACATAATCGGCACATTTACCTTGCTCCCTTCCTGGAAACCAGTGAGGTGACATCAAAGAAATACAAAGGAGACATCTTCATAATAGTGTTGCAAACTCAAAAGAAGGCTATTAGCAAATCAAGATTTTGTTGAATTTCTAGAAAATGGTAGGTGGATGAAACATTATTCATAAATCTGAGGGGAATTAGGCAGATTTCCATATAATAGCAAACTGAGCAGGATGGAAGAAAAACGACCCACATCCAGCCATACCATTGTGAAACTTAAGACCTCCGAGGATGAACAGAAGATCCTAAAGGCTTCTATAGGGAAAAATAAATTATTACAAAGAATAAGAATCTGCTTATATCATATTTCTCATCAGCAACATTAGATGATAGATGGCAATAAATCCAAGCTTTCAAAATTCTGAAGCAACTGAACTCTATACCCAGTTAAACTATGAGTCAGGTATGCAAGTATTCTGAAAATTTGCCTTCCACATACCCTTTCTGAAGAAATTACCTATAGATTTACTCTGTGCAATGCTCATAAGGGATCTTCTTAACTAAGACCCAATCAAGTCATATTTGGCTTCAAATTCACCCAGGAGAGAGAAGAGAAAAGACAGTGTGCCACCAGGGTAGCAGCAGGCATTTCTCCTCAGGGGGAGTCCTTGTAGCAGTCCATACAAATGTACAGGAGTCACTCCTGCTGGCATGCAAGTGACACAGCTCAGGTGAGTGTATAAGACTTACTCTGGGCAGGTGTGGGGCCTCTCTGGCCTAGAAGCCTTATATTTCAAATTGAAAATAATATCTCTTGTAATAGTTCCATAAACACAGATCCCAGAACTTTCATGAGGGACATGTCTAGTCACAAGTCATCACACTCAGGAAACCCAAAGCTATGACTTCCAACCAGATATTAAAAGTCCTCCCAGCCAGATGCAATTGACCAATCAGGGGTGATTTTTACCATAAGCAATGTTGCCTAATAACCCAGCTGACATTCCACTTCGATCAGATTTTCAGGGGAAGAGATCTAGAAAGGTAACTGGGCCAAAGGACAATATCTCCTGCAAAGGAAAAAGGGTTTTATTACCCCTTTACCCACATTCTACAAAAAGATCACAGCTGTAGAGTAGGCCTAGGAAGCAGTCTGTTCAAAAATAAACCAATGATGGGATGTAAACTGGTGCAGCCACTGCGGAAAACAGTGTGGAGGTTTCTCAAAAACTAAAGCTAAAACTACCATATGACACAGCAATTCCACTCCTGGGTATATATCCAAAAAAAACAAAGCCACTAATTCGAAATGATACATGCACCCCAATGTTCATAGCAGCATTATTTATAATTGCCAAGATATGGAAGCAACCTAAGTGTCCATCAACAGAAGAATGGATAAAGAAGCTGTGATACACACACACACACACACACACACACACACAAAATGGAGTACTACTCAGCCATAAAAAAGAATGAAATCTTGCCATTTGCAACAACATGGATGGACTTGGAGGATATTATGCTAAGTGAAATAAGTCAGACAGAGAAAGACAAATACCGTAAGATATCACTTATATGTGGAATCTAAAAAATACAACAAACTAGTGAAAGAAAAAAAACAGACTCAAAGATACAGAGAACAGGGACTTCCCTGGTGGCGCAGTGGTTAAGAATCCTCCTGCCAGTACAGGGGACACAGGTTTGATCCGTGGTCTGGGAAGATCCCACATGCCGTGGAGCAACTAAGCCCATGCACCACAACTACTGAGCCCACATGCCACAACTACTGAAGCCTGCACACTCTAGGACTGTGTGCTGCAACTACTGAAGCCCGCGCACCTAGAGCCCGTGCTCTGCAACAAGAGAAGCCACCTCAGTGAGAAGCCCGCGCACTGCAACAGAATAGCCCCTGCTCACCACAACTAGAGAAAGCCCGTGCGTAGCAACAACGACCCAACGCAGCCAAAAAATTTAAAAAATTTTAAAAATAATAATAAAAAAAAAAGATACAGAGAACAAACTAGTCATTACCAGTGGGGAGGGGAGGAGGGACCATATAGAGGTAGGGAACTAAGAAGTACAAACTATTATGTATAAGATAAGCTGCAAGGATATACTGTACAACACAGGGAATATAGCCAATATTTTATAACTACAAATAGAGTATAACCTTTAAAAATTGTGAATCACTATACTGTACACCTGTAACTTATGTAATATTGTACATCAACTATACGTCAATTAAAAAAAAGGGAAAATAAATTAACCAGCGAACAAAAGTATGCTTCAGAACTTCTGTAACAGGAAAAAGAGGCAATTAGGAACTCCAGGAAAACAAAAAGCTGGCTAATATGAAGCTAGCTATTTATCATTTGTGGAATACTTCTGAGCACTTGTAAGAAAATCGAATCTGTGATCTGAACACAGTACAATTCTTCCAAGAGGGACACAAGTTCAGTGATGTTGAACAGCATTTCCCTCACTACAGAGCCAATGAATTACTAGATCTGTAGGGAGCAGTGTTTATATAATCATAATATTATAATGAGTTCTTAGTGGTTTTCCCTTTTCAGGATCAGTTTATAGCCAACACATGGAAGATTTAAATAAATCAAAAAAACAGAAAATAATGTCATAAATCTTCACAATGTCAATGAGGTGGGACAGCTAACAGATGGGGAGAGACAGAGGGAAATGTAGGGGTGGTAATTTCTTTACTAACATAGTAGGGAGTCAAGAAATACTATCCACAATTGATGGATCAAAAAATAGAGGTTTAAGTACATTGTTTAATTTTAACAGGTAAGTAATAGTAGAACTAAAAAGAAAAACATAACTAACAAAAAATGAGGAGTGGTTAAGTGAGCTAAATACCTCATTTATTTTTATACCAAGGAGTTAGTGAAGTTGATAAAGAGAGATATAAAAATATTATTTATAATTGAGAAGTTATAAAAACTAAAAAAAAGTCAAAAGTAGTTACTTCTGAGGAATGAAACAGAAGATGGGAGGGTAAAAATCTACTTTTCACTTATATCTTTTTGGACTGTTGAAAATAACTTTCCATGGGCATGTTTTACATTTATAATAAAAAAAAAAAACTGATGTTAGTATTTTACTGTACTGACACAGATTTAGGGTTCAGCAATTTAGAAGACAGTAGAGAAAAGGAATCAACGATTAAAAAGTGAAATAAGGGACTTCCCTGGTGGCGCAGTGGTTAAGAATCCACCTGCCAATGTAGAGGACACAGGTTTGAGCCCTGGTCCGGGAAGATCCCACACGCTGTGGAGCAACTAAGCCCGTGCGCCACAACTACTGAGCCTGCGCTCTACAGCCCGCGAGCCACAACTACTGAAGCCCGCATGCCTAGAGCCCGTGTCCACAACAAGAGAAGCCACTGCAATGAGAAGCCCGTGCACTGCAATGAAGAGTAGCCCCTGCTCGCCACAACTACAGAAAGCCTGCACACAGCAACAAGGACCCAACGCAGCCAAAAATAAATAATTTATTTTCTTAAAAAAGGGAAATAAGGTTAAAAGGTACAGGAATAGATGACGTGAAAAAAGAGAACAAAAAGTAATTTTGTAAAATCAGCTGATACATTTGTGAAAACATAGGTAAACCTTGAGGGCATTATGCTAAGTGAAGTAACTCAGACAGAGGAAGACAAATATTGTATGATCTCACTTATATGTGAAATCTAAACAAACAAACTCATAGAAACAGAACAGACTGATGGTTGCCAGGCGCTGGGGGGGCGGGGTGAGGGAAATGGGAGAAGGTGGTTAAAAGGTACAAACTTCCTATTATAAGATAAATAAGTTCTGGGGATGTAATGTACAGCATGGTGACTATAGTTAACAGTACATCTGTATATTTCAAAGTTACTAAGAGAGTAGATCTTAAAAGTTCTCACCATAAGAAATAAAATTATAACAAGGTGAGGTGATGGATGGTAAACTTGCTGTGGTGATCATTTCGCAATATATACATATACCAAATCATTGTGTTGTACACTCTAACCTTATACAATGTTATATATCAATTACATCTCAATAAGCTGGGAAAAACCCCAAATCAGTCAATACAAAAACAGGATTATCTATGATAGAAAATGAGCCTTTATCCTGAAAGCTCCAACTGTAGCAGGCCAAAAAAGGAAACTATCCTAACCCAGGAGCAGGAATTTATAGGAAGACATTGGAGAATCTCACTCCCTAGGTCTTTTTCAGACGACAGCAAAAATCTGTCCTCTGATTTCTTGACTAGGTAGAATGCTATCAAGAGGCAGGGCTATTGATTTCTAATGGTCCTATAGAATTTCATTTATAACATGACTTGCATACTTTATTTCACTAAAAAACAGGCTACAATACTTGAAGCTAATAGGATCCTCTCTTGAGGACTGCTCTGGAGTACATTAGTTCAAAAGGAAAGGCTTTCTTCTTTTATCATCTACATATCTTCCATAAGATGTTACAGGAAAACCCGAACGAACTTGTTGGCCAACCAATACATCTTCTAAGAACTAACTCAAAAATGGGAGGCACAATAGATTCAGCTTATGTCTATAAACATTAAATCATAACCTTTGGCTCCATTGATTCCTAGAGGGTTAATAGGCACTCGCCTTCTTGCTACTACTCTTGTTCTTCTAATATATTATTTATTAATTTGTAAAACACTTACTGCTATAGTATCTAAGTGCTAACATACAAGGTTAAGAACACTTATATTATTGAAACCCACCAACTAATGGAAACAAAAAATTAAAAAGAGAAAAAAAAAAGATGCTGATGACTTAATGCAAGGCTACTGGGAGAGGATCTAATGAGTGAATGGGTTTTTGAATCAAGAAAAACCCATTTAAATAAATATAAAATCATTATGATATGTACCTTGTCAGTAGTTAGTCAACCAGTTCTTGTTGAAAACCCAATTGTATAACACCTTCAACAGGGGGACATAAAAGACATGAAGAATCCAATTTATAACTCATAAAATGACAGAAGAGATGGGTGATGGTAACCAGTGAGATGTGTAAAAGATGAGGAAGAGAGGGTCTGGTTTGTGAGCTGTATACCCAATAAGCAATGACTCTGGAAAGATAAATGGGTAGTTGTTCATGGGCCTTGAAGGCCTTCCTAGTGTATAAAAAGAGTTCTGGGAGCTTGGAAATAAGCGAATCACTTCATTTCCCAGTTTTCATCATCCACCTTGGTTTAGCAATGCTTTGGGTTCTAGGAGGGAATGTGGTACCAGAGAAAGAGCCCTTCATTCTCTCTTTTATAAAATGCGGACGATATCCCATACAAGGTGTTTTGTATTCAGGACAGAATAAGATAAAATACATGCAGGCAAAGGAATACTAGTCACTAAATAATTGTTAGTTTTCTTATGGTATGGTAGAGATGGCTACAAGATCTGTGATCCACTGAGAAGTGGCTGCCCAGCCAGGAGCTGACTACGTTTCCTAGTCCTACTAGCATCTAGTGTGGCAACTGACTAGTTCTCCCCAGTGGAATGCAAGTGGAAGTGATGTTTACTATACCCAGGCCAAGGCTGTTCAGATCCAGGTTTACCTTCTCTCTGCTCTTTCCCCATCTATCAGCTAGATGCAAATGATGCTGATGAGGCCCTAGATGATGGCAGAACCACAAGAAGGAAGACACCTGGGTTCCTCAATCATCTGTGAAGAGCCACTTGACAACCAGGAATACTCATGACTGAGAAGTACACTATTGTGTTAAGCCACTGACATATTGAAGCCACTAGTTGTTACAGCGGCAAATGTTACCCTAACCAATACAAACATGCTATAAAATTACTATAATAATAATGGTGAGGATGTCAGACATTGCATCAAACAAGCCATCATTAATGCTATTATGAAATCTTGAAAAGATGTTCAACATCATTAGCCATCAGGAAAATGCAAAGCAAAACCACTATGAGATGCCACTTCACTCCCACTAGGATGGCTATGAACAAAAAGATAGACAATAACAAGTACTGGCAAGAATGTGGATAAATTGAAACCTTGTTACACTGCTGGTAGGAATGCAAAATGGTACAGCTGTTGTGGACAAGTTTGGCAGTTCCTCAAAAACTTAAACATAGAGTTACTATAAGACCCAACAATTCCACTCATAGGTATATATACAAGAGAACTGAAAACATATGTTCACACAAAAACTTGTACAGGAATGTTCATAGCAGCAATACTCATAATAGCCAAAAAGTAGAAACAATTCAAATGTTCATCAGCTGATAAATGGATAAACAAAATGTGCTATATATATTCCTATATTATGGAATACTATTCAGTCATAAAAAGGAAATGAAGTACTGATACATGCTATAACATGAATGAACCCTGAAAACATTATACTAAGTGAAAGGAGCCTGGAGCAAAAGATCGCATACTATATGATTCCATTTATATGAAATGTCCAGAATATGTAAATCCATAGCGACAGAAAGAAGATTATTGGGTGCTGGGGCTGTGGGCTCTAGAGGGAAATGGGGAGACTGCTAATGGGCAGGAGGTTTCTTTTTGGGGTGGTGAAAATGTTTTAGAACAGTAGATAGTCATGATGATGGCACAACCCTGAACATACTAAAAACCACTAAACTGTAGAGTTTAAAAGGGTGAATTCTATGGTATGGGAATCATATCTCAATTAAAATAAAAAAAAGAAATCTCAGCTATTTGCTTTATCTTGCCTCCCACAGCATCTGGCTCTACACAAAAAGGCACTGAGCTCTTTTCAGGCAATGACTGGGAAAAGGTATGAGGGAACCTTCTAGGATGCTGCAGATGTGCTAATTTCAATCTGAGTGGTGGTTACATTCATTCTTAGCATGATTCTAAGCTGGTCAGAACTCAGAATCCTTCTGCCTGGCTTCACCCATAACCAGGTAAGGTCAAACAGAGCCCCAATGCCATATGCATGAAATGTTTCTGTTTCCCACAGGAGACCTAAGATACAAACTTTCCTTAGTTTAGGTAACAGTGTAACTAACATGGAGATGAAATAAATATTTAAAGGTAACCCTGAGAATGATATGAGGGTGGGGAATAGGTGAGAGTCTCAGAATACTACTAAAGTGTGTATTGCATCAGCAAAAATCACTAAGGAAGAAAAAAGTCCCGAAGGGGTAGTATGGGATGTGGGGGGAGGACCTGAGAGAGGATTGCATGTGGAAAGTATCTTTCTTTTCCCTGCTTAGATACATGCCACTTTTAAAAGTCAAGTTAAAACCACAAAATAAGAAATGTTTCTTTGGTCATATAAAGTAAACTCTCATCCAAGTACTTAATAGTCAAAACTGAAGTAGGGCTTCCCTGGTGGCGCAGTGGTTGAGAATCTGCCTGCCAATTCAGGGGACACGGGTTCGAGCCCTGGTCTGGGAAGATCCCACATGCCGCGGAGCAACTAGGCCCGTGAGCCACAACTACTGAGCCTGCGCGTCTGGAGCCTGTGCTCCGCAACAAGAGAGGCCGCGACAGTGAGAGGCCCGCGCACCGCGATGAAGAGTGGCCCCCGCTTGCCGCAACTAGAGAAAGCCCTCGCACAGAAATGAAGACCCAACACAGCCAAAAATAAATAAATAAATAAATTAAAAAAAAAAAAAGAACTAAGGCTCATTAAGTAAAAAGAGGCACAAGACCCCTTTAAAAACAACAACAACAACAAAAAACTGAAGTAAAGGATCATCAGAATGTTTTAACCTCCAAATAAGAATATAATTTGGTGACTCCATGAATCTTCACTGGAATCTTCTGAATCCAGTGGAAAGATTGTCTTTTAAAGTGGCATAAATTCCTGAAGGATGTAACTTACTTGCAGGTGACTTTAGTTCTGTCGGCTACCATGGTCCACTGCTGCTGGTTGGTGGAAACCTCGACATAGTAGCTATAGCTCCGATCGTCACAGTCCCACAGTAATAACCTGAATAGAAGGAAAACATAAGAATGCTGTGAATGCTCCACCTGGCTCTTTCCTTAGGCTGTGTGCGTGAGGGGATCTATGTCTACTCTAGCCTTCCAACCTGTCTTCTTTGCCCACACACTTCCAGGACTAAAGAAAGAAAGTGAATCCCCAACGAAAGCATGCTGGGAGAAGGTGGAGTCAGCCTGCAGTGAGAGGCTTGTTTCTTTAAAAATTTACTTCACAAGTCACCCAACCCCAGGCGGCCTCTGTCCCCCAAGTGGCAAAGATCTTCTGATTGGCTTATCAGGGAGATGTCCCCAGATCCTCCTTCCTGATTCTTCCAGCTCTCATCTCTTTGGCTGGGCTGAACAAAGGTAACACCCTTGAGACCACTGTTCATGGGGAAATCTGTGATTTCTAATTGGTATTCTAAGTGGTAGTTACTAGTATGCCCCAATGACCTTAAACATGTTTCAGGTTCCTTCTCATTCTGACCAGACTTTCTGCATAGCTTTCGTAAGACTGCCTGATTGGGAGATACAGGCAAACATATATTCGTCAGTAAAATTTTTTATTTCTTAGAAATTGATCATATTGGTCCTGTTCTTCTTATCCCCCTTTTTAGCTCAGATAAGAACCAAAGCATTGACTATGTGATTTTATTTACTTGAAGCTCAAAAGAGACAAGATTTATCTATGGTGACAGGAGTCAGAATGGTAGTTACCTCTGGGGGAGGGAATGATTGGAAAAGGGTGAGGGAACCTTCTAGGATGCTGGAAATGGGCTAATTTTGATCCAGTGGAAGTTACATGGGTATATACATGTGTAAATATCCATCAAGCTATTCACAAAAGGTTTGTGCACTGTATGTGTGTCATTCCTGAATTTTAAAAATAGAATAAAAAAAGAATCTAAATATTATAATATGGGAGCAGAACACAGTCCAGCCTTCTGCTTCTGACAGTGCCACTGTGGTGAGAGATCATTGTTTTCTATAACTTCAGCCTCAAAAGTCCTTCCCATACAAGATATCTATCTTATTGCTTTACAGTTGGGCATGCACATTTGTTTCCTCCACCAGCTAGAACAGAGTGAGCTCCCTGAAGACAGTGTCTATGTCTTACTGGTTTTTCCACACGCAGGACTTGGCACAGACTCTCACACAGAGCCTACACTCCATGAATATTTGCTGAGCGAATATCAGTAGATTATTTGTAACAACAACAACAATGATCATTATTATTATAATGGCCAAAATTTCTTTAATGCTTACCGTGTACCAGGCCCTATGCTAAATGCTCTATGTAACTTATTAAATCTTTCCAAAAGTCCTCTTAGCAAGCATTATTATTCTCATCAAATTATATATGGTGAAAGTGAGGCTTAAAGCTGTTAAGTAATTTATCTAAACTCAGTGAGGGTTCCAACCTGGTGTCCTGACCAAAGCCCCTTTCTGTACTCTGCTGTCAAATGTTTCCTTTACTCCCAGGTTATGTGTCTGGGTCACAGTTTACAACCTATAACCTATCACTCTACAAAAGTAGTTTGTATTATTTCTCCTTAATCCTGCAATTACAATCAATGACAGTCCTTTGCACAAGTTCAGTTTAGTGTCACCTCTAAAGCTATTACTAAGGATTAGAAATGCCACTGTGTTCCGCTTTCCCCTCAGTTCCTTATTTTCAATTGTAATTTTGTTTGCTATCAATGATAGTACACACTACTTAATAGGCTAGAATTCGTCTTTTAAGTAGAGAAAACTGTTAAAAGGTTTTGGAAAGCATAAACAGATGTGTAATACTGCACATGCTACTGCTTCTCTTGAACTCACCTAAGTATTTAACCTCTCAAAGTACTCTGAATCAATCAGACAGGAATCCACCCTATTGTTTTTAGTGTCCAATAATTCTACTTTTAGATTATACCAGTGTGCATGATAAGAAAGTGAATCATTTCCCTCATTAGACATTTCCTCAAATATTACTCTAGTCTCTCAGCATGTTTATGCAGTAAGCCTATATTAATTTATACTTAGTAACTTTTAAAAATGTAATTTTTGCTTCTATGTTTGGCTCTCAGAATGAATATAAGCCTTTTAGAAAGATCGTTGATCTCTCTGTTTTTAAAAAACTCTACTCCAAACATGTGGGCTCTGTTTATAGCATATGTTCCATATATGTTCTGGGCTGAAATCATTCATAACTCTGCCAGAGTAGATTAAAACCAGGAAAAAAAACTTCACCATTCTCTTTATTGAACAGCCCTGGTAACAGGCTTTTTGGGAGATGACGTTGAGGCTGTTTCCCAATGGAGTTTTGGATTATTTATGGAGAGCCAGGTTTATCATAATCCATATCCTTCTGGATAATCTTGAGTTAGTGCTTCTACCAGTGTATCCAAATGAAAATAATCAGTCCCTTTTGGGCTAAAATCTAACCAGATCTTGAAATATTTCATGGAAAAATATTTTTCATGGAAAAATGTTTCATGGAAAAAGTTACAGTAACTTATTCTATGAAGTCCTACAATTTCTTTCAAGGTAAAATGAAGATCACTTGTAATTCCAGTAATTTTGTCAACACATACACATGGTGCAAACTGCTTCTTTGCTTAATGACCTATTATGAATATCTTTTTTTTTGCATCATCAAATATTCTTCCTCATCATATGTACTGGTTTCATAGAATTTCACTGTGTGGATGCCCCATAATTTACTTAATTAGTCTCTTATTGTTGGACATTTAGGTAGTTGATAATATTGCACTGCTTTGAAACCTCTGTGATGAGCATTCTTAAGCTAAATCTATGGTTATTGTCTTTGAAAGTCGCTAGAAGTGAAACTCCTGGAGCAGGGCTTATGAGGCCTTGATGTGTATTATAGAACAGCTGCACACCTGTCCCCTCACCTCACCCGCAATGACAGTCTGCACCAATTTATACTCACACTACCAGCAGTGTATGAAAATGCCTGTTCTGTGCATCATCACCAATATTGTATATTATCTTTAAAAATACTGCCAAGTTGATAGATGAAATATCTCTCATTATTTTAATTTGCAGTTTTTTACTTATCATTGAACTTGAACATTTTACCCATTTTCTACTTATATTTATCCTTTTGTTAATGACTTACAAGATGCCCTTTATATTTAAAGGATATTAATCCACTGCCTATCACAGTTTGCATGCTGAAGATACTAATTTTTATTAGCCTACTCTATCAATCTTTACCTCAATAATTTCTCCTGGCCTCAATTCTTTTTTCTGAACAGCAGCCAAGTGCACATACCAGTTGAGACATCTCCTCTCTATTCCTCTATTAAGAGTCCCTGGGGGCTGGAAATGCGGGGTCAGGGTGACTCCTGAGTGGAAAAGGGACACTGATGGATCTCAGGTTGTCAAGCAAGGGCTCAGACTCACCTACACATAGGAGTTTTTAAGATAGATTCTTTTTTTAAAATTGAATGAAAGATTCTTCAAATTCTATAGTGCTCTACAATTTTCAAAAATTTCACACACGATTTCATATAATCCCGTAATAACCATTTTTTAAATCCTCTACCCCTATATTGCCCCTCCCCCTCCCCTTCCCCCCACTGGTAGCCACTAGTTTGTTCTCTATATAAAAGGGATTCTAATTTCTGTGCTAGGATGCATACTTGCTTGGAATGTAGGCTTAGCCAGGAATGAAAACCCCTCTGTTGATTCAACTGAAAAAAAAGTAAGCACAGCTTAAGGACGCTAAAGGAAAAATTGGCTCAATCTCTTTTTTGCCCATGGAGAGAAATTTTGTTCTAATAAGGCACAACTGTAAAGCCCACCAATTCCCTTCCCTTCTTTCCCTGCCAGCAAAGTCTGTTCCCGTATCTTTGCACCTGCAACAACACAGCAATATTTCCGATTTGTAATCTGCCAGAAAAGGTCTGCCCAGTGAGCTGGCCCAGGACAGACACACTCCCTCTGACGTTAATTGAGAGTAGCTCCTTAAACATACCCGACATCCCCCCATCCACATACCAGAAGCCATTTTCAAAAAGGGCTGAATAAAGGAAGCTGCTAGCCAAGATCTATTGATGCAGATCAAGTCTGTGTTTAGCTGTGGCCACAAACCCCTCCACCTAAAGAGCACTGCATGAAATGCCTGGTGATATTAAATACCGTCTCCTCCATCTTCCTTATTCTCACTGTGGAATTTCCCTGAAAAGCAGTGAAGAGCTGGGCTTTTTTAAATTGATTAGCAGATGTGATTTTGCTTACATCTTCCATAAGTGCTCTGGCTGGCTGCATACCATTGATTACTGGGGTTCAGTTTACAGGAACTAATTGCTCTCCTTGCTGGTGTTTTGATACAAAATTCAATAGCGAATATGTTTTCAAAACTCTTGTCTTTGCGACTTGAGTCAGAAGTGACTTGAGGCAAACCCAGTGGACTGAGTTTTCCCTTCTTTAAAATAATTGCTCTCTCATCAGTCTGTGAAGAAAGTTTCCAAATTATAGCATTCTAATTGGAAAGTCTGCATTATGCATGCGATGACAAACTATGTTGTGCTGAATGGCATTTTTTTCATCCTTTTCTTAAGGGATTAATTCTGTGCCAGATTGTGAACAATGGCTGAGGTTTAACAGTTGAGATCAACAGCTTCTGCACTGAATTGGTGTCTTTTAGATCAGCAGCAAGTGTCTGTTTTGCCTGCTTCTATCTGTCCATCGTTCGTGGGAGACTCCACTGCAAGGCCAGGGGTCAAGACTGCTGCTCTTGCTGAGTTTTCCCATTTGGGTAAAAACAGACAACTAAGGGAAGATCAACTGCCAAGATATTAGTCATATAATAATAATTTATCATAAAATCCATTTCCAATCTCTCAAAGTCAAAGGTACTTCTGACCTCAAAAATTTGCACAGACTATTCTTTGTTAAAAATCTTCAGAAATTAAGTTCTTCAGAAATAATTGTCTTCCATTCAACAATTCAACAAATGTTTATTGAGCACTGACTAAGTGACATTAGGCAAGTCATTTAACTTGTACTTCAGTTTCATCCCTTGTGAAATTAAAGGTCTAGATTTGATGGTTTCTAAGGGCTCTTCTAGTTCCAACATTTTGTAATTTTCTGCAACAGCCTATGCAGTACAGGGTTTTGGGGTTTTTTGGGGGGCATATCTGTCCTTTACATAGTAACTCCTCTTTATTTCTCTATCTATCTATTTATTGGCTGTGCCGTGCAGCATGCACGGGATCTTAGTTCCTGAACCTGTGCCCCCTGCAGTGGAAGCGCAGAGTCTTAACCACTGGACCACCAGGGAAGTCCCAGTAACTCCTCTCTTAGAGAACTATTTCTGGCCCAACCTTGAGGTATATGTAGGGGGTTCCAGAGCTCTGTAGACCCAGCTGCATTACAGGAAGACATATGACCCCTGGTGGGCCAATCAGATTTCATACCAAAAATTTAGAATTATGTAAGATTTTAGCATAATTGGCTCTGTTCACTTAAAATGATGATAAAAATGTAGACATTCTGGAGTGACCCTCTTTCATCAGAAGCTCAAAGAAGCGAAGAAAGTCATCTGCGATGAGAAGCAAGAAGACAGATGGTATGGCCCAGGGAGGGCTGTCTGGGATCCTCGCAGGATTCCAACATCTGATTTTAGTCCCTATGGGGGCCACCAGAGTTCCTGCCCTAGTGTTCCATGAGAAATTTCCCAATCACTGTAATAAACTCACCATTTATGGCTTAAGCCATCTTTACTTGGTTTCTGCAGCTTGGAAACAAAAGGGCCTAAGATAAGCTCCTAGCAGAGTGCACGAAAAGAGTAGACATTCCGATGATGAGGATGACAATGATGATGGGGTGGCTACGAGACCAGAGAGACTATGAGGTGGTGAGGAGGCTCACTCTGGACAGCAACCTTTTCATTCAAACGTGAAAGAAGATCCTTTGTTGAAGCCAAGAGTGGGAGGACTGCAGTGTGGGGTGAAAAGGCAAAACAGGTTTTGGAATAGGCTCCGTGAGGCCAGCTGAGCTGCAGGGAGGGGCCTTTCGAAGATGGAGCAATCAGCGTGGGTTAGAACTCTCTTCAGCAGTGGCACCGAGGGAGCAGGAGGGAAGAAAGCAGGATCGACAGTGACAAGGAAGAGACAGTGCAGGATCAGGGAAGTGAAGGGTAGTTAAGAGTGTTTACCACTTCAGGCTGCTGAGGAGTTACGTGGGGTCAGAGGGGCTGACTACCTTTCAGAAGAGGGAGGGACTGGAGGTCATGACACAAAAGAGCGGATGCGATGCACATGAAGGTGAGGGAGAAAGGGATGAAGTTCTGGTCACAAGGGGAACTTTCAGTGCTTTCACCTCATTCAGAAGAGTACAGTTCTCACTCTTCTGAATGAGGAGCAGAAAGACAAACATCATGTTAGAGGCTCTATTTTAATCTCTGCTGTTGAGAGGCAGGAGGGAGCCTGTAACAGCTGCCAGAAGTCAGTACAGTTTCAGAGGAACAACTTTACTGGTGAGAAACTGGGATTTTCCCAAAGATGAGAGGGATCCTATTGTCAGCTGTCACAGGGTTCAATTATGTAGCTTCCTCCTCAGGTGGGGAGCAAAGTCAAGCTGAGAAGAGCTGCTGGAGGGCCACAGGCCCAAAATGAGATTCTCAGCGGGAGACTGGAACTGAGAGCCAGCGCTTTAACAAAGCGTGTGGAGCAGACCAGGTAGCTGCCCTGCAGATTCCAGACACGGGAACTCCTGAGGAGCAGCCGCCACGGGGGCCCTGCCTCTAAGTGGGCCACAACCTCTCAGGGCAAAGGGGACACCAGGAGAAGAAGAAAGCACAGACTGCTCGACAGATGGAAGGGGAACTTGGGAAATACGTTAGTCAGAGTACATCAGAGAGTCCACGTACTGTCTGACATTGTTTAATCGCTCACATATCTTAGAGAGTGACTTCTCTAAGAGAGGAAGAAATAATGACACTGGCTAAATAATCTTCTTTTGCAGCTGGCAAGGGAAAAGGTAAGCGCAAGCTCTCGGCTGTCTGGCACATGCAGCTTCTGTGTTTAGTCACTGAAGCCCCAGGATGAGGAAAGGTGAGGCTACGTGTACACGCGGGCTCCACCGCATAGGCTAGTTCACTGAGAAAGGGGGGGATAAAAGGAGGGACCTTCCTCCCATCAAATCTTATGTTCTATACAGTATAATTCAGGTGAGTTATCTGAAAGTGGAGAAATGCCAATGGAGAATATACCTGCAGGATACGGCTACATGGAAAGCTGGATGGGACACAACTTTGAGACAGTACAAAACTACCAACTTTTAACAGCTAATTGAGACCATCATTTCACTCCTTGAAGGGATTAAGTTTTTAGTTTCAAGTTTTAGGTGATGACATAAAAGGTAACAGCATACTACCAAACAACATGGCTGCAGCTGCAATATTCAGTAAACACTGAGTGTGGAAAGAATGGCAAAGAGCTAATCATAATCTCACCTCACATTCACACAGACCTCAACAGTTTCAAAATGTTTTTGCATACATTATCACATTTGGAAAAAAAACAATTTATAATCAGCACATTTCCTGCTTTCAATGCAAATCTATTTTTCTAAGTTACTTGGTTAATTTTTTTTACATGAGCTAAACATTGAATAATCTGTAAAAAAGATTGCTTGGGCAATCATTTGGCAAACCCTTTATTAATAAGTAAGTTTTGGCCTAGGCTTAGATTTCATCCTACACAGTCCAATTTGATGAAAATTCTTTCATTTTATGTTTTCAGTGTGGATATATGAGAAAATTTTGTCCAGGCCAAACAGCCCTTGAGAAGAAAAGCAGTTTTCTTCTATTTTCCAAGGTGACTCTTTTCAATACAGCCCCTTCCTTAAGTGGGACGTTGGCATCAAAAATACTGGGAACCATTTCAAATGGTCTCGTTATATTTTAAAAGACCGTTACAGACCTCTTCGGCAGTGGCACGCTAAGCAGGTATGCGGCCTTTACAGATCTCTCCCTGCGTTTAAATTTGGCGTCATCAGTTCCCCTCTCCGCAGCAAGGCTAGCTTCCTTGATCTCAGCAGCTTCCTCATCATGACGTGTATACACAGTCAGTGAGCTTGGCCCGATTTGGCTCAACAGTAGGATCGGAAAAGGAGGTGTAAGAGGTAGAAATGGAGAGGTCCTGCCCAGACCACAGGGCTTAGCTCCCTAGGGATCAAGTCCAGCTTCATTTCAGCTTCATTTGCTATTAGGGGCTGTTGTGATTTTAAAAGGTCAGAATCAGTTTCTTCCGTTAACAGCTGAAGGCAGTATGCATTTATGTGAGCTTTCCTTTCCCCTGTCCACAATTCTATGAAATTATTAGGAGGGTGAGAAGAAGGGACAGGCATGTTAAATAGCTCCAAACTCACTCATCTATCAGTTGAGTGGTAGGGGTTTTCCTTCTTGGATCTTTACTTACACCTCTGACTCTTGTAGAACAGGTGGCCCCAGTGTGGCAGGGGAGTAAAGTCACCTGGTTCCAGGTTCCCTGCGTAACACCACCCAATCCCCACCCCACACCCCCTTCAGCTTTCAGGACCAAGTCCAGTCAGGACCATGCATGGCTCGTCGTCCCCAGCGCAGTGCCTTACAGATCATAAGCTCTACTGGGTTGAACTGAAGGAGACATGGGGACAGGACAGGAGACAATGATGGAAAGGAGACGGAACTACAGGTAAATCACCCTTCTCACATGATGAGCTAGCAGCACAGCATCTTTTAAGGCTCTATAGCCTGAGTTACATTTCAATCCGAACACACCCCCAGCCAGTCCTCTACCCCCACCTGGAGAGTCTCAGCGAAGAGATAATTTATGAAATGTACCAACTCTGACTATTTCATTTCTTGAGCTCCTTCTCCTGCCCCTCCTCTGACCACTTGCAAATATGTGCCCACATGCGCACAGCCTATGAAGCACCAAGAAGCAGAGCCAAAGGGGAATTTAATAAGCTCCACAGTTCCTTTTCAGTCCCTTGGGTCAGGTTTTCATAGGAATCCGTATCTGTGGGAGAACTCACACTTTAGCTACAGGCAGACCTCTGTATTCTCTCAACCTGGTGATGAAGGGAGAGAATGGAAGGGCAAAACAAGGTGGGAAGGCTGGACTCCGAATATTATAGGCAAGAGAATATTCCAGCAGGGATGAACTACAAGGCAAAACTCTTCCTATTCGGTCAGGTAATCTCTTTATTTTTGTTCTGACCAAATCTCTTCTCTGGTCTCTCTGAACACTGCCAGTACTATCTTCCCACAGCTCTTTCTTACCAGCCTGACCTTTTCACCTTTTCACCCAAATCAGATCTGGGTTTCAACCTTTGCTCCAGCTTCGAATCATCTTCTTTTCCCCACAGTTCACCCTCTACAAAGTTCTGAGCTCTTTCTGAAAATGATTTTAAAACACTTGCCCATCCAATCCAAACCCCCGTGCTCCTTCCGCAGTATCGCCTGTGCTGGCCCTGGCTCATTCCTCCTTCAGGTCCTCTCTCCACTAAGTGGCTGCTTTCCTCCTGTTGCATTCCCAAATCTCGTATTTATTCCATTAGGTCCTGCAAGAAATGCTTTCCTGAGCTCTCTCTCATATTTATCTGGCCTAAATTTCTTCCCTTTAAATCCCTTCTCTAATGAACTTCCCTCACGAAATTCTTCTGCGAAGGCTTTCACATGAAAACAACTACACTCTAAAACAGAAAAACAAAACTATAATAAGTTGCAAGTGCTATAAAATTTGAACACTTAGAGTAAGTAGATTATTCTATTTGAAGTTTGAGGTATCTGACAAATCATAATCCTCCATGTGGTACATGATATACCATTAAAATAAAGACAACATTAATGAGAATAATATAATAATAATAGCATCTTCTTCACAAATATGTAAAAGTGAGAATCCTAACAATGGTAAGTACTTATAAACAAAAGATAATTAATCAATTTAATAAGTAACCGTGTGATAAATCTTTTGAAGAATGGCAAAAAGCAAGAAAAAAAGTGAGATTTTATGTAATTTTTTTATAACGGCTAGAGGGAAAAATAGCTAATTATGTTTTTCAATGGAATTCTTTTGATCACTGGCCACTCAGAACAGTTTTCTTGATCCAGGTCTTCAAAGCCGAGATCATAAGTTTTAATTCAAACGTTTTCAACTGAACATTAATAACTCTAACTTTTCTAACTGCTAAACAGCCATAATTAAATCAAACTGGTGTGGGTTACAGGACCAAAGGCTAAACGGGCAGTTGCCTTTTTTTTTCTGGAATCACCTATGCTATTTCCCCAGAGTGGGAGGCCCAGGCAAAGGCTGTGAATGGGGAGGGGTCGTGGTTCTCCCACTTCTGCAGAAGATGTGAGGGTGCAGTTTCTGTCTCATAAATTCTCACCAGAATTGCAGAATAGCTTCCCCCTCCCTCCCACGTTTGTTTGGTTGAAGGATCGTCAGACAAGAGAAAAACACTCCCTCTTTGGAATGTATTCTGCATGAGCTGCCTTTTTAGAAATAACCCTCCCAGGTGCTGACATGAATATTCACAAGAGTATGCTGGGCACAGGGGCCAGTCTCCATGCCATGTACACTAATCCTTCAAAATGTATTCCAGGCAAGCTACCAGGGTAAACTCCTATACGGGAACTGGACTTTCAGGTGATGGATATTGGATGGCTGAAAGGAGAAAATCTGAGTGAAGGAGTCAGAGATGAATAAATCACTCATATCCGTCTAAGGCCCTGCTGCAGCTAGACTTGCCACTTTGACTCAAGCACAGCATGAGGCTTCATTAGAATACTGTACTCTGTGAATTAAACTGTTTCTTTTGTTCATCTGGCTTATCCTTCCTCATCAAGAAAAACAAACATTTATCTCCCCTGTGCCCCACAGCCCTATCTGTTGGACTCCTTTTTACTTTCTTCTTGCTTGGCTGATAGGACCTACACAGGCATCCCAAGAACACAGTTCTGGTACCACGCAGGCACCCAATGCAGGCATGCGAGCGTACACACACACACACACACACACGAACACACAAACACCTCACGACACCCCACTTTACATCACTACCCTCACATTCAGAAAGGTATAGGCAGAAAAGATTAAGAACCTCACAAACCAGGGAAGGAATCATGCCCAAAGTGGGGAGATCACAGACTTCTCAGGATCCTCCCACTCTGGTACTGAATCCCCAAGATCAACACTGAGATTCATGCTGAGGGGACCTGGCTAAGGCAGAAGGGGACTTGGTTAAGGCAGCCGGTCTGAGTCACACATGAAACTGTCATAACTTAACACTCTTCAGACAATCAATGTTTAAGTGTCAGGGGCTGGGAGACATCCCTGGGGGTAATTTCCCAGGAGCTGGTGCTAGAACTGTTCCAGCTGTAAGCACCGTTCGTGCCCTAATAGCTTAGGGCATTTAGGAGCTTGGGAGATCCTGGCAAGTCAAAGGAAGAAGGAATATGAGCAAGGAAGAAGAAAATGGTGTAGCTTCAGTGACATTCTAGATCAAGTTATCTCCTGAGCTTATTTGGACCACAAAGGGCTCCACTAACTCTCCTTCAGCCTCTGATGGACACAAGGGCATTCCAAGGCAATATGCAGCAGTGGCATCAGATGGGACAAGAGTCCCAACTCTGCTTCTAATTTGCAACCTTATCCTCTCAGATTTATAATCTGTTAAATGGGGTGTGAGGGTAGCGGAAGAGAGGGAGACAGATTCTAATTTGGATGATCTGTGGTTCCTTGTTTCTTTAATCTTTTTTTTCTTTTAATTACAAAGTAATACATGATAGATCCTTTGGTACTTCTTATAAAGTATCCATAATAAAAAGGTGTTTACTAAATGCAAAAAACGTAAGCCAGGATTTTCAAAAATATTCTTTAGTAGCAGAACCCCTTTTACAAACAATGTCTTAGAAGAATATAAATATCCATAACAGGTAAAAGCAGAACTGCTCTACTAAGGTCAGCTTTGGGACTGAAGCCTCATCTGCCAGACTTCCTACTGTGGCAGCGCCCAAGGCTCATCCCCCATAAAACAGAGAAGGAAAAACCACTGGGTCATGGTGTATATCTTGACCCCAAACTAAACGCTGGTATTAATGTTCATATCTTTTAATAACAGGCTTATAAATATTATTATTCACATTTTTTGAAACCATGAAAGGCAAATGAGTTCCCTAATTCTTCACTTTTGCCTTTATGGACTAGAGTTCTTAGTGAGGAAAGGAGCTGAATAGATAGAGCATTGGTAAACTATGGCCTGTGGCTGCCTCTTTTTGTAAATAAAGTTTTAATGGAACACAGCCATGTTCTCTCACCAGAGTTGAGCAGTGGTGACAGAGACTATAGCATACAAAGCCTAAAATTACTATCTGTCCCTTTTTGGAAAAAGTTTGCCAGTGCCAGGAATAGACAGAAAACTAAAGCTCTTCTTACTGAACAGTAAAGATTTATGGCACCAAGGTAAGAAATAAAGATATAGTTTAAAGCTGAGCTTAGCCCAGAAATGGCTAAAATCCCTTTATTCTGTTGAAAGTGTTTCAATAGATTTTCATGTAGCAAATTCCACATGGAGTTTTTAGATTCTGCTATAGTCCTAATCCCATCGCTGTTACTGTGACAACTGTACCGACAATTCTTGGCTTGCTTTTCACCCCAAGTTTCTGGTATTTCTGCTAAGAGTAAAAGAAAAGGAAGGAAGGAAGGGAGGGAGAAAAATTCCAATTAAAAATGAAAACCTGAAAACCATTCCCAAACCCTCTCTGTTCCCAGAACTGATGAAGTGCCTAGGCGCTACATTCTCAAACTGAAGATATTTGCAAGCAGAACAGTCACTGACCACTGACCCTCCAGATCTCTACTAAATAGCATGGAGGCAGCAGGGTAGTGTGAAGAAGTTATAGAGACGTTTGAAGTCAATAAGCAATACACACACAAAAGTTATATAGTCAATGATAAGGCAGTTAATATGACAGCAGTAAAACACTTATATCTCAGTTATATGGGAAGATGACACCACAGACTAAACCACACCAATTAGGTAGACAGGGTTGTTTATTGGTCACCAGGAGAAAATGGATTTGCGAGGCTCTATCCCCTTGCTATCTCTCCAGTGCTGTCTAGTGTGATTATAAAAAGCATCTTACAAGAATACCTGACCAGGGCAGTCTATGACCACAAAACAATAAAAACCTTATACTGCTTAGTGTTTTAACAAAACTACTCATTTGGAATCTTTAATGAAACCAGTTTTAAATGGATGACTCTATTTCCATGTTCTTCCCAAATAGTCCCACATAATCGCCGTGAATTCTCTACTTTTTCTCTGAGTCTAAAATATACAGCTAAAATCTCACTATAGTGAACACAATCATGACAAAGCTATTTACCTGTTCTACTAAGAATGTTATTATCAACAAGATATTATTTATTGGGTCACTGCCAATTCTCAAACAATTTTCTATAGATAATGCTTTATCTATTTCTAATAGGACTATCATAAGCTTCCTAATAAAGACACTATTTGATTATAGATGTTTATTATTATTTTAAACCTTAGAGAAGAAGTGAATACAGAAAGTGAGATAACAAGAAGAAAATTGACAAGGGTTTGCATTAGACATCGGGGGACAATTAAATGATATATGCCTAAGAGAATTAGGAACAAGATCTATTATCTTAGACCGCAACTACTCCTTCCCACAAGGTTCTTGAGGTAAGTACATGCCAAGGAAAGTCCCAGCAAGTGGGAAGCAAAGGAACACTTTATTGCTAGTAGAATTTTTGACCCAAAACTCTAATCAAAAGGCATAAGCACTCCCTTTCCCCAAGTTGGTTATGCCTGAACAGCTTCACCCAAAGCAAGCTAGGAGGCCTGTTCTGTCCCTTTTCCACACCCAAAACTTATTCTTGCTTCTTACCACTACAATTTAAGGAAGGATCAACCCAATACACATTTTAGTACCACCAAAACAGAGTGAGTACAGGAGAGATCATGGTCCCCTGCTGCCTAGCACTGAGCTATCCCTGGGCTGAGGCAGTAATCTTACCCTGGCCACCCTAAAAGATAGAAGAGGAAGTAAGAATGCCCAAGGAGAAGAAAGGATAGGTGTGTTTGTTGTGAGGACAGAAGAGAGGAGAGAGAGAGATGGGGAGAGGTAGGAACAAAGAAGGACAGGGCCTCTTTCTAGCAGAATTAGTCCTGGTCCATCACACTTAGGGCCTAGTGGAAGACAAGAGACACAAGAAGTGCTTCCACTGAAATGTGGCCCACTCTTGTTCCTGCAAACTCACGCATCTGATCAGCATCTCCCCCAGAAAGGGACTAAATGCTTTGACCATGACTACCATTTTGGGGAGGAGTGAAATGGGGATCGGGGAAGGCACAAAGAAATGCTGGTAGGAAAAGCAGAGGGTATTTTAATTTTTTCTCCCAAGATCTAGAATTGTGGTATTGCTATAATCACCTTCCCGCTTACTGTATTTCACGTTTCACAAGTTCCAGAAACCAGAAATATTCATTGTAATCCTACAAACACCACATTCCAAGACTTAGGAGGAAAAGACTGGAGGTGGTATGACAGTTATTCCCCAATATCGCCTTAGAAAATCAGAGGTCTTTTAATGTATCTTTTCATGCTAGGGCTGATGGGCATGAGTGTTTTAACTCCAGATCTTAAAAACTGAAAATGTTATTTCCAGTAGGACTTTTGACATAATTTAATCTACCATTTCAAAATAACATGGATATGCAGTGAAATTTCTGATATTAGAATTTTATATGTACAGAAAAAAAGTCAAGTCCCTATAACCTGGTTAGGTAAACAGGTATTTTGGTTAATCAAATATGTCTGGTTAACAGACTCCATATGGATTGCCAATTTTAACAAAAATTCAGAAATGTTTAAAATAAACTTAACTAGAGTAAAACACCACCAAACAAAATTTATTCTCCTTTTGATCAGAGGGCACTTGGGATCTTGCCTGCCTCCCAAATTTTATTAGGTACATCCACTATCACTCTGCTGGTAAAGCATGAAGACCAGTCACAGTAAATTAAATGCTAGGTAACAATTTGTAACAGAAACTTAAAGTTTTTTTTCAAGAGGTAAATTTCATGAATAAGAGATCAAAGATATATAATCAGTAATGCTTCTCATTTTGGAGCAGAATTACCCAGTAAGCAGATATAGGCTTTTTATTTACAGCACATTTTTGAAGCTTAGAATAATATAAAATACAATTATTATATTTACTGTTTTAGATGCATCCAGAAGCTGTGGGCATTAAAAAAACTAAATGGAAAAAAAACCTACTGAATTATACATTTTAAATGGGTAAATTGTACAGTATATGGATTATATCTCAATAAAGCTGTTTTTTAAAAAATAAACCAAACACATGAAATATGGAGATTTATAAAAATTCCAAAGTAGATGTGAAATGTCAAGCAGGAGGTAGTGTCTATGGCAGAGTTGTTGATTGGATGAGCCACCTCCTTACCATGACCCTCAATTCTTTGCCAGACGTGCTAGGGCTGACTGCATGACATAGTTCTACCTGATAACTAAGTGGAAGTCGGCTAGGTGGGGCTTCAAATAAAGCTTTGGCTTTTCCTAATAAAAAGGGACAGACTTGGCTGGCAGGGCTCTTTACATTTTTACCACTTTGCCCTCCTCCTTCTTCCTGCCTAAACGCAGACGTGGTAGGTAAAGCTGTAGCAGCTGTCCTGTTCTCTGAGGCAAAAATACAAGTAGAAAAGACCAAGAAAATCAAAGAGCTCACTGAATTGCAGAACCAATTCTAGCAGCCACCCACCTGTAGATTTTTTGTTATGTGAGACTGAGACAAACAAACAAAACCAAAACAAAACCAAAGTAGTTTTAAAAACATTTAAAAAGTCTTTCTTGGGAATTTCCTGGTGGTCCAGTGGCTAGGACTCTGCAGTCTCACTGCCGAGGGCCCAGGTTCAATCTCTGGTTGGGGAACTAAGATCCCACAAGCCACACGGTGCAACCATAAAAAAAATAAAAATAAAAAAATAAATAAATAGTCTTTCTTAATCAGGTTCTTTTTTATTTGCAGCCAAATGCAAGCTCCTTTGGAGCATATGAGGGCTAGTAATAAAAATAAATTTTTATTTATTTAGTTTTAATGTGTCAAGTCTTAGCCATAGCATTTAATGAAAGTTTCTATAATTTATATCCTTAAGAAATGAGAGTGGGTTGAACCAGAAGCTACAATGCCTTCTCTCATTTTCTTTTTAAGGCCATAAGAGGCTCTGTAGGATTGTGCAACATACTGGAATCTTTGAAGGAAGAGTTTTAGCACTGGTGGTATCACCACGTTGATGGTAGAGAAAAAGAGAAGGAAGTCAAATTATACTGTAGTCTCTTCACATCTTAAATGGAGACAGTGAAGCAGCTAAAACTCCAGAGCTACTGAAAGACATGGCAACTAAAAGGACCATTAAATTGTATGGAAAATCTAAACAGTCTTGACTGGTGTTTGGTTACAGTAAAAGGATAATGTGGCAAGGGTGGTAATGTCATAATCACTGAGGGACATGGTTTCAGATGTCATAAGTAAAAGGAAGAAAGAGGATCCTTACCATTAGGTCTTAAGGGCACAGGAAAGAAAATACAGGCAGAAGTAAAAGCACACTCTGTATTTATCTATGTAACCAATACTCCTTATACTGAATCTGACACATTGTTGAAAGAGGTAACACAGCAGAAAAAAAAAAGATTCCTCAGCGAGAGCTAAGGCCCTGAGTGTCCAGGAAAGTTGCTGAAAGGAGTCCTTGAGGGGTACCAACCAGCCTGTCATCATAATCACTTTTCCTAAGAGAAGGATGCAGAATGGAAGTGGATGGATGGGGAAGAAGCAAGAAGGGGAAGCGGAAGAGTTTTTCTTGATCTCAGTGCTTCTGCTTGTTCTTCACTAAAGATACAAGAATGTTTTGGTCAAGTGCCTCTGTGTTTACCAGGTTACAAAGGGCAAAGTTTAAAGAGAGAGGGAGAGAGGGAGAGGAGAGAGAGACAAGACAGACAGACAGACATCAAGTGCTACCATGATGCACCAAAAGCATCTTAACAAGGTGACAAATTGGGGCTCCTCGGGAAAAAAATCTCTGATTTAAGAGTATCTGAGGATTGAAGGTTTTGGAAGATAGATTACTGTTTTGGATTAATTCAAGGAGTAATTTCTTAAATGAAGGTGACCCTTCATCAGATTTCAGAATAGCTTCATTTACTTAATACTCAAAAGATAGATTCAAGCAATTTGATGTATTAAATCTGTAGAAATTTTGGTGAATTTGCTGAAAGTCCTATGCTTCTGCTAGCCCTTAAGAGAACAGCCACATTTCTGTGATCCTGTATGGCTGATCTTGGGGGAAGCAGTGTTTAAAACATCTGTCAAAGTAAAACCACAGAAGGAGAAGGTTGATGCTTTCCATTCATTTGATCTCCCAAGGTGAATGATTCCAGTTTTTGAAATGATTGTTTAAAGCACTACTGTTAAGTATTCATTTTAGAGGGGTATCAAATTAACGATTCTGGATAATTACTAAACATACCTTTGTGCATGAAATATTGCGTCAAATGGGGCTGATATCCTCTGTAAAAATGTCTTCTTGATGGGTTAATCTTTGAAAACCGAAAGGATTTTTCTTTTCATGTATTCAGCTATATTTTATGATGACTAGTTGTCAACTCCTCTAATCGTTCAAGAGAAATAAATGGTTGACATGTGAGGTAAATCAAACACATACACACTTTTGGGGGGAGCATTTAACCTTTCCTGTTTTTCCAAAGAACATCTGAATTCTAGCCCCCCTCCTGTATTTTTAACAAGCAACTTAGTTGCCATAGCAATACTTTCTGGTCTTGAGATACATCTGGGATGAAACTAGCTGAGACATATTTACCATTCCCCAAAACTCTGCTGTTTCCAGGCTCCAGGATTCCTGGTCGCCTTAGTATTCACGACAGTTCAGACTCCAGCATCTACTGAGAACCACAACCATAATTTTTTATTCAACAATTTTTCTCGGAACCAGAGTTCTGAGGTCTGAGGGTGATAAGAGAAGACTTTAGTGCGATGCAGATAGGCTGTGAGAGAAACAACGTTTGGTAAATAAATCATGGATCAGCAAGGCAAGGAAGAATTCCTTGGTTCAGGGCTGTGACATGACTGATATGAAGCAAATCTGGTAAAATATCTTTCCAATTTTGACTAGAATTATAGGCAATCTTAATCCAAGCCAGAGGAGTCATATTTTTAGAAGTTTGTTGTATTCTTTAGACTATAAAAAGGAAACTTTTCGCTCTCTAGGTTGCAAAAAAGGCTGTCCTAATGTAAATAAATGTATGCTTGCCTGTGCAGCACTCAGATAGAATGAAATGGAAGCAGCATGAAACTTGAGGCAAGAGTCCTTACCTGTGCTCATGTCAGCACCTAACACCAGAGTTTCATCTTAGTCATTTGCTGGAGATGCCAGATCTTTAGCAGTTTCCTCACATATACTTAGAACAGACACACTGAGCAAATATGATGTCCAATTTATTTGATAGATAGAACTCCCTTTAGTTGCACTAACATACTATGTTGTCAGCTCAGTCAATGAGTGTTTATTGAGTACTCACAGCACAGAGTACTGTACTAGGCACTTGGAAATCATTGCAAAGACCCAAGTCCATCTCAATACTACAATCACTATCTTCAACTTGAGATTATCTGTGCTTCTACAAGAATTTGAGGGCTGCACAGATGTAGAAAATACTCAAATAATTACAAAACATCATTTGAGTCATTGGTTCAATTTCTCTCCCCACCTTCATGGACTAAGCCTTCATTTGGAGCTATTAAACAGGACACAAAATGGAATGGTTTATGATTCCTCTCCTTTTTCTTTTCTGTGCTTATCCTTGGGAGGGAAGTGGATGAGCAATAGCTTGGCAGGGTGGTCAGCAGTGGGAAGAAGGAAAAACAGCAGTGCAAAAGGGATTTCTGATTTACAAACTGAATAGATAATCTAGAATGGTTGCAGCCACACAATAGTGAAAGGGCAGCTGAACTGGGTGTGGGCTTAACAGCTCAAAGAGAAGGAAATATATGCTGGGATGAATAAGGAGCACAGCGACATATCTAATTTTTTTTTTTTAAAAGGATCAACTTTCTATTGCTTTGTTTTATCTATGCTTAATAACTGCAAGGCATAAACTGATTTGTGGTTCAGAAATTCTGTGCCAGATTAACTTTTATAAGTGGTAGAACTGGTTTTTTTTTCCTATTGCAAAGTAAAAACCTCCTCCCCACAGACTAAAGAGATTATGAATACCCACCAAGAACATACTTTGGGTTAGATCCATTTTGTCCTAACATATTATATTCATATAACATTTTCCAACTGAGGAACTCAAAATATTTTTGTGTCATTAACTCCTTAATCCTCATAACACCCAGACAGACTATGCGTTTATTTAGCTGCATCTACCTGCACTGTTTCATCTTCCAACAGCCTACTTACTCACAATTAGGTTAGTTAAAGCATTACGGGTATTTTACTTACAGTACTGCATATATCAATTACAAAACCATCATTTTCAAGCTAATGTAAGAATTGTTAATTTAATTGACTATCTAATAATGAGGGTTTCAACAAAGTGCTGTCACTTACTAGCTGAAAAAGACTGGGTGATACACATGCTTAATGCACAGCATATGTGATTTCTCATACTAACCTGAAAATACTTAAAAGGATATCATGATTAGCAAGTAGAAAGATAATAAGTCTTAAACTAAGGTGACAGAGGGACTATAAACTAAGACTTCGGTAGATTTGGTTAGTTACTATGTGGTCGTTTTATGTGGTCAGGCCTCTGAAGATTTCCGTTATTTAAATTTTAATGTTTTTAAAAAGGCATGAAAATGATATAATTACTACTCAGTTACCCACTTTTAAGGCACATTCCAGGCAATTTCTCTCTTTTTCTCTCAAATAAAATGAACAAGTTACGCTGTGCCTGTAAACCTAGCAACAACAAACTCCTTTATTTCCAAGTTATACTGCCTGCTCTGGCCCTTGGGAAAGAGAAATAAACACCAAAGATGGGGAGAAAGTTTCATATAAACTGCAAGGACTAGGACGCCTCCTGCTGTCTCTTTCCTGGGAGCTGACTGGACAAAGCCTGGTCAGGAACAAAGAAGGTGGCTCCTAAAGGCATGATGGCTCCCCAGCTCCGCCCCTCCTCTCCTCAGCAAAGAAAACTCTCTTCTAATGGTGCTAATGAAACCCTGGGATGGGTTTATGGTGGTGGGTGGGATGGTTTGGGGAGCTGGTGACTGAATATAGAAACAGTAACAAAACATCTTAGGGCTGTCGCCTCTGAAAGTCACCTCCATCGCCTTGCCTCTTACTCTCCTCCCCTCCCTCACTCTACTCCAGCCACCCTGACCTCCTTGCTGCTCCTGCAACCTGCCTCACGTGCTCTGCCTTGGGGCCTTGGCACTCTGCCTGTGAGGCTCATCTCCCAGGTCCCCCAATGGCTTACTCTTCCCATCCTTCAGGCTCTGCACAGTGAGACCTTCCTGAACACCCAATCTAAAGCTGTGCTGTCTCCAACCCCTAGTCCTCCCTCCTGATGGCTCCATCTTTGAAATATCTGACATATTACAAATAGTGCTGTTTATTGGTTATCCACCACTGCCCCCTCCCCCAACAAGAATGCCAGTTCTGTGAGAAAACTGATGTTTGTTTTCTGGATTCAATGCTGTAGCCCCAGGGCTTAGAGTAGTGCCTAGCACACAGTTAAAGGCTCAAAAAATGCTGAGTGAATGAAAGACAATGAGGGGAGGAGGAGACGGTCAGAGATGAGGTTTCAAGGTCAGCCTTTCCAGGATCCGCAAGGGTACTTACCATACCAGACGCACTAGCAGGACTAGGCTCCCACTGACTGTGGTGAGCTGTGGGCGTTGTCTGTCAAGAAAGAAGCTGGGGGCTTCCCTGGTGGCGCAGTGGTTAAGAATTCGCCTGCCAATGCAGGGGACATGGGTTCGAGCCCTGGTCCGGGAAGATCCCACATGCCTCGGAGCAGCTAAGCCCACGTGCCACAACTACTGAGCCTGCGCTCTAGAGCCCGTGAGCCACAACTGCTGAGCCCGCATGCCGCAACTACTGAAGCCCATGTGCCTAGAGCCCGTGCTCTGCAACAAGAGAAGCCACCACAATGAAAAGCCCACACATCGCACTGAAGAGTAGCCCCCGCTTGCCGTGACTAGAGAAAGCCTGTGCGCAGCAACGAAGGCCCAACACAGCCAAAAATAAATAAATACATAAAATTTTTAAAAAAAGAAAATGTTTAAAAGAAAGAAAGAAAGAAAGAAGCTCTGCTTGCCTACCCAGCTACAGGGGAAACGCTCAGGAAAGGAAGAAATGGTTTATGTGGATGAAAACAGACAAACAAAAGAAATCTTATCCATACAACAATTCTGTCCTCTCTTAGGAATAAAGAAGGAGGTAATCAAGATAATCCATGTTTGAGACATTTGCCTCTGTGTTCACCATCTACAAAGAAACCTGAAATTTTAAAGTCAGTATACCTTGTGATTGGGCCCCCAGAGGAAGAGGTTCCAGAATTGCCAGATCTCCTCCCTATTAGATGGAGAAAATGTTAGTCACTCAGCTCTGTAATGCTCTCCCTCTAGGTGTTGATTTGGAATCTGGGCTTCTTTGGATACAGTGACTAGGAAAGCAAGTGAGTCATCACAAGCAATAGAAGCCATGGGTCAAATGTCACTGACTAATCAACCTGTCATTTGTCAATTACCCATCCCCATGAAGAGGCGCCACTGACCTAGTTTCCTATCAATAAACATCTATCTGGGCACATCAGCTGCTGCTAACCATGGCCTGCCGAGAGATATCCAGCATCACCCAGAGGCACTGGTGGTTAAGAAATCCCTCTCCCTTTCTTCTTGATAATGTCACGGAAGAGGCAAATGCAGTTCCTGACAACGTAATGTTAGTTTCATAGAGACGTGTCTCTCTGAGCGTTCAGCCAGTTACATGGGGCTTCAATTGCATGGATTTTCTCACTGCAAAAGCAATAGCTGGGCTTGAGGAAGGTGGAGGCTTCACACGGTGCTGAGACCCACAATTCTGCCTTTGGTTGTGCTCGTGCTCATCATCCCCCTCTGAGTCAGGAAAAAAAAATTGTTTGGGAGAACCATTCTTTTCCCACATTTAAAGAAAACCAAACGGGACTGTTCTCTCTTGTCTCTCTTAAGCTCCAGTAACACCTTTTATCTGGAGTCAGATTCAACATCTCTGATTGTTTGAGTAGAGCTAGAGGCCAAGGTAGCCTTGCCACATGAAAAGCTTGTTTGTCTCTTTCTAAGTTGTCACCTTGGCAATGACCTCATGAGGTCCCTGCTGGATCTAAAATTCTAGATCTCCCACTATACCCGCTATAATTTCCCCTTCTATCTTGATAGACTACCTCATCTGCACATTCAATCTGTTAAGGAACACTTATTCCGAGTTGCCACAGGCTTCATATATCGGGTGAGGCTGGGAGGAGGCAGCAAGTAAACAATTATAATACAAACATGACAAATGCTCTGGGAGGAATTACATACAGAATGTATGGAATCATTGAATAGGGATGTCTAAATCAGCCCAGGAGATGATAGAAGTTTAGGGAAGCATTCCCAAAGGAGTGAAGTCTTGAAGGGGTTATAGGAGCCAGGTAAAAAGGGGTGATGAGAAGGTAGTGAGACACACATGTAATGAGAACAGCATGTTCTAAGAGTTGAAGGCATGGGGTAAGAGAGGAGTGACACGTGCAAAACTGCAAGTAGCTGGATAGGCTGAGACAGTACGTGTAGGGGTGGGTGGAGAGGCAGGAGACAAGGTTGTACAGACAGAAGCAAGTCACATGTTCTTAATGCCGTTGTCTGAACTTTCTCCTTAAGGCAAATAGTAGCCATGAATCCTCTTAAGAAGGGGCATGACCACATCAGATTTGTGGTAACAGTGTGGGAGACGGTTGCAGGTGGGGAAAGAAGAGCTAGGTAGAGAAGAGAAACTACAAAGGTACAACTATGGTGATGGCAGTGGGGATGGGGAAGAGAGGAAGGATTTGTGAGATATGTAGGAGCTGGTATTGACAGCTGACTGGTTCAGTGGGGGAGGTGAGGGAAAGGAAGGAATTTAGGAAGATTTCCATGTTTTTGGCTCAGTGGATGGGTGGATGAGCAGAACCACTAAATTAGATGAGGAAATCGCAGTGTGAGGCAACTTGAGCAGGGAAAGGGGAGAATGGTGGAATTCCGTATCTGACATATTGCTTTGAGATGCACAGAGACCATTGTTGGATGGCGGGTGGAGAATGTGGGGTGCCAGGTAAGCAGACAGAATACAGGGAACATTAAAAGAGAGTGGGCAGACCTGCTAAGCTGCCAGTTTGCTTCTATCTTCACTGGCAAGAAGACCGGTTTTCAAATTAGAAATGGTAGAACAAACATAATAAAAAGAAAACTGAAGCCCCAAATAGGTGAAGTGAAAGAAAGTATCTAGTCATTTAAAATGATTTCAAGTCTCCTGCTCAGATGAGTTACACACCAAGCCTTCTGAAAGAAATTGCAGATGTAATCTCAGAGACACGATTGGTAATCGTCAAGAAATTGTGCAGACTGTAAGACAAGAGAAGGACAACTGTTTTCCAGATTTTTAAAGTAAAGAGGAAAAGATTGTAATGGGAAATATTCAGATAAGTTTCACACCATTTATGACAAAGATCCTAGAATGACTTATTAAATAAATGGCTTATGATTACTTTAGTTAATGCATGCAGCTGAGAAGAAGGAAGGAGGGCACATTGATGGCTCTCTGACGGAAGTTTATTTATACTGCTAGCTTGTCCAGACTGATTGTGGCTTGTGTCCTCCCCCTTCCTAAGCACAAAGTGAGTTGTCTGGCCTGCAGTATGAATTCAAGGCTTCTCTATCTGTGATTTGTTGCCTGTGGTACTCAGCCTGTATGTGGCCCTTTATGAAAAGAGGTTGACAATTTAAATGAAGAAACCAACAGTCTGAATTCTCCAAGAAATCCAGCATCACTTGTCAGGGTACCCCAGGGAACCGACAAGCAGCATTAACCTCTGCAGTTATTAGCTTAAACATCAATAAACCTTTGTCTATTAGAATCCCACTACCTTATTTTTTGTGCTATTTCTTTCTTTACACATACTAACTGTAAAATGAGAACAGGAAACAGTAAGGCAAATGTGGTACAGCATGATGGCAGGAAGGCAGTCATGTCTCACCAACATCTCTACCTCTGGCAGGCTAAGATATAATGTAAAATATCTTGTGTTAAAAAATATATATATATACATACACACACACAACATTAGTCTTTCAGAGACCTTCTTAGAGCCTTAAAAAAAAAAGGGCAGCCTATTTGAGACCCAGATGACTCTCTTGAACTAAAGTATATCCTCTGGGAGATGTCACCAGTGTCACATTTTAAAATTATATGATCCTACAAATCAAGCAATAGTGGGTTAAAGTTACCTTCTTAAAGCAAAGCGAAACAAAACAAAACAAAATGAAAACAACCAAAAACCCAGACATGAAGATTAGTAAAAAGATCTTTTAGAACCAGGCTTCATATTCAGATCTGTTTGGTTCATATATAAAGTCATTTATTCGAGTTGAAAATGATTTTGACATCCTGTAAGTTCCTAACCAATACAAACTGAGACTTGTGCCGTATCCAGGGAGAGGCCCTAGTCCTCTCCCTCCACAAATCTAAACTAGTCCCTCCACAAGTCTAACTTTGGTGCATCTCCCTACCAGAAAATCCAAACAAGCACCTTGTATATCTTTGTCCCTCCTTTTCCATCCCCTCCTCTCAATATCTAGAGCAAAGAACAGAAGAGTATCTTCACTGAAGTTACTGGGATCATCGATGTACCAAAACACAATTTGCACATGTGTCTTCCATTTTAAAAGTAATAAATGAAAGGGAATCTTCTTACCGTATTGACCCGATCATGTATGGCTGTGCCAGCTGAACCACAATTGCACCACTTCCTAGCTGATGACATGTATAGCCAGAATCCCAATCATAGTTCTTAGTGTCCCCATTCAGCAAGGCATTTCGGCTCCGACTGACTCCTTCAATCACACTGGCACAATCAGCAATTGTTGCAACGTTCTCCATGGGAACTGTGAATCCAACACGAGATTCAGCATCAAGATAAAGAAGCCAAATATATCCCAATAGTGTGCTATGAACAAAATTAATTAATTACTATCAATAATAAAACAGAAATTAGAGCATCTTGATTATCTCAAGATATGAACACATTTCCATGCCAAATAGCTTTTAAAAAAGTTGAACCTGAGGCTGGAACAAACCAAACCACATGTAGCAATTAACCCTAAAGAATTTTATTACAGAGAAACATGATACCCCATAAGATATAGAACGGATAAATACATTGTGAAATATTACTACAGTGGGACACCACACAGTAGTTGAGATTAATTAACTACAGCTATATCCAAATTGATTAATCAAAAAACAATGTTGAGTGAGAAAAGCAAGGCACAGAAAAATACAGTGTATGAGTTCATTCATACAAAGCTTTTTAAAAAGGCAAAACTAAAAATATAATTTGTTTAGGGATACATATATAAATGTAAAACTAAAAAGGAAATCCAGGGAATTATTACACAAAATTCATGGTCATTTGTATGAGAAAGAGGGAGATGAAATCTTGGAGGGACACCCACCAATGTGTTTAAACATTAATTGATTTCATTTCCAAGATGAAATCCTGGAGGGGCTTCAAAACTACTGGTTTTCTTCTATTCTCGTGAGGCGATAGGTACATAGGCACTTGTTTTATTAGTATTCTCTAAACTGTACATATTTATTACACTTAATAAATGTAGTAAGTTTGTTTAAAGAAGCATGACATATATAGATTCAGTATTTTAGAATTCATAAAGCAGGAAAACAATCCAGGACATGGTACCAATCCCTTTGCAGAATATACAGTTGCCCTCGGCCATGATTCATTTCCCTTTTTTGTTTGTTTACTATTCTGAGCAATTCAACACATACGCTCATCTCTTTGTTCATGAACTGCTGCATTCTGAAACACCAGCTCTGTTTTGATTCTGTGCCTCTCTATGTACTTCAAGTCCACATCCACCTGTTCATTTACAAAAGTCTAGGGTATCCACAAAATGATATAGCTGTCCAAAAATGATGTAGATTCTCTAAACACTGAGAAGAGAATGATAAAAGGTGAGAGCCTTTTAAGTCCACTGGGACCTTTTTTGTGCATTTACTAGCGCTGCGATTTTCTTCAGAAATTTAAGTTATTTAACCTAAATCTACAATTAACCTTAGCTACTTACATTCAAGATGTGTAGCTTACTTTACATAATTTTAAAATGGATTGAAAAAAAGACAATTTCTTATTAGATATATACTATACTTTTCAGTATAATATTATACTCCATGCAAAGAGAGAGGGTGAGCAGTACTACTATCATGCCAAAACATTTCGAACTTTATAGTGATGCGGAGTAAATAATCTTTCATGTATCTTCTAAGCAATGCATTTACTTTCCAAAGGTGGGCATGCCTGTACTCGAGCCCTCATCTACCTTCACTACTTGCTTTGCTCCCTCATCTCATATACCTTCACTGCTTGCTTTATCTGTAGATAAGGACAGCCATCCACAGATAAAGAAGAGAGGGAGGGAAGGAGGAAGGGAGAGAGATTGGATTTTCTGGCCATGAATCCCTTGACTATGAAGCTTAACTCTAAAGCAATAAGCAGAATCTCTGGTAAAGTAACCTGTGAGGACAGTTTCCTGGCAGAGAAGGGGCTTAGAGAAAAGCCCCCCTCTGACTTTGAAAGGAGAAGAGATAAAGGACTATATTTAGAGGCTAAGTCATGGTACCTCCATCTCATGGAAAAGGGGAAGTATTCTGTGATTTGGAAGAGAGAACTAAAGGAAGTGGCACAAGATACACAATAAACTGAGCTGAGACATAAAATCACACTGTAGGTAGCTTAAGCTGCAGTAAGAGACAGCCTCCATTCTCCCAGGTGCTTAAATAGCACACATTTATTTTTCACCCACACTATGCTGCATTCAATGATGATCAGCAAGGTGACTCTGAGCATTGCATCATGCAGGGAACCTAGTGACGGAAGCTTTGTATTGATTGATATGTGCTTCTTCAATCACAGCAGCAGTGAGAAGGGAGTGAACTGGGCACTGGCTCTTAAAACTCCTCCCCCAAAGCAACACACATCACTTTGCTCACATTTTGTTGACTAAGGCAAGTCACAGGGCCTTACCTAACTTCAAAGGGGATAGGAGAGGGCTAACTTGTTGTGTGCCCAGGAGAAGAAAGGGAATATTTGGTCAACAATATTAATGTCTACAATAAACATTAAACCAGGATGAAGGAACGTTCAATAGCCAAATAAATCTAGTTCATTTGTGTAAAGAATATAAAATATTTCAATGTATAAATATACCAAAGGGACATTTAGATTGTTACCATTGTTTTCTTTGTGATTACAAATGTGTCTTCTTGTGTACATAGGTAAGAGGTTCTTCAAGGAATATGTAAGACATATATATGTATATATTTACACACACACACACACACACACACACATACGGAAGTGGAATTATACTTGTGGCTATGAGTTACCTCATTGGCAGGATGTCAGTCCTTTCTTGGTTAATGTTGAGTTGAAATATTTAATCTTTTCCTATATGATTTGTGTTTTCCTTTTCTTGTTTATAAATTCTTTCCAACCCCAAATTTATAAAGATATCTCCCTATATTTTCTTCTATAAGTTCTCAAATTTTGCTTTTCACGTTTGGTTTTTAATCTATTTACGATTTATTTTTGGTATGCTATTAAATACAGATCTACTTTCACCTTTTATTCATAAGGTTAGCTAATTTCCCCAGCACCATTCAATGAACAGTTCATTGCTTTCCTCCACTAATTTACGTTACTTTAGTCACATATAAAGTTTTCATACGTATCCAAATCTCTTTTTAAGATCTGTACTCTGTTTCCTTAATTTTCCTAGTCTTGTGCCTTAACCATGTTGTTTTAATTACTATAATTTTACAGTATGTTAAAATCTGACAAACTGAACACCTGTCTTCCCTCTCCTTCCCCTTCTTCTCCGTTTTTCTTCAAAATTACCTTAGATATTCCTGGCCCTTTCAGGAGAAATTTTTGTTTTGTTTAAGTTTTCAAATATACTAGCATAAAGGATTCTTCAATATACGCAAATCAATCAATGTGATACACCATATTAACAAATTGAAGGAGAAAAACCATATGATCATCTCAATAGATGCAGAAAAAGCTTTTGACAAAATTCAACACCCATTTATGATAAAAACCCTCCAGAAAGTAGGCATAGAGAGAACTTACCTCAACATAATAAAGGTCATATATGACAAACCCACAGCCAACACTGTTCTCAATGGTGAAAAACTGAAACCATTTCCACTAAGATCAGGAACAAGACAAGGTTGCCCACTCTCCCACTACTATTTAACATAGTTTTGGAACTGTTAGCCACAGCAATCAGAGAAGAAAAAGAAATAAAAGGAATCCAAATCGGAAAAGAAGAAGTAAAGCTGTCACTGTTTGCAGATGACATGATACTATACATAGAGAATCCTAAAGACTCTATCAGAAAACTACTAGAGCTAATCAATAAATTTGGTAAAGTAGCAGGATACAAAATTAATGCACAGAAATCTCTTGCATTCCTATACACTAATGATGAAAAATCTGAAAGGGAAATTAAGGAAACACTCCCATTTACCATTGCAACAAAAAAGAATAAAATACCTAGGAATAAACCTACCTAAGGAGACAAAAGACCCGTAGGCAGAAAATTACAAGACACTGATGAAAGAAATTACAGATGATACAAACAGATGGAGAGATATACCATGTTCCTGGATTGGAAGAATCAACATTGTGAAAATGACTATACTACCCAAAGCAATCTATGGATTCAAGGTGATCCCTATCAAACTACCAATGGTATTTTTCACAGAACTAGAACAAAAATTGCACAATTTGTATGGAAACACAAAAGACCCCGAATAGCCAAAGCAATCTTGAGAAAGAAAAATGGAGCTGGAGGAATCAGGCTCCTGGACTTCAGACTATACTACAAAGCTACAGTAATCAAGACAATATGGTACTGGCACAAAAACAGAAATATAGATCAATGGAACAGGATAGAAAGCCCAGAGATAAACCCACGCACATATGGTCACCTTATTTTTGATAAAGGAGGCAAGCATATACAGTGGAGAAAAGACAGCCTCTTCAATAAGTGGTACTGGGAAAACTGGACACTTACATGTAAAAGAAAGAAATTACAATACTCCCTAACATCATACACAAAAATAAACTCAAAATGGATTAAAGACCTAAATGTAAGGCCAGACACTATCAAACTCTTAGAGGAAAACATAGGTAGAACACTCTAGGACATAAATCACAGCAAGATCCTTTTTGACCCACCTCCCAGAGAAATGGAAATAAAAACAAAAATAAACAAATGGGACCTAATGAAACTTACAAGCTTTTGCACAGCAAAGGAAAACATAAACAAGATGAAAAAACAGCCCTCACAATGGGAGAAAATATTTGCAAATGAAGCAACTGACAAAGGATTAATCTCCAAAATTTACAAGCAGCTCATGCAGCTCAATATCAAAAAAACAAACAACTCAATCCAAAAATGGGCAGAAGACCTAAATAGACATTTCTCCCAAGAAGATATACAGATTGCCAACAAACACATGAAAGGATGCTCAACATCACTAATCATTAGAGAAATGCAAATCAAAACTACAATGAGGTATCACCTCACACCAGTCAGAATGGCCATCATCAAAAAATCTACAAACAATAAATGCTGGAGAGGGTGTGGAGAAAAGGGAACCCTCTTGCACTGTTGGTGGGAATGTAAATTGATACAGCCACTACGGAGAACAGTATGGAGGTTCCTTAAAAAACTAAAAATAGAACTACCATATGACCCAGCAATCCCACTACTGGGCATATACCCTGAGAAAACCATAATTCAAAAAGAGTCATGTACCACAATGTTCATTGCAGCTCTTTTTACAATAACCAGGACATGGAAGCAACCTAAGTGTCCATCGACAGATGAATGGATAAAGAAGATGTGGCACATATATACAATGGGATATTACTCAGCCATAAAAGGAAACGAAATTGAGTTATTTGTAGTGAGGTGGATGGACCTAGAGTCTGTCATACAGAGTGAAGTAAGTCAGAAAGAGAAAAACAAATACCGTATGCTAACACATATATATGGAATCTAAAAAATTAAAAAAAAAGGTTCTGAAGAACCTAGGGGCAGGACAGGAATAAAGACACAGACGTAGAGAATGTACTTGAGGACACGGGGAGAGGGAAGGGGAAGCTGGGACGAAGTGAGAGAGTGGCATGGACTTATATACACTACCAAAAGTAAAATAGATAGCTAACGGGAAGCAGCCGCATAGCACAGGGAGATCAGCTCAGTGCTTTGTGACCACCTAGAGGGGTGGGACAGGGAGGGTGGGAGGGAGACTCAAGTGGGAGGAGATATGGGGATATATGTATATGTATAGCTGATTCACTTTGTTATAAAGCAGAAACTAACATACCATTGTAAAGCAATTATACTCCAATAAAGATGTTAAAAAATAAAAATAAAAATAAAAAATAGCAGTAAGCCTTGATGTGGAAAAAAAAAAACAAACCCCAAATATACTAGCATAAAAATTTTCACAGTATGTTCTCATTATCATTCCAAATAGTTTTATTTGTACCTTTCCTTTCTTTTTTGGTCAGTCCTATACATGTTTGTCTACTACATTAGTGTTTTCGAAAAAACAATTTTCAGTTTTGCTGATTATCTTCTTTATTTCCTGCTTCACTAAATCTGCTCTTTTTATTATTTCTTCTTTCTATTCCTTTGGATTTATTCTATTTTTTTCTAAATATCTGAAGCAAATAATGAGCAAAACATTAACTTTTATTTTTTTCTAATAAATGCATTTAAAGCTAATATTTTACCTCTAAGTCCTGCTTTATCTTTACCCTTAAGTTTTGATATATAGTGTTTTGAAGAGTATTAGAGTCAACCATGGTATAGAATGTTCCTCCATCTGGGTTTGTCTGACATAAAGTGTTTTAAAAGTTGATTGCATCTAAGTATTTTCTAATTTCCATTAAGATTTTTCTTTGCTTCATAAATTATTCATAAGAATGTTTTTTAACTTTTCAAGTTTTTGTTACTGATTTTTAATTACACTGTAATGTGGATAAAAAGGTGTGGTCTGTATGATACTGACTTTGTAGAATTTGATGAGATTTGCTTTTCTGTGGTCTAGTTCATGGTTCTTATAAATATTTTACATGTGCCTGAAGAGAATGTGTATTCTCTAATTTGGGAGATATATGGTTCTATATATACCTACTATATCAAACTTACTGAGCTGTTCAAATCACTTACATGCTTACTAATTAATGAGAGAGGTTTATTTAAATTTCCCACTATGACTGTAGATCTGTCAATTTCTCCTTGTAATTCTGTCAATTTTTGCTTTATGTATTTTGAGAACACATCATTTCGTGTACCTTATTTTAGAATTATATCTAACTGGTAGATTGAACCTTTCATCATTATGTAGTGTCATTTTTTATCTCTAATAATGCCTTTGCCCTAAAATCTACATGTTCTGATGTCAAATAAATATAGTGCCTTTATTTTGGCTACTGTTTCCTTAGCATCACTCTTCTATTTTTCTGGTCTCTTGTGATAACATATAACTAGATTTTTGAAAAATTCAGTGTCCTTTGTCTTTTAACTGGCAGATATACATGACTTATATTAATTGTTATTACTGATGTATACTAATTCACTTTTTTAAAAAAAAATTTATTTATTTTAGGCTGTGTTGAGTCTTCGTTGCTGCGCACAGGTCCCCTCCAGAGGCTGTGACAGGGGGCCACTCCTCACGGCGGTGCGCGGGCCTCCCACTGCGGTGGCCTCTCCTTCTGCAGAGCATGGGCTTCAGGTGCATGGACCTCAGCAGTTGTGGTGCCCGGGCTCAGTAGTTGTGGCTTGCGGGCCCCAGAGAGCAGGCCAGGCAGCTGTGGCGCGTGGGCCCAGTTGCTCCGCAGCACGCAGGATCCTCCCAGACCAGGGCTCGAACCTGGGTCCCCTGCATTGGCAGGCTGACTCCCAACCACTGTGCCACCAGGGAAGTCCCACTAATTCACTTTTATTTCTACTTACAAGTTTTTTTTTCTTTGCTGCTTCCCCCACCTCTCTGTCTACTCTGTTCCTGTTTTCTAACAGATTGAATTTCTTTTATTTTATTTTGGATTTATCCCTATTGATTTGATTGGGAAGTTATATATTCTATTTCTATTCTTTTACTAAATTCTATATATGCATACCAGACTTAACAATGCCTAAAATTAAAAATCACATATTCCCTTCTCCTGAACAATATAAAAGATCTTAACACTTTTTCATACAAATCATCTGCCTCTTGGCTTGTTATTCTTACCTAACATTTTACTTCTACCTTGTTTTAGACTCTCAAAATCAGTCACCATTATTATTATCTCATACAGCCAAAACTTATTTATTCACATTCACCAATTTATTCACCTTTACTTTTTTTATATCCTCCTTTCTTCTTGGTTCAACTTCCTTCTAAGACACATCCATTCAGCAAAGTCTTTACTTGAAAGTATACTTTGCCACCACTCTTGAAAAATAGTTTAATTGGCTATAGAACTCTAAGTGAAAAGCTGTTTTTCCTCAGCACTTTTAAGATATTATTCCATAGTCTTCTAGCTTCTACTGTTATGTCTGCTATCCCTCTAACTGCTGTAATTTGTTTTTTTCTCCACAGTTAATTTTAAGGATTTCCTTTTGGTTTTAGTGTTTTGCAATTTTACTATGTTGTACCTAGATGCAGACTAAATTTATCCTGCTCAGGACTGAATATAAGCATTTATGGCTTTTATCAAGTCTGGAACATTTTAACCATTATTTCTGTGAGTATTGATTCTCCCTCATTTTCTGTTTTTTCTTCTTCTAGAATTCCCATTAGACCTCTGTTGGAACTTCTCATTCTATCCTATTTCTTAACCTTCCTTTCATTTTTTTCCTCTTTACCTCTTTTTGAAGCATTCTGGGTAATTTCTTAAAATTACTGTTTGTGTTCACTGCTTCTCTCCAGGTGTGTCTCATCTACTGTTTAACCTGTCCACTGAGTTTTAAAATTTCACTGTCAAACAAAAACTACCCAGTATTGAAAATAAATGAACTGAAGCTATGTGTATTAGCAAGGGTCAATCTTACAAAGAAAGTTGGTTAAGAAGAACAAGTCAGAAAAATACAAAGGGTACAATTCCACTTCTATTGTTCAGTGATAGACACCTAGTGAATCTCACCTATGTGGTGAGATTAGAAAGGAGAGCTAGGGAGTAGTAAACACAAATTCAGATGAATGGTGACCTCGGATAGGAAGATAGCAGGGATGTGCTGTGGGGGGAACACACAAAGGGCTTTAAAGATTTGGTAGTGTTCTATTTCTCAAGATGGGTGGTGAGCATGTGAGTGTTCCTGCTCTCCAGACTTTACATATATGTTCTTTATGTTCTTTTCCACAAATGGAATATTGGTTATTTTTAAAATTCCACAAATTTTAACACTGTTTTTATGAAAACCAGAAATATGGCAAGTAATTTCAGAGGGTTTGAAAGGATAAACCTTTTAGGATTCTTTACAATGCTGATGTGCTCTGTAGTATCCACTAGGTCTTGATGGTTGTCCTTGCTGACTCTCCCTGAGTTTATCAATTTCCTCCTAAGCTACCTTACTGCTTCACAATTTTATCCCTAGATGATCTGATTTTAACTAGTCAATTAGTGCAGCAGCATCAGAGATGATCATAAAATCATTAGCGATATGGTTTAAAGCTCTTTGGGAAAAAAGGCTGGGATAAGCACTCAGAATTCCTTTTCTAAAGACATATTTAGAAATATTTATTAAAGAAGATTCTTTCAGTCTCCAACATTTTCTCTAAGCAAAACTGCCCTAGTAATATCACCCTCTGACCCTCTGGAATCTTAAGGTAGTCTAACATATGCTACTTTAAAGAACTTTGCCTTCTTGGGACTTCCCTGGCGGTCCAGTGCTTAGGACTCCACACTTTCACTACTGTGGGTCTGGGTTCAATCCCTGGTTGGGATTTTTAAAAAAAGAACATTTCAAAGACAAAAACAGTGCCTTCTTAACAAAAAATCCTATATCTATGTGCTGGAGAATAGTATTCCATGGTTTCCACTTTGATCTTGACATCATCGTTCATTAACGTTTTTCAGTCAAAGTCTGGATCTACAAAGGGTGCCCAACACAGATAAACATAGACACATATAATACACAGAGATAGACTGTATTAGTGAAATCTACCCCAACTCCCAAATTTCCTTTCAAGAAACTGCTTTTGCTAGAACTCTACTAGCAACTTGATAAGCAACTGTACTTATTCCATAAGGTAGAAAATCAGATCAGCACTTTTCTTAATTCTCATTCTTATGTTTTAAACAATGAGTCAAATTAACAATATAATGACCAAATGATGCCAACGGGTGGGAAGAAGAGAAGGATAGGGACCTGGGCACAAACCCTGTGGATAAAGACTTTCTGTAAATAACCAAGGTGAGACCATAATTCCAGCGCTGGGCCAATTCTTAATATCCAAATCAGTATTTCCATCTGATCTAACTTGACAATTGGAGATTTAGCATGTGAGTTTCATAAGGGCAGGAACTTTTGTTTCTTTTTTTCACTGCTGTATTCCCAACTGATAAGAAAGAGTGCCTAGCATATAGTAGTTATTAAATATTTGCTGAAAGAATGAATCAGAGCCGGAAAAGCATGCATATATAGGTGTGGCACTTAACATAGCTCCTTACCAAAAGCTAGAAAATCTAATAAAAGTTACTGAATAAAGCAGAAAAAACTGCTTTCTAAGGGAAAGTTTTCTTAGAAAAGTGATGTATGATCAATCTCTGGGTCTTGACCTAAACATTAAAAAGAAAACAAATATGCCCACTGCAGAAGAGCTGCTTTATAAGCACTACATATATACCCTTAGCTCTCTCTTCTCTTCCCCTAAAAGTTTGTCCCACATACAGAAAGATTGGTCACTCATGGTAGACTAAAATATTTTCTGATAGGGAAACCATTTGGGGGAGAACAGGAGGAAGAGGAGGAATGTATATAATAACATGACTTTTAAAGACTATAGAAGCTTTTTTATGCCTCACAGTATTGCTATCTGGTTATAGTCATACTATAAGAGTTCTCAGAGAAGAGGTCTGTCCTAAATGTCACCACTGGGTTTACTAATATAGGCCACTTCCTTCATTTCAGCAGGAAAAAATTCTGTTATTAATTCTTCTTCCTAGAAACACAAACCTCAGCCTGCCTAGTTGGACTGCCTAATAATTACTCAATGGTTTGAATAAATTCTGTGGTCTTTTTTCCTGGGAAAAATTAGAGAGTGATTCTAACTGACTGCAACGCACAGAAGGTGCCATACTGTTTTTCTTCCCGTAGGGGCCGGGCCACTCCCCATTTGAATGTTCATTACCGTCTTTCATATGTGTCTGATAAATTTATTAAAAACACCATCTGGATGGAACTCAGCTTTGTGCTGAATTTCCAGTCTTCCAGTTTCCTCCCTTGTCCCACTGGAATTTCTGCCCCAATTTGTGTCACTTTGTTTACAAAACCATATTGCCAAAGCCCAGCATCTCGCATCTGTCTCTTTCTGGTTTTCCTTTGCCATCCTTCAGCTACATACCTATTAACAATAGCCTATGCTAGGAGCAAAGGGGAAGTGCCTGGGCAGAAATTACTTTTCCCCCTCTGTGCACATAGCAATTCTGCTCAAATTTAATTTGCTGCTTCTGAATGCAAAAATTGTGTGTTAACAAAGTGTATACATTCTGCAAGTGTATGAATATTGGGATGACTCACACTGTGGGGAACTGCAGAAAAAGTGATCTGAAAACAACTGTACTGTCCTCTGTTCTTGCACAGCACCAGGGGTGGCCAACAGCCTGCCTGTAAATTTAATTCAGGAGTAATAAATTTTTTAAAAGGCAGTATTACTTCACTAGGACATGACCTGAGGGCCACCTGTACCAGCTATATTTAAAGATAAGACTGACATGTTATTTAACTGTCTCCAGAGATCACCTTTGAGAGATAGGGGGAAAAACCCATTTGAAGCAGATTTTAAAAGTGAAATAGCACTTAGCACTTAACAGAGGATTGTCATCTTCAAAAACAGTGCTTGATACAGCAGAAACTAACACAACAACGTAAAGTAATTATACTCCCATAAAGATGTTTAAAAAAAAAAAAGAGGGCTTCCCTGGTGGCGCAGTGGTTGAGAATCTGCCTGCCAATGCAGGGGACACAGGTTCGAGCCCTGGTCTGGGAAGATCCCACATGCCACGGAGCAACTAAGCCCATGTGCCACAACTACTGAGCCTGCGCGTCTGGAGCCTGTGCTCCGCAACAAGAGAGGCCGCGATAGTGAGAGGCCCGCGCACCGCGATGAAGAGTGGCCCCCGCTCGCCACAACTAGAGAAAACCCTTGCACAGAAGCGAAGACCCAAGACAGCCAAAGATTTAAAAATAATAAATAAAAATAAATAAATAAATAAATAAAAATAAAGGAACTCCTAAAAAAAAAAAAAAGAAATAAACAAGTGAGCAAGTAAAAAAACAAACAAACAAACAAATAGTGCTTGTGTTGGGCTTCATGCAATGTTTCCCTGGCTGTTTTCATTGCAAATTGTTTTCTAATAGCACAGTGGTTCACGCAGCCATCAAGTACTTAACAGTCTCAGGGAGATTCTTCTCTGTTGCCAAGATTTTCAGAGTTACAAAATATTTCCTTCAAAAAGACAACTAGGACTATCAGCTTAAGGTCACATCTAGATATCCTCCTACAGACCTACACCATTTTTTTTAAAGGGGGACTTACCCTAGGGGCCTAACCATAGGCCTACATAGGAACTTGTTGCTGACCAGGCAAGCTTCCAACCCAACTGCAATCCAACCTTCTGTCAACTTACTCTAAAGGGAAAAATACTCACAGCTGTTATGTCTGAACAGCTGTAAATGAACAATAGCTAATTAGAGCTCAAGCCCATTTTTCTTGGAAACTATCAAAAAGCTACAAAAATGTATTCTGCAACACTGGCACTAAGTTACATTCATTCCTGGTTTTATCTATCAGGTTAAAAAAAAAAAAATCAATTTTCTTGGTGCAGCCACTATGGAAAACAGTATGCATGTTCCTCAAAAAACTAAAAATAGAGTTGCCATATGATCCAGCAATCTCACTCCTGGGTATATATCCGGACAAAAATATAATTTAAAAAGATACATGCACCCCTATGTTCATAACAGCACTATTTACAATAGCCAAGACATGGAAACAACCTAAATGTCCATTGACAGATGAATGCATAAAGAAGATGTGATACATATATATAATGGAATACTACTCAACCATTAAAAAGAATGAAATAATGCCATTTATAGCAACATGGATGGAACTAGAGATTATCATACTAAGTGAAGTAAGCCAGAAAGAGAAAGACAAACACCATATGATATCACTTATATGTGAAATCTAAAATATGACACAGATGAACTTTTATGAAACAGAAACAGACTCACAGACATAGAGGACAGACTTGTGGTTGCCAAGGGGGAGGGAGGGTGGAAGAGGGATGGAGTGGGAGTTTGGAGTTAGCAGATGCAAACTATTATATATAGAATGGATAAACAACAAGGCCCTACCATATAACACAGGGAAATAAATATATTAAATATTCTGTGATAAACCATAATGGAAAATAATATTTAAAAAAGAATGTATATACGTATAACTGAATCACTTTGCTGTACAGCAGAAATTAACACAACATTGTAAATCAACTATATTTCAATTAAAAAAAAATCACTTTTCAATCATATAGTATATCACATTACATTGCTGAAGAAAACCCTTTAAACTTTTCCTTTCCCAAATATGCCCCGGTTCCCAGCACTGTGGAAAGGCTGCTTCCTAACACAATTCCAAAGGATTCAGTCATGACCATCTCTCCATATCTGCAGGGGAAGCCCATGGGAAGAAAACAGACCTTGCCTTTTGAATGCTGGCGACCCATTCCTCTGAGCCTCTTTTCCTCTCTTCTTTGTTTTCATTTTTGTCTGTTTCAGTCAGTATAATCTGTGTTCTCATCATTCCTGTTATAGCTCCAATTCTGAACATCACCAACGTTGCCCAAATCACACACCCTATCTTGAGATTATAAGGACGTTGACAATCATGCTGGGTTCTACTTAGCCAGTGACAGGAAGAGGTAACACTTTTCCAAACTTTAAATGTGGCTTTCCCTTCTCCCAAAGTGTGCAAACTTTATAACTTTAGAAAGTTATAGCTCCAAACATGTTTCAGAGAACATGGCAGTTTTATAGAAGACGGAGGTGAGAAATCAGAGGTGGTTATTCCCAGGGGCAAAGGTGAGGTGGGGTGGGGCCAGTGGATGCCAAGTATGCATGTTCACCAGGATCAGTGAATTCACAAAGCACCTTCCAGAACTAACTGCTTAAGAGGTTTACTCTCTTATCTGTAGTTTTCAAACTCCAGCATTCACACTGGAGGTTTTAGCTGTGAAAATCTTCGATTCAAAAAGACCTTAAAGAATCAAGCATCAGATGTTTAACAGCGGTAACCACTGCAGCGTATCAAAGGGGGATTCACTCTGCAGGTGAGGCCTTTAAATTTAGGACAAAGGAATTTCCAGATGTAAGAAAAAAGATAGCCCAAACAGCTAACTCTGTGTTTGAACTAATAGGCAATATCTCATTGGGGTGATTTTTTTCCTTTTCTCTGGACAAAATCTGTCAGAGAAATCTGCCCCCTACATCTCGACAAGTTATTCAAGCTGATATGGGGAAAAATACCTAACATACAAAAAGTCACTGAAATTGGTCTTGCAAGTTTAGGAAACTCTTTCTCAAAAAAATTTAAAAGTTATAATGTAAAGGGCATCTTTTTCTATGAGTAGTATAAGAGTTTTACATGGATTTATTTTTCCTTATGTCCTAAAAGATGTTGATATCAACAGAGTTATTTTTGTTCCACACTAATGGTTGAAAGGTCTTCTCAGGCCACAACAATTTTGTGACTCAAGATCAGAGATGTCACCACAGCTTTGGGGGAAATATTTCTCATTCGTGTTAAACATAGAACAAAGATGTGCAAAAGGTTTTTAAAAGGTCCACAAAAGAAGCAGTGGTTTGCACGTAAATTTTTGTGTTTTTTTTTTAAACCATCCCTGTAACAAAGTAGTAGCTCTTCTCTCTCTCTTTTTAAATTTTTTTTCATTTTAAGCTGGAGGATGTATCTGGTTCAAACTTTAAGTCAGAATGATTCTGAGATAATGGATAACTCTTGAGTCTTATGATCTTGAATGATGGTCCTTTAAAATGTATCAATAAATATAAAATTTGAGATTTTACTTACAATAGTTATCAGCAGTGAGGCAATCAAACATTAAGTGGAATCCTGTACATTTTACAGAAAATGTCCCAATCAGATCTGTGGCAAGTATGCTCCTACAGTTCCACCTTGGCAGAAACTGCCTGCCACAGATTTTGGAGGCAGAGAGAAAAAGGTGGGAGACGACACCAAATTCTCACATGTTTTAGTTCCCACAAAGCATCCTGGATTGAATTGTGTGAGAAGGAAAGAATCTCTGAGAATCTCAAGGGAGCAAGACTGGAATTCAGAAGAAACATACAGGTAAAGGTGAGTCTTAACTTCTGAATATTGAGCTTTCAGAATTGAGACTCTGTAATCAAACCCCACAGGACGCCTGAGGGAAAACTTGCCTCCCTGGGCTCTCCCAGTTTTAGCCTGAGGGGCCAGCCCAGGGCTGTGGGGAAGTTGAGCAATCCCCTGGGTGAGACTGAGGTTTTGCTCCCTAACAGGCGAACTTGGGGTCCCTGGGGAAATCTGTCTACCTAGCTTCAAAGACTGACAATCAAAGTCTTGTAAGTGACCTGGAACAACTTTACTCATACTCCTAAGTAAAGTAGTTACGAGAAAAAAAAAAACTCAGGAAAAAGTACGATTTACACTACCTCTGGAGGCCAAAGTTAATCTAGATCGAAGAAACAGAATCATGCTATGTTTTCCAGTAGGCTTACAGTGTATGATGAAATGAGTCTTGTCTAAAATACAATAAAAGGCAGTTTAAAAAGCACCTCCTGCTACTACTCTCAATTAATTATTCTTCTAATGGTTTACACTTAGTGCTTTGGGAAATGAAAAATGGGTGTGAGTATTTTTAAACAGAAGTTTATTATGAATATTCTGGGACCTGTCAGTTAGGAAGTATCTTATTTCTGAGTTCTAGCTCTCTTTGCATCATGTCTCCATACTTTAATTCTGAGAGGAAAAACGTTTGCTATCCCCTGCCTGCCTTCAGCTCGAACATCCACTGGACCAAGGCAACGGACTGGAAAGCAGGTACCTGAAGAACTCACCTCAGTTCTGTAAACCATGCCCTAGGCAATCTCGAGAAGGCCATTTAACCACCCCGTGACTCAGTTTCTTTACCCATAAAGAAAAGAATCCCTTCCTCCTTCTGCCTTCTTGTGAATATTGAAAGAATAAATTAGATCATGTTCACAAAAGCATCTTGAGATTTTCAAAAAATCGCAAGATCCAGGCTTGGTGCTTCCCTAGTCATGAAGGGCCAGGCTTTCCCCACATGGTATGGGTAGGTGGGACCAACATTTCAGAAATCTGGGTATTACACAAGAGGTGAGACTTTTATTCTCATGAGCCACCTTGTAATTGTAAAAGGATAGGAAGCAGGGAAAGGAAGAACCAATAACAATTCTACTGACCAGCAAAAACCTATTAGCACCTGCTAGTGTAATATGCAGCTGGCAGTTTCAAAAAAAACAAGAAAGCATTTCCTTCTGGTCGATATTTGCTGGGGACAGCAATTTCTGACCTACTGAATCAGATCAAGATCATGGGAGTTATTAGACCAAAGAAGTCTCTTTGTGCTAACAGTACGGTGGCTGGGGGGGTCTCCTTTCATTAAACAAAGGGGTCTGCCCACAACCTGCCTTCTAGGATAGTCACCACTTTGAGGTTTCATGAGCTATCACCATTGAGTGAACAAATCAAAACGCATTAAAAAAAATCACAGACACAAATAGGCTTACAGTTTATCAGTGATATGGACAGTGATAAATGCCATATGGGTGCTCTACTCTTCTTGGGTGAAAGCAGGATGGGGGCAGGGGGAGAAGAGAGAGAGAGGAGAGGGAGAGGGAGAGGGAGAGGGGGAGGGGGAGGGGGAGGGGGAGGGAGAGAAGGTTCCCTACAGTATTTAGATGGTCTTCAAATGTTCATAATTTCCTTAGGGTGTGCTTGTTGCCAAGTTGACAGATGTTGCTGGAAAAACCTGTACTATTCTGAAGAAAGGCTAACCTTTCAAGAGGGAGAGAGGGGGAGGGAGCCAGCGCACCAGTTCGGAGAAGAGATGACATTAAGCTGGACAGCAAGCTACCCTTAGCAAGCTGGATCTTTGAAAGGCTGTGATAACACTGCCAAGGAGAACTGTCCAGGGAGAAATCTCATTTCACCATGGTTTTCCTTGCCATGAGTTTAAATTAGTTTTTAAAACTAAATACTAGATGCCCTAGACAAGTCAATAATTATTAATTATTACTTTTTTAAACCACCAAGACTCCGATGCTAAGTTGCACAACATTACCCTAAAAGAAGTCACGGCTATGCCGTTTTATACTCTCTCCTAAGCGTTTACCCACTTTCTTTTCATTCACTCTTCCTGGTTGTACTTTATACATAAAGAGAAATGGGTTCTTCAAGGCAGACTGCCAATGATCTTATCCCAGACTTCCCCGCTGGGTGCAAACATACACGCCTCTTTTGCTTGCTTGGCCCTTGACATTTCCTAATGAGAGCCTTTCAAAAGAGGATCGAGAACGCTGAGTATTAATTTAAGGGACAAAATGGTAGTTTAGCAAAGCCCCAGTTCTCTTCCACCAAATAAGAGGAGAAAGCACATTAGGGTCTCCTTGTTTGAGATCTTCAGCCTGTAGGTCAGCCAGTGCAGCCAAATCAGCATTTAAGTGATCAGAGCTGGGGCTGGGGAAGGAGGGGAAGGCCAACGGCGCCCAGACCTCCCTTTTCAGCACATATGCCTCTGTTCTCTTCCTGAGGAAGACCGCATCTCCTTTTCACCTCCAAGATAGTTCTCTTGCATTCCCAACTGTAAGCCTCCCGCTCAAAAATCCACATGCTCTTGTTCATTAATGTGACCATTAGTCATTTCTTCCTGTGCCCTGGGTACACCCAATGTTTTTATCAGCTCTGGTAAGGAGAGACTCACCTAATGTCTTCTTATGAAAGGCAGATTACCAACCTACCCATTTAAAGATTAACAGTACTGTGCCATAAGGAAAATTATACCTCCAGCTTGAAAACCTGCAATTGGGGAACAATTTTACAGGATCATATTCATTTATATCAATTATCTTGTTTATCAAAGACAATGAAACCCAAACTGGTAGTAAAAAGGTACAGAGTGCACTGTGAGGAATAATTAGGTCTCACCCTCCTGGAGGCCGATAGCCATTTACCACTTCACTTTGGGAGGTGATGTTTACAGTGTCTGTTTTATAACTCCCTTCACATTAACTTTCAAATGTCAAAAGCAGGCAGTAAATTGTATATTATACAAAATGTCACATATGTAAAATACTGAGATATAAAATTATTATATCCGATCTACCATAAGAAATCCTGCCTTTTAGATTTAATAGCTTGTCAGTCTCTGGATCTCAGTTTAACTCCCATTATATGGACTGTGTTCGCCAGGTAGCCACTGTCTGACGAATAATCTTCTCTGCCTGCACTGTGTCCTCAGCCAGACGAGAAATAAAAATAAAATGATATGACAATTACTATTACAGTTTAAAGTAATATGTACTAAGAAGAATGGGAGATATATGAGCAGCAATGTCACATGTTCTGATTTCATTCCAGCTCTGAGAACAAGATTCAGAGAATCATGATGCAAAGCTTATCAAAGCAGTTTAAACTGAAGAGACTGAGTGTGCACTGCCCAAGTTCTTTAAAGCTACTGGGTGTTGACACCAACAGCCTGTGTCTACCCCAGAATCTCTCTATCACGAAACTACACACCAGCATGAGAATTTCTTTTCAATCACCTGCCAATTTTGCAGAGATCAAATCCCCTCCCTTTGCAACCCACTATTCCAATCTTGCCAAAACCAACCCTCTGGCAATATCTTTGTCTGTAGGCTCAAAGAACTCAATTCTCCTCTAGAGCCATAAAGATCAGACAGACAGGAAGGAGAAGAGTGCAGCCAGAAAGAAGGGAGGAAATAAAATAAAGCAGTGTGTTTCTATGGGGAAGGAAAGGAGAGGCCAGGAAATCAGCTGGGGTGGGAGGGAGGCCAGGAGGGCTCCTTGAAATCCATTAGATACAATTTATACACTAAAATTTTTGTAGCTAAAATTTAATGAAACAAATGAATAAAGAGAGATACCAGTTGACTATGGAACTCCCATTTCAGCCCATTTCCATGGGCACAGGATGGAAAACATACAATTTTGTGCCCATAGGAGGTTAATGCTTTCTGACATGACTGAGGGCTTGGATATATGTGAATCTGCTTGACTAATCCACACAACCAGTGAAGCACTGGTAAGAAACTCAGAGCTACAGTAGCTCATCAAGTCATTGAATTTACGGTTAGAAAAGAATCTTGAGGACCACTTAGTCCAAGGCACAGAAAATTTATATCTTATTACATATTGATCCAGAAAACAGAAAAAGAGGGAAAGCTTCTCAAGTCATTTTAATGTAACTTTGGTTATAAAATGACTTAGAGATGAGAAAAGAAATTTATAGGCCCATTTTATTTAAGAAAATAGGTGTAAAAACTCTAAAATAAATATTAGCCAACAAATCCAATAATTATTTAGAAAATATATCATGTCCAAGAAGCAATTATCCTAGGAATGCAAGTATGGGTCATCATCAGAACATCTATCATTTCAGTGGGTTAAAGAGTGATTGTGAGCAAAGGAGTGTTCCAGTAAGATTACTCTGGCTGGAGGGTGAAGGACAATGAGAAGGACTAGAGAGGATGGGGGAGACCCATGAGTAGAAAGACCAGGGCAGTGGTGAGGAGAGATGGTGGTGGCTACACTAGGGTGGTAGCAGTAGCAGTGGCCAAAAAAATCACTAGGGATTAGAGAAATGCAAATTAAAATAACAAGATACTACTTTATGGCCATCATAATGGCAGAGTAGAAGAACACATATATTAAGTGTGGGTGCGGACATGTGGAGGAAAAGGGCTCTCGTGCGCTCCTGGTGGCGGGAGCGTAAACTGGCACTGCCCTGCAGGAAGGCAATCTGGCAGTATGGATCAAAATGAAAGGTATGCATGCTTTAGTACTCAGGGATCATACACTTGAATATAGGTCTCAGAAAAAAGATGCAAAGGAGACAAACACAAAGAAACTCATTGCAGCATTGTTTTTGAGAGCAAGTAGCTGAAGGCGACCTAGGTCTCTATCACCGGGGGAATGAATGAAACGGCGAGACAATAACAGTACCCACCTTACAAGACAGTTGTGAAGGTTAAATGATTTTATGTAAAGAGCTTAGAACAGTGTCTGGCAAATAGTAAGAACTATATAAATTCACTGATAATATATTTATAGTTATGATGAAATACTAAGTAGCATTAAGAAACAATGATGTCATAAAACCATAATACTAGGTCAGAAAAGTATGAAAAAGAATAAGACTTATGGCATAAAAACATTTTTGATGATTAAAACACATATGCAACCCTCTCCCAACATTACAGATTTTCCAAATATACGTGCATATTAAGGACACAATGAAACATCTTAGAAATGGTCATAAGGGGAGGGGAGCAGAAGTGGGGTTTAACAAAGATGAGGAAACACAAATAAAAGAGAAGGCCTTGCCTGGATCACTGAGGATGATGTATTATGGCCTAAGGTATATAATGAACACAGTTATCCAAACCAAAAGGATACTTGTTTAAACACAAAAGAACAGATCATTAGGTTAGTTTTTTCATTTCATAGCTAAGAAATTGGAGTTTCAGAGAGATTGTGACTGATTTATTACACAACAAATCAGCAGCAGAGTGAGAACCAGAATCTGCATTGATTGTCTGTTCCTCAGAAGGCAACACATCACTCCTTCCTTCCATCGGACTGTCCATCTATCCACCTATCTAGTAAATATTTATTGAATATTGAGATTTCACACGCTGGAAATACAGCAGTGAACAAAAGAGACACAGTCCATTCTATTATCGAACCAGATAAACAAATGTATAGTTACAAATGAAACTAAGTACTTGGAAGAAAAACACCCAGATCTATTAGCATCATACAAAGAAACTTTAACCCAAACTGGGGGTAGAGGGTCGGGCAAAACTTTTCTTAAGAAGTGACATTTAAGCTGCAATTTAAATGATCAATAGGAGGTTAAGGAGATAAATGGGGTGGGGTGTGATGCAGTGAGGCTGAGAATGAGGAGAGGGGGAGAAGCTTTCCAGAGGGAATGGCAAGTACAAAGGCCCCATGGTCAGGGCATGCATGGCGCATTCTAGGAATGGAAAGAAGGCTCGTGGCCTGAATGCAGAAAGCTAGATGGGGACTGGCACAAGATGAGGCAGGTGTATGCAAGCACCAGATGATACAGGACCTTGAGGACTACGGTGGAGATTTTGAACTTTATCCTAAAAGCAGTGGAAAGGCTCTGAGTGATTTTGAGCAAAGGAGTGTTCCAATAGGAGTGTGGTGAACAATGGCAAGGACTAGAGAGGATGCAGGGACACTGCTGAGTAGGCAGGCATGATAGACAACAGTGCAGGAGAGATGGGGGTGGTGTGCACTAGGGTGGTGGCAGCAGTGATGGCAAGAAGGGAATAGATGGGACATTTGGAACACAGTATCAACAGACAGTTATGTCTATAATATAAAAAATACCTCTGATGATATACATTTTAGTGTGTTTCCACAGCTCACTGAGGTTTTACTGAGGTGTGCTTCCAGTTTGCTATAACAGGCATCTACTGAACATTAATTCATCAAAGGATCATTGGAAAAAATACGATAATGCTCCTGGGGCGACAAGTTCCTCAGTTTTGAGCAAGAAGGAAGGAAATAGGGCTCTAAGCCCTTTCCTAAACTATCATTTGCCACCAAAGACCATTTCTCTGTTATCCAGCTTCTCTGGCCATTAGCCAAATGGTAGCCGCCCAGTCAGGATGCAGGGGACGGCACGCAGGGAAATCCACCACCAACAGCCACGAGACCTGCCTGCACTGCTGACAGTTCTGAACTGAGAACTCAACCAATTCATATTTAATATTTTACAGAATCATTTCCTGAAGATCCTAATTTGAACATTCTAACACCTTCTGCACTTTTACATCTCACCTGAGTCCCTCACTTTTACACTCCACTTTATTACCATTTTAGTTGATTTCATCACAGCTTCATGGAAAACAACTTCACCAACGACCATTTCCTGTCATTATGAGGGCAGAATTGAAGCAATCCCCTGTTTGAGTACCAGGTAGTTTTTATGATAATTTTACCACAGGTAATGCTGTGATTTTTAAGTACATTTCTCTCTTGTAGCACGGTACGGATTCCTGTCTGTAAAAAGATAAGTATCGAATGCAGCTATAAAAGAAACATACCCATCTTCACAATATTAACGAGACAATAAATTCAAAAAGATCACTGTGTGCCAGACTGGCTCACCTACCAGGCACCCGACATCATACAATCACTTAATTTTACTCAAATCAGTGACATGCCTAGTCGGTGTTACACTGAGTTATGGGGCAGGAGAAGGCCGTTGGGTTTAAAGGCCCCCTCCCAAAACATTTTATGCAGCGGTCTGCTCCAACAGCCTCCAAATTCCAAAGATTTAATTTGATTCACAAAACCGTAGCCCTCACATCACTATTTTAATAAATAAATAATACCATAGTGCCCAAATGGCTACTGAAATCTTTCCTTCCACTTCCTTCTTCCCCTTTTTAAACATCCTTCTTGTGATATAATTGACACACAATAAACTGCACATATTTGAAATGTACAATTTGATGAGTTAGATATTTGTACACACCCATGAAACTATTAGCACAATCAAGATAACAAACCTTTCCATCATCCTCAGAAGTTTCCTCATGCTCCTTTGTAATTCCTCCCCAACCCCAGAAAACTGTGGATCTGTTTTCTGTCACTATACACTAGTTTTCAAGATCTAGAATTGTTTATAAATGGAATCATACAGTATATGTATTACACTCTTTTTGGTTTGGCATCTTTTATCTAGATTCTCAAGGACTCTTTGTTTACTCAATAGAATCATCAGGTGAATCACGATATTCCCTACCTAGCCCAGGAACAGGACTTTGCTTAATTTAGTGGCTATACTTGGGAGCAAGTGGGATACTGAGGTGCATGGAGGACTCAGGTGTTGGCCCTGCCCACTCTGCCTTGTCTCCTCATAGGCAATGTGGAAATAGCTTTATATGAAAAAGAAACACTAATTTTCTTCTGATTACAAAAGTAACACATATGCACTGATGAAAATATGTAAGTGCATAAAAATATAATTAAAAACATAAAAATTACCTGGAATCCCACCATCCAGAAAACCTCTATTAACGTTTTGATAGTCTTCCTTATGTCCTTTTTTAATGCACTGTTATGGACTGAATTGTGTCCCTCCCAAATTCATATTTTGAAATGTTAACCCCCAGTACCTTGGAATGTGACTGTATTTGGAGGTAGCACCTGTAAAGAGGTAATTAGAATTAAAAGAGGTCATAAGGATGGGGCCCTAATCCAATAAGACAGGTACAAGAAGAGGAGACATCAGGGATGGGAGTGCATGCAGAAAAAGCCATGTGAGGACACAGTGAGAAGACGGCCACCTACAAGCCAAAGAGAGAGGTCTCAGGAGAAACCAAACCTGCTGACAGCTTGATCTTAGATTTCCAAGCTCTAGAACTGTGACAAAATAAACTTCTGTTGTTTAAGTCACCCAGTATATAGTATTTTTTTATGGCAGCCATAGCAAATTAATATATGTACATCTAAAAATACATATATTATCTTTAAAATACTGGCATTGATCTGGCTATAAAGATGGTATCCTACTGCTATTTTACATTATATTATGGCCATTTCACTATGTTATGAATGGCTATACAAGAATTTTGATATGCTAATGTGCCAGAATTTATTTCATTATGCCCCTATTGTTGGACATTTGTAGTCCTTCCCATTTTTTGCTTATCATAAATAACACCATGCTGAACATTAATGTAAAAAAAATGTCCTTCCTGAAGATTTCTTTAAAGTAAACTACTAAAGGTAGAAGTAGTAGATCAAGGGGTATTTTTAAGACACTTAATACATATTGCCAAATTGCCTTCTAGAAAACTTACATCACACAACATATTTCAGCAGTATATGACACTGCCCATTTCATGACAGCCTCACCCACACTGAGTATTTTCATTTAAAGCATCTTTGCCAACAGGATTTTAAAATGAAACTTGACAAGCTGATTTTCAAGTTCACTGGAAAAGAAAATTTAAAAGAATAGCCTAGAAAATTTAGAAAAAGAATAGCTATGAGTGTGGATTTGCAATAGTAGACAGTAAAATAGATTATTAAGGTGTAGTTATTTTAAATGATGTGACACAAAATCTAGAATAGATATACAGATCCATGATATATGCTATTTTAAATCAACGAGGGAAAGGAATAATCAATAAAAGATTTCAAAACAACTGCTTACATATTTTAGAAATAAGGGTAAACCCCTACCTCAGACCATACACATAATAAATATTAAAAGGATTAAAGAGCTAAATGCTAAAAACGTACATACAACAATAAAAAAACAACAACCAACCACTGACAACTACTACAGAGGAGCATATTTTTATAATTTGGGCTGGGGAGAGAGTTTCTAAGCAAGTCACCAAATTCAGAAGAAAGACAAGAAATGACTGACAGATAAGACTGGATCAAAATAAAAAACTTCTGTACAACAAAGACACCATAAACAAAGTTTAAAAGTAACTAACAGTCTGGGAGAAAATATTTGCAACATATATAAAAGACAAAAAATGAATATCCATAATCTACAAATTAATAATAAAAAACTCAAGCAACAAAAATGTTGTCAAAGAATATGAACATGTACTGTAATTCATTAAAAAAAAAAGGAAATGGCCAAGAAACATAAAAAGATACTCAAGTTTAGTAATAACTAGGCTAATGCAAGTTAAAACACAGAAATATTTTATTTTAGTGTATGTACTTCTGTATTGTTTGGGTTTTGCTGAGGACTGATTGCTGTACTACTCATGTAAATAAAAAATTTTTAATTAAAATATTTGCCAATAAAACAGGCCAAAAAACGGTATCATTTTTTTTTTTATAAATTTATTTATTTGTTATTTTTATTTTTGGCTGCGTTGGGTCTTTGTTGCTGTGCGCAGGCTTTCTCTGGTTGCGTCGAGCGGGGGCTACTCTTTGTTGTGGTGCGCGGGCTTCTCATTGCAGTGGCTTCTCTTGTTGCGGAGCACAGGCTCTAGGCGCACGGGATTCAGTAGTTGTGGCATGCAGGCTCAGTAGTTGTGGCACGCGAGCTCTAGAGCACAGGCTCAGTAGTTGTGGCGCACGGGCTTAGTTGCTCCACGGCATGTGGGATCCTCCCAGACCAGGGCTCGAACCCGTGTCCCCTGCATTGGCAGGCGGATTCTTTTTTTTTTTTTTTTTTTTAATTAATAGCTACTTTATTTATTTATTTATTTATTTATTTTGGCTGTGTTGGGTCTTCGTTTCGTGCGAGGGCTTTCTCTAGTTGCGGCAAGCGGGGGCCACTCTTCATCGCGGTGCGGGGGCCGCTCTTCATCGCGGTGCGCGGGCCTTTCACTATCGCGGCCCCTCCCGTTGCGGGGCACAGGCTCCAGACGCGCAGGCTCAGTAGTTGTGGCTCACGGGCCCAGTTGCTCCGCGGCATGTGGGATCTTCCCAGACCAGGGCTCGAACCCGTGTCCCCTGCATTAGCAGGCAGATTCTCAGCCACTGCGCCACCAGGGAAGCCCTGGCAGGCGGATTCTTAACCACCGCACAAGCAGGGAAGACCCGGTATCTTGTTTTAATTTGCATTTCTTTGATTATTAGTGAGGTCAAACTCTTTCAAGTTTATTGACTATTGTGCTTTTCTTTCTTTTTAACCTTTTTTTTTTTTAAACATCTTTATTGGAGTATAATTGCTTTACAATGGTATGTTAGTTTCTGCTGTACAAAAAGTGAATCAGCTATACATATACATATATCCCCATATCTCCTCCCTCTTGCTTCTCCCTCCCACCCTCCCTATCCCACCCCTCTAGGTAGACACAAAGCACTGAGCTGATCTCCCTGTGCTATGTGGCTGCTTCCCACTAGCTATTTTACATTTGGTAGTGTATATATGTCCATGCCACTCTCTCACTTTGTCCCAGCTTACCCTTCCCCCTCCCCGTGTCCTCAAGTCCATTCTCTACGTCTGTGGTCTGTGTCTTTATTCCTGTCCTGCCCCTAGGTTCTTCAGAGCCATTTTTTTTTTTTTTTTTTTTTAGATTTTTGTGTTTTTCTTTCTTTTTTTTTTTTTTTTTTTTTTTTAAACATCTTTATTGAAGTATAATTGCTTTACAATGGTGTGCTAGCTTCTGCTTTACAACAAAGTGAATCAGTTACACATATACATATGTTGCCATATCTCTTCCCTCTTGCATCTCCCTCCCTCCCACCCTCCCTATCCCACCCCTCTAGGTAGTCACAAAGCACCGAGCTGATCTCCCTGTGCTATGCGGCTGCTTCCCACTAGTTATCTATTTTACATTTGGTAGTGTATATATGTCCATGACACTCTCTCACTTTGTCCCAGCTTACCCTTCCCCCTCCCCGTGTCCTCAAGTCCATTCTCTACGTCTGTGGTCTGTGTCTTTATTCCTGTCCTGCCCCTAGGTTCTTCAGAGCCATTTTTTTTTTTTTTTTTTTTAGATTTTTGTGTTTTTCTTTCTTTTTAAATAAACTGCTGTTTGTACACATTTCCTATTGGGGATTCACATTTTTTTCTTACTTATTTGGAAAGTACTTCATATATACTAAAGACAATTACTCATTGTCATATATGTTGCAATTATTTTTTTCCCAGTTTGTCAAACACCTCTGAATTCTGTTTATGGTTTCTGCCTTTGCTTTTATGCTGAAGAAGTAGTTTCTCATCTTGAGATCAAATAAATAGTTATTAATAGTTCTCTACAGTTCTTTTGGAGTAATGTGAAATCTAACAGGAAATCATAACAGGAAATTATTTTAGTATATAGTATAAAGAAAATCTCATGTGTTTTCAATTGTCAAGTGTCTCAGCACCATTTGCTATATTACCTTTCCGTTCTCCATGGATGTGAAATGTCATCTTTAATCTTGCACTATATTCTTACATATACTGAGATAAAATTCAGAGTTTGGATGATTGCTTAATTTATCTACCAGTTTATTCTTGCATTAATGCCATACTACTTTAGTATGTAGTATGAATTTTCATACCTGGTGGTACTAGACTTCTCATTTCGTTTTTTTTTTTTTTCCTTCATTTTTTGGTGGGGAAAGGGTTTCCATTTATTTATTCTCTTGGAAAAATTTTTAAAGAACTTAGTTGTTTTTTTTTTTTTAAGCACAGCTGGGATTCTGAGTAGTCCTGCATTAAATTAGTAGATTAAGATGGGAAGAACCAAAGTGTTTACTATATTAAAGTTTCCCATCCAAGAATATGTCCTTCTATTATTCACTATTTCTTAAAGATTTATAGTTTCTTTACATTAGAACCTATGGACTTCTTAGCTTTATTCCTATGTAGGTATTTGTTGTTTGTGCATAAAAAAAGTTAAAAACTTCTAGCAGATCTCCCCGGCATGCTCACCTCACATCCATACTATTTATGAGTTCACATCACCCTTCTGCCTCCCACCTTTGTTCCCGACCCTTATCCCATCTCTGATGGCATAAGGTGGTTCAGGGATGGGTGATCCTTGGTAACACAGTTAGGCATGGACTAGGTATAAAGGAAAAGTATGGATCATGAACTGTTACTGGGTGTTATATAGTTTGTATTGCTATTATGAATGGAATTTTCCCTTGGTTATTGGGGGTATTTGAGAAAACTTGATTTTTGTATATACAATTGTATCTGACTACATTCCTTAGAGTTCTTATTAGTTTTAGTTATTTTTCAGTTCATTTCCTTGGGTATATTATCATATCACATCTGCAAATAAAGATATTTGGTCCCTTTCCCCCAATATTTATCACACATATTTCTTGTTCTTCACCTCCTCCCCCATTCCCTCTCCCCACCACCCCAAACTTCCAGGGCAATGTTAAATAGAAATGGTAATGAGGGCCAGCTTCATGGGCACGCAACCTGTTCTTTCAGACAGGTCCTGTACTCAGAAGGGACCCACACTTAGTTTAATGCTCCACTGTCCCTGTCTTTAAATTCTTAATAATCTTATCTTTGAACTTATGTTTTTAAAATGAAGTCTGATGGGACAATGGAGCAAGCCCGTGAACAGAGGAGATATGCGACATACATGTGTCCACACTTCTCCACTGCCCCAATTTGTGTAGAGTGTTCACCATGCCCCAGAAGCACAGAATTCCAGTGGACTCACATGTGCAGGTTGAGTGAGACTCAAAGCAAAGCCAAGGTCAATGGGCCATGACTATGCCTGAGTAAACTGGGCTGCTGACGGCCGGGAGAGGCCACTTTCCCGTCGAACCAGAACCTACCTCAAAGGTAGAAAAAAGTCAGCAACGTTCTAAGGAGCACTACCAACCAAGGAATTCTATCATATCCTTTTTCACTCTCGTTATTTCCCTATGTTAGCCAAATGCTTATGCTGAAAAGATAGGGCAACTCGTAGTTCCTTTTCCCTTCAGTCCTTCATTTTATTTTTTTTATTGAAGTACAGTTGATTTACAATATTGTGTTAGTTTCAGTCCTTCCTTGTTAAGGAAGCTTACTGAGTAAGTCAAAGGTAGAGGGTTTTGGTGGAATGCGTGTGAATTAGGAAGTGAAATAAAAACAATATAGTTTTGTGCGGAATTTCCACTGTTCTAGTAAGAATTAATACATATACATATATGAGCTAGCAAATAGCAAATGTGAATTGTGTAATTTTGGCGATTCCGCATAGAAGATAATGCTCTTATATTTACATTTAAAACCACCATTGCACAATAAAAAGACAAATAATAAAATACATGCTAACAATTTAAAAGTTTAATTATTCTTTACCTAGAACAACATTAAATAGCAAATAAAAACAACAGACCAGGTTGAAAGACTGCAAAAGAAAGGAAAAAACTTTTTTTTTTCCTTGTTAAAATACTTTTAATGCACTTGTTTCTTACCCTTGGAGCAAGGGGCTCCACATTTCCATTCTGCACGGTGCCCTGCAAATTATATAGCTGGCCCTGGAAGTAATAATGGGTTTTTTTGTTTGTTTTAGGCTTTATTGGAACCACCTCTGATTCAACCTCACTATTTAAAAAATGGGTCATTACAGAATTGTTATTGATAATTAAAGACTGGAAACACCTACATGTCTATCAAAGGAGACTGGTTAAATAAATTATAGCACTTCTAGTCAATGGAATATTGCACAAATGTAAAAAAAAATGAATCAAGAGAAAGCTCTTTATGCACTGAAAGATCTCAAAAAAACCTGTTAATTAAAAAAAGGTATATCTGAATATGTGTTTAATAATAAAAGGGGGGAAATAAGAATACACATTTGTATTACCTACTTAAAATATTAAATTAAAAATTACCTACCTGGTTTTGGGGTGGAGGATTGGGGTACTGAACTAGTGACTAGGCCAACAAAATTAGATTTTACGTCCCCTTGGCCACCGGAATATCTTTCACAGTCAGTGACAGAGAAACATCTCGCCCATTACAACCTGGCTATTCATAATGCCAGTCTGAGGCAGAACCATGGTTTGTGAGAAAGTGATATTGTTGCATCATGTTGAATACATGCTCCATGATGTCCCATTTAAAAACAAGTTGTGGGACTTCCCTGGTGGCACAGTGGTTAAGAATCTGCCTACCAACGCAGGGGGCATGAATTCCATCTTGGTCCGGGAAGATCCCACATACCGCGGAGCAACTAAGCCCGTGCACCACAACTACTGAGCCTGCGCTCTAGAGCCCGTGAGCCACAACTACTGAGCCCGCATGCCACAACTACTGAAGCCCACACGCCTAGAGCCCGTGCTCCACAACAAGAGAAGCCACTGCAATGAGAAGCCCGCACACCACAACAAAGAGTAGCCCCCGCTCGACGCAACTAGAGAAAGCCCGCGTGCAGCAATGAAGACCCAACACAACCAAAAATAAATAAATAAATAATTTTTTAAAACAGTTGTGCACATTTACATTACCCTGGACACACTACAGACCCTACTATATTCCTGCTATAACAAGGGGATATACAAGTAGGATCCAAAAAATTCAATCCTGTAAAATGTACACATAAGTTCTGTAAAATAAGAGCCATAAAAACTTTTCAGGCAGTCTTTATTCTCAAAAAAACAAACAAACAAAAACAACAAACGAATAGGTATAAAAAGATAATGAGGGGCTTCCCTGGTGGCGCAGTGGTTGAGAATCTGCCTGCCAATACAGGGGACACGGGTTCGAGCCCTGGTCTGGGAAGATCCCACATGCCGCGGAGCAACTAGGCCCGTGAGCCACAATTACTGAGCCTGCGCATCTGGAGCCTGTGCTCCGCAACAAGAGAGGCCGCGATAGTGAGAGGCCCGCGCACCGTGATGAAGAGTGGCCCCCACTTGCCGCAACTAGAGAAAGCCCTCGCACAGAAACGAAGACCCAACACAGCCGTAAATAAATAAATAAGTCATTTAAAAAAAAAAAAAAAGATAATGAAATTTAAATGTACACAAAGGACCACATACTAAATTGAGAATCCTAAGCAACTGTGAGAAGGTCACTTTCTAATCATTCCCCTGCTGTCCCCACACATAAAAACTGTAGCCCATTCTTGTTTGAAAATAGGGGCTCCCCAAGGTAGGAAGCAAACAAACTGTATTATGTTCTTTATGCATTATTGTGGGGTATATATTTTATTTGAATTTTTCTAAAACTCTAAGACCTTGTGAGAAAATAATGCTTAATCTTCTCCAGGGAAAGGGTGAGAGACTACAAATAACTCTAACTCTTACTCCACTGCCCCCTCCACCAAATGCAGGGTGGTCCACTGGAAGGGGCACTGGCTTTGAAATTGGTCAGAGATAAATAACACACTAACACACTTTGCACACACTGACGATTTTATGTGAATCTCCCCTGACTCTCCATCTTCTTCCTTAAAAAGACTTAAGGAGCGCTTCATCACCTCTATGGGGAGGTCTTCTGTGACACCATCCCCCAACTCAGCTTAGGTGCTCCTGTTCCGGTGTTCCTACAGCATCTGCTGAATTCTCCCAAGAGATGACTTATTTTACTGTGTTGTCACCGTCTATTTAAGTGTCTTTCTCCTTCATTAGCTCATACGATCCTCCGAGGCAGAAACTGCACCTGTGTATCTTTCTATCCCCAGTGCCTAAGATACACTTGGTTGGCAGCCTCTTAATAAATGTCTGTTTAATGCCAAGTAATTTACAGTAGATAAAGAAGTTAAGTTTCACTGACAATTAGAACCAGCCTTAATATCTGGTTATAGAAACAGGCTGGGAAAAGAAATCCTCTTGGTCTAGACTAGTCCAGACTCAACAGTGCTATTTTTAGAAAACTCTCTGAATTAAGGTCTTCAGGGCCCCTCTGTTACTCCAACAAGTTTGCTTCTTTGCCACATTCTAACGCCTCCACCCCCTGATGAACTCCCTCACTCCCAAATCTCTGTTTCTGCTCCAGAGGACACATTTTTTTAAGCGCAGAAGTCATATGCCTAGTTCAGTGGATGCCAAAAGCCCTTCACAGCAGATTTCCAACTCTGTTTCCCTTCCCAGGACTTGACAGAATTCTAAAGATGCTACTTCAAAATACTTTTAGATGACAGTAGCAACTACAGACCACCTATTTTCTATTTCCTGCCTCCGGCTGGGAACAAGTATCAGCCATTTTTGTTGCTATGTAAATTAGCACATTTGTATTGCTCTGTATTGTTTACTAAATTCTTCCAGGCCCAGCTCAAAATACCATTCTTCATAAAACCTTACCTTACAAGGCAAGAAAATATGCTGGGTTCCTTCACAGCCCAACTAAACATTTAACCTTTCTCCACACTCTGCTTGTGCCTTTGTCTGTTGTTCTCCACTCCACATATTTCTATGCCTTGCCAATGGTCTTATCCAGCTGCTTTGAATCAGATGGTAAGTCCCCTGATGACTGGAGCCCCTTTTACACTTTCTGCCTTTGAACTCATCATCTATCTATCTGCTTTCAGCTCCATTCACTCCCTTGCTTTACAACGTATGTCAGAGGCTAAAGCTCCATAAACTACATTTCCCAAGCTTGCCAGCTTGGTGTGGGTTTTTTTCCCTCCAGCTTTGTTTTTGGTGAAGTTCTACCAATAGAAGAAACTGGTGAGAATGGAGGAGAGGAGGATGCTTCTGATGGTATTGCAGGTAGCACAGTGGCAGATGAATACGGACTCCAATGTTCTTGTTCAGACAGCACAGTTCCTGGTGGCAGCAGTAGTGAGCGTTCACAGAGCTTCAGCAACAAAGAGTTCCTGTGCTTGTGCTGCCTATTTTGGTGGCCCTACCTCAATTACTAACAAGGTAGTAGAATAAAAAAAGCCACCAATATTCCTGGATCCATGCTGGTAGACACAGAGGTAATACTTAATGGCCTAAAGCTGGTAATGGAAGCTTTTTCTTACTCTCTGAAAGGATTAAAAAACCTTGAATTTTGAGCCTACAGCTCCATGCTCTAGTTACTATCTCTTAAGCAGAGGTAGAGCCAAGGATAAGGGTGGAAAGGGACTTATGAGAGCTTATGTTTTCCAGAAGAACCAGGAGACCTTAAGAAGGGAAACCAGACTCATGTAATGCTAAATACCACACTCTAGTACCAGCGTTAAGTACTTACTGCTCCCCCAAGTCTTACTAAAAGCATGTTCTCTATTCATCTACAAGACTCGTAAGAAGAGAAGAGCTATTTAAAAAGGAAAAAAGAAATGCAAATGGCCCTAAAAATATGAAAAGATGCTCAATTTCTCTCATAAGAGAAATGCAGTTAAAACTGTACTGGGATACCATTTCTCACCTATCAAACTGGCAAAAATCTAGCAGTTTGACAGTATGCTCCATTGGCAAGGCTGTGGGGGAAACAATCGTTATCATATATTGCCAATGAGAATTTTAAAATGTGATTAAACCCTATGGAGGTGAATTTGGCAATATCTAACAAAGTTATACATGCATTTACCCTTTGATCAAGTAAGCCCTCTTCTAGGAATCTATCCCAAAGGCAACAGCACAATTTGTAGTAGCAGAAGACTGAAAACAACCCAAATGTTCATCAACAGAGGACTGGTTTAATAAACTACAGTATATCTACACTAATGAGTACCACGCAGTTATTCAAAAGGAATAAAGAATATCTTTCTACATAGTTAGCTCTAGGATAAGTGTTAAGTACAAAAAAGCAAGGTAAAGAAAGAAAGAATGTATAGCATATAGTATGCTACTAATTATTTAAGAATGCTGGGGAGGATACAAAATATTAATTACATATATTTACTTATTTTCCTTTTTTTTTTTAAAAACGGATAACCCCAGAAACTAAAGGGGAAAAAGAGATTACCTACAGGAGTAGAGGGGACAGGAATAGAAACTGGATTTCTCTAAATACAACAGCTTTGTATATTTGATTTTGGAATTATGTGCATATTTTACATAGTTATAAAACAAAAAAATTTAAAGGCAATCACTAAATACTGAAAGCAAAATGGAACAAATGAATCTATCTGTATGCTGAAATAGTGGCATGACCACCCAGAGAATTATTTTAAGTGACTTTTAAACACAGTAATTTTACTGTACATCTCTAGTGGGATATACCTTAAGGGCCCTAAAGGTAACTGCAAAAATCTTAAACTATTTTCAGTAATCATATGGTTTAAGGTACTACTAGTAATGTAATTCTGAGACTATTTTGCATGTACTGAAGACAAAGCAAATTAATTATTGTGCTTTATCAGTAGTAACCAAGATTTTCAGTATGGAAAAAAGGAGATGGAAGATCAAAAGGTTCAACAAAAACTTTGTGTACTGAATTTTAATTAGAAGTGTCAGCAGGCACTAGTGATATATTTTACCTGTTGAATATATGATATACAAATAAATAAATATATGTGCATGTATTTCCTACTTCTGTCCACTGAAAAGGCCTAGCAATAGTGACCAACCCAATAGGAAGTGCTTAGGCCGAGGTTTCCAAATGTCATTTCCCACTTGAGGGAACCAGGGCTTCTTGCAGAAATGGCTGATCCCAGATGAGGGACAATAAATGTACAAGATGAACCTGGTACATCGTGTCACACCAGAAATCAAGGAATTACTGAGGACTACTGAGATTATGTCAGAAAGACTCAAGAGCCAATATGAAGAAGCTAAAGATGGGGACAATCTGAATATCAATAAAAATAACCGCAAGTGATTAAAAGATGTCCAATTTGTTTAATCCCATAAATTCAAAATAATATGTACTCCCCCTTCCACCCTCCTCCCCCCAAAAAACCCCCACAATCACACTTCACTGGTCACCTTTGGAGGATGCTAGGTAACCACCTCTTTAATTTGAAAAGTGGTAAATAAGAAGAAAGAATATAACATTTATCCTACTTTTCCTGGGCAAACTGCATTTTAGGATTACCAAATGAGTGTTCAGGCAAGTTTTTCTCTTTCTAGTTACTAAACAAAGAAGAAATGACAGGATTAGAATATAACCATTTTGCAATTCCAAATTATAAAAGAATGAATTTAGGAAATAATCATGAATAGATGTGACTATCCAAAAGCGAGAGGCAATCAAAGATTTTCTGTGCTTCTTGATAGACATATACCACCATCTATAGAGCATTTTACAAAAAAACAAACAAAAAACAAAACCAAAAATATCCTGAATCAGATTAAGCCTCTATCTAACTATTAAATACATGAAAGACAACAGAGGAACACATTAAATGTTACCATGGGGATCTAATCACCAAAATCTAGGCTGTTAGAAACTCTGCAGGACAAAAAGTTAGTTTCTTCAACATATAAATTATAACTAGAGAGAGGGGAAAAAACAAAGAAAGACAGAGACAGACATATGTAAGGGAACCTACAGATTTAAAGAGATTTAAGAGTCATAACAGCTACTTGTTGATAGTATGGACCTTATTTGAATTCTGATTTAAACAACCTATGAAAACACATAAACTCACTCCAGACTTTGATTTGATTAGGAACATTTGAACACTGATTTAATACTCATAAGGAATAACGGTTCAATTTTGGGGTATTATAATGATATTGTGATTATGGCTACAAAAAGGAGGCTTTACTTATAGAGATATATATTGTAATATTTATGGGTAAGATGATAGTGTCTGGAATTGGCTTCAAAATAATCTGATGAGGAGGAAGTAGGTAGTATACAGATAAAACCAGGTTATCTATGAGTTGATAATTCTTTAAGCTGAGTGGTGGGTATTATTCTCTCTCCTTGAATAACTGATAGGGTATTCAAAGGAGTGAACTTAAATACAAGATTAAATGAAAAGGAAGTTTTGGCAATTATTATGAAAAAAGTGGAGGGATTTGGCAAATGCTACATACATATCACAAAGTGGAGTGCCACGGCAAAGCAAATACATTTTTTGAGAGGTTTAATGTTTAAATAGCAGTCATATCTATTCTAACATTCCTTCTATGCATCAGCAGTAAGACAGGTTAGAGTTTCCTACAAATGCCTCCTAACAAAGAGGCAAGACTCTCCCAGGCAAGAATACATCCCAGCACCAACCAGAAGCAGCCACCAAATGAGAAAGGGCTGTGGTGGCAGCAGCAGATAAGGTGGGAGAAGTGCTGTGGGTAGAGTCTGACGCCCAGATCTGGTCACTGTGGTTGAGGAGCGGCCCATTCCCATGGATGTATGAACCCACAGGGTTACAAAGCTTCCCCAGGGGTCTGTGCAAGTGAAGCAGCATGAAGAATGACATGTTGTCAACAAAAATGTGAAAGGAACCCTTTGGTGGAAAAAGAAGACTAAAATCTTATGATGCTAGGGCGGTTATTTTTATTTATGTTTTTCCTGACATCATTATACGCTTTAAGTAATAACATTAAAATTTGATTTTAAAAAACAACACAAATATTTTAAAAGTAATTTTAAGGCCTATTAGGAGAGTACTACTCTAATGAGAGTAGCCTGAACTATGAAACAAAGACCAAGGAACTATGAAAGAAAGAAATTCTGAATCTTGAAATGTAAGAGTAGAGCTTGATACCCTACTAGTTATTCATGATGACATTATTTTAGCTTTACTTTTTTCCCCCGTGAAAACCTGAAGTTCGTATCAGTCAGTGGTTCTCAAGGGAGGACTGCACATTTCATAGGAAAGAGGGAGCAGTAGGCAGCTACAATTTAAAAGTAACTCCAGGTGATTCTGACCCACACTGTGGCCCCACTAGAGGACCACTCCTTTCTTGGAGGTCCCTGTAGAGTGGCTGGCTGAGGCCTGTGTGCAGCTAAAATGCACCTGAGATCATCAACATGGAAAGCTGGCCATTACTACTTCAAACACCCCTGTAAACTCAGCAGAGCTGCCATGTCAGACAAAGAATAATGAAATCTCCCTACACTCCTTCACAACTCAAACCATGTCCCTGACTGCCCAGCATGGGGGCAACTTTGCACTGTAAGATAGTAAAATAAGAGCCAAAGGGGATCCCGCTGCAGGCCATCTGCTGACAGGTACACACACATATCTGCCTATGTGCTCCTATTTGGTGGAGGGACGATGACAGACAAATGACTGCAGTGCTCTTTGCAGTCAAGCTTGTGAGCATCATAGAAGAGGACTTGAAGAAAAGTGTTTGACCAGACACCAAAAACACTTCTTGCATCTCTGCAATCTTCTTTCATCCCCTGACATGTCTGAGACTATTATGGCTTCTGATAATGCTGACTAACTCAGTGTAGACAAAACATACAGACCAACAACAGCATCCCTCACTACAACTGATACTAAGTTTCATTCCTGCAATGGCCTTCCATGCCAGATAGACCTGTTTCATGGATAATTACAGTGTCCACAAACCTGTTCTTCTCCAGTAAGAAGGGGGAGGTGCCTTCTATGCAGCATGCTCAAAATGCAGTGCACTGGGCTGAAGCCAGTAGCCAAATGCTCTACACATCCTGCGACTGAAGGTGGTTTGGTTTCTAATAAGATCCTTCTCAGTAAGGGTGCCCCTAACTACAGAATCACATACACAGTGAAGCCTAGTCTATAAAACAACTTGGGCAGCAGGTAAAAAGGAGTGGCTTCCCCCAAACACCCCATCATCACAATTCTATGACCCTCCACGGAGTTAAAAGCCTTGATAATATCAGGTAATGCTTCAGCACTAACTTTCAAATGACTTAAAAGTCACAAAGATTATCAACATTTATATTTAAAACTAAAAATTACATCCATAGCAAAATTAAAACCAAATTATTTATTTTAGTTGAGCTCTAAAAGTTCTCTATACATTGGGATAATTTCTACTCCTGCTACTTTATTAATATTACTCTCCCAAATTTCCCTAAAGTAAAGGATTACATTTAGGAAACACACGGCGTTACGAAAATTTAGACTTTTGACCATTCAAAGAATTAGTAAACATTTGCAAGTTACTCTCATATTTCCCATTCTAGTTTTCACCATGTTTTTAGGACACAGTCAATATGTTCTGTGTCCCAGCATGAACAGGACTTGGAGAGGAGAGGAGAAATTAGTCCCTTTGTAAAGGTAAAGAACTACTTTAGGTACACCAAGGCACTGGTATCTTATCCCTCCACTTGAACATACAGAGTCCCTTTTCAAAGAAAGCTGCAGTAAAGGCACAGATTCAAGGATCTAATTAGTTAAACTATGATCCTGATAGGAAATGAGCAAAAACCTGTGGGCATGGATAAAAGAGGTCTAGACAGGAAAAGCCACTCATGGTATCTGGAATGTTAAGACCTGGGACGGACTATACACAGAGCCAGACTAAATATTACCTAAAACAAAAGCAAAAACAAAACATAACAGAAAACAACCAAATAGACAACTAAACAAAATTTAAAATGCCCTTTCGAAAGATCAGCCAGGCCATATTTCCCACAAGATAACTTAATTTTCATTACAATAATTTAGTTACTCTGGTCTTATTTAAATTTATATGCAGGCATTTTCTTGAGGTGAATTTGGCAAAGTAGGGCAAATATGGACTGCTGTGTCCATGAAAAGAAGATATTCTCATAGCTGAGCACACCATTCATATCAAATCAGAGGCCAAAATACCTGCATAGCCTTGGAAAGTAGGAGCATTGGATCAATAATATAGCAACTTCCTCCCTGACCCTATCTACCATTAAATATAGAAAAGCCTTTGGTCTGAGAGGCTTTGCCTATCATAAGCATTCCCCACATAGCAAATCTGAATGAATCACTAGAACATTTTCAATTCTTAACTACTAGTACAATATTTACATTCTTTTAAGTTTACTGGAATTATTATTTTGACTACTTCTAAAAATATAAGCCCTCTCTATGTCACTCAGCCATAAGGCATTCAAATCAACCAGAGTTCTTAGTCAAAGCTGATTAAGAGGTGAATTAAGATGAGTTAATGGAATAACAAAATATTTGAAGATAAAATATCTAAGTGTATACACAAAAATATAATTGTAACACTTACCTAATAGCCCCTTCTCCAGAGTGAAGGTTTTGTTTGTAAACATACATTCAAAAGCCACAATGTGAAAAATCTTATTCACTGTGTTGTGAGTCCCAACTATTCGAATATACCTGGGGGTAAAAAGAAAAGAAAATCTGTTGAAGAAAATGAGCTTCCATCATAACGAATCCAAAGATAACAGAATAAGATACACTATGTAAACATACAGTGTACCAGAGCATGGACTAAAGGAGACTCTGAAATGGCTTCAGACCCTGTACCTGCTCCTTAGGGCTAGCTCCAACTGAGCCTGGAAGAATTACAGCAAAATTAAGGAGGTACCACTTTCCAGAGAATGAAGTAGAACTTAGATTTGGTTTACCTAGAAAATCAAACCAGGGACTGTTCAGCTCAACCCCTGAATGTCAGTACAATTGTATATCCATGAGACATTTACACTGGAGAATAACAAACAGCTTCTATCCTTGCTTTGTGGTTAGGAATGTGCCTGTGCACAGGTGCACAAACACACACAAAGTCAAATGCTTTCCAACTCAATGAAAGCTTTCATCCATTGGATGAAATGCATGAAATCAATACTGCTTTCTTGTTGAAAGTAAAAATCCACGGAAACTACTGAAAACCACTCACAGCTTCTTGTATTTTAATATTGCTCCTGAATCCTTGTTAGGAATTTAACCCTATATACTTACGCCAGCCCCCCACTTGACTGCTAGGAAGCCTTCTCCTGACCAGAGGAAGTGATCAGCAGAGGTGACCCAGCCTGCTCTGCAGCCTCCCTCCTGGCCATCCGGATCTGGCATCTGCATACAGTGCAGAGTTTCATAGGGCAAGTCTCGAGCCTCTCGGCCTGTTCACCCTCTCTGACAAACAAGCATTAACCTTGGAGCAACTTGCTCCTTTCACTCTTCAAACGGACCTGACAGTTCACAGGTTAATGAACAGACAAACTTACTCTTCTCAGTGTCACACAATTTCAGAGGGAATGTAATGTGCCACACACAGTCTTACTGGAATTCAAAAGAAGAATAAGAAAAAAAATAACTAGATTAACTGATAACGCTCTCTCAAATTATGAACTATGTGCTCTGAAGGATGGGGCATACTAAACGAACAGATTTCAATTAGGAGATGACAGACTGGGCAAGGTTTTAGTAATATCTTCCCTCCGCTATGTAAAACAACCTTCCACTTAAGATGATACAATTTTACGTCTGAGTTTATCGCTGTTCACTAATTCGGGAATTTCCTTACATTTCTCGTCACTCCAAGTTAACTGTATAATGTAAATGCCAACTGTAAAAATTCAAATAAAAGAGGCTATATTTGGGGCTTTTGTATCGTGGGTTATTCTCCCTCCTGTTTCTTCAAACCTGAATCTCACCGCATTCCCTGTGCACCTCATTTAGCCACCTGCTCCTTGACATGAGCTGATCGCTCATCTTCATAACCGACAGTAATGCTTTCTCCTGGACTGGCTGCTCAGTGTTCCCATATCCACTGCAGGGAGACACCGCTCTTCCTGTGTGGAGAGTCAGGGCAACTGCGGTGCTCACCAGAGCCCTCTGGGTAAGCAGGAGGTTGGCCCTGATCCGTTCTCTCAAGCCCTCAAGGCAGACAGAAGGTACTGATTTTACTGGGTTTGGGTGGGTGGGTGGGGTTCATTTAAAATAAGTTCTAAATGATCTGGGTAGAACGGACTGTGTGGTTCTTTACTGTAGGCAGTAACAATCTCTCTGGGCTTTCTGGAGCGGAAGGGGTGTGTTAAGCCTGGCACCTTGGCCTGAATCTAATTTTGCCCATTTCCTTAAACCCACAGGAACTCAACAAGCATAGCACTTTCAACCGCACATAGCCGTGACAGTCTGAGTGCTGCTGTCTGCAATCTTGGAGGGAATGGAGGGAATGTGGTTTGGTGGAATTTGATCAGATCATTTTCCTGTTCCCTAGGTCAAATCTCTCAAAGGAGAGATAGCTCTCCTAATACTGTGCAAGGCAGAGGAGCCAGGAAGGGACTAATAGGGCCTTTCCCCACTGGCAGTTCTTAAGGTTAAATAGTTCAGGCTGACCTAAGGGGATGCAGTAATGTCCCCCCCACTTTCTTTTCAAAACACTATATGGAACCAGGCTCTCCTAGTTTAGATAACAGTCATTTCCCAAATTTTACCCTGGTGCAAATATCAGGAGTGGGAGAAAATACAGAACCTTCCCCTCCCTTGTCCCCCAATTATAGGAAACTGAAAATAAAAAATCGTACTGGAATACATTTTACAGCCTTAATGATAGTGTTTGTGATAACTAACAAGATAATATGCATGACTGCAAAAGCATTGAGAGATGCCTCCAGATAAAAAGTTCTATATAAATGAAGATAATGTTATCTCTGCTGCATAATCCTGAGGTCAAATTAGCAATTCACCACTGTACATCACACTTCCTGATTAGCCTGTTATATGTAATGCTCACAACAAGTTTAATTATTCTAGTTCTACAATACTTTCTAAGTCTACATAAAATTATAGCCTAATTTACAAAAATGGCATAAAGTCCTTACTCAAATACACATTAAAAAATGGTAACAAAGTCACAAGAAAGAAGCCATGCTCCTTTTCTCCAGCAAGGAATTGTTTAGCATAGGACTCTATCCTTTACTGAAGATCTTGACTAGAAATAGAAACAGGCTTTAACTAATCCCCCAACTTCAGTGACTGGTAGGGCAGCCTGGAGCTCTCCATTAAGAACACAGGGGCCCTGTCCAGCTCAGGGAAAGGCATGCCCTGATCCATGAGCAATGTCTAGAGGAAGAAGGAGGCAGCACCATCAAGGTACCATCTTGGATCATAAGCAGATTTCCTTAATGGGGCTCACAAGGAAACATCCTGGAGGCAGAAGTTATCACTATCCAAGCTACTGAAAAATCCAAGGGCTGGTGATAGGAGGGAGTCCTCTCTCTCCTTTTTTTTCTTTGAAAAACAAAAGAAAACTTGCTTCTGGGTCATAACACCTAAACAGGAGAAGCAGATGCCACATTTCTCTGTCACAAAAGATTCTGAATAAGAGGTAAAACTTACGCTTTTTTTCTTTCAACATCATCTCTCCAATGCACACTCAGACTCTGATTTAACCTGATAATAAGGGCAGTAGCAGCTAGTGACTTCATCAGTGTGCAGAGAGGGGCGCTGCTGAAAAATATGACAGCTATCCTTTGTTCTCTCTGAGGTCCTCAACAGCAGCTCAGACAGTTGGAAGATAATTAAAACTTAGTGCTGAGAAAGGCAGATATGCAACAGATTGGCCATTTCTTTTTTCTTTTTTAATTTAGTGTCTTTTAAAAAAAATTTATTTATTTTATTTATTTATTTTTGGCTGCATTGGGTCTTCATTGCTGAGCGCGGTCTTTCTCTAATTGCGGTGAGCGGGGGCTACTCTTCGTTGAGGTGTGCAGACTTCTCATTGTGGTGGCTTCTATTGTTGCGGTGTGTGGGCTCTAGGTGCACGGGCTTCAGTAGTTGTGGTTCGCGGGCTCTAGAGCGCAGGCTCAGTAGTTGTGGCGCACGGGCTTAGTTGCTCCACGGCATGTGGGATCTTCCCGGACTAGGGCTCGAACCCGTGTCCCCTGCATTGGCAGGTGGATTCTTAACCACTGCACCACCAGGGAAGCCCCAGATTGGCCATTTCTGATGAGGATGAATGCTGTTCACATGAGCCCTGGTGTAACAGTCTGTTTCCAATATTCTCCTCCCTTCCTTGTGTTAGCTGTCTTCTAGTCACTGACAAAGATTGGGGCCTCAACACAGTTCAAAACAGGATGTTTCAACGCAGAAGTTTCTAGGAGCTATAATATTGTGGGTGAAAAGAGATTCTTCTTTAAAAAAATGAAACCTAAACCTAAACCTTCCAAGGATAGCACTCTGAAATTGAAAGGCACTATAGAGTTTTGAAGTACTTGCTTTAGAGTCTAACAGGACCAGGTGTGTAGCCCAGCCCCATCACTTAATTAGCTGTGTTACTTCGGGGAAAAAAATGTCTTAAACCTTTCTGAACCACAATTTCCTTCTCTATAAAAGGTCAGTACACAAGCCTTATATGATATTTAAACGAGGTAAGTATTTAAAGTGTCTAATGCAGTGCTTCGCAGAGTACAGTATCATTAAATAGAAATGCAAAGAGTAGGTCGCTGGAGGCGGCATTTCTTTTGGACTTCAAGACTGCTGGTTGTCTGGGAGAGCATTCCTAACTGTGGTTGTCAAAGTGGTGCATCCGCATCCATGAATAGGCAGGCCCAAGGATGGACTTCAAGAGCACGGGCAGGGGCTAGTCCTTACCCTTAGGGCCCCACAGTATATGTAGAAAGAAGCTACATTCCGAACGCAGATTACCTGGCTCTATGTTATTTCCTGCTTTAAGCCCCTAGTCTTTAGAAAAGTCTATTTTAAATGTTCTTGACCTGACTCAGCTCTGCATAAGGAAACAAGGGAAGAATCTTTTTCCCATATTTGGTCCAGCTACCCATGCCCACAGAAGAGTTTCTTTTTTGTGCTAACTCTGGAAGTTTGGAGTTCTAATTTATTAAGAAAAATAGCACTTCTTACAAAGAAACATCATAATACTGTGACCTAGAAAATTTCTGCCTTGGAGATTTCATTGTATTCCCTGCCTGTCCTGGGAAGGTACTACAAATTCCTATTCTTAACCTATCTTTCCATCATTTCTTGTCAGGACGCTACCATATTTCATTTCTAAGTCACATACAATACATCTTTAACAAACTGAATATAGAAAAACAGCAACTTGTACACCCTCACTTTAAACCCCTTGGAACCCTCTAATCTTGGTATTCTTTAGTCTTTAGCCTACTTGTGGTTACAGTTGATCCTTAACCTTTGCCTCTAGTTATAAGATCATCTAACATTGTACTGAGCAGGTTCTACTACAAGATAAAATTGAATTCAGCAAAAAAATTTTAAATGAGCTCTCAAGGGATCAACTAAAGCCAAAATCCATCAGAATTTTATTCTTTGGTAAACAAAGTTTTATTCTCAAATTGAACTTTACATTCTTGGGTTAAACAAAGATGCTTGAGAAAACCAGGGTTAGCCTAAGACTGGGATCCTTAACAGCACAAGAAGGGATCCTTAACATTTTGGCTCTTCCTCTGAGGTCTCCATGGAGAACTCTGCAGAGAAAAACTGTTCTTTGCTGTGGCCAGAGGCAGTCACCTGACAAGAACTTTAGCTACAGCATTTACTAGGGACTTAGGACCATGTGGGATTTGAATTCACCATTTCCACGATTTCCTATTTGACCTTTCCTTTCAAGGAGATATGAAGAATGTACATAAATAATTCTCTAGCCGAAAAAGCTGGAAATGTATGTGGGTTTCCCCAGTATGATATTTTCTTCTAGTTCTAGGTACCAAGTTAATGCTCTTATAATCAAACCACAGACCAGAGGGTGAAGTGACTTCAGGTCTTGTTGCTAAGGCAGCAAGTGGAAAACAGTTTATTGCCAGAATGACAAAAAGCTTCTAGAAAAAGCATGTTGCGACAGAACAGATCTGTTACTCTTAGAAAACCTTCCCTCCGGCTGATCTGTGGAGCTATAGATTCTCTTCTACTGACTTCAGCAAGGGGCCCCAGCAGCATTTGCTTATTTGGGAGAGGAAGAATTATTGAAAGGTTAAACACTCTGCCAGAGTTAGCCTAAGCAGAGGCTACTGTCTCAGAGAACAGCCCTGATGCTGTCTGACCATTACGCCTGCAGAGGGAGCAATCATGTTCCAGCAACTCCACTATTCAACCTGAAGGGCAAACAAAACAAGAAGTCACCTTGTTTTTCAGAGAAAATTCATGCTATACAGAATCAAGTATGCAGAAGGGATAAGATCGGTAAATAATTACTAACACAGCATAACCCAGTGCTACCCAAAACAGAAAGTCATTCCAACATTAGAGATAAATATTTAAGTGTTGTTTTTTATTTGAGGGAAATGTGCATTTTTAACAATAGGCTTTTTTTCCCCACCCCCGAATATGCAGAACCTAAAACCTGCCATAATAATATGCCTTCAATCTATGAAAACATATTTGAAATTAATATCACAAAAGAACTTAATTATAGTATTTACTTACATAAATCATATGAAAATGATATAACCTGTAAATTTATTTAATTCATTTCTATTTTCTGCTTGCACATTTACCAGTCAATAGCCTTGTAGGTATACTGAGTAAACGTGCTATTAATCAAGATTTAATAAACACTTACTAGGTACAAGTAATTCTGCTAAGCACTGTGAGGAATGGACCAGGAAGACAGGACATAAACCTTCATCTGGAGAAGTTTATAGTGCAGTTTAGAAGGTAAGACTAAAACCCATCAAACTGTATGATTTTTGACAGGACTGAGCTGAAAGAATGACCTAGGTTCTAGTCAGAGCTTCACAATGCATTAGGTATAAAATTGGGGGCAAGTTCCTTAATTTCTCTCAGTCTCAGGCTCCACACTGGTAGTAGTGGTAAGGAGAAAGACATAAGAGCCTCTGACCTATTCACAAATGGTAGCCTAACCTTAAAACACCAAATTTAGCAGCATGAACTTTAAAAGTCCTCCCTGTGAACAAAACAAAACATAGCTAAAACAGAAATAATCCCTTTCCTGCCCCGCCCCCCCCACCCCCAGATGATCACAGTCTTACCCAACAAATATTAACTGAGTATTTACCATGTGTCAGCTACTCCTGCTGGGTGCTGGGATATGGGATTGAACACTACAGATAAAATCTATTCCTCATGGAATTTACATTTCAGGTCAGGAGACAGACAACAAATAAAAAAATCAAATAATTAGCCACTGGTTGGTAGGTGATCTATTTAGCATAGAACTTCATAGACAAACTTGCTAAACTGGAAGGATAAACAGTTATAAAACCTCTCCCTGCAGGAATAAAAGAAGAGTCAAATGGGAAGGCATGACTAGCTCTGATTGAGAATATGGATATACTGTAAATGAGTCTGCGATATAGACACAGCATACCTATTATACATATTTAGCAGGATATAGGCAAAAATCTAATTAAGTAGGTTTGTTAGGGTCTGGAAAGAGGAACTGATTTGAATTTCGTGGGAAGAAATATCTTATTTTATTTATTTCATGGTTTCGTTTTCTTTTTATCTCTGCTTTTTTTCGGATTGTAATTTTCAAGGGATTATAGAAAGACAAAATGGCAAGTGAAAGATATAAAATAAAAAATGAATAAGGGAGAGAGGGAGGGAGGGAGGGAAGAAAGGAGAAAGAAAGAAGAGAGACAAAGGGAGGAGCCAGAGGAGGGAGGGGGAGGGGAGGAAAAGATCATGAATATGTATAAACCAATCCCTTCTTCTGTCTGTTATGTGCTATTGTGAACAAATCCCCATGTGGGAATACTGTTAACCAATTTTATTACTCAATAAAACATCTGAAACCAACACAAAGTATATTTTAAGAAATAGAACTAAATTACCAAAAGTTCAATATTTGCATTTTTTCATTAACTTTTCCCCTAGCCCAAGATGCTGGGAGCGGGAGAGAGAATTTCACCAGTTTTATCTTTAAAATGGCTGCATTATCTTTTTCAGTTTATCCAGGAGGCTGTGCATTTCCACGAATGTAGACAAATGAGTCTAATGGAATTGTGCACTAGAGAAAAAGTAGAAGAAAATTAAATTTGTTAGTTTCCCTATGAATCTGTAAGAACTCATTTGGTGACTATGACCTGTAGCCAGCCTGCTTTAGGATCATGATGGGTAAGGGAAGTTTCTCTTTTTTTTTTAAAACCTAAGACTATGGTAGAGATATGCCACTTACTATAACTTAACATTTTAAGGGCTGGAGGAGCCTGTCCTTTTTTTTCCTTTTAGAGTGGAAGATTAAAATACAGAAGGAAGAGAGGCAAACAGAAGGAGAAAGAATTTGCCTCTCCCTGAAGAAAAATCTAAGAATCCTTCTAAGAATGTAAACATTTGACACACTGAGAAACAAGACAGGAATTGCGTAAGATGGTTAGAATAACAGAAGTGAAAACTGAGTGACAAGTCAAGAGAGTAATAAAGAGAGCATAGGGAGTAAGGAAACCACGAATCTTCATTCCGGACCTCTGAGAAACTAGCACTGGAATTAAAATAAAAGCTACCAGCTTCTGAACACATCCCATGTGCTGGCCCTTGCATGCATTATTTCCTTTCATGGAAAACTCATACCCTACACACTCATACAATCAGGCTGGAGATTTCAAAGCTCAACAGAACACACGTCCCTCAAAGCCTCTGTATTCCTTATGAGCTATGTAAAGAAACCTGTGTTCCAGGCAGTAACAGCTTCTAACAGAGAACTAACTGAAATATATTTGGAGAAATATATATTTCTCCAAAAAATATAGAAATATATATATAAGAATATATAAGAAATATAAGAATATATATAAGAAATATATATATAAGAAATATATATATATTTGTTTTCTCCAAATATATTTGGAGAAAACAAGTTCAACCCAGAAAAGCTACACACTTGCCACCTACTATCCCCAGACTTCTATGTTCACAAAAAATTTCAGGGACCCTCCTTTGCCCTTTGGGAAGTTCTCGACCTTTACCTAGAGAATTGATCAGGGAGAAAAAAAAAAGATCCAGAGATTTACTTAGCACATAATTCAAGTATCAGCATAACTAGGTACAAAGCTACCACCCAGAGGCAGAGTAGTCAAAGTAAACAAAAATAATACTACAGAAAACTTGAGAAGAACACTCACACCAACAGCACAGGGAATGCAAATGATAATAGGAAACAGAAGTATTTTTGTCTTGGGTGCCAAAACTGGTGTGGCTATGTTCTGTCTCGGGGTTTGTTAAAGCCGGAAGTGCATGACTGATTTCACTGTAGAAGCCTGTACACTCCAGCTTCCAAACAGCATGAAGGATTACTAATTTCAGCACTACTGGTATAAGAGATTTTGCTCCTAAAATCTGTCAATGTGTTAGAACTTTAATACAAGCAAAAGAGAAAAGAAAATAGCAAGATGTTCTGAGTGGCACTATTTGGTGACCTACAGAGTCTGCAGCTTATAGTAGGAGCTGAGCAGACATGAGACAGCTTCAAACCTAACAGTCTGCCCAATCATTTTAGAAGACATTTCCCCATACTCATGCCTTTTGTGTTAGAAGTCCTAACCAAACCTGAAGCCTGAAGCCTGTCCCAAACCATATTTCTACTGGATTAGCAAGCAGGTTGGGAGGTGGAGTAGTTTGGCAAGGATTTTTGTTTTCCTTCCCCAAAGCTTCTTAAGAGTTCAACCATTCATGACCTAGACTTTACTGGTATAGCATTAGTGCTAAGTCAGTGATCAGAAAGAAAATGTCAATCCTTACACTTGTCTTAGAAATTCAAGGAAAGAAAAACTTATGAGAGAAATGCACATAAACTAAAATGTATACTTTGTAAGAGAGGATTTATTTTTTAAAAAACAAGAAGATTCTATTACATTACTAGTAGTCACTGCTACTGCTGTGGTGTTTGGAATCCTCATTAAAATAAAACAAAACTGGCTTAACTATTTCTTTTTCTTCTTTTACAAAGAAACTTTTACACATACATAGTTTAAAAAGTCAAATAGCCTATAAGATTTATTATGAAAAATACTCCCCCCATGCTCCATTTCCTTCTCTCCCCAGAGGCAACTGTTCTTACCTGTTTTAATGGATTATTTCAGGATTTATCTCACATCTATAATTATCATGCATTTAATGCTACTTCTTGATTTTCCAGCTTTAGGCCTTACCTACCAATCTACTACTATGGAAGACAACTTTTTAACTCTCTCCTCCATATGTACCCTTTTCCTATCCCCCAATTTAGACTGTATTGTAACTTTGGTTGAATCAATACTCAGTGTTTACATCATGATTATGTAGATATTATTCACAACTAATATATGGAGTACTTTCCTTTCCTGCACAGTTTTTCTTCCCTACTAAGAGAAAGAGCCCTGATTTTTGGTTGGAAGTAGTTTTCTTTCAGAATTTTGAAGGTCTTATTCTACTGCCTGTCAAGTTTCTAGTTTTGCTATTGAGAAATCATTATGATACCTGACTTGATTTCTCTCTTCCTTTTTCACTCTTTTATTTTTTTAATTTTAAAAACATGCCCCGTTCTGGAAACATGCAGATTTTTCTCTGCTTCCCTAGTATTATGAAATTTCATGATGCCTTAGTATGGGTCTATTTTCTTCTACTGTGTTGGGCACTCAGAAGGCCTTTGCAATCTGGAAATCTATGTATTGATAATTCAGTTTTGGTAAATGTTCTTGAATTATTTTTATTGACTTCTTCCTTTGGATTTTTTTAACCTCTCTTTATGAAACTCCTAGTTTTGAATATTGGACCTCCTTATCTTTACCTGTATTTTCATACTTCCTCTATCTGTCATTTTTTTGTGATTTTGTTCCATTCTGTGGGAGAGTTCCTCAACTTTATCATCTGTGCTCTCTACCGAGTTTTCCATTTCTGCTTTAATATTTTAAATTTCCAACTGTATTTCTTATTCTCCAAATGTTCCTTTTTTATGGCTTTTCCTTCTTGGTCTAAGATTGCCATATTTAACCTCTCTGAAGATAGCAATAATTTTTTTTTAAAGTTTTCATCTCCCTATATAGTTTTTTTTTTCCTGTTTGTTTTAGTCTTTATGTTTCATATTAGTTTCCTCAAATGTCTGGTTGTCAAGAAGGTTGTCAGGAAGGAACCTAGACATTTTCCTCAAGAGGAAATTCTGAGAATATAGTTGCCTGAATGGGTCAACTGTCAGGAAAATCTCACTTTCAGATTCTTTAGCTCTTCCCTCTTAGACTGATTGAATTATCTAGAAAGATGTTTCTAATCCTCTGCATGGGAAATATGGGCTTGACTACCAGAGTTTCAGAGTGGTGAAACAGGGTAGGGGTATTCGTCTGAATGTGTGGCAGGGGAGATATTACTGAAAGGTAGGGTCTAAGCATCAGACCACCTAATCTTCCTATAGTACGACCTTTCTAACCTATGCATGGTTTCCCACTTTAGAGACCTTCTGTTTTACCTCTGTTTTATCTTCATCAAAGAATAAATTTCCAAAGTCAGATAGAGAAAGACAAATACTGTATGATCTCTTTTATATGTGGAATCTAAAAAAGCCTAACTCATAAAACAGAGTAGAATGGTAGTTGCCAGGGGCTGGGAAGTGAGTGAAATGGGGAGATGTTGGTCAGTTGGTACAAATTTCCAGTTATAAGTTCTGGGGACCTAATGTACAGCATGGAGGCTACAGTTAACCAAACTGTATTATATATTTGAAATATATATTTGAAAGTTGCTAAGAGGGTAGATCTTAAATGTTCTCACCATTAGGAAAAGGTACTTCTATGAGGTGACAGAAATGTTAAATAAACCTACTGTGGTGATCATTTCACAATATATGTGTATCAAATCATTAGGTTATAACCTAAATGGGAAAAGAATTTGAAAAAGAATAGATACATGTATATGTATAACTAAATCACTTAGCTGTACACCTGAAGCTAACACAACATTGTTAATCAACTACACTCCAATATAAAATAAAAAGTTAAAAAAAATCACCATGTTATACATCATGTTTAGCTTAAACAATGTTATATGTCAATTATATCTTAATAGATCTGGAAAAAAAGAATACATTTCCAGTTTTCTATCAGAGTGGGGAAGAAGCAGTCAAAGTTCTGTGAAGTGGGGAAGAGAAGCTAGAGCTCTTAATTGTTTCATAAGTACATAGTTAACCAGTCTTCTCATTTTAGCCCCTTCCTACCTATCTCCTTCACCACAGCTTCAAAGGTGCCTGGTGCCCCTAACTCCTAAGTCTTCGAGGATTTAGTGGCTTAGGATTCAGTTTTCCTGAGCCTGTTAAATCATTTACCAATTGTTCATCTGCATGTTTTTAATCTCCTCTTCCCATTTTCTTTATCCTTATAGATTAACACCTTAAAAATTCCTTTACTGTCATTTTAGTAGGATCTTGTTCTGAAGCATGTGAGAATCAATGTGTGTTCATTCTGCCATCATTACCTGAAAGCTTAACTATTTTTCACGAAAGTATGTCCATGCCTGTGATTATTCTTATAAGGATAAAGGTTCAATCAAGGATCTTTGCCGGACTTACTGAGTCTGAGACCTTGGATCTTCCAAGCTGCTGTGGCCACAAGGGGACACCTCTAAATTTGTCTGGTACTTAGGACAATAATACAGGAGATAATAACCATTCTTCTTCATCTCCTTCCCTGTCTTCAGCCTGAGGGCTACAACTCTTTTTTCTTTCTAGTCTTGAAATAACATTTTCCCCTTGTTGCTGCTCCTCCATCCCCTTCCTTCTCCCATTCCTTCTACCACATCGTCATATGGTTGTCTCAGATTATTTAGCTATTTTATCTTTTGGACTTGTTTTTCACTAATTAAATGTCCAAACAGGGATATGTCCAGACAGTCCCGTAAATTATCACCATTCTGCAGAAAGATTCAAATCATTGAGTGATTTTGTTAGCCACAGTCTCCCTCTCTCTGAAAGAAAGGGGGAGGGTGTTAATTCCCACTAAGTAAAAATAAAATAATTCAGCTCAACCTCACACTGAAACAGCTGCACAGACAGCATTGGTTGCTCTGTTTACCTTAATAACTGTGGAAAAACACCATCTCCTCCCCTTCCCACTCTCTCCAGAACAATCACCATGCTCTACATGCAGATGGGGTGACTTAGACTCTCTGGAGCAGAGACAGGCTTGTCTGGTGTTCTTCCTGCACATTTGTGCTGCACCCTTCCTCTGCTGCTGTCACACAACCCAGTTGGTTCAGATTAACAGCTGCTGCAGGGGACCTGATGGATTCAGCTGTGGGTCGCCTGGAGGCTTCCCTAATGCCCCAGCCCAGCCAGCTGCATCTAAGCAGAGCCATGGGAAGCAAGTGCCAAAGTAAGAGAAAGTATATACTGTACATCCTCTTTAATCCTTGGAGTTACTGCAGCAGCAGCAAAAAGAGAGAGGGAGGAAGAACAAAGAAATACCTCGCAGGGGTTGGGAGCAGGGCGGCCAAGGATTCTAAATCAGACAACTGGAGTGCAAGGTGCAGGTGGAATAAAAGGAAAGCTTTCAAAAAGGGTCCATTCAATTTTACTGCTTACTCCAGGGAGTCCAAGAAAATTCTCAAGTTTTTGGTTCGTTTTCATTCAGTGAGTCAGGATTTAAAGATAATAGGAAGTAATTTCCAACTGATTGTGAACTTTTTGTTAAGCTAAGGAAAGTTAAGTTAGGCACACAGGATGACCAACCATCTATGTTGGCCCAGGAATGTGTTGGTTTTAGTACTGAAAGTCTCACAGCCCAGGAAGCCACTCAGTCTCAGGCAAACCAGGATAGATGTTCACCCTTCACCACCAACAGCTATTTCCCCTTCCGGGGCTCATGTGAAGCTGGGCTGCATTCACATTCTGCTCAGCACCTTCCTTATCTTCCAGGGCCGCTCCTGCCACACAAATGCTCTCCAGCCTCTATCACGCACAGTCAAACAGACAAGGGCATGAAAAGGCCATTCTGTGTTTGACTCTCAGTGGAAAAGGGAACCGTGTCATTCAGAGTCCTCCCAGCTTCCTTTCTGGAGTCCCATCAGAAGCACAAGCCCTCTAGCCCACACAGGTGGATCAAAATGATCATGGCAGAAACTGAAAACATGGCTCATCTCAGTGCCTGGAGAAACAGTGCATCCCTCAGTAACTTGAAAATGCTGAACTCCAAAATGAAGGAAGCCAAAGAAAACTCAATTACACAGAGGCTGATAATTCAGTGTATGGATTACTCGGGCTTTCTTCTCTGCTCTCCCCTCCCTCTGGTCCCAGTCATTAGGCCATTTCACTGCTCATTAGCAGGGAGGAGGAAAAAGGAAAGGAGGGGGAAAGTTGAACTAGCCGATTTTTCTATTTATGAGGGAAGGCATTCAAACTATTGGCTCCAGAGGTTCTTTGGTGGGGAGGGAGGATCGGGAATTGGAGGCTGTGGCACTGTCTATTGATTTTAATCATTTGGTCTCTCTTAATTCCCAAACAGAACGAATTGTTGCTCCTCTATTTTCACTGAAGCGCTAGCAAAAGTATAAATGTTAGACAAAAAGAAAAAAAATTACTAGTTAAGCCACACAGGATCCCATCTTTAAAAAAAAAAGTCCTTTGTCAAACACCAGAGACAACTCGTAATACCGCCAATTTACAAAATAAATATAATTGGATGATTATATATTATGCTTTAGAAAATTTACAGCCTACATTAAAGAAGTCCCTCAGTTCAGATTAAGTGTGAAATACCAATTTAAGAAAGACACTGGGGGCTTCCCTGGTGGCGCAGTGGTTGAGAATCTGCCTGCTAATGCAGGGGACACGGGTTCGAGCCCTGGTCTGGGAAGATCCCACATGCCGCGGAGCAACGAGGCCCGTGAGCCACAACTACTGAGCCTGCGCGTCTGGAGCCTGTGCTCCGCAACAAGAGAGGCCACCATAGTGAGAGGCCCACGCACCACGATGAAGAATGGTCCCCGCTTGCCACAACTAGAGAAAGCCCTCACACAGAAACGAAGACCTAACACAGCCAAAAATTAATTAATTAATTAATTAATTAAAAAAAAAAAAAAAGAAAGACACCAGAAAGAGCAATTCAGTTTTGAAACAACTTCTCAAAGCCTCCATTTCCTTATCCATAAAAGGGAAAGTAACAGTACCTAACTTTGGGGGGGTTAAATGATACATGTATTAAGTGGTTGGTCAGTACTTGACCAGGCACATTCTAAGGGCTCAGTAATTGGTAGCTAGCGAAGAGTAGGTACTCAAAAATATTAAATGACTATATTTGACATCATTAATTTAGCAATGTTTTTATTGAGGAACTACTATATACTGAATACTGTTAGGCACTAGATATGGAAATAAATATGAATCAGTTAATTCTTAAAAGGCCCACTGTTTTAATGCAGATCGATAATTACAATATATATTAATAAATATTATTTTACAAATACTACACAAAATAGCATAGTAGCACAAAGGAATGGCATCCAATCCAGACTGGGAAGATTTGAGAAGGCTTCCCAGATGTGATCACTGAGTACTGAAACATGAGTGGGTGATGCCAGGAAAAAATGTGCGTAGAAGAAAAACCCAGGGAGAAGAGTAGCATGTGCAAAGTGTAGGAATGCAACACCCCGGAAGCCTGGGAGAATTGTGGGCAGGGCAGTGGACTGAGTCTTGACTGCACTTGGCTGGAGCACAAATAAAAATGGAAGCACAGGGCTTAGCTATGAAGAGAAGAACAACAGGATGATGGCTAGAGGGAGACTGTAGAGTCAAGAGAAGGATCCGTTTTATTTATTAGTAAGTGGAAGTTATTTGAGCACGTTTAAAGACAGGCTGTAGGGGAAAGAGCTCTGAATAGAGAGGTAGAGGTTGCTGCTTCCTACCAACCTACGGGTGGAATGGGTTCTGACTTAAGGGTATCCCTTTACCAGTTTTAATGAGACAAGGTCTTCTTGTTACTTGTTCAAATGTTGAGGGGGTCTGAATTGATGGCTCTCAATCCTGGCTGCCCATCAGAATCACCTGGGGAGCTTAAAAAGTATATGGATGCCACCCTTAGAGATTCTAATTTAATTAGAATGAGGCAGAGATTCTAACGTATAGCTAAGGGTGGGAATTAGATTATAGTCTAAATCATAACAAACACATATAGTCATGCATAAATAAAAACACATACTTCAAGAGCAAAGATTAATTACTTTTGGGTTAATGCTGCTCTGGATTACTGGACTGCTGCTCCACTTCTTCAGTGTGTCTGCACTCATTTTTCTGGCTCCATCGCTAGCTACTTCTATCATATGCCCCATGTTTGACTCACGGGCCATTCCTCAATGTACTTCTGGGGTCCGTGCCCTCCTAGTGTGGTTTCTGCTCCTGGGCATACCTTTCTCCCCTTACTTTTCCTATAAAGCCCAGCTCAAAGGATACATGCTTTATGTAGTCTCCCATGAGTACTGACTTATCCCAAGAAGCAGTAATTCTTCCCTCATCAGTGCTCACATAACTTCTATTACAGCATGTCTCACATTCTATGATAGTTAAGTGTTTGCTTTTCGGCCTCCCCTACTGAATTCTGATCTTCCTGGAAACAGAGACCTTTTCTTGTTCATTTTCCTTTTCAAAGCACCCAGTACAGTGCCCAGGAGAATGCAATGAGTATACTCAAATGCTTACTAAATGAATGAATCAATGTGGATAAACAAAAGGTAATCATTATAAGAACTGCACTTAAGAATACAAGAATCTTGAAAGACTGTTCATCAAAGCAAATAATATTTATGTGAAATTACTTCTTAGAGGAGTATAGTTACTCCCAAAGAGCAAAGGACAAAGGATATTCCAGGGGTGTTATACAGAGTATGAAACTAGATGCTTACGTTTTGGTATATATAAACCTCAATTAAACAGTATTTCTTTTTTTTTTTTAACTTCCCTTTATAAGGTAGCCAAATGCTGGTGGGACAGTGCATAGCTGCAGGAATGAGGGGGCAGGATTTGATGAGTATAGCAGAAGAAAGGAAAAACACTAGTAAGGTTTCTAAGTGACAACCGTCAGCAGGTTGGAGAATTGCTTATAAATACAATAGAATTAAATAACGATGGTATGATGGCATAGTTGCTCAAATATCATCACAGAGGAGAGATAAAAATTCCTCTGTAGAAAGATGATGATATTGAAGTCCAGCTTTCACTCATGGGAGTGTCAGCAATAGGAGAGAGTGGCCCGGAAATGACAGAACTGAATGATTTAAGAGAAGATAAAGGTAAAATTTAAAAAAAATCAAAACTATCCTGCTTATTTCTATGAGAAGGTGTATACTGCCTACTTCTATAAGATTCATCAACATCTATTTTTTAAAAAGTTACTCTAACTCTGAAAAGTCTACATGTAATAATCCCCAATTCTGTTGTCATGATTATGCTTATGATGAATACTCTGGGCAAATGTAACTGGAAAAAACAGAAAGGGAGAAGATAAAATTATTTATGTAATCAGAGAAGTACAAAGAGAAGAATATAAAATGGCTTGAGAGTTATATTACTAGGAGTAATGGGAAGATATTAAGAAAACGGCAAAATTGGGTTGCATATCAGACATTCTCTCAGCATGATTTTTACTGCAGTGTGAAAGGATCTTTTGGAATAATAATGCTAATTTTCAATGCCCTCTTAATAAAATGCTCAGGTTGCTATAGCCTATTAGGCAGCAATTAAAACCATGTGAGCTCTGCCACCCCTTTCTCAGGTCTGCTGAAGCATGGCTGTCACAGGGAGTAAATAAGGCCTTGTGAATCCTGGGCACTCCGGGGTTACACTGGCCAGGTAAAAGATGGAAGGCCCATCACTCAAATCATTTAAAATTGGACGCAACATTAGAGAAAATGCAATGGAGCTGAGTGGGATCAACTAGAGAATCTAATGTAGCATTTAAAAAAAAAATCACATTCATTGGTGCCAAGGGACATTTGGAGGACACTGTGTTTAAATTTTGGACTCGTTTTGCAGAAATGAGTGTCAACTGTCCTTGATCTTGCAGCTGACTCTACACACAGGAACTCCCTCCTAAAAATATTAAGAAAAGCACTGACAACCTGACAGGGAACAGTTTACATCTTCAGCTCACAAAATGACTTCCTTTTCTTCCTTCTTTGGTTTAGTGATGATGATGTCATCATGCATCTGTGGTTTGTTATTTTTATATGGACACAAAAGCAGACAGAAAATATATTAAAGCGATGTGTAATTTTCCATGCAAATGCTTTAAGACTAACAAGAGTTGTGCTTTATGATTAAGTGGAAATTGGTTATTTGCTTTAAATATTTATGATAAAATATTTAGATTTAACATTTAAGTGGTTCATTCCACAAGATAAAAACACTTTGCAATATTCATTGGCTGACCTTGGCAGCTAGTGTGATATGGCACATATGTTACCTTAGCTGTGGAAGGATTTTATGTAATAAACCACATCCACGAATAGCAGTCAAAATGGTTTTGTGCCTAGTTCTGCTCCCAAACCCAGGTAACCTAGTGCAAATCCTTTAACCTTACTTCCCCCCCCCCCCCGCCCCAGCTCTCTTAACAGGATAAAATAAAAATATTGACATATCACAGACTGGAGAAAAAGTAAGCCAAATAGGTTAATGAATAAGACAAGGCCCTGTGGATCTTGAGAGGTGATGAATTCTCTCTGTTCTATGACTTCTCCCAGAGATTCCTCAAAATCATTCAGTAAGGTACCAGTTTTGTGTAAATGAATCAAGAGCTAGGAAAACAAAATCCTATGATAACAAATTGAGGGAGGCTGAGCAGTCCAGCCTCCAAAGGTGTTTTCAGGACTGCTAAAGTATAACACTTATAACATGAAGGTTAATGTTAAATGGCTCATAATACTAACATTATAATAATTATGGCAAGGAAAAAAAGCAAGCAGTTAACATTTATTGAGCACTGGTCTATGCCAGGCACTATACTAAGCATTTAACTCATTTTAATTCATCAAATCTTCATGACTTATGAAGTAGGCTCTACCACCATCCCCATTTTAGAGATGAGTAAACTGAGGCACAATCATAGTGTTTAACTAACTTGCTCAAGCTCACAAGCTGGGAAGTCAAGGGCTATGCTTTGAGCCAGGCTAAATGCAAAGGCTATGTTTCAGTACATTATATAACTTCTTGGCCAGATCAAGACAGCAATGGCTGCTGAGCCATAGGTTCCCCGCCTCCTTGTTTTAACTTAAACTTGCATTTGTCCATAAGTCGCAGGCCATAGACCTGGGGGTTAATGTGCACAGCTACGAGAACTGAAAAAAACAAGTAGTAAATATCTGACACACTTACAACCATGCCATCCATACTAACAGGAGTAACAGGCTACTACAACTGACGAACCAATCCCTGAAGGCCAAGTCAACGCATAAGTAAAATTTTTGTGCCCTACTTAATGAATAACTTGTAGATAAATTATTTTTAAAAATTTCTGCTTTTAAAAACTGGAAGGAAAGACTGCTTACAAATTAGAAAACTGTTGGTTTTCAGACACAAGGTTCAGAAGAAACAATAGAAAAGAGAGATTTTCGTCTCCATGTTAACTGGATACCTCTCACTCAAAAGGAAGAGGTTAGGTTGAACTGTGGTTTTCATTTCTGCTGCCATAAGGCATCTGGTTCTCTAGTGCTTAAGGATGAGAAAAATTCCAGCTTTAGTTCTTCATAGTTAGGACCTGCTTCATAAGTGGATAGGCTTGATTTACCAAAATGTAAAAAACTTACAAGTTAAATATCTTCTAAAACCCCACTGAATCTGATTTTTCACTTGTCAAGAAGAGGCTCACAATTTAAATTTGCAAAACAAGCGTCCCCTTTCCTTGCCTCCACCATGGCAATAAGTGTCTGCTTAGAATGATACGCAGGCATTGCTCGACAGTTTCCTCCAGCTCCTTTTCAAGGAAAATCTTTTCCTATCTACAGATTAATCCTGACAGCTATTGGGAGTCACCAAGGAACCACTCCATTTTCCCAGCACTGCGGGTGCCAATCAGCTGACACAAAAAGCAGGGTCTGAAAAGGAAAGCTGTCCCCAAAGCACGTCGTACAAAGCACGTATATGCTGTACACTTCATTACATGGCAGAACTGAAGAGTATACGTAAAAAAAGAGGCCTGGCTTCTGAATTATTGGTTTATGAATTTAAACCAAAAGATGTAATTAAAATTGAGTATTTGGAGGTTGCTAAACATCAAAATGTTCCTAAATAGTTTTAAGCACACAACTGTGATTGATTCTACAAAAAAAAGTAGAAAAGAATGATAAATGTAATGGTGATCTATCTTATGGGCCTTTTTGAAAGAATAGAAAAAAAAAAAAACAACTTTCAGCTTTATAGCCATTCACTAGGAATGGAAAGAAGAATGATCTTTCTCTCCAGTGATATATGCTCAGTTTCTTCTAATATTCCCATACTGTTGCTATCGCAATTTTGCTGCATTTGGTCCTTGGTTAGGTTAGCACACGTGGCATGCTCTCAATGTCTTGACTGTGGAGACCTGATGATAGCTCCATTTTCAGTAATAAGGCTTCAAGATGAACACAGGTTCATAGGGCCAAGTTGTTTTCTTGAGGTGCACAAAGCAGACACTTACCCTATGAATACCTTCACCCACGGATGTTTAAAAATGTGAACACTTTAGAACAAGAGTTAATGCAGACAAACGATTTCTGACTTGAACCACAGTGGCTAGAAAACTGCTGATCTTGCTTTCCCCTTCCAAAACTTGCTGCTCTCAGCTCTGGCCCCAAGGGTGGCCAATAATTCACATTAAAATAAAAGAATGGAAAGATTAGTGAAATCTGGTTAATTTGACCATCTTTTTTCATAAGCAACTCATAAAAGAATTAAGATTAGAAATGTACATAATACATTACATAGCAAAGTGGCAACCTCTTGAGACATTATAGTGACTTAGGTTTTATTGAAAAGAAGGGACTCAGAACGTGATTTCTGGCATTACACTGCAGCAGTGTCTTGTCTCTGAAATGAACCGCCGCTTTTACTTTTTTGGGGGAAGACAAGCTCCTCAAAGAGGGTACTAGGTCCTCTTTGAATTCTGTAAAGCTACTCACCATTGAGATCTGGTGTCATGTGCACAGTGAAGGCTCAACAGATAGATATTCAGTGGAGGAAATTATTAGCTATAGAAGAAGAGGTAGAGAAAAGGCCCAAGGGAGAATAATTCTTGGAAGCTTCTAGCAACCCCAGACCACAAATGGTGCTTTCTTTCTCAGTCAGCAGATAGGGTAAGTAGACACATCTATTAATGTAAAAGATTGGTTTTAAAATGTGCTTCTAACTCTAGATATTCATAACAGCTGTTATGTACATCATCTTGAAGGAGTGTTGCAGCAGAAATGACAAAAAAGACCCATTTCTGAAAAACGCAATGTTTTTCCTTTATTCCCTGTACGCTTAGTAAACTTAGCTCAGTGTAACATAACTTTTCAGAAGGTATATACTGGATATGTGTGTGGTCGTGGTGATGGCGATGCGACAATAGAAAGGAGGAAGAGGTGGTACAGCAATAATGCTGTCAGCAATAAAGACAATAGATTCTTTCTGTCCTCAGCTTTTAGAGTAAAAAAGATGAGAACCCGCTGCTCCTCTCAGTCCACACCACTGTTTCGCACCCTTTCATCCATTATCACCTCCCTAAGGAGCCCTTTAAGACATTTTCTTTCTTATCACCCTTATAAATTTTAATAATCCAGACATACTGTGTACGTTTATGTACTGTATGTACATCTGTACTTTACACATAAAAAGAGTAAGATTTTTTTTGCCCCCGAAGAACCAGTTTTTGCCCTCTTGGGAGAAAATACTGCCCCCTTCCAGAATGTACGCTCTACACCAGAGCTCCTTAACCATGTTATGATTCATGGACCCCTTTGAGAATCTAATGAAAGCTGTGGACCCTTTCCTGATTCCCATCACCAGTACATATGTACAAAATTTTATACATAATCAGAGCATTCATTAGACCCTCTGGAGCCTATTAATGGACCCTAGCCTGAGCATTCCTTCTCTGCATGCTCTCCTGGGGCGACTGCATATATTCTCAACCTTCTAACTACCACCTGAGTATTTGTGAATCCCAATTTATCCCTTGAGCACTCATCTTCAGGTTTCAGACTCAGATGCAAGAAATATCTATTTAGGTGTCCCACAGATACTTCAAACTCAATTGTCCAATTCTGAATTCATCGTCTTCTACTCAGGCCTGCTTCTAGATTCCAACTCAGTTCATGCCCCACCCTATCTTCCCAGTTTCCCAGGTAGAAATTAGGACTGCCTTTGATTCCTTTCTCCTCCCTTCACAGCCATTCAATCAACAAGTCTTGCCCACTGTACCTCCTTAATATTCCTCAAACTTGTCCCTTCCTTTCACCATTGTGCCGTAGTTCAGGCCCTTATCTCCCACCTGAGACACTCAAATGATGTCTCTGCCTCTATTCTTGCCCTTCTCCATCCAACGCATTCTTCAAACTTCTGCCCAAGTAAACTTCTGAAAATACAAAATCTGTCAGTTTCTGCTTAAAATCCTTCAATGACCAACTCCCTGGGGGGATAAAAGACAGACAAACAAATACACCCATGGCCTTCAAGATAAAGTCCTAGATTCCCAGCAGAGTCTCCAAATCACTCATTCCTCAAGTTTCCTTTCCCTGCCATTCCCACTCCCCACTTGATACTCAGACTAGGATCGATTGGAAGCATTTCACTCAGCATACTGTGCTGCTTCTCATTCTTGCCGTTTCCTCTGCCTGAAACATCTTCAGTATCTTCTCTTCTGCATCTTTGGAAGTAACTGCTCTAAAAATGTGAGTATTGTAATGCTCACAGAAGAGAGGCAGGTAAGGGAAGAGGGATAACAAAAAATATCTTAGGCAAAATTGGAACTTTCCCCCCAGTGCCCTTCTGGCGCTGAACTACCCTGTCCTCTTGGCCATATGCCACCTGAGAAGCTGAGCCAGTCAGAGTCTATCTCCAGGAATTTAGAATTAAGAATCACTGTTTCAGCTAGTTGGTTGGTATTTCTTGAAATGGTAACTAATATAAATCTAAAACGAAGGCAACCATGTTTGGCTACATATTCTCACTGAAGAAGAGAAAGTCTATAGACAGAAGCAGTGGTGAGACAGGGGACTGCACACCCCTGGAAGGAAAACAAAAATAACACCAGCTCATGACCACTTTCCAGTCCCTATTTTGGTCTCTACTGACGTCTGACCACATTTCTTTCCTTGGTTCCATCAGCTACCCCCCAGTATCCTGGTCGTAAATTCCCAGTCTGTTTCAGCCAGTCTGAGTAGATTTCTATTCCTTGCAATCTAAGTGACTTGATTATGTCATTGTTAGTAGAGAACTGACATCCAGTATGGAATCCAGGTTACCTTCTTTTGTTTCATAGCCAGTACTACTCACTCATCCTGCCTCTTTGAATCTAATATATTACTTTCTGTGTAAATTGGAGGGCAATCATATTAAAAGTCATAAATGTACCTCATTTAAATAAACTATCCAAGTTTCAATGCTCCAAAAAACATTAAACAGAATTGAAAACAAATGAATCTTTGCTTTGGGCTTTGAGGCTTATGAATTAAATCAGCTATTAATCAGACTTGGAAAAACACTGGCTTTTTTCCCATAGTCATTACTATAGAATTATTTTAAAGAATCAATAGAACTCACTAACCTACATGACTTTCTGGTACTTTCACTCACTAGTTTACTCCGGAACTTATTGCTAATTACTGTAGGTCTAAGAGAATCCACACATAAGTGACAAAAGACAAATTATTTACAGGGCTATTCATCTGCAATGGACATCCCATCAGATTCAACCTTGTAAGTGTCACAGGACCAGTTATTTTTAAATCAGATTGTATTTTATAGGAAATAATAAAGATGCTATAGCAGCACAATAAATTCACATGAATAGCAGATCTGCATTTCATTACAACAAATGTCTCTACTCTATTAAACAAGTACTGAAATTTGCCCTTAACATGCCATAGAGTCAAGGGTTTCCCCTGAGATGTTCTGCAGACTTGCAGGTGTCTGAGGCTAAGGGCCTGGTGGGACATTTTTAAAATGCCCCCACGCCCAAGTTCCTATATGGAAAATGAGATGCTCATGGATCTGAAAGGACCTTGCTCCTAGCATTTATTTTTCTCATCTGAAATATTTTTTCTTCTCTGCTGTGCCCCATTTTGTCTCTGCAAAAGAACCATGTTTATCATCCAGGACTTATCACATTGCTCTTGCTGACTGACTAAGTGGTCAGCAAAAAGACAAGCTGATGAGTCTAGGATGTGAGTACTTGGCAGCCCCCCACTGCTTTAATGGATCTCAGCAGTATTAGTTTACTGAAAGGTGATCCAGTCCACCTGGGACAATTTACCTCTCCGTGTATTGTGCACAGATGAGACCTTTTATTTTGCTGGAGTTTAACTTTGGCTTTCTTTCCAAAAGACAGAAAAATTTAAACTCGAAAAGTGTTCCAATAATCAGGCAGCAATGAATAAAATGAGCCCAGTGTGATTGTGATGGATGCTAAGACCACTCAGGATCACCAGATGATCACTGGCCAGGAGGACTAGGGGAGACTGTAGGCCCTCCTTCCCAGGATCTCATCCAGCACATGTCAGACAGGTTCGTTCTGCCCAGGGATGTTTGTGAGACACAAACCTGTGCAGAAACACGGGGTGCATGAGATGGATGACTTCTCAAGGTCACTGCCATTGCCATGATTCATTAATGTTGGATAGGCTACTGCTGTGACCTGTATGTTTTCCTAGAGCAATAGACTCTACTGTCCACCTTCTGTAAATAATAAACCTCTCAGCTTCCCAATCTTTCTGTAATCTGCACACCAGCACATTGAAAATAATGTAAACAAGATTAGCTCACAAAGTAAGGCATGCATCCACAGTGAATCCAATAAGTATGATGTGGGCTGATGTTCTTTCATGTCTCCAAACTGTTATTATCAGTATCTAACCTGTGATTACAATTGGGAAAATTAATAAAATTTAAAAATCCTTGTACCTTTTATGGCCTCAATGTCTATTTCTAATTTTTATGAAACTGAAGGGGAGATTTGTATATAGTTTTGGACAACCCAAATAAAACAGAAGACAATTTTATCCACAGACTAACAACAACAACAACAACAACAAATCACACCACCTCAATGTGAAAGAAGTAGGTTCAATTAGACGTCCTTCCCCTGAGAATCCCACAGGAAAACGCAATGCACACAATTCAGCATCTCCTGGGCCATCAGTCACATGTGTCAACAATGAGACAAGCATCTTTTGGGCCTTGAGTGACAGAAATTTTAGCCATATCTTCGGCTCACTCATAACCCCAAATCTAAAGTGATTAAAATTTAAATATCACCAAAATCCCTGGGAAATTATATCTTTGTAAAAACTGCCAGTTTATTCTATTCCCATGTGGAGTCACACGCATTACTAAAAGACACTGAGCCTAATCACAGTATAATGAGGTATACTAATCTGTCAGGCTATTTCCTCAGGCTATTTCTGCAGTGGAGAGCTGGGGTTTTAGTGGGTTGGTGTGGACAGACATAACCCATTTTCTAAAAATCAAACATAGGCTACAGCAGCTAGAAGAAAAGCCTGCTCCATCAATCTACAGATCCTTCAGGAAAAAAAAAAAAAAAAAACACTTTATGAAGCAGAACAGGATAAAACCCCTCTTTATCCATATTTTCAAGAAAAAAAAATTTATCATTTTCTATGTTTATTTTCTTTTTTTTTAGGAGACATGTTCTTGGCACTCTCAGAATTGAGATCATGGCCCACTCATCTGGTGCTAGAAAGTCCTATAAGGGCTGCTCAGAGTCCCTGGCTTTTTCCACTGTACCCTCCACTCAGGCCACAGGAGCCTCTTTCCAGTCTTCCTTCCAACAATATTCCCAAACCTGACATGATTTCTACCACTTTTTACCTGTGATACATCCAAATGCCTTGCCCTATAGCCAAAAGCATCTTACTCTTGCCATAAAACAAATACAGAAAAGGTCTGTCAGATTCTATGAAAACTCTAAGCTGGGCTTCCTTCTCTGTTTCTTTCTCCCTGTTTTTCTCCACCACCCCCTCTGAGTTTTTCTGTATGCCTTGCATTCATGCATATGGGTGTGCATTTCTTTATCTTTGGGCGAGGGGTAGAATTAGGTCCTTCAATAAGCTTTCTGAGCTTAAGGGTCACTGACTATCTGTGTGGAGACCATCATTTGACAAGGACCATGGTGTTGGTCCTTGCTGGCTACACTCCTCAGGAAGCTAAATAGCCACAAGAGATCAAGAGTAAAATATGTCATTCTGCTGTTTCCAGAAATTCCCTGGACACCAATGAAAATAATCTACAAATTGGAAAAATTCCTGATTAAACTTTGTACATTAATAGGTTTTAAGTTCACCGAATAGAGGAATCATGATTAAATCATCTTTGTATTTCCCACATTTCCCACATTAGTACATTACTTAAGTACCCAATTTGTGTTGAAGGAAACTTATTGTGATTGTTTCTTTTTTAATGAGACCATAAAATATGTACCTCAGGAAAGCATTCTGCTATATTTAGTGTTGGACAGTACATACAAACTTGTTAATACTGGTTTAACAATCAGGTCTAAAAGTTAATATTAAATATCAAAACTGGAAAAGAAATATATAGATATTAAAGTAAGTAACACTTGCTTCTTCTTGGTTCAATGTTTAGCATCTTTCTGAAAAATAAGCTTTTTAAATATCAACATAAGGGCCAGAAAAGAAAGCACAGAAAAGTTATATTCTGTAAACTTCAGAGCTAGATTTATTGATATTCAGAAATGTATAGATTATTATAAATACCATTATTTGAAAATTTAATAAATTATTTAAACTTATTGTATCCTATTAAAAGAACTGTCTCACTGAGGCTTCTCATTTTTAGCATGATCACCAGAATGAACAAACTAATTAATGAAATGTTTCAATTTAAAACAAATTATTTTTTAAATTATGCATGCGTGCACACAAATACCACCCCCCCTCGATACACAAACATACACACACATGCGTGCACCTGCACATAGACCTACAAAAAGAACTAACCCTGCATAGAAATCAGCATGAAATCAGTACCTTTTATGTGGCCCTGAAAGCACTGATAGACCTATGGATACACCTACTGTGTCTTAGAAAAGTGTCATTGGCTTTTTTTCCCCTGACCATAGTGACAAGGAAAGGGATTCAGAGTTAGCAGTGATATTTTAGTGATCTTTGGAACACAATATCCAAAAAGCACAAGGCAGTCTCCGGGAGGAGCTGAGATGTGATAGCCATCACTCTGGAGATTTGAGGGGGAAAAAAAGAGGCTTACATTTGTCTTTTATATGTTCTTGTCTTTAAGACAGGACTATGGACTGAATCACTTCTCAATATTCCTTCTATCTATGGAATGTTAAGGCCCTTGATAAAACCAGGATTGAAGGAGAAGTCAGGATGTGGCAGATGTGCCAGGACGAGATAAGTACCAGGAGAGTCAATGGAAGAAATGCTGTTGAGTTGTCCACATAAGCTCCTTCTCAGAATGCAAAGCATTGACAATAATGAAACATATAAAAATAATAATAATAATAATGAAACATAAAGTTGGTTAAAATCATGTTCAACAGGAACTGTGGAAAGGCTCATCTGGACAACTGAATTGCTTGTATCCTGCTTTATATTAGCATCAGATATTTACTGAGCAATCATAAGATGCATGCTATCATGCTAGGAGTTGGCATTAAGAAGTTTTAGTGTAAGTTAGAAAGCATGCCCAGAAAGTGCTTACAATCTTCTAGGCAAATTCAAGCAGTAACACATGCTAATCACTGCAACCAGTAACTACAGAGGATGGGAAGTCGGCAAGCACCTAAAGTCAGAGAGCTGAGGCTGGGAAGAACGTCTTCCAGATTGTTGTCTAGCACTGCTAACCACAACATGAAGGGTTACCAGATACTTGAACTCTGGCCACAATATCAGACCTTTTCTTACTCAGAGGAATTTAACCGTTTGAATTATTGAACAGACTTCTTCAAGGAAGACAAGGTCTGTGGGAAAGGGCAAGTTGAAAATTTCAGCCATGCTTGAGTTGTTCTGGATGGACAAACACACACACACACACACACACACACACACACAGCACACTGAGCAATTCTAGTTCCTTTAAAACAGAAGTAGTATGTTTTGGACATCAGTTTACTACTAAACTAAAAATGTAAATTTGAACTTAGCTAAAACTTTCCCAAAGCAATTAACCTTGAGCCAACCAAAAAAACTGTGTAGGAATAATTATGACAGGAAACTAAAGCCAAGTCTGCAATCTTATATGTCTCGTTCAATACAACCAGAAAGCATACTCAAGATTCAGGGGCATAAAGCAAACTCCAAATTATCCCTTGCTGTTAACAAATGGAATCCACAAAGGAAAAGTCCTTTAAAAAAAAAAAAGTAAGATGTTATACAAAGTGAAGAAAATTTAGGGAAAGTAATGCATGTGAAGAAAAGCTTGGAATGGTTCAAGCAGGAAGACTGCAAGAGTTAAGCACATACAGTTTAGCTAGGGGCTAAATAGGGACCTGCTCTCTACAAATAATGTTAAAGGGTATTCCAAGGATGAAGAATTTTTTTTTGGTAACATTTGTTAGTGTGGTAGGAAACAAGGAATTGAGAAATAGGAATTAAGGGAAGGAAATTTTATCCTCAATGCCAGAACCTTCCCACAGTCTACGTAATACAAATACCATGTATAGAGGTTAATTTTTGAAATGTACACATCTCAAATGACAAAGGAATGTACACAGATAGACATTCAAGTTAAACAGAATGAAGGCTGTAACAAAATCATTCTAAATCCAGAAACAAGAGCTGTGTTAACTCTCTGATAAAAGGGAAATCATTATGTAAATCATTAACCACTAAGAAACCTCCTAACACCCTGCAATGCACATCAAATTTTATTGCAATTGTGTACAAACAAAATTGGAGACAAGCTGATATATTCTGATATCATTCATTTTATCTAGTCTATGCACTCCGGGTACTCAATAGCTCTATATGCTTATTACATTATATTTGTCCTTCTTGGAGTGGTTATAATCATAAAAAGCTATCCAGTATCTTGAATGGACTGGATAATTAGAATTACAATGACTGCCATCTGAATATACTGTGTACCACAATTTCCTTTAAGTGCATTCTTCTACTCATTGACAAACCCTCTCTCCTACCCTGCCTTGTACTAAAGTCTGCTCTCCAAGGCAGAAATAAGTTTCTTGAGCAAAGTTAGGCTTATCTAAACCAATTTCTTGAGTTGATGTATGAGGTCTCTAATATTTCATCAGATTCAGTTACTTGAATCTACTATATTTCTTTTATAACCATCATATTCTATTCAGAAAGTATATAAACTTTTGGTTGAACTTGATACAAGTCTGTTTTGATATGTAGATAAATGAAAAGTAAACACTTTACATAGTGATGTCTTACTCCTTTGTAGAAGACCCATTTTAGTATGTAACTATATACTGCTGCCTAATACATTCTTTTCAGAAGAAACCATGTCAGACACAGCAAGGAAGCTACTCTGGGGCTAGCAGTAGTGTTTCCATTTGGAAACAATTACTCATAACAGAATGAAATCATCCTGTCTATTTAGGGATGAAGGGACAGACATTATTTATTATGGCACCTTTTAAGAATATCAGAAACCAATGATAGTACACCACTGTTACAGCTGAGGCCAAAGCAATCTATTATCTACAGACGAAGAACAAGATTTAACCTCTACTTTGGTTTTCTGTTTCTCAGTTTACTATGTATTTCATTCTTAGATTCATAAAAATTAAGAACATGCACATGTACATACAAACACACTTTTATTAGATTAACCCAGAACTATCTCTCACTCACTTTAATAATTTTGGATCCTCCTGGGAATTTCCAGTTACAATATTTGAGAAGGTTGTTAAGATGTTCCTGTCTTTTTTTTTCATAATCACGTTTATCTAAAACATTAATTTTCCACACAGTACATTTTTCATTTTAATAGAATTACTAACTTTTCTAATCTATGAAATGTCATATAATCAATAGGGTGGTAAAAGGAAGGAATATAGTAAGTTCTTATTAAAAAAGAAATCTTTAGATGCTTTCTTAGAGAAGATCTTTTAAAAGACAGAGGCATGACTTCCCTTTCCAGCAACATAGCTGACTGTATGTGTAGAGAAATCCATCCTCATGATGACTATCTAAAAATAATGAATAAAACATATTTTTAATTCTTTTAGAAGTATGGTTAAGCTGGAAGTAAAGTGCAGAAAATAACTGGAGGCAAGAATCTTTAAGAAAGAACCCTTTCCAGGGATGAGCAAGTTGTAGAGCTGATGTTTGCCCTGTGGTAGGGTGACCATATAATTTATTACCCAAACCAGGACATTTTTTGAGTAAAAATAATTAAGCTGTAACAAACATACTTTTCCAGGCATACCAAGATATAGGATCACACTACCCTGAGGTTATTTGCTGATCCCTGGCAACAGTTTGGATTTTAGCAGGCCACATGTGTGCATGGGAAAAAATTAAAAAAAAAAAAAAAAAAAAAAAGCCTGGGGTCTGAACAGGGTGAGATGTTGAGCCAGAGACTCCTAAACAAAGCCCAAGCTCAGAAAGGGTGACACTTTCAGTGGGAAAGAAAGGAAGGGAGGAAGGGAGGAAGGGAGGAAGGGAGAAAGGAAGAAAGGAAGAAAGGAAGAAAGGAAGAAAGGAAGAAGGAAATCTGTCTTGTAAAAGGAAACAGTTTTTTTTACCTGGAACTTGACTCTTAGTAGAGCAGAAAAAATATTTTTCCCTCTTCTTTTTCACATATATAAGAAAAGAAAAAAAGGGAAAAAATTCCTTTGAAAATTCATAAGCACTAGTTTACTCTCATTTAGGTTTCAGGTCAGAATCCATACCATCAGGGTAGCCTGAAAAACCTGAAATTAAAAATTAAGTTTTAGGGCTTCCCTGGTGGTGCAGTGGATAAGAATCTGCCTGCCAATGCAAGAGACACAAGTTCAATCCCTGGTCCAGAAGATCCCACATGCTGTGTAGCAACTAAGCCCGTGTGCCACAACTATTGAGCTTGCGCTCTACAGCCCACGAGCCACAACTACTGAGCCCGCGTGCCTAGAGCCTGTGCTCTGCAACAAGAGAAGCCACCGCAATGAGAAGCCCGCCCACCACAACCAAGAGTAGCCTCCGCTCGCCCCAACTAGAGAAAGCCCGCATGCAGCAACGAAGACCCAACACAGCCAAAAATAAATACAATTTAAATTTAAATGAAAAAAAATTTTTTTAAATTAAAATTAAGTTTTAAATGATCTTTGGTTGGTAGACTGTCCTTCAGTGCCAGAGAGAAGCTAACTAAGTCAGCCATGGAGGAACACACTTACATGCAGTTCTCAAATAATTCCCACAAAAAAATTCCAAGGAATATAAGCTCATACTAAAAAGAATCACTAAAAACATGAGGAAAAAAGCCTCAGTGAGTCAGAGTCAGCAGAAACAACAGCCTAATCTGACTAACCTAATACTGTAGATAATATAAATGAACATGCTTAATATATTTAAAGAAAGAGGAGACTGCAAGTATGATAAGGAAACACAAGACTATCACAATTGACAAAGTATATTTAAGAAAACTCACACAGTTCTTCGAGAAAGTTTTTAAAAACGTAATCTGTAAAAAATCTAATGAATAAGTTAACCAGAAGATCAAAGACAGTTGGAGAGAATTAGTAAAAAAAAGAAGATAGAGCTAAAGAAATTACACAAAAGAAATGAAGATTAAGAAATATGAAGATCAGAGTGAGGAAGCCTAACACATCTAATCTAATCAAGATTCTAGAAAGAACAAATAATAAAGAATGAGAGAGAGAGGCAATATTCAATGAGGTATTAGATGAGCATTTTCCAGACTACTGAAAGACACTAATCTTCAGATAAATCCCAAAGAACCCCAAACGGGACAAAGAGAAATTTATACCTAAATACATTGTAGTGAAATTGAAGAACATCAAAACAAAAATGTAGATCTGGGAAGTAGCCAGAGAAAAAAAAGACAGATTGCTTGCCCAGGCTTGCTAGACCATAAGACTGACAGCTAACTTCTGAACAGTAATGGAAGACAGTGGAATAACAGCTATGGGGAAAATAAGCATTGACCAAAAGTTCAATCCCACCAAAATCCCTTAAAACTTCAATAAAAAGATTTTTTAAAAAGTCAAAGCCAAAGGACAGGAAGAAAAGGAGAAAAGATAATAAGATTTTGGAGGCTGGAACTGACTTACCAGGCCAGTTCTCAGCTGATTCCTGGTTAATAGTGGGGGAAGATAAGAATCAATCTATGTTAGGCTGCAGAATCCTGAAAAGTCTCAGAAACCATCAGTCTTTAATGCCTCTGCAACTAGGAGTGAAGGAGAGGTGAGGATGGGGTGAAAGCTATTAACTGTTAAGCAGTTAAGTATCTAGACCCCTTATCACTCATTCTAATGGGTAAACTCATCTCCTACCCCAACAGAAAACTTGGTGGTTTATCTTTCAGAGAGGATAAAACAGTCTTTGGACTAGAAGTTGACCTAGACAGTTGAACACATAGGTATCTTACTGAAATCAGCAGATTAACTGACCATACTTACTCACTAAGGAATACTGAGGTACCCAACCCTCTTCTGCTACACAGCAACTAGAACAATGGCAGCTAGACCTTTACTCTCTAGACAAATGTTTCTTCTCTGAAGAATCTGACTAGCCTAAGGGAGGGAAAAATCCTAAGATATTGGCACCTGGGATTCCATAACGAATGACTCACCAATGATTCTCAAAACTGGCTGCTTATTGGTATAAACTTGGAAGCTTTAAAAAATAGTGATGCCTGTGTTCTACTCCTGGGAGTGTGTGACTTAACTAGTCTTAGGGAGGGGTATCTAGGAGTTGGGATTTATGAAAGCTCTCTAGGCAATTCTCATGTTCAGCCATGGTTAAGAACCACTACCCTACAGTGAAGCTCAAAGCTTCCAATCAGGTTTTAGTCTTCTACTGTTAATAGCAAGAGTGAAATCAAGGGTTATTTAAGAGGACATATATGAAAAACCTCTAAAACAGAAGACAGAGGCAAAAACAAATAAACAGGTGTCCAATGGAAGGCCTGGGTTGATAACTGGGAGGATAAATAGGGGCGTGGACTTTGGGTGGAGTCTTGCCCAAATTCAAGGATGACTAAGCAAGCTGTAGCAGAGCCAATGCCTTTTGTATTGGACAAGTGGCGAGCAGCACAAGAACACGGCACCCCTCCTCAGTAACAGAATATCCCCCTTTGGCAGGCAACATTATAGGGTTCAGTGGGAAAACCTCAAGCATAATTTTAATGGCAGCACAAAGGCACAGTGACTCTGACTCAGTTGCAAGATAAATACAAAATTAGAGTATATTCTGTCCTTAAATCTCACCTTAAAAGTTTCCTTTTTCTTTTAAGCTTGCAATTGACTCTTTCTGTAAAGTGTCTTGTGATACTGTGAATTAGGCTGTATAAAAATAAAGCACATTGCATTATATAAAGTTTTACTGCTTCTCTGCTATAACATCAAATGTGCTTGATTCTCCAGGCCTAATTTGTATATCTTTAGACTCACTGGGTAGTTTTCACCTTATGAAGAATTCAATAAAATGGTATTAAAAGACACAAAGATTGCTGTCAGATATAAATTCTTTTTTATCTTTCTCTGAGCCTAGGCCTTTGGCAAATGTTCTTTTGGATTTGCAAAATACGTCTCACCAGCAAAGGCCTGCTAAGCTCACACAGAAGTTAGACCAGTTAGCATTTACAAACTGGAATAACCATCTGCAAAAGACACATACTAGCAGGTCTTCACAACTAGTGTTTCCTAAGTGTCACATAATTGATAAGGAAAATCAGTGTTTTCAAGCCCTAGAAGACAGGGAAACAGTTTGTTTGATTGGGTATATTTGATAACTCCTGAATGACTTCAAATGTCACAAGAAGACAATGCTTCAATGTGGTGGCCAATTCAATAGAAAAATATTCCTAGGATAAAAGGCCTCCAGGCTTCACGGGAAATTCTGTCTCATCTTGTATGAAATATACTGACAAAAATACATTTGTTCCATACCAAACCTAAGTGTTCAGGGCCTCAGTTATCTGCTCTTTGGCTTCAACCTTAGCCTTTGGAAGGGTGTTAAAAGCCTAAGGCCTGCTTCAGTGTCATTTCTGGCATCTGAATGTATTCATAATCAATGATCATGTGACATGTAAAATGTCACAAAATCTAATTAACAATCAAAGTAATATGAACAAGGTAAGCCATTTGGACTTATAGTTAATATCTGATTATTCACTCTCAAATAGAGGTGAGCATGCTGGATTCAAGTTGGTATGAAAAGCTCCTTCTGTACTTTTGATATTGAAATCTTAATAATCAGCTGAAGTTTAAATTTGTGTTTATTATTGCAAGAGTAAAATGCTACAATAATAATGATTATTATATGAAAATTACTGATTTTATGTACAAAATTAATTATTAAAAACCAGAATGGTCAAATAAATGGGAAGGAGATTAATACTGCAAATATTACGAAACAGTATTTTTTTTTTGGATCCCTCTCCTAAAGTAAAGGAAATAAAAGCAAAAATAAACAAATGGGACCTTTCAAGCTTTTAAGTTTAATTCTATTCCTGGGTGTGTATCTGAAAAAAACAAAAACACTAATTCGGAAGGATACATGCAACCCAAATGTTCATAGCAGCATTATTTACAATTGCCAAGACATGGAAACAACCTAAGTGTCCATCAACAGATGAATGGATAAAGAAGCTGTGGTATATATATACAACGGAATACTACTCAGCCATTGGTACAATCTCACAAGACTGAACCAGGAAGAAATAGAAAATATGAACAGACCAATCACAAGTAATGAAATTGAAACTGTGATTAAAAATCTTCCAACAAACAGAAGTCCAGGACCAGATGGCTTCACAGGTGAATTCTATCAAACATTTAGAGAAGAGCTAATACCCATCCTTCTCAAACTCTTCCAAAAAATTGCATAGGAAGGAACACCCCCAAACTCATTCTACGAGGCCACCATCACCCTGATACCAAAACCAGACAAAGATACTACAAAAAAAGACAATTACAGACCAATATGACTGATGAATATAGATGCAAAAATCCTCAACAAAATACTAGAAAACAGAATCCAACAACACGTTAAAAGGATCATACACCATGATCAAGTGGGATTTATCCCAGCGATGCAAGGATTCTTCAATATACGCAAATCAATGTGATACACCATATTAACAAATTGAAGAAGAAAAACCATATGATCATCTCAATAGATGCAGAAAAAGCTTTTGACAAAATTCAACACCCATTGATGATAAAAACTCTCCAGAATGTGGGCATAGAGGGAACCTACCTCAACATAATAAAGGTCATATACAACAAACCCACAGCATCACCCTGATTTGAAATGCATGTGCTCACCTCACACCCACAGGATGGCCCAATTCTACCTTCTCAGATATCCCTTCTAATCACAGTCCATAGGGCCGTCGTCTAAAGTGAGCTGTAACCTCCACGTGAAAAACATAAAATGATGGAAAAAGTATTTTCCTCACTCAAGTGAAATCTGGTTTTATAATGTTCTTGCTCAAGAGACATCTGTTAGCATATTTGGATTTAAATGTTCAGATGTGCACTTTATGCCAAGAAAGTGCTTCCAGTATAACTGCCCTGACAACAAGTCTGCTTCAGGAGAACAGCTTTGAGGTTCACAGTTTAATTGGCTGGAGCTAGATCGTGTTGTTTGTAACGAGGGCCCCTCTCCTATTTGACTTGTACAATGATAGCAGCATCAGCTCTCCAACATTAGGGGCTGCTTTGTTTTGCTTAAGAAAAGAAAAAGGAAGATGGCATAACTTAGTACCTATATTAGCTGTTAGGATTACAGTCTACTTAGACTTTTATAATGATTCGTTTTACAGCTTTATGTTTTTCACTGAGGAAAAGGGAACAAAGAGCTTTGGAAGAGTGAGCTCTTTGTGTACTTTCTGCACATGGTGTGTTAGCTTTTCCTATCTCTTCACTGTATTACTAGAATTCTATTGACTGAAAAGGAACATACCAATGGAATTTATTAGTGTGTTTAGAGATTGGATATGGACCTTTTCAAATGAAGTGTGTTGAAAACGGCAGTCCCCATCAATCCTCTGGCCAGTAGTTTTTTGTATATGTATAAAAACACCTATTCTGTTTCTAATCTTTATCCTTGAAATGACTCTGTTTCTAATAAATACTGATACCACAAACCTAAGAATCATTTAAACTGAAACTTAAAGTTAAACCTTCATGACTTCTGAAATATTAAAATGTCACATAAAAGCTACATTTTTAAAGGGGTTACATAAATTGTGTTTTATGATGCACTGTCTTATCATTTCTCAAGAAGGGAATCTGAGTTGTGTTAGACTACAGGTTTTATACTAGCTAAAAAGATTTTTAAACAAAGGAGGAAAATGACAACAGTACAATAATAATTTATTTTTAGGACTATGTAATGTACCAAACTCTCCATTTGATCTTTTCACTGTCTTTAACTGGCAGGAAGTCTGCAATAACTTATAGTATAGAGATTAATTGAGGTGAGGATTTAATAAAGAATCTTTTAAACTTATTTTCTCCACATTTTAAAGACATATATTATATCTAGAAGCAAATTTCTTTCTGCTTATCCTTGCTGGGAAAATTTCATTTCCTTTAGCTCAATACATAAAATCTGCACCTCTGTCTGCCAGAGAAATATGCTCAAGACGTGGTCTGTATCATGGCTTGATTCACCACAATAAATTGTTAATGATACATTACTGCACCAAAAAACAAGCAAATGCAACCATGTTCTTTGTACATTTCAAACAGAGCCAGGAAATTTCAAAATACTCTCCTTCAACCCTTTAACATCAATATCACCACCAATACACATGTATTAAACACCTGCACTACACTTATAGTCCCGTATTAGATGTTGTTCGGTGTTCACATTCATTCACAACAGCCTGTGCTTTATAGTATACAAAGATTTTATGAAAAATATGCAGTAGTTATTCACCACCTTTTTCAAGAACCAATCACTCAAATATAGAAATACCCAAATTGATTACTGTCAGCTGATATACAAAGAAATGGCACAAAAGGTCAAGAAGACTAACTCACCTGAAAAAAGAAAACTGAATAAAAAATTAGATGCCTAATTTAGTATATATGATAGTTTTAAAATGCTGGCCACTATGAATATTAAACTATACCAGAATGGCACATTTTACAGGTTATATTTTCTCTCTGGCTTCTGGTGCTTCAAGCTTCATGTTAGTGATTTATGATTTATAATGTCAGTCAAAGCTCTTAATAAAAATACAGCTTTATGTCATTCAGTTGGGAATAGGATTTTTTTCCTATCTCTGTCTGTAGGGTCCCACATACACATTGAATATATTTTAGTAGTAATTACGAAATATGAGGTTACAGGGCCATCAATGATTGTCATCATATGCCACTCAAACTTCTTTCTGATGGTACGATGAATTGATTGGAAATACCTTTTTGCTGGTGCCATCACACATTTGAGTGTACTGGGAGAAAAGAGCACAGAAGGCTTTCATTCTCCCTGAGAGGCAGAGACTTCCAGATATCTTCACAGTACAATCGTATCAGGTTCTTTGGATTGAGAAACCCATCCTTCCTACACAGGCTTATCTCACACATGTTAATCTCTATTATGTGGTCAAAAAGAGTGGTTTCCAAAGTGGGGT